>NC_136832.1:4126675-4726675 GCF_951394365.1 Tetrao urogallus | reverse complement strand
CCTGTAAATTGCACTTCAGAAAGCTAACATGGCAGCCTGAGCCTGGACATTATTGAGATGAAGTAATCGCAGTATTAGTGCTCGGAAAAGTGGGAAATGTAACCACATTATTGCATCATTAACATGCTGGCACTGCTGGGAGCAGCATCCCCTGCACCAGGGGATGCCCTTTACAGCTCTCAGGCCTATATGTGCCAGCAGCCTGGAAAACTGACAGCTGAGGGGTGAAAAGGCAGCCTGCTTCACCTTGAGTCACCAGAGCACATCGTGTGTTCTCCAACAGTTGCATAACCCTCAAATAACCGCGTTGTGAGCCAGCCTTGCTGCAAGTGGGAGAGTTCTCTGCATTCCCTGAGCACCATTTGAGTCCAATTGCTCGTGGTTTCCCTCCAGTGTCACTGTGGAACCCACGTCATGTTCCCAATGTACTATTTGGCACAAGGCATCCTCTTACAGCTCCATATTCATCTCGCATACCCTATCACCATTCCCACGGCCTCCTGCCTTCAAGACAGCCTGATCCCTAACAGAGAAACACACGTAGTGCACATGTTGGATAGTGAGTTCAAAGTGGAGAAAGCTATTAATTTATAACAGCGGTATTTCTTACGCTAAGGGCAGTGAGGCAGCGGCACGGGTTGCCCAGAGAGGTGGTGGTGCCCCAACCCTGCAGACACCCAAGGTCAGGGGATGGCTCTGAGCACTGATGGAGCTGCGGGTGTCCCTGTTCAGTGCAGGGAGTGGGACCAGATGTCTTTAAGGGCCCCTTCCAACTTGAATGATTCTATGATTCTAAATGAGGGTTGACGTGGACAGAGGTGTTGCCGAGCATCATTCGTGTTCCTGAGACCTCCAGATGTCACAACGGCTCTTAAGAGCCTCGGGTGGTTTGAAATGCAGTATGGGTTGTCTTGTGTTTGATCTCCTAAACCTGTCAGTCTCCATCACTGTCAGCAGCTGTCAAGATAAGAGGGGACGCGTTTTGATGGGAGCCTGATTATTTTTTGTTGGTGTAGTAGAGGCAGAGATGTATATGGTCCTGAAACCTGACGTTTCTATTTCTTCTACTGGGGAAAAAAAAAAAAAGAAAAAAAAAAAAAAAATGGGGCTGGCTTCCACTCCAAAACCAATTTCCTTGATGGAATTCACCCTGCAGAACAGGAAGGAGATTTGCATTTGTCTGCCTGAATGCAGGCTCGCATGCACACACTCCTGGATTGTTTTTAGTTACACCCGACGATAACGCAGAGAGAAAGATCGATACGCAGCGAGCTGCCCTACTGACCTCCACAAGCAGCACAGAATTTACACCAAGCCTCGACATGGAGAAACTCAGAAACATCATGAAATTTTCATGCAGCCAGTTCTGCATTTCCGTAAGCACGAGCTGCTCCCCTCCCTCCAGGTCTCTGGCACCGAACTCATTTCCCCCAGGCTCTGCTGCTGGGGGGATTTTTGCAGCAGTTGTAACCCACAGCTCTCACCAGACCCAGGGCAGCATCTCCCTGGCTGGTGATGGTTACACTGTGCTGATTAAGGGTTTAATTAGCGTGAGCTCACACGGCGATTGCCCCACATATCAGTGCCATCAGTTACTTGCACCATGCTATTAACCACTCCACATATGCCACATCACTCTTCTCTAAAATACTCCGTAAAGTGTTTTAAATTTCTCTGCCACCTTTCTTTCCCTATGCCTCTTGCCTGTAAAAGGAGACTGGAGAGCTCAGTGGGACAGGGTCAGCTGGGTAAGGGAAAATACCATCACTATTGCACCTTACAATTATTCTTAGCTGCAAAAGCATATAATGGAATAAAATCATGCAGTGTGATCAGCCATATAAAAACACTCAGTCTGAAGTGATCCTCCGGTTCCTCCTCAGCCCAATGGTACATTCCAGATTCACTGTTTGTGGGTGGTGTTTTGGTGAGCATCCGATGTCACCAGTTTCAGAAGCTGCAGGGTTGCTCTGGGTGGATCTGGGTTTTCAGTTTCCTTGCATGGCAGACCCAGGAGGAGCAATTTGAACACACATATCTAAAGAATGCAGAGCCCATCTTAACAGAGGTGGCAGCTATTTGCAAAACATAAGGGAAGCTGACAAAATAAAATAGAGCCCATTGCGAAGACACAAACAACACAGCTGACCTCTTCCCAAAGCTGAGCTTTTCCAAATAGCCCATCTGTAACAATTCCTTTTCCCAGCCTCGGGCTGCTGCTCCTAGCCTGCTGCTTTAACCAGCTCTTTCCCCCTCAGGAGCTCCCACAGTTGAGAGAGCAGAGTAGTGAAGCCATGCATTGCCTCCTGCATTGACATGCTCAGGTTCTTATTTGCACAGAAACTTTAAAAAAAAATCCATAATCACAAAGAAACCTCGTGATCTCTTTTCTCAGAAATCTCTATTCCATTAACTCTGGTTTAAGGCACAACACAAACCAAAAGAACAGGAGGCTCACACTGGTAGGCAGCGAGAAAACAGAGGCAGAGTAAACAAGCACAGTCAGCTTGCAATGTGAGCAGAGGATTTTGGCTCTCACAAGGTGATCCTGATGGGAGGAACAGTCAGTCCCGAGTGCAACAGCAACACGTGGCCAAGAGGGTCTGTGAGAATTTGGTAGCAGAGATAAGAAGGAACCAAACCCCAGCGAGCATCGCTTCCTGTGATTGATGAGCTGCTCTGCTTCAAGCTGGGGAACGTGCGCTGCACTTGGAAAAATGCAAGCGGCTGAGAGTGCCC
Organism: Tetrao urogallus; assembly: GCF_951394365.1. Taxonomy (NCBI): domain Eukaryota; kingdom Metazoa; phylum Chordata; class Aves; order Galliformes; family Phasianidae; genus Tetrao; species Tetrao urogallus. The sequence goes on along the minus strand of NC_136832.1, from coordinate 4,723,936 downwards.
TGATAGCAAACAGCCACACTGAGAGCTAAAGGAAAGCTGGTAAACAAGAAAATGACCGTAATCCCATTACACAGTGACAGAAAGCTGGGTTCTACCCCTCAGGGAGAGAGCCGAGCAGGGTCCATCCTGAACCACTGTAGCAGTAGCTCTGGAAAGCTGAGATGGGGCAGCTAAACTGCAAGGGATTTCAGCATCCATTTCTGATGCCAAGACCCCACCTGGATAAGTGTGACCAGGTAATGGTGAGCAGCAGGGGGCAAAGCAGGACAGCTGTCAGTGATTTGGCTGCACACGGCTGTCAGCCATGCCCACAGCCTCTGCCTTGCTCCACCTGGCTTTAGTTGATGCAAGGATGGAACAGAATGATGCTCATTTCAGTGTGGGTCCTTGGCATTCATGTGCCTTTGAGCACAACCAAGATGCTGGTATTGAAGCTGGGACTCCAGGCATGTCTTTGTGCCTCCACACTGGACCAGCAACTGGCAGGCACCAACCAGACCAACCCACACTCAACAAGGAAAATACCCTGTATTTTCCACAATCTGATGGCACAGGTTGAAAGCCTCAGCTCAGCAGCACCGACATGGAGGAAGAGCTGTTTCCCACAGCTTAGTGTCCCAGGGCAATCTGCTACATCTGATCAAAGTATTTCCAGCAGCTGGGATATGCATGAAGGCCTCTCCTTTGCCTTTGGGATATAATGAACAGCTGAGCTTGTGGGGCTGCTCTTCCTACAGTTGAGGCATGGATCTCTGCATCCACAAACACTATTGGGATATAAAGAAAAGATTGGATACGAGGGCACTTGAAGCAGTGGCAAAGGTTGCCCAGAGAGGTGATAGTGGCCATCCCTGCAGACAGCCAAGGTGAGGCTGCTGGGGCTCTGAGCACTGATGGAGCTGTGGGTGTCCCTGTGCATGCAGGGAGTGGGACCAAACAGCCTTTAAGGAGCCCCTCCAACTCAAATGATTGTGATTTTATAATGATACAAAAAGTTTTCAGGCACAAAGTAGGTGAGGGAAGGTGGTAAGGAAAGGGAGGTATGACAGCAGCACGGGTTGGGGGGAGGAGGGGGGGGGATTCTCATTGCCTGTTAAGTAATTCCAAAGCTATGGCTAGGTGCCAGTTTGCAGCAAGGAGCTATAATTTGTTCATGCGTAATAATGAAATCATCATGTTTTGGACATCGCTGTCAAATTAGATTGAAATTCAGAAAAACAATTAAGATGTGCATGTATACATAGAGACTGATCACAGCAGCCGGCCCCTTACAAACAGATGTCTTTAGAGAAGATTAAAATGGGGAAAACAAACCCAAAAAACTACTACCCAAGGCACTGTGAAATACACCTTCTCTGTTAAGGAGTTCTCACACTGCAATGGAATTCTGCACAGGGGAAAACGTTCACCAGAAGAGGAAAAGAGGAACGAAATGCTGCAAATCCCATAGAGCTGCCTGCATCTCCAGCATCCCCAGTGGGAGCCCTGTAGGAACAGCCAGAACTGTGATGGGCACACAAGCCAAACGGCACGGCTGACAGCAGCCCACACAGCAGAGGTGATTATGTGATGCAAGGCAGGGATCTTTCCAGCTGGAGGTATTTTAAACACATACAAAATAATGTCGGAATCATAGGACTGCAATCTTTAAATTATATTCAAAAAAGATGCTCAAAGCATATATCATTGAGTTATGAACAGCTTTGGCAGCTTTATTGATGATGTTGAATCTGGTTGACAGATGCATTTACACTGCATAAGCATTTGAGATGCTAGAGTAATTGCTTATTAGTCTTGTTGTGAGGCAAAACACCAGATTGAAATAAATAGGAGCTCATGAACACAGAATTTTGCTGCCTCTTTGATTATTTTTTCGAGCTAACCATCTGCTAAGCATCTGGGATTCTTAGAATCCAAGATCCATACCGCACGCAGGTGGGAATTAAAAAATACAAATAGAAGGAGCTTAAGAACCCAAACAAACTATAATGTAAAATTGTCCAAAATGACGAAGGACTTTCTTGCCTCCCCTGCATACCAACATAAGCAGCAGAGTTTTACAAGGACAAGGTCTTCCCTACACAGCAAGCAGGTGCACAGTCAAGTAACTGCATCAGCTTCATTAAACCAGAGCTTCTCAGCACACATCAGCGTGAAAACTGATCATGTACCATAAGATGGGGCATGGAAGGGCTGCAGAGAAGGGGTCTTCTCCACAAAGATATACATGGAAAGCCCAAATTCCATGGAGTTGCCAGGAAGAATTCCAGAGCTCTGTAGGGTTGCTTTTGCAAGAGTTTTGGCAAGCACTGTGAGATCTCCATTCACATCTGTCCCTTGCTAATATGTTTTTAAACCTTTCATTCATATTTGGCAAGAAAATACACAAATGCCAATGGAGAGGGCTGTGTGCCTATAAACTGCTCAGGAGTTGGACTCAGCGATCGTTCTGGGTCCCTTCCAACTTGGGATATTCTATGGTACCCATGATGGAGATGATGGTGGGCCCCTTCCAACATGGGATGTTGCTTGATAACCAAGATGGAGACCCAGCCTGTAGGACCAGCTGCCCTACCATCACTTCCAAACGTCACAAATCCACCTGCCCTCATCCTTGCCAAAGACTGCCACCAAGCAGAGGAAGAGACGGGCCAGCGGGCCAAGATTTGCCCTTTGTGGGCTTTTGTGCTTGGATTGAAGACCCCAGAGATGAAGCACTTGGGAGCCCCAGTCTCAGCTGAGGTGCAGGAATCACCACCAAGGGCAAAAATAATGAAGTCTGAAACTCAGACAGGACAAATTCAGGAGTCAGAGTGAAGTTCGCTGTGCAGCTCATTGCAGCCTGTGGGATGGCAGCTTAGATAAGAACGTAAAATTGATATCTGAATTTTCCCCAGCTGCCAGCGCGCCCGATGCTGAGAACACGAGTTAATAAAAACAGCCAGTTAAGTAACTGTCAGACTCCAGCAAATACCCATAAAGCAAATGTTCTTCTTTTTTTTTTAAAAAAAAAGCAAATTAGACATGCATTTTCCTCCGTGAAATAGCGCAATTAGAGAAGCTTTCTAACTAATATTTGTTTTTGGTTCTAAAATATTAAGGATCTTTCCTAAACACGGCGCAGTGAAGGGTTTCAATTAATCTCCTTTGAACACGCATTCAGGTGTTTAAAAGGAAAAAAGAAGAAAGGATTTGTGCATCGTCTGTCATCTCCCAAATTCCGTAAACAGTATCTGAGAGAGAGGAGTTTGTGTGACAAATTCGAGATTAGGCGGATTCCGATCTAAAAAATTAAATTGCTTATCAGAGAAATAATATTAGAGTAAAATAAATTAGAATCTCTACTGAAGACTCTAGAAGTAATTTTTAAAATTAATTAGAATCAAAAAGATGGATCTCAAAGGATAGGACAACTCTAATTTAGACAGACGGTAATTAATTCCTTATTTCAGAAATTCATTAGCAGCGCCGTAAGTGCAAATCATTCCTTTGCTGGAGTCAGACTCCAGAGAGGGAGATTCATCTGGAAGTGGGAAATGTGAGCTCCCCACGGGTGGGAGGGCAGGGAGAGCCCCTGACGTGGGACACATCCAGGGCAGCAGCTCGCTCAGGAGGGTCCCAGGGATGTTTTTATATTGTTTTTATTGGGGGTGACATGCAGCCAGATGGTGAGCGTGCATCCTACAGATCTTACAGAGCTGGGGGTTATATATGGTGAAGCTCTGCCACGCACCAACAGGTACCCGAGCTCAGAGGGGACAAGTCCATAGCATCTCTCTGCTCCTCCCCAAAACCAATGGGCACATCTGAAAATAAATGACCGTGCACAATTCGCAGAGCAATATCCATTAAGAAAATAACTTGGGCATCTGAATGGACTTAGCACACGAATTTCGACCGCTGATAAATAAATATGCTGTCAGCCTGGTCTGCTGCCAGTCCCAGGAGCAGCTCCAGCACTGCTGCTCCGTGGTCCTACACAGCACGGACAGGCCCTGCCAAGGACCACGCTCTGCTGGCTGGCATCTGGATCCCTCTGATAACGGGTTGGGATTGGAGCTGGAGGCTTCATCAAGGGGAGAATAAGCAAGGCTGGAATCCGTTCCCTGTACCCAACTGGAAGGAAGCCCAAACCTCAGCCCTGAGCTGAGCTGACCCGCATGCTGGAGCTGGAGGCGAGTCCATGTGCACAGCGGGGTGGGAGGGAGAGCCATGAGCATGGATGGGTTTAAATTTGCAGCTCAAACCCTTCAGACTCAGGGTGCAGAAGTGGGTACATGCAGTGCTCCTGGGCTGTTTGCCAGCCCCTTCTGCAATGGGAAGAATTGAATAGGCTTCTCTCCTAGTGACATGTCCTAGCATCTAGTGACCCGTGCAGTGCATGAACAGATGGCTTCAGCCAGGCACAGGAGAACAGAGCTGGAAATACGCTAGGATTCATTTTATCTTGTGGTCCCAAGTTCCTGTTGGGAGGAGCAGCTTTCGAAGAGGACATCTCACACGACTGTGGGACTTCACTGGGACTAAAAGGAGCTGTGCAGTATGACCTCTACAGTACAGCATGCTTAGCACAGGATCACACATTTCGTTCACACCTCTCTGGCACACACTTATGAATGTCACCCAGTCCCCATGGCTCGTTCAAATCCAGTGGGAAAACAGGCTGCATAGGACAGCACCAGATGTGTTCAAGCATTGCATTCCAACACAGCACAGATCTTACAGATCACCTTTCCACCAGTCCAGCTGCAGCAGAAGGCCATTTGTACCTGAACTACACTGCCAGCAGAAGAACCAAACCTATTGTGACAAAACTCGTGCTACGGATTTAATGCCAGCTACTTCTGCTGTTAGCTGCCCACCCAGCCCTGCAGCCAACCCAGTGCCTGGTGCACTTACAAGGCATCTTTGAGATGTCTTGGCTTTTAAAAAGAGATCTCATGTGGTGGGAGACGGTGCTGGAGGTGTCTCCATGCCAAACCTCTCCCAAACCCTGCATGCCTGCAGATCAGAGGTGCTGCCCCCAGCCAGCGCTCCATCACATCCACTGACCCCAAAGGAGCTGCCATCTCCTGTGCTTTCCTTCAGCCTCTGAGGTCTCCAGGTGCTCTCACATCCATGCTCAACGGACTCGTGCTGCATCTCAAGAGCACCTCTGCTCTTTCTGCAACCCCCCCCAGGGGCTGCTGAGTTCCCTGTCCATCATCAGAAGGTCTCTGGGTCCCCTTGATACAAAAAAAAAAAAAAAAAAAAAAACCCAAACATTTTGATTTTAGAGTAAGCTTCTTATCTCACAAAAGGGCCTGCCTAACATCTCTTATCCTATTACCAAATAGGAAGAGCTCCTATCCTTCCACAAACTCCTCTTGTGTTTACAGCTTTGTTACCAAATGCTTCCCTCCCACCTTGATTGTTGATCAACATGGAAATCCATTCTTCTCCTAGCACGGGGGGCAGGGGATCTTTTATCCTCCTCCTGATAAACATTTATAAGCTCCTTATCCTCTTACCAATAACCAAGAGCGTTGCAAATCCTGTATCAGACACACCAGGGTTAGGGTTGTTTGCGTTACGTGAAGAGATTTTGTAGAGTGGCAAATAAAAGGCATCTCGTTTTGTTCTTTTATCCAAAACTCCTTTCTAGGAGGGAAGGCAGAGTTGTTAGGAAGTAGCTTTAATTGGGTATTATTCAGTATCAGGTTGAGACAAGTTCTCCAGCCTCCCACAAAGAACTTCTGCGCTAATTTGTTCTTACTCGTGGATGAAAGGTCACTGTGCTGACTAGGAAGTTAAATAAACAAAATTAGCATCTGATTTAGGAGACTTCTTATTCCCTCCGGTGTAAATTAATGTAAAAATTAGCAAGGCACTCTATTGCTTCTGTTTTCCACATTCGTAATGCATCAGCTCCTTGAATTTAATGGTGTGAGAGCTTGTTATTTCTTTCTTTATGCAATTGCCTACATATGGGTGGCAAGATGGAAGAAGCTGAGTCCATCGGCTACAGAAGCGAGTCATTCAAGGTGAGCAAGAGTGGGACAGAAGAGCTCATGACACACGGATGCTGAAAGAGTGACAACTTCACGCTCACAGATAGAAAAGCATTATTAGCAATTACCCTGGACTGGAGCCACAAACTCAGTAGCACAAAATAACCCAGGGGCAAAGCAAACTCATTTTCACTACCAAGGCTAGCAGGGCGCTTTGTTTGAAGGCTGGACCATTCTTTATGTCAGTTTTATATTATTATATATATCTCTAATTCTTAGGTGCTCATATCGTTTAAATCACTCCAAGTACTTTTAAAACGTGGCTGAAAGCTACGTGGGATTAAGGTAGAAAACCCCAGTGAACATGTTCCAGAAGGAGGTTCCTGATAAAGCGCTCATTAAGAAGCTTTACACTTCTTCTAAACGATCTGTTAATGATTATTGCACCCATCAGTGTTTGAGTTTGATGTCACCAGCTTCCCATTCAGGGCTTAACTTTGTGCCATACCCATGCAAACACAGCTCCTTTCAGGGAGTGAAGGGGTGAAGAACGAGGCCACATCATTTCAGATAAGGGAAGAACTGCCCAGTAGGATCCATTTGGCAGAGAAGGAGCCCCTGGGTCTCTCCCAGAACAGACTCAGAGAGGTTTTCTCCTCCCTGTGTTCTCCCCAGCACGTCACACCTCGTGCTGCAGCAGCCGAGAGGAGGCGTGAAGCCACCTATTAAATTGGAAGACTGGAAAGAAGTTCCAGAAGTGTTTTTACCAAAATACCTGCGGCAGGAAACTTCAGTGACTGCCCTACAGCGAAGTGAGGAGCTGTACCTTAGGCCCTCCCGAAGCTATGAGACCTGTATCATATCTGCAGGACCTTTCTATCATGACATTCTTGCCAGAAAAAAAACAATAAGAGTAAAAACCTGAAGCGAGCTCCAGAACCAGAAGTGACTGCAGATACTGCCAAGAGATGTTTGAGTTTTGCCTTTCTTGTCCACCTGCACCTCCTTGCACTGAGGTTTTTGGAGCTGTGGTGCTTCCTGACAGCAGCACTGCCCAGGGGTGCTCCAACTTGCAGCCATGAGCATCCCTAAGGACAAGCTTACAGAAAAGAAGCTGAACCAGCTGCCCCATAGGGACCCTGACCTCAGGCAGCCTCCTCCAGGTGAGGACGGCACTGACCTCCAGCAAGGTCCTCTTACAGCAGTAACTTTAATCCCACACGCTACTAATTTGAACGTTGATTTTCCACAGTGCAGTTCAAACATATTTTGACTTTAATTGGTAAAACTCAGTCCCCAGACTCCAAAGAGAGGTGCACCGTTTTCAACCAAGCTCATCATTTTGAGCCTGCAACTGCTTGTTAAACCAAAAAGATGCGGAACTGAGAGCAATATGTTAAAGTTAATAGCATGAATATTAATTCCCCAAAGAGTTATGGAATATATCTATCCTACCAACTAAGCAAAGGTAACATTCCTTCAGCCCCGTAAGAGAAATGCAGGCACTGAAGTAATAGTTTGCATTCCTTACAGAGTCGAGCTTAAAACGTGAGCAGAAATGTTGGTTTCCTGGCTAAGAAGGGAGCAGCTGCTGCAGCTGAAGGGCTTGCTGCAGGTGAGGTGTGGGACTCGAGTGGGGCAGGTAGGAAGGACAGCTCTTCCTCAAGTTGCTCAGAGCAGACCTGGGTTATGGGATTTTTGTAGGAGCAGTGAGGAAGTGGGTAGACCTGAGGGCCAGAGCCACAGCCAGCATCCGTGTGTGCTTGTAAGGGGCTGGTGCTCAAGAGCAGCTGATCAGCAGCCTGGCAGGACAGGAGAGGTCTGTAATGAGCGTATATGAATGTTCCTGGAATATGATATGAAGGGCAAGGACCAGCATGCGTTTAAAGACCCAAGTGTTTGAAGTTAGTGCCCTGCTGAAAGCTGCCCAGCTCACAGCATAGAGCTCAGCACCTTTGGGACTGTATTGCCACAAAAAGAAAAAAACCCTTGGGTTTGGCACCTTTTCTCCCAGGTGCCAGGAAAGGTGACCAGAAGGCACACAGAAGGAGCAGTTTGGATTTCCAATCCCAGCTTGCCCTTTGCAGAGATAACACACACAGCAGGCACTCCCCTGCTAGCCCAGCACAGATCCACATGTCCCAGGTCACTGCTCCTTCTGCACAGAGAGCCCTGGGCTCCTTCCTTGCTGCAGGACAACTATTCTCCCTGGAGAGCCACATCATTTCCCTCTGGCTACAGAGGCAGCATCTGTGGGAATAGTAATTTCCTTACTCTCGTAAGGTATGCCATGAAAAGACCATCTTTCACAGAGCCTTAAAAACTGGATTAATTTCCGAATACAACTGAGCATAAGCACAGAAATAATGCTCTACAGGAGGAGATCTCTGCAAACACCAAGGCCCCAGACAAAGGAGTTCCAGCACAAACAGGTGAAAGATAAATCTTCCTATATGGGGTCCTGCTTCTGGAACCATCCAACAACCCACTTGAAGTGTTAGAAGATCCTTTCTGTTGACAAAAGCAACAACTCTTCTGACTCTGGAGTAGCTAGAATATTTTCCAATTGCCCAGATGGTGCTGGGATGTAGCAGCTATCTCAAAAAAAGGTATGGCCTCGACCCCTCCAGCCCTCAGCCAGAATTTGACACAGCCACCGAACTCATTGCCACGTTGTTCCTTGCATCATCAGACAAAGGCAGCATTAGAGAGAAGGACAAGAGTTCAAAGCCCATCACAAAAGGGCCTCTCACAAAAAGGTCAGCAAACCTTGCAGGGAAGAGACAGATTGTGACTGCGGCGACCACCATGCATTGCAAAAACAGATTAAAACCACAGCAAAAAATTAAAAAAAAAAAAAAATGGAGCAAAAGAGCCATTAAGCATATGTTGGGTACAAACTAATAAACACATAAACAACAACGACTGCCAGTTAACCACAGGCAAGAACTTCCTACAAGCCACAGGTACTGGGTACGAATTGGCAATAATCAGGTTTAATGGGTTTGGTTTACAGTCTCACTGTTTCAGAAGTTTTATTCTTTTCTGCTGCATTAGTCAGTAAAATAAAGCCTCTCTGTACTTGCAAATCTGTTGGGGTGGAAGAGTCCCAGATGTTACCAGAGTCATATTCAATAGAGGCCCCCAGGGACTGGGGATTTTTGCTCCTTTACAACACTGAGGCTTCAGGCAGAGCGTGAAAAGCGCAATAACGAGGATGAAATTTGAATCCAAACCAGATGTAATAACTAATGAAAGTCCAAGGGAAGTGAACTCAAACTTTCAGTTCTGTTCAGACACCTGAAAGCCCTTCGGAAAACAGCAACAAGTTCCAAACAGAGCAGGGCCACCAGAGCAGCACAGAGGGACCAGGAGACAATGAGAGACGAAGGAGCAGGCTCTCAGCAGCAGCTAACTTCGTAGCTCTCAGATACTTCCCTCATTGCACAGTTCTGTTCATCAAACACGTGCCCACCTCCAACTTTCAGATGAGGAAGCTGAGAGCACCATTTCTTACCCATTTCTGTGAGGCCAGCTGTCAGGTCAGTCTTTGCTCCAGTCCCACAGCAGCACAACAACACGAGGGAGAAGCACCCAGTGCAACTCCATAGAGCCCAACTCACCACAGAGCAGCCCCTTCCTTCTGCCCCTTCCAACCAATTTACCCCTTGCTTCCAGATTTGTCCTCAGACCCTCCCACAGCAGTGAGTGGGGAATGAATTAATCACATCCTCCTTAAGGAGCCCTGATTAACATTTCCATCACATGCTAACGAGACACTTCCTGGCTTCAATCTGCTTTTCTTCATTACAGCTTTCTGAAGACAAACTTTATGCGTTTATGAGAAGCATTAAATGCACAATCATCTAACCACAATTTATAGCCGTCCTGGCTCTGTTTAGTTTGCATAAAGGCTCAGAGTGCTGTGGCATGAAATGTGGAATGGGCTCCTCAGATGTGGGCCTCTATCCACAGCTGTGTCCTAGGTCCCTTGGAGCAGCAACCAAACCCAGAGACAGTTTGGAGAAGATAGTAGGGATTGTCAGCTTCACAACATCGCAGTAACTGCTGTGAACCATCACAAAGTGGGGCTTGCAGCAGAAGCATGGGGCAATCCTGCTGCCAACCATAACCCCAACAGAGAGAGGCCACTGGGGAAAAAAGTTAGGACTGGCATTTTGGTCAAAAAGCAAAAAAAAAAAGAAGCAATAAGGAAGACTGAGCAATATGTGAAAATATGGGAATGGAGGAAGGCACATAGAATATTTCTTGCATTTAATTTGAGAGAAGGGTTCCAAGGCTTGGATAAAATGGCTCGAGTCCTATCAAATGTTTTGCACTGTAATGCTTACTAGGCTTTGTTTAGCACATACATTCAGCATCTACAGTCTCACGCCAATACATAATGCAATAAATACACAAGAAGCTTATTGTAATAAATACAACACCAGCACAAATGAAATAGTAATTAGGAACATAATTCAGACAGATTTTAGTTAATACCTATTTATTAGAAGGTGCTAATCTCTCATCTAAATGTCACAAATGTACAAAACATGCCTCCATGCTCCCAGCTTCCCTCTGTCAAAACCTGTTGGCCAGCTAATTGGAATGTGAAGAATGGCCCCATTCTTTGGAGCAAGTTGCCAATGGCTGTTACAGAGTTGGGAAAGTAAATGCTGCTGAGCATAGCAGCTCATTTCTGAATGGCAGTTTGGTCGTTGCCAGCGTGTTGCCATCCCACCCAGCACACAGATCCCTGCAAGGCCATGAATCCGTACCCAAAAGTGGCTGTCAACTGTGGCAGCCCAGGGATAGCTCTGGCTTTAAGGCAACAGCAAAGGGAAAAAGCAGAGAGTGTTCTCCTGCAAAAACCATAAATCTGCAGCCCCTTGCTGTGCATTTATTACTGTCTTTTCTCGCTCCATCACGTGCAGTAAGGAGTTTTGTCCTGTGGGGCTGCCAGCCTTTGAAGCCAAGCAGTTCATTTTCCCCTTGGAATTCATTTGCACTAAAGGTGAGCCTGCATTTGTGATAAAGACCATGAGACATAAATATTTTACGTTGGTAATGAGATATTTAGCACTGATGTACAGCTTAAAGCCCGGTGCAATTCCAGCTTTGTTAATTATAATGAACTAGTGTAGGACTTGACTTCGTCTGCTCCTTGTAAATCTTGCCGTGTGGCTGTGATGTGCTGGTGGCTTCTTTCCAGGGTGAGGCTGGAGCTCAGCCTGGCAATGTCTGATCAAACACCCAGCCCCAAAATGAGGGCAGTGCATTGCACTGCTGTGTCAGAGCTTTGCCACCGCTCCCAAAGCCAGCGATGGGGAGCAGCTCTGTTCCCACTCCTAGCCCTGCATCTGACACATCTCACTGCAGCTTTGCAGAGCCTAAAGTTCACATTCAGGCAAAAGTTTCTTCTGCAGACACAACGTATGTCGGGATAAAAAAATCTAGATTACAAGCAAAGCTCATTTAAACCCTCTGGGTTTGGGCTGATCCCATCCTGGGTTTTATTCTGAGCCCAGAGCATCCCCCTTCAACATTTTCATTTTGTTACCTGCTCAGAATCAGCCAGGATCAGGATCTTTGCCCTGAAGTAGGTGTAGGACATGGCAGGAATGGTGAAGAACACGGTTTTGAGTCAGTTTGATACTGAGAAATCACATCCTGTTGTCCAAATTAGCAAGATCTGAATAGAATCATAGAATGGTTTGCAATGGAGGGGACCTTTAAAAATCATCTGGTCCCCTGACCAACTGCTCTCAGCACTCCAAGAGCCTTCTTGCCTCCAGGCTGCACAGAATACATCCTGCCTGTGCTGGAAATGGAAATGGAAGTTATCAATGATAGGAACAGCATCAAGCTAACAAAGTGATGGAGTATGAAGCTGGTATTGGAATCTACCATGCAGGAATGGCACAATTCTGCCTTTATTTAGAATTAATGGATACTTGAAAAAGTAGCTTAACGTTTTGTCAGATGCTAAGCATAAATCTGGATAATAATTCACGCTACACTAGGCTCTTTATAACAGCAGTTTGCTAAAACAAATTGAATTCAAACCTATATTCATTTACTAACGTAATGCATGGCGTATCTGTGAATGATTTTTCATATTCTAAAAAATTCTAGAGAGAGGCTTTGCTGGAAAAGGGCCAGCAAATCTAAAATTAATGCCCATTAAAGCATATCTGCTACTCTAAGTGCATTTGTTATATGCACCAATAACTACTTTAAGCCTTTATTTTTTTATTTATTTTTTTTTTTTAAGAAAGAGATGATTGGGTGATAGCTAAAAGAAATTTAGATCTGAAAATCCTGGGGTAGAACGAGAGATCGGAGCTCCTTATATTTCAGACTGACGCTGTGCAAGTGTAGGAGGAGGGAAAGACCAAAGCAATTTGGTATTTAGAAGATGCAGTCGAGTTAATAGAAAAACTTGAAGAAAAAGTGTGGCTTTTTCTTTTCGTAAGTGATTTCTGTGAGTGGAGAGAACAAAATTTCTGTGCTTTTGAAGATGTATTGAAAGCTCTGCTCTATCCCCATCTCTCCCTTACGCAGAGGATGACAGTTCATTAAAAACAAACAAACAAAGCTATTCCACTTTTACTCACTGCACTGCAAAATTGAAGGAAAACCAATGTTTTTGTAGGAATAATGGGGAAAAAAAGTGCTAAATTATTTAAAACTGAGAGCCAGCTTCTACACTGCTTCTGCACAGAAATGAGCATTGCCCTCGCGCACATGCAGGCGCAGATAAGGTCTCACTGCCATCCACGTGCTTGGGAAATGAGAGCCTGCCCCTCAGTGTGCCCTGTTACACAGCCAGGACCATTTGGATGAGAGCAATGTGATTTATCAGGGCCACGCAGAGCATGAAAGATGGGAGACACCCAGCGGCATCGCGTGCTTTATGTTACCACCTCCTACAAAGACTCATATTTCAGAGAGGAGGAACATCCATCGCACACCATCCAAAGGCTGCCTTACATTTCACCTCTGTGGCATCCCCCTCCAACGCACATTAATATTAATTTCTTCTTCCTCCCTCATCCCAACAATTATTTACTTTGCAGAGGATTTACTGTGACACTTCAGCTGAAGGCAACGTGCATAAACCCCACTCCTGCTGTACAGGAATTAATTATTAGAATTCTTAATTTATTACCAATTAATTTCTTCTAAATTATAGGAGAGGCGACCTGCTGTAGATAACGGTTCCTTTCTAATGCCTTCCTAGAAAATCTCTCATTAATGAGCCCATTAATTTAATGGCGGCTGGGGCAAATCATCCAGAGAGAACACTTCAGTTGCAATCTGCATGCCCCACCTTATATTCTTGAGAATGAGGTAAGAAGAAAGCTGAGTTTGTTTGCAGTAAATGCTAGTATAAAATATGCCAGTGTATGTATGTATGCAAATAGCCTGATCTAGCATCATTAAACCTCTTAAGGAAATACGGAGTTTGGAAGCCATTTCCCACTTTAGAGCTCAGGCAACGACTGGAGCATCTGCATTAAATGCTTAATGTTCAGCGGAAGTGCAAATCGCCATTTAATTAACTTCTTCCATAAAATATGATAGTTTAGCAAAGTGAACACAGATGAATTATCATTATTCGAGAGGACGCTCAATTGTGCTGGCTAATTCCAGATCTTACAGAGCTGACGACGGTCAATCAAAGGGTTTGTGGGAGCTAAAACAAAATGTGTTCTTTTATTAAAGGGATCATTATGTGAACTCACAACTCTAAACAGAAAAACTACTGCCAACATTTGGCAAAAAATGGCTTCTTTGAGCAGCCAGTCCCAGTGCATGGGCTGTCATTGCCTTTGAGCTGGAGGCCCTGCAAAGTCACACTGCTTTGCTAGAGCTGTCCCCATTCATCTGTGGCCATAATGCTCAGGGGTATTCACCAGTCTCATTGGTTTCCTCACAAAACCACTTTTGTGGGCAGTCCCCAAGCCAGCTAGAGAGGATCCACTTGCATGGATCTGCTTAATCTGATTTTTGCCACCTGCCACTATGTCATGATCTATGCTCCTCTGTTATTTGTGGAGATGGGGACGCTGAGAGTTCTTAATTTAAACAGAAATCATGGTGAGTTCCTCTTTGAAATGCCTTTCCCATTCATTCCCTTAATGATAGATAGATTCTACGTTCTTGCTTTATGTGGGATAACTACAATTTCTTTAATATTACATTTCAGTCCTACTGTTGTGCTACACAGCAGCAGGGATCCAGGCCTGGCAGGTCTGTGTTTCATGTCTGGGGAAAGGAAAGCCCTGAGCAGATTTCCCCACAGCGTCACAGCAGCCTGTCTGGAGGATGCAGGGGATACATAGAGCTGCAGAGGGGTTTACAAAGCAGCACCATCTGAGCAGCTGCAGAGAGCGCCCCTGTGGAACAGAGCTCAAAACGTGGGGGGAAAAAAACTGTGCAGAGATGACCTGAGGCGATTCTCGCTGTTTGAGAACTGAAGAGGAATGAAGCTGAACGTTTTAAAGTTGGACTTCTCCTATTTTATTTTCCCTCTTCTGCTAACGATGATCCCACTCTTCATCTCTTGTGTTCTGATCTAACAATGCCTCTGCTTGCCAGAACCTTTCTTCCCTTCTGATAGATGTTTCCTCCAGACAACCTTTCCCAGTATAAAAACACATTCCGTTTGAGCAGTCACTAAACCTGTCTTCATGTCTCCAGTCCCTGGTACCAGCGAGGCGATTCTCTGCTCACAGAGGTAAATATATCTGTGCCAAAACCAGCTTAATTTAATGTCACTTCAGCAGTCATTTATCCCCTGTTGTCTGTCAGAAGCCATCTCCTTTGCCTTGAATACTTGCTGTTATCTTCCCTATTGATAATTCCTTCATCTGTAAGTCTTTCCTTTTTCACCCTAGCCTCTTCCCCTGCTATTGGTGATGCCCACAATGGTAGCATCACAGCTACAACCTCTGAAGACTGAGAACAGGTACTGATCTTCCAAGATGATTGGAATCATTTACTGCTGACATGCCCATATGTGTGCACACATGATGGCTGCACCCAAGACCACTGCTTCTTGCTGGAGGATACGTCACTGAATTACCATTTGTCACCCTTAGCTGTTATTTTAAGAGGTGGTTCCCACTGCAAAAAGATAGGCAGTGGGCATATGTGGGGGTACAAAAAAGGTTTTTTTCAGATTGGAAATGGGGACAGATGGAAATGATTTCTATATCCAGCAAATAAATTGCTATAACGAATGTGAGTTACAGTTCTGCATTATCTTGTCCAAGAGAATCCTGGATAGAGTTTCTGGAGGTACATGAGGAACAACTAGCTGCTTGCAGAAGGGATTTACAAGAGCTTCCTACTGCCTGGACTGGTCAACTGAGAATACCAAAACTCAGCCAGGAACAAGTAAGGGATATCCAGACACAGTGATCCCACCCTGATCACGACCATGAGAAGAAAGGATGCAAATTTTCTACAAATGCAGAACAGAACAGCGTGTTTTTTTCATTACTCACTGGCTTCAGAGAAGCTCTGAAGATGCCACAAACTCAATCATCTTAAAAGAGCATGAGGGCTTTTATGCAGGTGGCAGTTTATCAATCGATCATCACTTTCATCAACAGCTTTTCATTCCTAGTTCCCATCAATAGGGACATCTTGGAAGGTTCATTCCGATCAGGACAGTCTAATTGGTACTAGAAAGTTCAGTGTTTGAAGATTGTATGATTAGGGAAATGTACAAATTCAATTTCTTTCAACCAGATTCAATTCTAATCTAATCAGAGAGATAGAAAACTCCAGTGTAATAATGACAAAGAAAATGACTTTGTTTCAGGCCATTTAAATGTCCCTTACTGCAAACACTCCAGAAGAAGAGGCTGTGTTTAGAGTCAGAGACAGGGTATTTGCTCTGAATTCAACAGCAAATGGGCCATTTTCTGTGTCTAAATTAACATTCTCCCTTTTTGAGTGAGAGAGACACCAGCTAAGTCAAAAGAGCATTTGTGACATTTAATAAAGCAATTATATCTAAAGGCTAGAGGCCTGCGATAGAATAGACTGGCTAATGTTGTC
The DNA here is from genome assembly GCF_951394365.1 of Tetrao urogallus. Classification (NCBI taxonomy): domain Eukaryota; kingdom Metazoa; phylum Chordata; class Aves; order Galliformes; family Phasianidae; genus Tetrao; species Tetrao urogallus. The sequence goes on along the minus strand of NC_136832.1, from coordinate 4,707,869 downwards.
TTGGAAAAGTCTTTCAATAAAGGAATGGTGCTTCTCCACAGGCTTCCAATGACCTTGGACAGATTAAAACCCGTAGTGGGAAGCACTGTCTGTCAGCACTGTTAAGTCAGAGCGAGATCTGAATAAAAGCAAGTTATTATGCATTTCCAGGGGTGTATTTCAAAGGAGCCTAAGGGACAGAGGAACCTTGCTGGCCAACCTGCAGCCCTACAGTGCCTACATCACCTCTTGGCATGCATTTGGCTGGCCTGACAGAGGCAGCACGGTAGTGCTGCAGGTCATGGGGGATTTTATATTTGGCAGGGAGATCAATTCATGATGGCAGAGTGCTGCAGCCACCTGAGCTAGCTTGAAATGAGCTTATCTGGTTCTACACGAGCTCCACTTGCTCCTTTCTATTTCATGATTACTCAATCCTAACACTGAGCGGTTTGAAAACTTTGAAGGTGGATGCTCTAAGCATGCTGAGCATCTTGAAAATGTTACTGTTGGTATTACAGCAGCGCCTGGAGTGTCTGAGTAGAGATCAGGGCTGTTGGAGCCACACGAGCATAAGGAGGATGCTTATCTGGAGGCAGGATTTTGCAAAAGCAATCCGCTCAGTCTAGCTGCTCTCTGGGAAACACAAAGAAATTCCTCCCAAAAGCCATGTCAGCAGTGCAGCATCTATGCTGAGAGCTCTTGGAGTGTCTCACCAGCCACTTGCGCTTGGCTCAACAACAATAAAAATCAAGGAGGGGCCAAACTACAAGATCATGTTTGAGAAACTCGGCATACAAGTGGCTCAGAGCTGGCTGATAAATCGGCGGCACAGCTGGAAATAAACTCCAGGAGTCTTGGCTGTGCAGCCATTCTTCCCTTGATGTGACACCAGTTATTGTTAGAGCTGTGAAATTCCTTTTGCTGGCCTCAGAAGCAGCAGCTCATTTGCTGATAGCACACTCAGCCCAAATGGTCCTGCATCGCTTCAGAGCGGTCTCATCACAATGCACCTTGGCATCAATTGGAAATAACTATATGCATTGTCTTGAGCTGGTGTGCAGCCAGAGTCAGCAGAGCATTTCTTTCTCTTTATGCATTTTAAAGGGTTTTTTTTCCACCCCCAGTCTTGTGAGAGGGTCTGGATTGACAGGTCTGAAGGTTGAAGTCCTTAATTTAGAAGCAAAATAGGGGCAGAATAGCTGATATGTGCTTTAGTTCCATTCTAGAGTTAGTTGTCCTCAAATCTGTGCTGAATGGAGTAATGCAAAATACGGGAAAATTTTTCCTTTACTTTCTGGGCCTATCCAAGGAAGCTTGCTAGTAGGAAGCTTGCTGTTTTTGCTGGTGATACTGAGGTTTGATTTCAATCCGGTTGTTATCAGCCGAGCCTTCAGTCACAAACATCTATCACTGCACTCCCTTTTTTCAACTAATAAAACCCCTGGTTGATGATAATGACCCAGCTGCTATCAGCTCAGTGCTTCATCTCTGCACAACACAGCTATTACATATTACTCCTGTCAGCCCAGCCTTGCTCACAGCAGCTTAGTCACCAACCACCAAGACCTGGGAGCCTTAGCAGAAGCTGTCTTGCTCGGACAGCTGCAAAGACAAAAGGACAAAGCTGTGTGACAGCAGTCAAGCCAAAGCCTTGAGGTGTGTCATGTGATGAGAATTTGGCCATTGCACAAAAGGTTTCCTTCTGGCAAGCAGCAGCTAGGCTCAAAAATGGGCAAAATGGGATGAGAACGCATCTAAATGACAATAAGCATCTGATTAAATGTCCAATTTCAGAGAACTAGCCCTGAATATCCAATTGCACTACCTGGAGACCAGTGCCCCTTACAAGGTGCTGTGGGAATGCATGGAAGCGTTACCCTTGTCATTAGTAACTTCCATTTTAATGCAAAACCTTGACCAAAGAAGGCTTTCCTCAGGTGATCCTGTCACTTGTTTGATGGCTTGTTGTTTGATCCCTCATTCCATCCCCAGCCTGGGCACCATGCTCAGCACCAGAGACCTTTTGGCACCTGAATCCTGCCTAAACCCATCCAGCAAGGAGTCTCTTGATTTTGTTCTGTTTTTATTGACCGAATCAAGATTTTCTAGAAAGCACCCTGATCAGTGCTATGAAATAGCACCTCCCAGCCAGAGAGTAACTTAAATCCATGAATATTGCCATCACCCAACGACACTACAAAACATGTCAGAAGAGAAGGTGGACCAAAACATGTAAGCTTACTGACCTACAAATGAAACCGGATAATCTGTGTGTTTGATATAATCAGCTAGATTGCATTCCATTCAGTTATTTGCTAACAAACACAGGCTAATTTAATGCCTCCAAATTACAGATGTAGGGGCTACCTGTGCTTCCAATCCTTAAATGATTATTTTTTTATTCTATGGATTTCAATGCCCCAATACCATTTTCAGCAGCAGTTTTCATAAGCCTCATTTGCATGTTGATTTTTTTGTAGTAATTATCAGTAAAAGGTCAAATATTTGCTTTATCTATATAATTCAATTTTAGAAATGCCTTTGGGATTCAAATTAACTCCCTTGTAATATCTTCATTGAAAAAGAAGATTAATTATGCTTACAAGAAACCTAATTTGGCTTATCAGACCTTTAATGTTACAGGATCGTTAATGCATTTAAATTTAGGATTAGTAGAGTGATCTGGTTCCATTATTTTGGTGACTTTAATATTTGTCATTATTTTTATGCATACAGTTCCTTTTCCCTAAAGTGAAATTATAATGTCTATTATAAAGGAAATAAACATTATATATTGACCTTAGTAATTACGCTTCTGCTTTTTAAGAGTGCATAAAAGATGTATTTGTGACTCACACAGAAATTCAGCACTCAGGCGCTAAATGGACTCCTGGTAATGCTGCCAAGATGCTCAGCATGGGGGGGATGTGAGAGGACCAGTGGGGCCAGGCCCATGGTGGCATCACAGTGAGCACCCTGAGAAGCACAAACGGAGACCCAGAAGTCGACTCATTGCTCCCACTGGTTTTCCTCCTGTCCAGACATGCTCTGCTCAGTCCACAGACCTGGTTCCTGGGTAGCTGCAGGGCACAACCCATCTGGAGGCATGGGAAGAGCAAGGAGTTCTCCAAAGCTCCTATTGCCATACAAAACTCCACCTCATTAATAACCACATCCCAGGGCTGCCTCCTCTCTCTGTTAGCAGTGCCATGCTTGTTGGTATGGGATTCGATTATTCAAGCCATGCTGATTGCTGGGATTTTGGGTTATTTATGCCAGGCTAATTGCTGTGGTATCGCAGCATTCATGCTAAGCTAATCACCGTGGTATTGGATTATTTATACTGAGCACGCTGCTGTGGTATTGGGTTATTTATGTTGAGCTCATTGCTAAAGGTATTGCGTTATTTATGCAGCGCTCGTAGCTGAGGTATCGAGCTATTTATCTTATGCTTATCCCTGTGATATCTGATTATACTGATTAAACAAGCTGCTCCTTTTGGTAGGTGATTCCATTGTCTGATCCAGTATCATAGGGAAAGAAAAAAGTCTCTGCTCTTCAGATCAGTTCCACAGTATGCTTTTCTTTTGGCTGGCTTTCTGTGAAACTCCCTGTTAGCATGGCTCAGATTCAGAGTCTCCAGAAATCAGAACCCTTCCACTGCAGAGAACTTTCTGAGCATGCTATGTAAGGTCACCTAGCTCTGAAATTCATTTTTTGCTAGCTCCAAAGAACCTCAGAGTATCTTGAGTTGGTAGGGACATACAGGAGTCATTGAGCACAACCCCTGGAGCCTGTACCATGCTCACTACCCTGTGGAGCAGAGCCTTTCCCCATCCCACACCTGATCCTCCCCTCACAGCTCAGCTTCACACTATTCCTGCACCAGAGGGAACTTTTTGCTCCATATCCACCCCTGTCTATGCAAATGACATTCCTGTCTTCTGCAGGCAGAGCTACTGAGCAAACCAGTTGCTCCTGGACTTTGCTGCTTGACCTTTGAGTGACTGACATTGGACATGGAACAAGGCTTGTCACCCTTGTAGCACCTGACTGTAGTGATTGCTGAGAACTGGGATAATGTCAACTTGTAAAATGGTAGGACGTTCACATGCACTGAAGGTATGTGACCCTGTCAGTGCTTGAGAAGAAAATAAAGTCAGCTATCTTCCATTGCACATAGCAGGGGGGTTGAAACTCAATGATCATTACGGTCCTTTTCAACCGAGGCCATTCTATGATTACATAATGGCTACTTATAGTGTGTACTGGACAATATATTAATCTGAGTTCAGCTGTAACATGCATGCATGTCATCACATAACTTTGTGGTGCCTGATTGTTCAATGCAGCTGGGGGAATAGATGCAAATCCCCTTTCAGGACCTGATCTACCATACCCAACATCTTCAGCCCCTCTAGCCCTTGAGTAATGATGGCATTACACACTCTTTTTTAAGTCACGATCCTGAGAGTGACCAAATCATTACACAGTGGTGTGGGTAGGGGCATTTGACATGGTTATTTTTCCCTTCCAGCTCTGCAAACACATCATGAAAAGGGAAGAGCACATCATTGGCAATTGCAGGAGCAGAGGATGCTCTTTCACCAAAAGAACTTTTATTCACTTGTGAGACTGCAACAGCAGCAGGGCTTGTGCCATACAGCACATATTTGTGCTTGGAAGCTGCCTTTATCAAACCCTAGCCCAGGAGAAACAAAGCTTAAATCACTTCTACCCTTAGGCTACTGAACCAGTCCTGGGTGTCTATGCATGTTGGCAGGAGCTGCTCTCTGCACTGCTGCCCCCTCCTTGGCTTTGACTCACTGACCATCCTCACCTGGATGCCTAACTTTGGGAAGAGGTGAACTTCATCCCTAATCCATGTGCAGAAGGACTGAGTCCCTGTGTTGCTCAGCCTCCCCTGTCCCTTCTCTCCTGTCCATTGTAGGAGCTCAAGTGTGACTGCTGCTCCTTTGCTGGCTACACGCAAATGGAAACTATCACCATAACAGTGCCTTGTTCCTTTAAATTGCTTCCAGGATTTTTGTGCATCAGTGACTCAGTACTATATTTCAATACAGCAAACTTTAAAGGTGCTTAATACATTAAAAAAAAAGATAATTGCAAAAAAATAAGCACTGATGTTAGCTTAGGAGAAAATCTTTTAAAGTGTTTTTGTTTTGCTAACAGAATGCTGCTATGTATTATTCATTACAGCTTCTGAGATTTAATTATTATTAGTGCAACTGATGATTGCTAGAAAAATAAACTGTAGCAGAAGGTGTCCGTCACTGGGTGAAGGGCATGTGTATGTTGTATAACTTGGTACTCCCATTTACACTGATCTCATTAGCTGCTCACAACGCGACTCCTTGCTGCGGAATGAGGGGACACAGCTGTCCCACCGCTCTGCCCCATCCCCTCCCACGTGCAATTCTGCAGCACAGGGCTGAGGGTGAGCAAACTCTGGCAATCCCTGCCTTGTTGTCCATGCTGTGCCTGTACCTTGGCTTCCTCAGCTGCCACCCATCCCATCCGAGTCCAGCTGAGGATCTCGCAGCAGATAACATTGTTCCATCAGGAGCAAGCTCTGCTATTTGAGTGGTGGCTCGAGGCAAACACGGGGAAGCTGCTGGAGTGAGTTTAAGAGGAAATCTTGATTCAGCAGCAAGCAATGCCTCTCAGCGTGCTCTAAACAAGACACCAAACCTCACAGGCAGAGCATTCAAAGGTGCTGCAGTTTCACAGTCTCTCCCAGCCTCAATCACTGTGATTCACAGATGATTGGTATTTTCCTCGCTGTACTTCTGTGTAATGCAATCCAATGTAACTTGGTTCAGCCTTGCACAGTACATTATCCCTTATCACACCAGCCACACAAATGACATCCTGCAGAATTTCCTGGGATTAAATAGAACAGGGCCATGGATGCTTGTGTCATGTGCATAAGCTCTAGTGGGGAGGGAGGGGGGTACATACCTACACACACTCTGCTCTGCTGCAGTTCTGCACCCTCCTTCATCCCAAGTCCTCTGTAGAGCTTGGAACCCCTAATTAGCCACTGACCTGAGAGTCTCATTAATTCCCACTGGGATGTTACATGGCTTTTCTGAAATTCCAGAGCCTCCTGTGATCCCTGTGCAGTGGTTTTGGCACAAATGCTGAAGATATGTTGTCTTACCATTTCGTAGATGTAATATCCCTAGCACCCTGTTTCAGCCCCTCATCGGAGTCCAGAGAAAGCAGCAGAAGAACATGAGTTCTTCAGATTTAAATTCAGCCTCTGTCCATTCAGTCCTATATGACCTCACTAAATCACTCATCACTAAATCCTTTGAAGATTCAGTTTCTCCAGCTGCTCCATTAGGAGGGAGCCAGTTCCATCAGGCTGAGCATGGAGTTCATGAGCAACTTGAACATAAGTGGAGATTGAATAAGGACTGGAACAGAATGAGCACTCCGTGCTTTGAGTGTATGCAAGCACACAGGGCAGCACTGCAACAGATGAAGCTTCTGGACTTGGTGTTTCTTTCTACACAGCACTCATAGAGGCCCATGCAGCTCCAAAGAAGGAAAAAGCGCTCTGCTAAAGTGCTTCTCCTCTTTAGCCATTTTGGTGAAGTGAATGGCTTTAGCTGCACAGAAGCACATAAAAAGGGAAAAAGCAGGAAAGACACCAACACAAGAAATCATGGGACAGCTGGACTGAACCAGGAAACCATCAGGGAGGTGTGATGCAGAAGAATTCAATGCCCTCGATTTGCAGATGACCTGAATAGAAAGGCATACTGAAATCCTAACCTTTCAGCATCCTCATGCAGCACATGGTTTGATGTTATTTGCACAGTGGGATTATGGAGAAGAGTTCTCAATAATTAATATCCCGTCTCCCATGCACAGACATGGAGGACACTGATTGTCCCACATCTCTTTTGGCCCAAGTATTCAGATCCCATTTTCCCCTCTGTGCTTTATGTACATTGCTGGGCTGCTGTCTTTAGCCTCCCTAGTGGCAGCATAAAACCTTTACTGGATTTTACATTGCCCTTCTACACACAGAACTGCCGTCTTCAGTTCAGATGGAATGAAGAACTCAAGATTTAGCCCAGCAGTTTTCTAATCTGCTTCTGAGACCATTTAGAGAGAAAGGCAGCAGATAAATACATGGTGGTTGGCTGAGGGCAGCAATGGATGGCTCCAGCTCATAACTCAGCACCACTGCGTCGCATCCAGGAGCTGCTCGTCCTTGGAGCCGTGACGTCAGGTGCTTTTGATGGTATTTGTGTGTTTAAGGGCTGGAGCTAATCTCATAAAACAGACGTGTGAAGTGCTGGGCATTTATGCTCGGATTGTTGAAAGCATATGGTCATGGGGCCGTGGAGGGTGTTTCTCTGGTTCTAACGCAAAAATATGCATTGCATCCAAATTGACACTGAAAACTGACCCGAACCTGGTATTATAGAAGATTAAATTAACCCCCAGCAATAGCTCTGTATTACAAAAATGGTTAGATCTTAATAAATTGAAAATGATAACAGCGGCAAAAGCCGTACATTTTCCCTCATGTTCCTTTATTGCTGTAACACTTCTTTCCAGTTTGTTGCTTCCGTGGGTTTTATTAGCACATTTCAGTAGAGTAGATTTGCTCTGAAGTGATAAAAGCCGACTGTAATCAGAAAGCTTTATGTTATCTGCAGCAAACAATGGTAAATGCCACCTGAGAAGGGCTCCGTTCAATGCCTTCATTACAGTGATTAGTCTAAGAAGCTGGGAGATAGCAACAAACTTCAAACCTGCTGATAACAGACTTTGAGAACACAATAAACATCAAACGCCCTGTACTTCAACCAGCTAAGAGACATCTCTGCACCGAATGCACCTCTGCCTGATCAATACGTGGCAGAGCAAGGCTGCTATGCTGTGTAACGAGGTGTCCCCATGCATGGTGTAAAGTTGGGCCTCCCACCCGTGCTCATGGTGAAGCCATCTCCACACACACAGCAGCAAAAGGCTGTGTGCCAAGCAAGGAACCCATGTTCCCATTCAGCAAAGCACTCACTTTGGTGCAACTGCATCAGATGTGCTCACAGAAAGGAAGGGATTTGATCAGTACAGGGCCAGCACTGTGTGCTGTGAGTGGCACATCGCCCTTATTGAAGCACACTTATTTCCTTGCTCTGTTGACAAATGCAAAAGGCAGAAATCTTAAATAGATCCAGGAAGAGCAATCCAAAAGGTTAGTTTTGAAGTGTTTGACATTTTCCACCAGAGCTGAGCAAATCATTTATCTGATTAATTTAGTTTCCTCTCTGTTTGCAAGTTGTCCAGGAGCTGTTGCTGAGATTTGCTCAAATTCATTTGTTATCTGAAGTTCCTGCCTAGGTCTGCAGCTTGTTTATAGGCAGTTCGTTATAAGCAGACACAAAATTTAGAGCTCTGCTGATTGCTCCTGATCGGGTGTATGAGGCAGGATATTGTTTTAGCTCTTTGATGAGGTGATCTAATCCTTTCGACTCCTGATGTGACTGCATGTGAAATTTAGTTTCTACTAACAGCCTTTGCTGTTTGACTGTAGGTCACCACAGCCACGAATGCTTCTGCTGTTCCTAGAAGTGCTTTGTGAGGCTGCAGAGGGCTGCCTGCATGATGCTGTCTGAGGGCCTGAGATCTCTTAAAGATCTCCACCCTTGGATGCAAAGATGGCAAACAGATAAGATGCCATTGATGAGAGCCGCAAGGTCAGATCTGGACGGGGCTCTGAGCACTGATGGAGCTGTGGGTGTCCCTCTGCACTTCAGGGAGTGGGACCAGATGGCCAAAGGTCCCTTCCAACTCAAACAGTTCTGTAAGTCTACCGACAACACAGTATATTCTATTTTTCAGTCCAACAGTGATAACTGATACATGGGACAGAAATGCAGTTCGGATTTCAACATAGTAAAGCAGGTTATCTTATTCAAAATATATTTTTTTTTTGAGAGAGAGCAAGAAAGCACTTCTAGCTTAGCCATCCCAGTTTCACAACCAACGTCTCATTAATTGACCCATTAAATGTCTAAGCAATTTTCCACAGTGAACTAAAAAGTAGTGCCACGTGATGCGTGGGGTCAGAGGAACTACAGCAGTACCCCCGTATGCAGGATGACAAAGTGGGGTTAATGAATCCGGGGTTTGCATAACTGGGACGTTATATACCTGGGCTAGAGGGCTCGTTTCATTGTGCAACACTCAGCAAGTAATTTCATAAAATTACATCCATATTTTTCTGCTTTGTAAGAATAATTTGAGTAACTTTGTTTATCCTTTCAGGAGCTCTTGGCGCGTCTTGCTGATGCACGCATTCCTGCAGACTCGATGCCGGAGCATTTGGATGTGGGGGGTGTGGGCTGAGGCACTTTATAATAGAGACAGGAAGGAACAGGAATTTCTGGTCTGTGGAGAAGATTCTGACATTTTGAAATAGCTAACTTCTGCGAAGCATGATGAACAGTCATACTTGTGAAGTTCTCTGCCAGCATTTTTTTGTCAGGAGTCTTGGTTCAATGCCATCGAGACATGTTTTTTCAATAGTGTCCAATCGCTTCGGTTTGGTAATACAAAAACAAAATGAGCAAAGTCCAAATGAAAGCTGCAGACCTTTTAATTAAGATATGATAGATTATATAAACCTGTGACGCTTGCTGCATTACAATGAGCCTGCAAGCAGTGGCTGGAAGAGTGGCAACAGATCAGGAGGAGAAACATTTCCCATTCTGAGGGCCCTGCTTCAGCCATACCATAATTTCTATGTAAAGCCACAGCTGGGCTGACCCCACAGCAATAACAAAAACCACCAACTGCCTGCTGACCAAAAGAAGTCCCAGGAAACACACAGCATACTGCACACACAGCATCTCCCCATCCACTAGGCATTGCTTGTTTCCTCTGTGATAATATTAGTATCAAGAAATCGAATATAAAGTTCTGTATCCCTTTCGCACGTGGCTTGCTCCAAAAGTAATGCCTCCCATTAACTTACATGGAAATCACAACAGCTACAAAGAGCACAGTAATGCTGTTTGATTGAGCAAATTCTCATCTACAAAACAGTTTTTCAACATAGTCATCACTGTTAACTGTGTGTTTTCACCAGCAATGAACAAGAGACTGCAGGCCATGCTCTGCACCAGCAGAAGCAACCGACTCTCACCACTGCTGGAAACACACCACTCACTGCCTCTCCGTGCTAACATCCTATAATGCAACGGAAAGCTCAGCAATGACAGCAGAGCAGCAAGGTCCTAAGGTACAACAAGTGAGGACTTACTCAAATACAACAGCTACAGAAATAAAGGAAAGAAGCTGCTTCCCTTCAGAAGGCCTTGAGTATGCAGGGATCTCCATCAAGACCCCTTTGCCTCCACTGCCAACCTTTAAATGAGCTCTGGGAAGGAGTAGATCCTGGCTCCAGCCCTTCCAGTCACTCAGAAGCATTGCATGCACCTGAGATCCCCTGGGTTGGCCCTGCCTTTCCACCAGGTGCTCAATCACTGCTACAAGCCGTGACTTTGCATTTCTGCTACACATCCACTGTTTGGTCTCCATAAATATTCAGCAAATGTTGATGAATGTTAATGGGTGCTATGTTTTTTGTGTGGAGGAATTCACTTCCTTCCACACCTTGCTTCATACAAGCTTCCACGTCAGATGCCATTCTGTCAGACTGCCACTCTGCTGTCATCTGTTGCCACTCAGCAAAAAAATGTGATGGAATATTGGTGGGAAGCTTCAAACTCTACTTCCACACCACCAACATCCTCCTCCGATGTTTTGGGCCAACATCATAAAATGGAAGGTGTTATTCTTGGAGCAGCCTTCATAATGCTAATGGGAAGAAATCCTGCAAAGACTCCATCGCAGGTGGATCAGTCTCCAGCAGATCCACAGTCAGTATGTAGTTCAAGAGTTTGGCATACATTCTAAATCATTCTCTTGATAAATTATGCAGAAGAGTGGCATCTGCAGTTATTAAAGTTGCCTGATACCTCTCATTATTAAGACACTGTTGTCAGTTAATTATAATTTTGCCAAAATTTAACCATTTCAGCTGACGTTTTCCTTGCCGTCAATCTTCCTGAGACATGTTTGTATCTGAATGCTTCCATGTGAAACATCAGAACTGCATTTCCAAGAAACCAAACTCGTCAACTTCCCCAGCTGTGATTTTGATTTCACGTGTGGCCAATGATTCAAGGATGGTTAGAATGAATGGCAGAGAAAAAAAGTTTAAAATAACCCCAATTCTAAATAGATGAGAGATCGTATTCACTTCGATGTAAATATTTTTTTTTATCTTGCTTTAAAGAAAAAAAAAAAAAAAAAAGAATAAGAATAAAACTGCCTTCCTTTCTGCTGTTCTCCTTTCAGGTCTCCTTGTCGGTCTGACTCCCACCCGCTTGTTTCTAGAGTGGCTTTATCAATCTCTGCCTCTTTCCTCTGAAGTCCTCATTGCCTCCTCCTTGAGCGCACTTTGAACAATAGTTCTCTAATTGCTCTTCAGAGAAAACTCCTGAACAACCTGGAATGGCCCTCTAGCTGTTTCAGGGGAAAGGGATCATTTTCAGTAAAGGTTATCTTTTAAAATGGAAGCTGAACTGATTTTCTAATATTCAGACCAGGAGATATTTGCCTCAGTGAAAGCTGCTTTGTGTGGTGTGCATTCAGCTCCCAGCACCAAAGCCAAGCCTGGAGATGACCATACAATAGGTACCAACATCTCCTTCAGCTGACCTTGGGACTGCTCAATTCCAGAGGAATCTGAGCAGGTTGAGCTCTTTTTCTTTGATCAGGACATGAAAGGATGCACTGTCACATGGAGCTGCTCTACGGTGTGATCGGGGCAGTGCATCACTCGTGCAGGTTGGGAAATGCTGCTCTGCCATTTGGTCACCTTGGTCTGACCTTGAATATCTCCTGCTGATAGGACAAGGCAGGAAGTGACTGCCATTGGAGCGTCTTGGCTAGGTGGCCAAGCTGAAACTCAGGGTTTTCTGATGGGTAAATTACGATTACTTTTTTTTTTGTTTTAATCAGCAATGGAAAAATGGAGGAAAATTCGATGCATCGTCTTGGATCAATGAAAAATCCCTCAAGCTGAATGATATTGAGAAACTTCATTTAATACCTGCATATTTAAATCTAAATTTGACTTATGCTGGAAATAGTTTTTCCAAATAAACAATTTTATTGTATTTTACTGTAACTACCCTAAAATACACAGCAATCTGCTATGAGTGTGCCGATCCCATAGGAATCTAAAATCCTAAAACAAGGCAAATCCTGGCTCCAAACCTGCAAAGCCTCGAATGGGAACATCTCCTCAAATTCCACTGGAGGTCAGTGCAGCATTGCAGTTCTGCCTGGAATAAGATGTCCTTTTCACTCTGATCTAGTGCTACAGCTCAGCACAAACCCCTGTAGAGCTGTTTTTAAACTAGATTTGTATAGTAATAAATATGGGCTTAAGAACTGTGTTTGGTGGTTATATTAGGAACATCCTAGCAGGGATATGAGAATCTAAACTCGTTTGGGTGTTATTCTTTCTTTTTTTTCTTTTTTTTTTCTGTTGTTGTGGTGGTTGTTTTTCAACAGCTTAGGGTGTTTTTTCTTGCAGAGTAAAATTACTTGGAATACAAAAGGAGAACATTTTGTGACATGTTTTCATAGCTCCAGAGCACAGCACCACCTTTCCATCGGATCAGCAGAGGTAGGTGCAGTCCAGCACATGCCCTGCAGACTCAGGGGCTCCGGACCACAAAAATTTTTGTGAATTTGCCCCAATCAATGCTTTTCATCCCTTTTCTTCCTTTACCCTTCTCCCTTTTCTGGTCATAGGACTTGACTGATAGGATTCTAGCCGAAGGCCATGGAGTCCCACCAGTACAACCAGTACCAAGCAATAACCGACATGGTATATAGTCAGTAAAGATGCTTCATGTTCTTGAGCTGCCCTTGAGGTTATCAGGCAGGTCCTCAGTCCAAGGTCTTACTGTTTCTGCTCCAGGTGTAGCTGAATGCTGCCCACAGTTGCTGCAGAGCCATGCACAGAGCCATGTGGTGGTCAGCAAGGTGAATTTGAAGCCACTGTTGTGCACATAGGAAGCAGGTCCCTTGCTCCTGCTCACTGATTTCTTTTTTCAGCTATATTGATCAGATTAGGAAAAGGAGCTTGTGTTCAATCAGTGGAGCAACAAGTTTTACTGCCTCGTGCCCTTGCACCCCTGCCTTATTTTCCTGTTTGGTTCTTACAGGAATCCATTTCTGCTCCAAATGTGAGCCCCTTTGATCCCAGTCTACTCATTTTTTGTACTTACAGACCCAAACATAGTGCCTATCCAGCACCTCACTTAACCCCCACTGCCAATACAAGCTGAAGATGAAAGGATTGAACTCAGTCCTGCTGAAAAAGACCAAGGGGTACTGATGGATGGGAGGCTGGACATGAGCCAGTAGTGTGCCTTCACAGCCCAGAGAGCCAACCATACCCTGGGCTGCATGGAAAGAAATGTGTCCAGCAGGGTGAGGGAGGGGATCTGCCCCTCTGCTCTGTGCTGGAGCGCTGAGTCCAGATGTGGAGTCCTCAGTACAGGAGAGACATGGATCTGTTGGAGTGCAACAGAAATGATCCAAGGGATGGAACGCCTCCCTGTGAGGACAGGCTGAGAGCTGGGGCTGTGCAGATGGAGAAGAAAAGGCTGTAAGGTGACCTGATAGCAGCCTGTCAGTATCTAAAGGGGAGCTACAGGAAAGAAGGGGACAGACCCTTTAGCAGGGTCTGCGGTGATAGAATAAGGGGAAATGGCTTCAAGATTAAAGAGGGGAGATTTAGGTTGGATGTAAGGAATAAGTCTTTTACAGTGAGGGTGGTGAAGCACTGGCACAGGTTGCCCAGAGATGTGGTTGATACCCCCGTTCCTGAAGACTTTCAATGCGAGGCTGGATCAAGACCTGGGCAGCCTAATCTAGCTGTGCTTGTCCCCGTTCATTGCAGGGGAGTTGGACCTTTAAGGACTCTTCCAATTTTAAGGATTCTATGATTCTATGACCTCCCTGTCTTATCTTCCAGCGCCATTTTTGCCCCAAGTACAGAAACCTTTGGTATTTCAAACAGATCATCTCTTCTAGTCTAACACAGATTAACATAACAGTATTTTCTGTCCTAAATCCTGTGATCCTGGTGTCTTTCCCATGCTTTCATTCATCAAAAAATCTCCTTCTAGACCAGAACTAGGAAAGCTGAAAGCTGGAAGATTTGGCTTTTGTTTTCAGAATTGGCAAGTCTCTTTCTCCCAAGTAATTTTGTACAAAATATATTTGTTTTATATTTCTCTGCCCCTTGCCGTGAATTATTTTATGCTAACAGTTCCCTAAGTATTATTAATTAGATTTCTTTAAGTAAGAAAAAGTTCTTGAAAGTTAATTAAAAGTTGCATGCGGTAATTGTGCAAAAGTAGCTTTTCCATTCTGAAAATTAAACCTTTATAATTAAAATCCAATATTCATTTAAAGATTCAAATGGGGTGTTTATTACTCATTTATTATTATTTATTTTTGCCACCTCGGAATAGCGATTGCTTCCACAGAGGAAAATCAATCCAGCCCTGTGCAGGGGTCGCCTCCCTCCCGTCCCCTCTCTGGAAATGGGACATTTCCATCACCCCAGTTGTGTCATCCTGCCTGGAAATGCACAAATTCTGAGCAGAGAGGTGGGGTTACTCACTTGTGCATATCCTCACCTCCTCCCTTACTGTCACCCTGTTTCCTCAAGATGTGAAACGTATTTTTTTGTTATCTCGAGGTTGGAATACAGATTTTGGAAGCTATCTGCATTTCCACCAAGAGGCTACTTACTGTACATTCATATAACACCGAGGCTGGAAATCAAAACTGATACAGGCTTGGCACAGCTGGGGTGACAGACACGTTAGGGAGAGGGTTTGGATGCTGGTGTAAAATAAACCTCACGTGGCACCATTCATGAGAGCACATCTGTCAGTATCAGGATGGCAGTGCCCTGGGCAGCTGGAGAAGAAGGAGTTACACTGGAAGCAATCCAACCCAAGGGTTGATGATGTGCTCCCATGTTGGGTCCTGGGCTAATGTGCTCAAAGGAGCAGATTTTCAGAGGTGACTCCAGTTTGGCCAACAAACTGTCAACATGAGGGTAGGGATAGGATTTTCATTACTTGGCATTTCTTGGGCATCGAGCCTGTGTGTGTGCAAGCCCAGTTGGCTATGCATGCTTAGGCCTATCCTTAGATTCCCTTGAGAATCCAAACATAAATTCACTTTGCAAAAGTCTGGCTGGCCCAAGCCCAGCCAACCTCCACTAATTAATGGGGACTAATTGTCATCTTCCTCTTTCTGCTATAGATGTGGCCCAATCTTTGTGGCAAAATCATCTTCTCATGTACTGTGCACGGTGTGAACAAGCTTGCATAGGACTTTTGTGTTTCAGAGGTCAATAATTGGATAGATATGATTATCATAAAGTTATTAATCATTGTGCTGAGCTAATGTCACCCATTTCTCTTCGAATGGTTTTTTTGCCTCTGTAAAATGCATGGCATGCCAATAAAAGGAGAGAACTGTAATAACCAGAATATAATTAATAATTATCAATAATGAATGTGCAATCAACACAGAACTCCTTGTGATATGTTTAGGAAATGGATGGTTCCCTTGTGCACCTCTTTTAGCTGCGAAGTTAATGCAAGCTGTTATTGCTGAGCTACTATTTTGCTGGTACCAGAGGCATAAGGAGGAAGAAACTTTGTTTAAAAGCCAAGAGGAGCAATTTGCTGAGGAATTGCCCAAATGTTTTAAAAACTGGAAGCATTTA
Organism: Tetrao urogallus; assembly: GCF_951394365.1. Taxonomy (NCBI): domain Eukaryota; kingdom Metazoa; phylum Chordata; class Aves; order Galliformes; family Phasianidae; genus Tetrao; species Tetrao urogallus. The sequence goes on along the minus strand of NC_136832.1, from coordinate 4,692,004 downwards.
GGTCAAATGCAAAAGAAAGGCTTTAACAGCAGAGAGAGTGCTGTGAGCAAACAGAACCAACTCCGGTAATAAGAGCATCACCAACAAAAATAATCAAGAATAAACAAAATCCGTGTTGAATTAGCACAGAGGGAGATCTCATTTGTCCTTGGGCTGCATGATACGAAGGAATTTTTCTAATGATGTTATTATTACAGTGCACTAGGGCAGCACACTGAGTCCCTCATCAAGATAAGGGCTGTTGTGGCAGCTTTCTAGGACAGGACGTGCAAATATTACACGAAATTCAACTTAAAGATCTTACAGTCAGAATACACACAGCTGTCACCTCTGTGCTGCTCACTCAAGGTCACAGTACCCTGTTCAGGAAAGCAGAGTGCCCTGTGAGCACCAATCACACCATCCTTCGTCGTGTCCACCCCAGAGTTTTGCAGAATTGCAGAATATGATGAGCTGAAAGGGACCCACAAGGATCATTGAGTTCAACTCCTGGTGGCTCAACACAGGACCATCTAAATCATAGAATCATAGGATGATGAAGGTTAGGAAAGATCACTAAGATCCCAAAGTCCAACCCCAAGCCACCCCACCGTGTCACAGACACATCCCTCAGTGCCACATCTCCATGGTTCTTGAACACCTCCAAAGACAGTGACCCCAACTGCTGTGCCAGAGCAGCACTGCTCTTTCTGAGATGAAATGTTCCCAAACACCCAACCTGAATCTCCTCTGGCGCAATGTGAGGCCATCACTTCTCATCCTATTGCTATCATCTGGGAGCAGAGGCTGACCCCCATCTCACCATAACCTCCTTTCAAGGAGTTTAGAGAGCAAAGGGTGCCCCTTGGCTCTATTCCATTCTGCTGTGGAAGTCACTGGAGTCTGCTCCAAGCCCGGGGAAATGCTGATTGCCATCCGTGCCCCAGGACACTGCTGTCCTCCCACCTTGCCTCTAGCACATGGTAATGGAAATGGGATGAAAATTGCAAAGGGATTTTGCTTTTTAGCCAAAATCAGGTCCTTTGGCATCATCACAGCAGCAGAACCCAGATTTGTGGGCTGGGATCCATTGCACACAGCTCCATCCAAGCAGCTGCCCCCAGAGTGGCCGTCACCCCAAAAAGCATCAGTAGAAGTACCTGTGGGTTAGACATCACTTTCTGAACATCACCTTTAGGTCTGCTGCATCCCACCCTGTCTGTGTGACTCTGAGCAGCTGCTCACCAGCACTGCATCTCGGTTTGTCTCCTTGGGGCCAATATTTCCAACTTTTGACAGAGAGAAAAATCATTCCCGAATATTAACACCTGTGCAGCGAGGACTCCGATAAAGATGATTACAGAAATAAACCACTGGTTGATAACCAAATGCAAAAAAAAAAAAAAAAAAAAAGGGAAATGATTATTCCTCTGGCATTATCTGTATGTTCTGCACCGGCACATTTTAAGGCAATCTCAACTGAAAAGATAAAGACATAGCCATCCCTATAAACAAGGATATTTCATTCAATAGATAGAAAGCTCTAAAGGGTTCCAGCTTTGCTGAAGCACTGAGACACTGAGAATTGAAAGAGGTGGGAAGAATTAATTAGACGCCTGATATTATCCCAGTAAATAAAAGTAATAAGCGAAGCTCTGAAAAGGAAGATGTGATTCATATTCAAGCGTTTACAGAATAAACAGCTGCTGATTCTCCTATCTAGCCCAGTCCTTATCCTTTAAGGCTGCAATAAGTGACCTCTTAATCCCAGGCAAAAGACTGCGTGAGCATCTGGAATTGAAAAAGAAAGCATATTTCCTTCACTATTCCAATTTCCACTCAATTTCGGTATAAAGTTGTTTGTGTCTTTTTTTTTTCTTCCTCCTTCTGGTTCCTACAGCAATGTGCTTTTGATGATGAGATTTTGTGGATCTGAACGCTTTCGTGGCCTCCTTTTCATTTTTTTCCTTCTGTCTAAATAAAGACATGCCTGACCTCCCTACATTGAGCAGGAGCACTGCAGTCCTTCAGCTTGGTTATATCTCCATTGTACTGGCCATGCTCTTAAAGCACTTATAGCAATAATTTCTTGGCGTGATGGACAGACTCAGCAATAACCTGATCCTGCAATGCACTGAATAAACACTTTAGCATTTAGTACATGGACACTAATGTGCTGGGAAGTAATTGCTTAGAGGTTCCCAGCTTCAATATAATAATGCAGGGATTGCATTTATACAGCATACAGTGGAGGGGGAAAAAAAAATTGCTATTTGCCAAACTTCCTCTCTCCCATTTTGATTAGAGCAGGAGGAGAGAGGTGGAGGTAAGCAGAGGGTGATCCTGAGTTATCAGATCCTCTGAGCTGTGCTTTGCATGGGCAGAAATTCCACCAACTTCAGCCCATTTTACACCGGTGTCACCAAGGGAAGGAGTTGTAGCCTCCTTCACAATAGCAATGCTGAAACCAGTGAAAGATTAAAAAGCTGTGCTGGCTTGGCACAAAAAAAAAAGAAGTATCTTCTCCAGTAAATACATAAACATGCAGCAGCAATTCCCTGGGTGTGCTGAGCTTAAAAAAAGCTCAGTGGAGTTAACAGAAGGAGAATGAACTGCGTGGAAGCACCAAAGTTTTGCATTTCCACTTATGCGAGTAATTACTCCAGCCCTCATCAACATGGCTCTGCTTAAGGAGCGTTTATAAATTAGAGACGCCTAAGCTTTAAATGGAAACTAATTTAGGTATTTCCTTCATTATTAAAAAGTTTTTCCCTGGACCCTTTGGGCTCATAAATGATTATGAAACAGTTTTGCTGCTTCTTTGTTTTTTCCCTTTTGCCTTTCCCCCTTCCTAAGCCCTGCGAATGACTTATGAGCAGTTTGCATTGGGTGGTCACCTGTAGGATATGGAAAAGCAGTTAAAAACATTCTCTTTTAAAAATATTTTATTCTAGAACTGCTTGGAAAAAAAAAAAAAAAAAAGAAAATAATCAGAAGACTAAAATAAAATAAAGAGAACAGTTTTCCCAATGTATTATTAATACCAATAAATGGGAGCTGGCGGATTTAAAAGCCAAGATGTAATGCATTTTCCTGGAGCAGTGAGCCTTTAAACAAGTTCCAGTTATTGAGATTGTGTAGTAAAAGCTGATAAAATGAAATATCTTTTCAGATAGGATAATAAAGACAGGTTATATTAACATACCCTTCCCAGGAAACACAAGCACAGGGGAAATGTTTGCTGTTCTTTATAGACTTGGTTGCAGGAAGGCTGGCACGTGTCCTGCAGAACTTCAGCTTAACTCCCAGGAAACACCGTGATGGAAAGGCAGATGGGGAAAGCAGTGGCCCTGCTGAAGCTGTCCTTGGGGACGTGTTGTCTCAAGTACGTGCACTGCCTCTGAGAGGATTACTTTGTCTTTACAGAGTGTTGGCACAAAGCTGTGCATCGCTTTACACCAACATCTCTGTGGGGCTCTGGTGTTCCAGGTTCTGTTACCCACTGAACAGACAGGGATAGGGCGAGCTTGTAGGAACTTGAGCAACGGGATGCCAGGGTATGTCTGAACATTCTTCCACCTCATTCATCCCTGAGCAGTGACCATGTCCCGTGCCCTGCTCAGAGCTGAAGCCAGCCTGGTGCTGTGCCCCTCCAGGGCAAGAGGATGAGAGCACCAGAACACACAAAGGCTTGGAATGAAACTCTTTCCAAGCCTTTGCTAGACTGCAAAGATGCCAGAAAGACCAAAGCTACCAGCAAGTGCTAGAGGCAGACATCAGAATCCATACAAACGGGTGACTGAAGGAGGGTGGTGTGGAATGAGGGGAGGAGATGCTGGGGATGGGGCAGGGCTGGATGCTGGTAGTGATGCATGACCCTTGTCTGAGCTCTCTGAGCAGCACGGCTTGTCTTGTACCTCATATTTTGGCCCTGTCCCACATTAAGGCATGTGCTCTGTAATTGCCAGTGTCTTCCTATTACTTTGACAATTTGCTGCTTTTAAGTTTATTTGTTAATTTCAATATCACTTATGATGGAAAAGCTTTTATTCTAACTCATACAACCTCCCAGTATTTTTTCAATCCCCTCTCTGGTAAAGATTGCTGCAGAAGCATTGCAAAGTCACTCTGTGCTTACCGTACACTTCTTAATTTTTCCCCTCCCCACAGCTGCAGCAAGGTCAGTGCAGGCAGACCACTCCTACCACACCAAGTCTCCTGCTATGTACATGCACTTCCAGCATTTCTCCTACACATTTCCAGCCTGCTCCAATTTCATCCCACCTTCCCTGCTGCAATCCGCACTCCCACTGGCCTCGCTGGGGAATGTGGGCAGATTTGGTGCTGCAGGAAAGGGCACTTAATTCTTTCTAGCTGAGGTGTCTGTCCAACAGTTCTCCCCCACGTTAAGCCAGGCGCCAACCTGAAGCAGGTAAGGTCTGGCCAGGACCACACCAACCACTGGGGAATCCCCCTGAAATACAACAACTTTGATCACTTGGAAGAAACTCATCAGTGACTGCACCCTGCTGAGCCCGAGGAAATGAAATCTATCTTTTTAACATCACTTTTTTTTTTTTTTTTTTAATAACTCTTTGCTCTTGGTAGTCCTGGAGGTCAGCATCAGCTATGTATGAGTGCAGAGAGCACCACGAGCACCTGCTCTGCCTCCACAACTGCTCAGCTGCATGCTAGGAGCACAGCAATGAGTCTGCAACTGCTGGGGAAAGAGTGCTTTTAAATGTAAAGAAAGAGATTTAAGGACAGGGGGAAAAATGAGCAGAGATAAGGCTGAGACTGTGTCAAAGAGATGGAATATACATCTCAGGGAAAATCTAAAAGCAGATCATTACCCAAAAAAATACTAGCTGTAAGCAACAGTTTGTGGTGCAGAAGGAATATTTATCCAGCTGCGTTTCGATAGGCTATCTTTCGTTTTTATTCAGAGGTTAGAAATGGAGGCTTGGAGGTGTTGTGTTGGGTTGCTGGAGTACAGTCCTAATTCTGCCCTTGCTCTGTGACGCTTCTGACTCGTTAACCCCTCTGTGCACCGAGCACTGCTGGGTTAGGAGCTGCATGTTCCCAAAGCAGAGGCAGCACTTGCAGCAAAGCATGTGTGTACACATAGGAATTCATTTGGATAACCACAGAACGGCTCTTTGGGGTCAGACCCAAGGTTCCCATCAACATATCCTCTCTTTATAACAACACATCCAACGGGATATTTACAGAGTAATCCTTCCCCTGCTGCAACCCTCCAGCTTCCTCTTTGCTGTTCAGAAGCCTCTCTGACCCAGAAATGGTATTTTGTGCTTAAAAAAAAACCCCAAGAGATGGGCTGTGAATTTAAATGTTGCGGCGTCTTTTCTCTTGCAGGTGGCATGCCTTACTCCTGTTTGGTTTAGATCACTTTCAAGCGGATTAAACTAAACTGGTACGTACGCAGCACTCTTATTATAGAATAAGTGCTCACAGAGAGAGCTATTCAGGAATAATTGTTCTGATTTAAACATTTCTGAATAATTCCACACCCAGGCACGTTGTGAGCAGAGAGGCGGTGGGTTGATGTGGCATACAGATGGGGAGCTCAAGGAGACACAGAATCGTACAATCGTTAAGGTTGGAAAAGACCTCTAAGATCCTCCAGTCCAACTGTCCACCATTGCCCACTAGAGCATGTCTTGGTTTCTTGAATGCTTCCAGGGATGGTGACTCCCCTCGTGCTGAAGTTCCCGTTACAAAAGTGAATGCATCCAGTCTGGAGCAGGAACACACCCGCTGACCAATATGTCCAACGAAAGCTAACGTGCTTACAGTTATTCAGACCATTAAATATGCCCAGCTAACTCCTCCTGAATGAGGCACAGAGCAGAGCTTCCTCCCCCGAATAATTAAGCAAATAGGTTTGAATAATGAACGCAATCCAGCAAAATCACCATCTGCTTATGGACAATTTGCAAACAGGAAAAAAAGTGGCAGCATTCTTTTAATAAATGATCTGTTATGAATTATTCACCCAGCTCTAATTAACATTAGGATTCCTGATTTCTCCAGGCAGTCATAGTGTGATGATACTTTACCATTCCTGTGCATTTTCCATCCAAGAACCCCTAAGCACATTTGGGAGGCAAATCTCAGAGCCCTCCTTTGAAGGCGACGGTGCCTTCATTCTGCAGGGCATGAAATGGAGACTCAGCTAACAATGTGTTGTTCTGCAGCTTTCTCCCATCCATATCAATGTGTGTGGCAGCTTCTGCCATTCTCCTTTGCCCTCATTTTGGGTCCTGTGTTTATACTGATGCAGAGGATCTCTGCAGATGAGGGAAAGCAATGTTTTAGAGTGTGCTTGAGTGTGACAGGGACAGAAGAGTTGTCCTTTAGAGCTCATTCAGTAGGGGATTGCTTTGGTTTAAAGTGCAAAACTATCACTGTAATACTATAGCCCACATTTTCAAAAGTGTTATGAAACCAAAACAAAAAAAATATGTGCCTAAATCACCACAGCAATGTAAGCCATTAATACAGCTGGGAAAAAAATTGATTTTTTTCCATTTTTAATGGATATGAAGGAAGGATATTTACCTTCATGCTTTTAAAACCACTTCAGTACAAATGCAGAGATCTTGATACGTGGCAGTTTATTTTCACAAATCTCTTACTAAAGGAAAGATACTTTTTAGGCACTGTATTCCCAACAATGGCTGCTGCACATTTGTGGTCTGGAATTATGCTATGTAATGGGTTATAAGTCATCATCCCCCATTTATTACGGCGAGGGGATGGCTCCTGTATTGCTATTAGAGCAGAGAGATTTACACCGTGGAAAAAAATAATCTTATGTGGAGAGAACACTAAGGTTAAAGTCAGCTTCAATTCTAGCTCCATGAAAATTAAATGTTAGGGTTTTCCATTGCAGACATGTCGGGCTAAAAATGAACCCTCATTAACAGAATGCTGTGATATATGGTTACATCTTCCTTGTTGGCCAGAACGTACTGTCTCTGAATTTAGCTTCACAATTTCATATGGCATTTTCCTGCTCACTCCTCCTCCTTCACAGTTCAAGAATAGGAATAGCTCTTACGGCTGAAGGACAGAAGTTGTTTTTCATTAAAGTATCATCGTTTAGGAAAACAATCCAATTCATCGACTCTCCCCCCATGGCGTTAAACAGACTCAGCGTGCAGCATCTCGAGTGCCTGGAGGTGATGTCCTCAGCCACCTTCAGAGCCAGGATTGCTGCTCCTCCTGTGTCTCAGACTCACCAGCACTTCCACCTGAGCTTCACATTTCTAAATGAAACACATCTTTATTAACCTCTGGTTTTCCCAACTAAATCCTGAGGTTTCCACGGGGAAATAAAACAGAAGCCTGGCCATACTCCATGACATATTTCCATGGGGTGAAAACGAAGGTGTAATCTTTGTTTTGTGGCTCAAGGAGAGACGGTCAGAAAGCTTCATAATCTGGGTTTGTGTCAAACCCAGGAGTACCTGAGGCAGAAGCCTGGCATCTGGCTGTGAGTGTTACAGCCTTCGTGTACATGGCTGCCTGATGGGAAGTCAGGATAATAAGGCTCATAAAGTACAAAGGAGCCTCAAGATTATGATTTGTAGCTATCAAAGACCTACCCAAACAGTACTTTATTTGGAAACTTGTTTTTTTAACCTCTTCCAAATCTGAGCCTCTATCCTTGCTGGGGACCTCACGCACTGTTGTGATGTGAATTAAATGAATGGTAGTAATTAAGTAAGTGAAACCTTCCCAGAAAAAAACAGAATTTAAAAACACAAACGGTTCAGGCATAAGCCTTCTCCCCAAGGCTTTGGCAGACATCACCAGGAGACTGCATTCCAGTCCCACCTGGAAGTGGGAACACTCTCATTCCTTCCAGCTTTACAAAAAATAAGAGAGTGGATCTCATCTGTCAGAGATAACTGTTTCATACTGAAGTAATCTGTGTGCAGATTTGGTACCATGAGTGCAAGGGACTGGCTGTGTCCCTGATGCAGGTTACGCATTTTTCTGTACAATGACAGTAACACAGCTACAGACTGTCACAAGGGAAGGGGAGAGTGAATTCACCTGAATTGACTTTCAGTACCCAGCAGCATGGGCTGTAGGACCCAGCTCACTGCTCATGTGCAGTGCAAGGCAACAGCATGGTCCCAGTGTTTGAGCATCCTTGTGCCTGTCACCGTGCTCTGGTTTGCTGGGGAAGAGGAAGAAATGTCCCCTCCAAGTTGCACACAACAGTCCCCGTGCCATCCAAGCTGCCAGGCTGTCTCGCCAAACTGCTGTGGTAAATCAGGGTTAACCTGCAGTCCCCACTGAATCATAAAAACTTTAGCTCTTTAGCACCAGTTGGGAGGCAGTACCACTCTCAGCCTCATCAGGAAACGTTTTCCTTTACAAATGTTCACTGATCGTAGCTGTCCCCATCATCTCTCTTCTCTACCATCACCCACTGCGTCACTACAAGGCAGCTTGCACTGCACTCTAAGGACAAGCAATGCTAGAAGGAAGCGTTTTTCTTTTTCTTTTTCTCTTTTTTTTTGCTTAAAAAATAGACAACAGTCCATAAATCTAGTTCTCCTGCTTGATCAGTGCTTCCCTCCATCTCCCTCCGGCATTGTTGAAAAGTGGCTCTTGGAACAACCTCTTAAAAATGTATCGGTGAGAAGAAAGGAAATTGTTCTCAGTGACAACAATACTGTACACATATTTGTATATTTATTCTGAAGATCAAATTGATAACAACGGCTCCCTTCATGCCTGCTGATTTATCTGTTGAACAGGTATCTATGCCGTATGCACCGCATGGCTATAACTGTCAAGGCTGATATAAGGATAAGATGAATAACCTCTACAGATTTCAGGTACAAGTAGGAAAATGTAATCATAACTCACTTTAGAACCAAGTGATACATATTTATACTTTGCCTATCACAGGCTAGCAAGCCTTTCCCTTTTATTTTGCATTCATAGACCTGTGATGCACATCAATCTTATATTCAGTTTGTTAATATTGTTGTCACTCAGCTGAAATTTATCGTCACATGACTTATGATTGGGAGACAGTTTCATCTGAGGAACATTCTCTTAATTTACCACATTCAGGTTTCCTCTGCTGGCTTGACTCCACATCACAAAGCCCTGATACTTTGCTTGGTTCAAACCCATTCCACTTTTTCCCTCCCAAACTAAGAGCAGTAAATGTCAAAACTATATATAAACTGAACAAGAACGAGAGTCAAGGTGGCAGAATAAAATGGATATAATCTCTTAATCAGCCCCAAAGGGCTTAACAGACAGGCTCAAATGCATGTGGCTTCTTTCCTTTGGGAAGCGTGGCCCTGAAGGACCCTCTTTGGGTTCTGACTGCCTTTCCCATGGTGAGAAAGGTGGAAATGACCAAGCACAGCGACTCTGTGCCAGGCACAAAAGTAGCTCTGCCTGCTGGGGGCCATTTCTTACTACTTCAGAGGCATCCTGTACTCAGGGTCTCACTGGGTTTAAAGCCACGAGCAAGCAAGCTATGGGTCTACCATACACAACCCTGCTGATGCAGCCCAGATGGATGCTCTGGGCCCATGTGGGACATGGGGGATAACTCCCATTTCTACTGAAGCCTCCCCAGTCCCTCCTGGCAAGGACAGGGCAAACCGCTGCGGGAAACCTGCCATCAAACTTCACGGAAGGGGAGAAGCTAACTTTTCTTTCTTTCAATCTTTTTTTAGAGATCATAAATATTTATGAAGAGCCTGTCAGTCATTTTTAGGGTTTCTGACTGAGTGTGTCACAAGAGAAGGGCTTTTATGAGGATTTATAGTAAATTGCAGTAAATTGTATTCCTGTCAGGGAGCAGTGAGGAGTTACACGGTGTCAGGGGAAAGTAAGCAATCTCCACAGTACGACACAGATGCTGCAGGGGGAATCTGTCCCTGCCTCGGGGGCCATCACAAAGCCTGTGCACTTCTCATGTGTCACTTCAGTCTTCGAACTTTACCAGGCATGGTCAGGAGAAACTCCCTTTTCTTGGGTCAAAATCACAGCAAATAGTCCTAATCCTCCAGGTCTACTGCTTTACACGATTTCTTCCATGGAAAGATATTACCTCACACACAATTGCAGTGCACACCAACACGAGATATCTGACTCTGCTCTAGCACTCCCTAAACTGCATCCCAGCGGGAATACAGGACAAGTCCTGAATTCTTATCCCAGAGAGACTTTGGGGGTTTTAAGGGATGTAAAAGTGAGCCTGAAACATCAGTGCAACAGCAAGTATTAAATCAACGTTTTTCCCGTAATAAAGCAAAGAAAGACAAAGTCAGAGCAAGTTGCAGGAGTGCATTTTTGCCTCTATCTGTGGTAAAGAGAAAAAAAGAGACAGGCTGCTATAAACCTGCACCTTGTCACACCGTACTGCAGCATGCCCCTCATACAGGAGTCCTTTCTCCTCACCGATCAATGCGTTAAGAACAGTTCTTCAAAAGCTACGATCAGTACAGCCCTTGCACCAAGTCTGTTCTCCCACTGTGCTGTCACTTCCAGGACACAACACAAAACCAGGACAGCGATGTGTGCCCCTGGCATCGTAACTAAGGACCTTCTCACCCAGGTTTCATGCTAGCAGTGCTAAAGCACACCATAAACTCTGCTCATTCTCCTTGTCTCCTGGTGCCCTAATCCTAGCAACTTTGGAGCAAATGAAAAAGCGAAGTGCAACATTTTTTAAACCTGCCACAATTTCATCTGATTTTGCTGCTCATCATTAGGACTACAAACGATTAAGGGGAAAACTGATTGCACCCCAGCACTGAAGCAAATTCTCCATGGATCATTCTGCACATTAACCTGAAAGTGCTTGATTGCATTATCCTACCAGCTCTGGAGCTATACTATTATTCTTTGGCTGATTCTTTCACTTTATATTTTGCTCATTAATGATGGGGGGAAAGTGTCAAGATCACATTTAGTCCAACAAAAAAAGAAGCGTGGGGATGTGAAGTGTGGCTGCATTAATTGAATCAAGGATGATGACAGTGCAAACAGCTTTGAGCCCCGTAAATCTAGACAGGCTGTTGTCAGATAAAGTATCAACATGCTTTATCAAACTTTGTCCATAGATTTATAGAGTGCTCAGACCACAGATCTGTAGTTTCTCAATGTAATCACTTTGGCATTTTCTAGCTATGCTACCAACCTCCACGTGAAATAATGGAATTTATTGACAGAGAAGCAGGCACAGCAATTTTGCTGTTGTTTAGAAAAATTGCCCATCAATGAGGTGTCGGTGGAGAAAGACAAAAGATATTACAGTAAGATGACTATCTCCTGACTCCTGCTGAATTGGTAGATGAGTCATTAGCTTCCTTGGAGGCAAAAGGGTGGCCACTGTTCCAGAAAACTGCTCTGGTTTTTACTTACAGATTGTACTGCTCCAAGAAAATAAAGCATGAAGTCAAACTCCAAACCCCAGACTTGCTCCGATCTTCTGAATTACTTCTCTTGCAGGTTGGAAGTCAGAAGTTTTGTCAGTGTTGGTTTGGTTAAGCTACCTCAATATTTCAACTTTTGCAAAATACTTGTTCACACTTCACCACCTGTTAATATATGCAACCGTCACTGATTGCATTAGGTGAATGTATATCATTTCCTCTTCACATTAGGGGATAGACAGCATCTGTGTCAGAAAGCCTATTGGACTAAAGCTAAGTATAACCTATGTGGCTGAGTTTTTTGCACTAAGCCCCCTGATTATGTTGGTTTCAGAAAGGAAATTCCTTGCCAGGAATTCCTAAAAAACTTACTGCAAGGAGTGGGAAGGCATGTCTGTGTGAGCATCAGTGCACAAATATAATGCACATTGTGTCTGCAATGTCCCTTCCAGGGGTGGCTACATGAGCTGGTGCGCAGTATAAGTGAACTGGAATTCCGGGTCATACGGGGGATTGCAGACAGAATGGTGATTTTTTTTTCCTGAATGGCTTCAGCTCACCTTGATTTTAACAACTAATATGATTTGCCTCTGCATTCACTGTCCTCTAGGAGTGCTCAAGCTATCTTAAAACTTTTCCTTTAAAAAATTCTATTTTCCACAACCAACACCTGAAAATGTCTTGCAGTTGAAGGATATGGCTAGAGCCTAAGCCAGATGATGAGCCCCCTCTGGAACACACCTATGCTTCTGCTGAAAGGTCTTGATCATGTCATCAGCAGATAACGATGAAATTTCTCTCCCACAGGGTTCCGTTAATTCTGCTACCCCCAGCATACTCTGCTGCCTGTTACAGCTCAAACTGTTATTGCAAGTTGCTCAATAAGATCCACGGACTGTGGGTTCTGCTGCTATATGAACACCCTGGGACTCCAGATGAGAATCCTGCTTCTTTCTTTCCAAAAGCACGGGGCTGGTACACACGAGCAGAAAGACATACCTAGTAAGTAGACTCATCATCTCCCTCTTTCTCCCTTGACATTAACTGCAAGACAGCATTGCTTGCTCGTTAAATGCCACTTCATTCTGGTACCAAAGCACTGGTTGGGAGAGACAAAGACAGGAAAGAGTTCATTCTTCTGTGCTACAGTAGCTGAGGCCCCGAATGAAATCGGAACTCTGTTGCTTTAGGTGAGATACGCACCCTTAGAAATACTGCCTGGCCTCAAGCACACACCGTTCAAACAAATGAAGGAAAGGTGGAAGGGGAAGCAGAAATCCTGAAGAATGAAGTGACTTGCTTCAGGCTGCAGAGAAGGTCAGTGACAGAGGCAAAGCCCAAGGAGCTTTCTAAATGCTATTCCTTCTAGCAGTGACCTTGACCTAAGAGATAATCAAGAATGAAGTATAAGCAATCTCTAGCCTGTGTCTTTGGGCTAGGGTGAATTCTGTGCTTTGATATGACATTTTAAATTGCACAAAACTCTCAGCCTTCTCACCGTGCCTTGGTGACCCTTAGGGAACAAAGGGAGACTTGCAATAAAGGGCAACTCAAGTTACAGAGGCAGGCTGAAAAATAAAATACTACAGCAGAGCATCATGGCTTCCTATCCTCCTAGAAAATGAAGAAAAAAAAAAAAGAAAGAAATCCCCCCCAAAACAAACATAAATTCCAGTTCAGACACATTCCATACATGCATGACGATAAATAGCTACCAGGACCATGGTTGTCATGTATTGGGACAGGTATATAACAGAGAAGGGACCCATCTCGGGCAGAAAGTTCCTGCTGGAGGAGAATGACTGGCTTGTAACACGGCCCTGCTACATGTACATTTCCCAGTTGAGGCCATTGGTATGTAGATGCTTCAGATCTTGTCCTGACATAGTAGGATGTCATGCTTAAAAGGACATCATGCAGCTGGGGATGTGAGGCTGCCCAACATCTCACAAGGAAAGTCTGTTCTCACAAGATTTGCAGTCAAAGTGAATAAAACCAAGGTTCAGAGAACTTACATGAAATGAAAATCCCTGTATGTAAAGATAAGGCACTTTCTGCATCCTGCCCTGCATTTGATTAGGAAGTAGAGTCTCTCCTGACCCTGCAGTGCTGGGCTGCCTTTTCTTAGTTCTTCCCAAAAGAGATGGACAGACCCTCACCAGCAGCCAAATTAAAGTAATTCAAAGCAAATTATGGACCTTTTCAGGTGAGATGCTACATCTGACTGTGCATGCACTTTTTGCCTATTTGTCCCCACATGGCATTGGTGAGAAGACTCAGACACTTGTTACCCTTCTAGTGAACATCTTCAACACTCATCCAATGCTGTTTGATGGTCTGATTGCACTGTAATTTCTAGAGTGCTCCTTTAAAAGCAGCATTTTTGGCTCTGCTTACTATTCTCCTGCCTTGGTGACTACCTGCCAGCCCAGCCCTGGATCCTGCCTGAGGAGGGAAGCAAGCTGGAGAGTCCCTGTGAGCTCTCAGCACAGCCCTACAGGCAGAACAAAAGCCCGAGGCAGCCATAGGGACAAGGCTCCTGAGTGACAGCATGTTCAAGAGCTCAGAAGCAATTTACCATTTGGAAACATTACCTGTGCTTTCCTCACTCCCATCATTCCATTCTTTGTGCCTGGTCAGGCAGGCAAGTGCTCAGAATTGAAAATAAATTGGTAGCAAATGCAACTGCAAATGCAGTTGAGTTATAATGTGTCTTGCTATTGCAGCTCAACTGACATGTGCATGGATACTGGTGGAAGATATGGCAGTGAATTAATGCTGCCCTCTTGATATCTGAAGTCTCTGTTATCTTTGTCAAAGAAACCACGCTCATAGCTGCTTCCCCTGTGGATAGTTGCAATAAAGAAAAAAGAAGTCCCAAGAAAATCAAAATTGTCACAAACTAGCCAAGGTTAGCACGGAAAATCTAGGGTGAGCAAGCACTATGGGAGAAAATGCGCTACAGACTTTTCCTTGATTAAGGTTCCTTCAAATAAGGAATGGCCAACTCAAATCCTTTCATTAGTCCAAAATTCACTAAATGAACTAACGGAAGCAAGCTGTATGATAGAAGTTAATTTCTTGATTTAGCTACCAAACATAACTGCTCCTCATGCTTAATGGGTTTAAAATGTGATGTCCAAAATGCACGTTGCAAAGAGATGTTACAGAATATAAGCAGTGCTCCCAGGCACACACAAAGGCACTCCACACATAATACCTTCCTTCTGCTTTATCATGACCCTGAATTATTTCTTGCATTGAATATGCTCTTCTTCATAACTAGAGTAGACTCTTACAGGATTAGTGCCTAGCTGACTGGGGCTTATCATGTGCTTCCCAACCCTTTTCCATGCCTGAAATGACCATCTGGGTCTGTGCATCACTGTGCCCAGAGAACTGGTAATACCCTGAAAGTCTCTCGTCTGGCTCTATTTCAATGCAAATTGGGGTTAGACATGATCCAAACAAAACAAGAGTGGTGCAGAGGCCACCAGCTGTGGTCATGTCAGGAGGCTTCCCTTGGAAGAGTCGATGTTGGAACATTATCCAAAAGCTAAGGTCCCTTTTGACTTAATTTGTAGAATCATAGAATCACACAGGTTGGAAAAGACCTTAAAGATCATCGAGTCCAACCGTGACCTAACCATACTACCTTAACTAAAAACCCTCTGCTAAATCATGCCCCTGAACACCACATCCAAATGGATTTTAAACACATCCAGGGATGGTTCAGGATGGATCAACCACCTCCCTGGGGAGCCCATTCCAGTGCTTAACAACCCTTTCTGTAAAGAAGGGTTTCCTAATATCCAACCTAAACTTACCCTGGTGCAGCTTGAGGCCATTTCCCCTAATGTAGTTTTGTTACAGTAGAGATGAGTTGGTAATTCAAATATAGTCCTTGAAAAATAAAATAATGGGGATCGGTGATGTCACACATTTATTTTTAAGGCTATGAAAGGACATTAGTCATCTTCTAATAGAAAAGCAGAGTGACTTCTAAAAGCAGAAACAACTTGATCCCCTGGGGATAGGAAAGCCCCAAAGCATGACCAGGTTAGCACCTTTCTTCTATTGAAGAAAACTGGAAGTTCTGCTGGGCAGCTATGGTATGTTGAATTGCCTTGGAATGAAACCGTGCAACAAAAACGTAGTGTTAGGACATTGGCCAGTTGAAAGGCTTGGGGAGAGATATGGTATTTGTATACAAAAGTGCATGCACAAAGAAAATTGAGCAGTGCAGAGGTACACAGTTTTTGAACTAGCAGGGATGACATCAAACAGCTTTCATCCCCACAAGACTGTCAAAGCCTTCAGGATAGCATGCATTTCCAAGGATTTCTTGCTCCTGAATACTCTGAGCTCTCCACACGTTCTGATCTCTGCTATGAAATAATCTTCTCTGAATCTAAGAGTTTCTCTAACTCCTTTGCTTCTAAGCCAAATGAATACAAGCAGGTCTTCTGGCAAGATCATCCAGCCCTCCTATTCACCTCTCCTGTATCGTTTCTAGGTGAAATTATCTTGTCACAAATTAACCATCAAAATCTGGAAAAAAACAAACCCTGGTGAAATTTTCTTCCCATCTGTGCAGCTCTGTTCTGTCACAGTGCATGTATATTTCTCTTTGATACTGTCAAGAGAAATAGAAGGCTCCTGTTACTTGTTTACTGTGTACGACCTGTGGCATCATAGATGAAATGTTCACATCTGCCAGAGAGAAGGGTCAGGAAAAAGGAGTGTGTGAGGTAGGAAATGAAGGCTGATCATCTTGACCCATGAAGAGGAACAGAGAAAGCATTCAGAAGGCTAAGTTGCAAATTAAATGATTTTTTTTTTTTTAATTAGCAATAATTAGACCAATCCTCTCATAGTAGGTCACAAGCTCTTAGTGTCACACTTCTTTGTGCAATGCCTGTCAAGTATACTTGGTCTCCTGATCAATGGAGATGCATAGATCAAAGTGGAGATATTTCCACTGAAAATATAGGTAAAGGAAAAAAAAAAAGAAAGAAAAAAAGGGCAAAAGTAGGGAATCAGATAACTCAGGGATCTGTTAATAGGATAAAGTGTCGTTTGCATTTCAAGGTCTCTGGACCAACTACAGACCAGGTCAATAGTGAGAATGAAAGCCTTTGTGTTTAACGGCTGGTTAGTGATGGATGTGAAATGAACTGATGGTCTCAATCTGGTTCAGGGCACACTTCACAAAAATACTTCATTCCCCCATTCTTTTTTTTTTTTTTTTTTTTTTTTTTTTATAGAAATGCAGAGATCTGATGAAGGAATAAAGTGAGGTTGAAATATCCAACTGGGACTCTTTTGTCCATCCCCATCTCTGCTCTGCAGTCTCTCCCAGCTCTGTCAAGTCACCTCATGGTCTCAGTACACATAAAAGAAAGATGACATCTGACTTATCAGAACATAAAGCTAAACAGTTTATCGTTGAGGCTGGGAAGAGGCAGGCTTACTAACCTTCATTTCCCAAGGAGATCCATGTCTCACTCACCCCTCCGCTTTCAGAGAACGCCCCATTGCCTGGAGGTCAGGCAGCAGAATCATGTCCATAGATGCTTTTCCAGAAAGCCTCAGTCCTCAAGGCCATCAATCAGTCACCTTTCTCAAGCACTACATTCATTTAAGGGAGGGAAAAACAAAAAGGAGAGCAAAGAAAGTACTTGATTTCATGATAGGGAAAGACTGAGTGAGAGTCTGCCTTTGAAGTGCCTACAAGAGAATCTAATCAAGGCATTTACCATAAACACAGAAAGATCGATTCCAGAACATTTTTAACATTTAAAACATGTCTCTGTTTGGACAGCTGAGACATCCCATTACTGTGAATGACACCACCAGATCAAGGGTCTACACAATTTGAAAGAGCTGTAAATCATCCCCAGACCTCTGGGCACAAAAACATTTACAGAATTGCTTTAAATTATTTATAAATAATGGCCCAAATTCAGTCCTGGGCACGGAGCGATCTGCCTGCTGCTGGCTTCACTGGGGCCTCATATTGGAATGATATGGGGCAGCTGGAAGATGAGGCCAGCTGGAGTGGTGTAAGTACGTCCTAGTTGCATGGGAGTAAAAGCAAAGAGGGGCAGTGATCAGCTTTTATGCTTTTTTTATATCCCTGTATGATGCTTACCTTGTCCAAAGCTTTGATGAACCTAATGCAAAGATAATGAAGCAGGGAGTAATTTACAGGTGATGAGGTTGAGTGTGATGGCATGTAAGAGCTGGTTTGTGCCAATGGGACGTGCCTACATACTCTGAATGCTGATCTAAAGTCATGCTGAAAGAACCTTGTGCATGGTTTAAGTAATATATCACAAAACCATCAGGTCTTGATGATAAAGAGCTCTCACAGCACTTTCTGAGTGAGGTCTGTATCATTGAGTTTCGTGAGTCAGATGTAGGAACATGACGTGCCTTGACCAATGTCATCCAGCAGTAGACCTGGGCTGTGAACACAGGTCTTCCAAATACTCTGCCAATTGGGCCACACTGTCCTGATGCTATTCTGGATTAAAAGCATCCACTGGGGGCTATGCCAGCTCCTTGTGTGGGCAAAAGGGATGGAATCTCAGGAGATACCTCCTGCTGCTCAGCTCATGCACAGAAAGCTATCAATAGCAGAGTGCTCTGCAAGCACAGATGTAGCAGCACTGAGGATCTTGGTCTCAGATCTCCGGAAATGTAGGAAGGAAAAAAAAAAAAAAGAAAAAAAATGCAGCTTGGTTAGTAAGTACCAAGACCTAAGGCAAGGACTGTACTTGATGAAGACAGCCTATGTAATATCTAAATGTGTTCAATGGGAGCCAACAGTAAGACTTAACAGCTTGGTCTTCACATCCCCTATGATATCTTGGTGTTTCAGATTGCAGATTTAATAAGAGTATGCTATAATGTGAAATGAGATGAGATCACTGGAGTTACCAATAAGTCAAGGCAGTAGTGGGGAAGGAGCTCTGCTGCTTGGCTCATTACTACTGGTGGAAGTTGGTCTCTCTGGACTTGATGAGAGTCACCCAGGCACTGAGTTAATGCACTGCTGTTACTGCTGCCTCTCACATCTAGATCTGCTAATCTGAACCAGAGCTGTGCTAAGGAAACCCTATTAAAGAGGATTTTAATAAAGGGCTGATTTGTAAACACACATGACCCCATCCTCATTTGTAACATAAGGAGTATGCATTCTCTCACATCTTGCCTGTCTGCTAAACTTTAAAGAGGTCATTTGCTGTAACACATTACCCTCAGAAATCTCAATGGATTGAGAACATTTCCTAGAGACTTTCTATAGAAACTAAATGGGACTATCCTTGTTGGATTACGTTATAAAAACTCTCCCTAGAATTTCCTGATAATGCTTAATAGGCACTGCTTGCAAGCAGAAAGGAGAATGAAAAATTCCTTTCCCCTCTGCCTTCCTGTGGTTATGCCAAAGATGGAGGCAGTTTTACCTTTGTGGGGAGCCCGTGGAGTTTTTCTGGACATCTAGAAAGCTCATACTGATTTGTGTTGGCACGTTTGGAAAAGCAAACTCCAGAATGGATATTGAATAACAAAAAGTTTTTTTTCTTTGGACAAATATTAAAGGGTCATATTGCAGCCTGGACGACATCCCAAACAATCCTATGGCTCTCCAAGATATTGCACTGAGGAGGTATAAAACAGTGGAGGATACAGCCCACTGTATTTACTCTCTGGTTAAAATCAATACAAATATCAAATCTCTCTCCACAGATTTAACACAGCCTGAGAAACTCAGCACATGGACTTGACACTATAAAAGCCAAACGACCAAGGGTGGCCCCATTCCTGTATCCTGATGTACTTTCCCCACAAAAACACCATTGAATCATTAAGGTTGGAAAAGACCTCCAAGACCATCTGGTCCAACTGCCCACCTACCACCAGTAGCTGAGCTTCTGCTTAGCACAGCATCAGACAGCAACTTGCCAGGTCATTCCCTTCTTTCCTAAAGGCCCAAAGTCTCATGCTGGCAGTCCATGTCCAGCCATGCTCTGTTGTGGGGTTTACCTGAGCCGCATGCTTGCAAGTTGCTGGATGTGCAACAGCACGGTTAGTATGCTCTGCATGTTCAGTAAATCTGGAGCTTGCTGAGAGAATGGGGCAGACTCCACATATGCTGTTCTCAGGGGGGATTTGCCCTTTTCTGACTCTGCTCAGGAGTGCTTCACCGTGCAGTGAAGCCTGGGTTCCTCTGATTTATGGTAGAGACCCATCTCAGTTATAAAGCTCCAGCTCAGAGTTCTCCTAACAATCAGAGAACACTGCAGGTTATTATTTTTAATTTGTGCCTGGGGAAAAGTTTTGTTGGAGGGGAAAAAAAGAAAACAGGAAAATAATATTTTTTAAAGAAACTCTTGCTGCAGTAATGCTGAGAAGCAAACACAGCTTGGTTCTGTCCAGGGAAACTGTGCCATGTGCTTCTTGCCACAGGGGATTGTGTTGTCAGTGCACAGCACGATAAGTTTGTTAGCATTAGTGCTACATGCTTTTACGCTGATGAAAACTCTCGTTTACCCTCATGCAAGAATCTCTGCAGATGCTGCAAATAACCTTATTGAATTTTCAAATACGTGGGCATCTACAATTCCTTCAAGGTTGCTGGTTTCAGCCTGCAATTCAGAGGAACTGTCAGAGTTGGATGGGAGGACAGGAACCAGCAGAGCTCAGGCTTGTGCAGTCCTTGCGATGGACATGTGATCGTTGGTGGGAGCCAAGGCCAATGGAAGTGGTGCCTCTTCAGTAGGTGATGTGGGAAAGGCATCATTTCCAGCACAGCCTTTAAGCGGGTGGTTGGCAGTAGGGTAGGAAAGCGACATGGAGTGTTCACAAAGGGAAGTGGGATCATATGGCCAAGCTGTAATCATTATTAATTACCTACTACCAGATTAGAGGTACATTAGTGACCTGCACCACTTACTCAGTGCGCTAAAACATGCAGAGGTTCTCATATCATAATAAGGTTAAAACAATAATGAAATGGTACAGAGATGTAACACAACACAGTGCAATGCCAGAGGAGCATTGTTGGTCAGAGGGGCATTTTAGCTGAGTGACATGAGTTCCTGTGGAAGTGAATTGGGTTACATTAGACATGAGATGGAAAGGGGAAAGGATCCGACACAAATAATTGCTCGCAAACATACCTAGCATTTTCCTTAGGTGATGCTCTGGGTCATGTGAATAAAGCTGGGACTAATCAAACTCCTCTGGATGCTGCCATTAGTTTCTGCGGCTGCACTCAAGCTTGCTCAAGCAGGGGATCATTAAGACAGATAGTGGACTTGGTTAAAATGAGAGGTACTGACCCTTGACCAAACCAGCAGCTCAGGAAGATTTTCCCTAGGTAAGGGTTTTCCAGGCGTCTAACCATCAATGGTAAGCCATGCAGTGCAAAGGGACAGCCACAGGACACAGCCATCAGCCCTGCTGCTCAGCAAAAGCTGCTCCTGGTCTTGGCTTAATCCTCACCATCCCCTTCCTCCACAGCACTCTGAGGAAAGCTTTCAACCAATTGCCAAACCAATGTCCTGTTGTTAGCACTATTGGGCTCCTGTCCAGACATCAGTTCTTCCTCCAAAGAGCCCACAGCCAGCAGAGCATCTCCACTGAGAACTCCTTGTGCTCTTGAATCGCATCCTCCAGTGCTGTCCTTTCCTCAGAGGAAGAAGGAAAGCCCCAAAGCAGCACAGACTGCAATTCCTCACCCATTAACAAAGCCCAGGAAGAAGGGCTCCCTTCACAGCCTCTCCTCCTGGCATGTGCAGGCGTGATGTGCACAATCACTGAGGTCCAGGGCAGAAAGCATTCCCAGAAAGATCACTTCCAGCCCCAGACAGCCGGCACCAGCAGTACATCAAAGGGCAGCTTTGACTTTAGCAAAGACCGTGATGCCATTGGAGGGGAAAAAAATTACTTAAGTCTTAACCTTGTCTCAAGTCAGAATGAAAAAGAATTCAATAAATCTTAAATTGTATTCAACTGGGACAGACAGCAAAGAAATTAAATATTTTGGCTGTTGGCCAAGAGCACATTTAACACAAAAAAAATGATGCCAGTGAAATAACCTTTTCTCCTTTTTAAAAACCCCTCTCCAAGCTGATTATTATCCACTAAAAAAAGAAAAAAAAAAAAGAAAAGGAAAAAAAAAGGAAAAAAAGCAAAGAAAGGAAATCCAACTCAGAGATGCATTAACAGATCGCTCTGAAGGATAACAGCCCAGTGCAGTTTATGTCACAAAATGTGAACCTTGTTTAGCAAGCTATAGGCTTTAGGAGCTGCTAATACACAGCATCACCAGAGACCGGAGCAGTCTGCTCTGCTGCCTGTGGCTGAACTGTCTGCCACTGAGTGCTGATTTACTATACAATTAAGACAATGTCTATGAGACCTAAAGCAAGTACCTACTTCCAGGGGGATACTCCGAGATCTAGTTATTATCATGCCAGCACATGAAATATCTCTTTCCAGATAAGCACCCAAGCCTGTTGATAGTCTCCCGACACAAGGTTCAATCCTGCCATGTGCTAAGGATGCTCAATTCCCACTGAAGTCATTGGAGGTTGAGGATGCTTATCACGTTTCAGGTGTGCAGATGCTCAGCATCTTTCAGGATCTGGTCCAAAATAAATTTTCATTCAGAACTAAGAGCAAATAAGGTTGTCTTGTTGTTGTTGTTGTTTTTTCCATTTTTCCCCCCCCCTTTCTTTATGTGTGAATCAAATAAATGGACTTTCCCCTGAATATTATTTGTGCTTTTGAAGGATTCTGCTGGCAGACTGATTGTTCTGGAATATTTAATTTACTTATTTGTTAAATTTATGCTGCACGTTCGTTCACTATTCTCCAGGTACACACACAAGGAAAAGACATACATATATTTTTTCAAATGCATCACGCCACAGAAATCTGATAAACAGGAATAAAGGAAAAGTTGGAAAGTGCTGAAAGCAAAGGCTGAGCCATAAGCACAGCACCATTCAGATCTTTTTGTTGCTTTGCAAATGGGGTCAAGTATGAGCAAAGCCAGCACTGCATATGGGGAAGGAGAAAAACACAAAGCCTGGCTGCAGCCTACTCAAACCTGCAAGCGTTTGGAGCACTGTTAGTGCTAAGTGGTCTCGAGTTATCTTAATATTGCATCTGTACTGAGAGGTAAGCACAAAACAAAAACAGCTGCAAAAATACTGGATCTGCAGCATAATGAAGCATATGGAAGTCTGAAAGCCACACTTGTGCCAGGAAAAGAAAACAAGCCAGTTTGGAAAACAGAAGCTATATATATAACGTATCAAAACCCCAAAGAACAGGCTTCAAAAACAGCTGCATTTAATCTTCTAGTAAATTCTCTCTCTTTTTTTTTTTTTCTAGGTAAAATTAGCAACACGCTCATTGATTTTTGTGCAGATGGAAATGTATAGGTAGAGCTAAAAGAAGGGTAAATAAAACATGATGGGCTCTCAGGGTTAGATAAAAGAAAGTGCTTATAAATGCAGAAGTCCATGAGCAGAACAGAGACCGTGAAGGGTTCAGGCAAGAGGCCAAGAAGCCGACTGCATACTGCAAGCTATTATTTGTACTGAAAATCTCCAGGAATTGACTGAGTATCAGCTTTCTTAAGCAAGACCTTGAACCAAGATCTATAGAGCTATAATCATCCCGTATTATTTATTTCACTGGAATTTCCTTAAGAATTGTCCTGCATTGTTTTTGTCAGCAAAGAAATCAGCGCAGGTGCACATGGACAGATTAAGCAAATTGGTGAACAGGGGTGACATGATGTAACGTAGTTAGTTTAAGTGATCTTTGATCAATAGCATTCATGACAACAGCTGAGTTTGTTTGTCCTTAATGCCAGGAGGTATTTTACCACTTCAGTAGTTTTAAAACTAGAGGACTGAGTCCAAGAAAATCGATATGGAAGTGAAACTCTCTAAGTTCACAGTGAAACTTGCAAAAGTTGGGATGCCAAATGCTCTCAAGCTGGACAGGAGATGGGGCTCTTTGGGAGCTCTGTGTGCTCACCTGTTAATTCTTCAAGTGACCAGATAGGTTACCTATCAAGTTACCCTTAGTTTTTCCACTTTCAAAGTTGTTTTCAGAAATGAGATGGGCTCAGGAGTGCAGGTGCATCAAGCTGACCATATCCAGGGTGAGACTCAGCATCCAAAGTAGCAAAACAGCAACGATGTTGGGCTCAGGAGCTGGACCAAACCATGCTGGGAATTATAAACCTGCATCACCAGCACACCCCGAAGGCAACAACTACAGCATATGATGGATCAGGCTTTACACTTGTATAGATATTTAAGCGTGTGTATATTTAAAAATATACAGAGCTTTCATCAAAAGTAACATAAGGAGAGAGCTGACTGTAGCTGGTAGTTCTCATGGATCAATGCTGCCTTGACCTTTGTGTGCCATGTTTTTGATGCTGTTACATTTTTCTGCAGAATCAGACAAGCTCAAACTTCTGCGAAGGAATTTACTGTATCTCAGTGATACAGACTGCAGAGCATTTAACCTTCCCAGCCTGAGTTTAAATGGGGCTGAGCATGCACGTGTGATTCTGCATTGCTGGGATGTGGATAATTTTTATTTCTCTGACCAGACTCATGAGCACAAGGCAGATCCAGCATGCAATCAGACTCCAGAATCAGTGTATGCAGGACAACTCAAGCCATAATGCATGGAAGTTCAATAAATCAAATGTTTAAAACAAACAGTTTGCTTCACATAACAAAATTAAATGAAATCCACTATGTTTACATGAAACAAGAAAGCCAAGAACTCAGAGATATCTATTGGCTTGACTGCAAGAACATGGGATTGTACACAGCTCTCCTGCAAAAAGCTGAGTCACATCTTTGCTTCTCCCCCGTTTCTTTCCTACAGCACCAGAAGGGGTCATGCAGTGCCCAGGCAGGGTGATGTGAAGGACCAAATGACATGGGTTGATTCTGGGGCCTCTGGCTGTTGCTGTCATGCAAGTTATTATTAATACAATGAATACAGCAACAAACACAAGGAGCAAGCTCAAGTGGTGGTTATCCAATCCTGCATTTATGCCCTCACTTTACTGCATACTAAAGATAGTGCCACGCCACTTCTTGGGATGCCTCAGTTTCCACACCTGCAATGGAGAGGTAACTGTACCAGCTAGCAGGCCCTTAAAAATTGGAAATGCAAGTATTATGGGCTTTGAGGTGTAAAATTTGTACAGAAGACTGTGGTATTATTCAACACCCAGACATAATCAACAAGAAGGATGACTCAGATACGGCTCTCATTGCTCCAGAGCAATAAAAAATATCTTCCAAAATAAATTTAAGAAATTAGTCTGTGTTGCTTCTGAGTTATTGGAAAAGTTACTTTGCTTGTTCTGTTCTCATAAATAAAATGCCATCAAATTATCGCGAACAGTGTGAAGCATTGTGCAGCAGAGACTCCATAACGAGGGGCCTTTCTCTGATGGCAGTCATCTCTGTGGTCCTCCTGCTGCTCACCTGTGAACTGAACCCTCTGCAATAAACTTAGTTCTGGGGGTAACCAAAAGGTATTAAATTCCCCCATTGAAAGCATTTCTTTATGTAGAGCATTAAGTGTTTAATCTGAACAACAGTACCAGAAGGTTTTATTTATCAAATCAAGTCACACTGTGTAAGTGTCAAAAGAGAGCTTTAAAAATAATGTTTTAAGACTATCGGGAGAAACTGGAGTGTTCCAGGTACAAATAGAGAAACACAGTCTGTCTGTCACATGGCTAGCAGCACAGAGAAATGTAATCTACAGTAACAGCACTGCTTTCTCTTTATTTTCACTTTGCTCAGAGGACACTTTTCATCTGCAGTTTCCAGCCTGGTGGGTGGCAGCTGCAACGTGGGCTCAGAAGTTGGGCCCAGCAATGATTCATCACCATCTCAATCTCACCTTGCAGGACACAGGTGAGAGGTGGCAGGTGACTCCACCTGGCCCCAAGCAATTTGCATCCATGTCAGGAAAAATACAAGGAAGAAATAATCTGCCTGCAAGATCTGCACGTGCCACAGCATGGGCTGCCCTATGTAGGTGGCAAGGGGGTGGTCTGTCCTTTGAGTCCAGATGACCTATGGCACTGCCCCAGAGTTGGCATCCTTCCCAAAGCCCTGTAAATGTCCAGCAGTTCCACTTCTGTGCATATAAATCCATTCATTTACTCCATTTATTATTTCATCTTTTTTTCATAGGAAAGAGGCCAATTACATCCACTATAGTCACCTGAGGTTGCTGGGGTTGATTTTCCTTACCACTTCACGTTAATAAACCATCCCCTAGCAACTGTGCACCCCTTAAAGTTCTTAGCTTAAATAGTGCTGGGGGGGGGTGCCAGCTGCCCCACGTCCCCAGCCCCACACCCAGTTGCTGTCAGCAGAGGCTGTAGCAGGCTCAGCTCCCTCCAGAACGAAGGATGGGTTGCATTTTGTCCTGGAAATTAAGCGTGACTTTCAAAAGCAAGCTACTGTTTGGTTTGTGAGACCAGAAATAGGACTGTGGATATTAACTGCTAGCAAATAATTTGTCTGATACAATAAAACAGAACATCACCTGCTCCCTCTGAAAAATTTTTCTTTTTCCTGGTGCCATTGAAAATTGTCTTTCCTCTCCTATTTCTGACTGCAGCAGAAAAGACCAAAGATTTGCTGTTGTAAGGCAGGTACCAGGATCCATTTACACCTTCTATGGGAAACAGGGTGCTGGAGGCTGCAGATCAATTTGAATTAACAGACCCTTTAATTCCAAATTTCCAATTTATTTGCTGTGCAATCAGGGCAAGAACATAAGGGGAATGAAATAAAAATCGAGGTCTCCGCTCAACAGTATTTGGGAGTAGATTACCTATGGTAATGTGCATAATTTTCAATCCCTTATCTGTCTTCCCCAGATAGGTGACCCAGCATTATTAGCACTGTTTATATTATTAAGCACTGGGCTGGGATTATAGTCCGAGTGGCTGCACCACACTACGTAAAATTCAGATCTCCAAGCACTTAAACATCACCCACTAATCAAGTTGGGCTCATCTTCCATCTACAGCTCTGGCTTATCAAGGAAGTGATAAAGCTTGTAGCCTCCTCCATCCGCTCTACAGCTTAATCCGTGTAAGCAAAGACCATCAAAGCACCCATCACAGATGGGCAGGGGGTGAGACAGCAAAAACCCATTTAACCGCTGCCCTGTAAATGTCATTTGGTGACATCAGACTAAATTAGAGCAGGAAAAAGCATGCAAACGCACCTGGTGAGAGGCACGGCTGGAAGAGAAGCACTCCCTTCAAGCGGAGCAGAGCACCACGTTGCAGCAGCATGTGCCATTCTGCATGTCTGCTTTATCAGCTGGAGGTCAGGCAAAACGGGTAAATAGCGCTTATCAACGAAGATTCATTAACATCTTCTCACTGCTGCCACAGATGCTCTCTGGTGCTCAGGTTTGTCCCCATGGTGTGCAGGAGACAAATATTTGCAGCGCAGAATGAGCAGTTTGCCATAAGCAAGGCATGCTGTGGCAGTGCTCAGATGTGTCCCTGGGTCCCCATGTGCCTCTGGGGATGTGGCAGAAGTGGGAAGGAAAGGTTCGTGAATTAGACAGCCATATGCTGTCCTCTTTCCACTTTCACAGCAGAGGAAATCAGGGTGCGGGCTCCTTGAACAATGATCAGCCCAAATTGCTTCTAACCCCTTAAGCCATGACACGATTGATCATGGTAGACACACTGCTCCATTTTAGGCACCACAAAGCAGCGTGCAGCACCACATCCTCAACCACTCGTTATGGAGCAGGGCAGAATGCACCATCCCACCTGCCTTGCCCATGGGGCTGGTTTCCCTGCATAGGATATCCTCACTCTGGTTTTGTCAGGAGTAAATCCCCCAGTTAGCAATTCAGTTATTTCACACACAGACAAATTTAAAATAGAATAAACAATGGTCCTGTTACTATAGTAATATACTAAGACAGAAAATAAACATCATTGCCCTGTAATTATATTTCAGAAAATATATTTTATATTTTAAACCAATGAAACATTACCAGAATGTCAGGGAAATTCCAGGTCAGGCCAATTGCCAGAAGCTGAGCTCTGCTGTCCTTCACCCATACTGGGAAGTCTCCTCTTGGGGAAATCTGGCTGAACCCAATGAGGCTCCTCAAGGTATGAAGTTCTTCTCAAAGCAATAATACACGAATATTAACACTGGGACTGCTACTTGGAGACACAGATATCAGCAGGTGTACTTACAGGGAAGTGTTTAATCAGAGATATAATGAAAAGTGAAGTGTGAGAGTCTGATCCCTCACTGTGGGAAATCAGTTGATGTAGATGCTGAGAGCTGGGCAATGAGCAGATCTCTGTGCAGGGAGCTCATGGGAATCAGAGAATCATTATGGTTGGAAAAAAACACTAAGACCATCATGTTCAACCCCAAGCCACCGTGACCACTGACCACGTTCCTCATTGCCACATCTCTGCAGTTCTGCAACACCTCCAGAGGCAGTGACTCCACCATTCCCTGGGCAGTTGTGCCACAGGAAGGTTAGGAGAGATGTATCCTGCACAGACTGCTGCCTTTTCCAAGGGATAGCCAGGCCTTTGAGAGGCCCATGTGGGCCTGTGCTGAGCAAGCAAGTTGGGGTTGGAGTCAGAAGTGCTGAGGGAATGGACATGGTGTAAATAGATGCTCAAAGCTCAGCTGGAGATAGATGCATACGAGATCTCCTCTCCTCCCTTCCTTGTTTCTGAAGTTAAATAAATAAAACCCTGTTGTTGCCCTAGGCATGTTTCTGCTGGATGTTCAGCTCAAATCTCAGTGATTCACTTAACAGTTGTGAGTATGATAATAGCAATAATAAAACAAACAAATAAGCAACAGAAAAGAATGCCACAGGGTTTTGCAAGACTTCGTACTGGTTGCTCCAAATATCTGAAATGCCATCACACTTTCTTGTTTTGTAGAGACAGGAGAGCTGGAAAGGACTGGGCTTATTTCATTCCTTTTCTCTTACTTATTTGACATTGTTTTGATTAGAAAAGAGAAGCCATTGGCACTGGGTGTAATAGCTTTTATACCTCTCCTCAGTGTCAATATTAGATGCAGAATTCTGCTTGCCTACCAGCACAAATTACTCTAACTCACTGAAAAGAAAAGAAAAAAAAAAGCAATTTTGGTAAATATATTACTCACTTGGAAGTTATTTTTTATGGATATTGAAAAAGTCTCCATCTTTGCTGAAACCCACCAAACCTACAAAAACCTCCAATTCGAAACAGCAAGGAAACAGCTACCCTATGGTCCATGTGGTATGTCTAGTATCTAGTATTATGGTTCCAAAAGCAGTTGTTAAGATGTGACAAAGGGAAACCAGCAGGGAGGTTCACGACAACGGTCTGGGCTGCTAAAATCAACTCATCCATTTCAATGAGATACATGTTAGGAAGGTGAACATGGAGATCCTTGACCTGTCCGCTTCTCTGCGACGTGTGTTTGATGCACACATCCTGTGCTCTAGAAGACGGCCTCAAGACGAACCCTGGTTGAGTCAACAGAAATGTGGTCCACTGACTGCTGCTTTGAGCAAAAGTACGTTTGAGATTGTCATGGACAAAGTTTCAAAGTTTTTGGGATTGTGACCGATGCCAGTGTAGTGCCTGTGGCTCAAAGAGCCTAGGACAACTCATACATCAGATGTGATACGTTTTGGTGTTACCCTTAGAGAGCTTTCTCCGTGCACTCACAGTGCACACTCCAATATTGCCACCCACTGCCTAGTGCACGCTCATTGCAACGACTGTGTGTTCTTTACTGGTGAGTCGTTAGGGTAGTATGGTTGGGTTGAGGTTGGACTTGATGATCTTGAAGGTCTTTTCCAACCTGAGCAATTCTATGATTCCATGATTCTATCTGCTCAGGTGCTTGTGTAGAGCTCCCCAGGGCTGATGCTCCCCAGCTGCACTGCAACCAAAAGACCTGGAAGACACATTTCATCCTTCACAAACTTTAATGCTGACACCTTCCCAACCTCGTTGTGATGCAGCTGTGAGGCAGATGAATGAAGCCTGCACATCCACCAAAGTGCTCGCTGACTTTCCCGGAGCTCGCTCTCTCTGCGTGTCATCCTGAAAGCAGTAAGTATCGCTGCCTCTTTTGGGTTGTCAGTTTAAAATCTTGCTCATGTAGGTGCTCAAACATGTGACAAAAGGGAGCCCTTTTTGAGCTGACACAGCACAGCAGCACCTAGCAGAACTGCACTGGTGAGACTGCAGATCAGAGGCAATCAAAGCCTTGTAGCACTTCAAAGCATTAAGATTTACCTGTGATGGCAATGGGGAAG
Source organism: Tetrao urogallus (assembly GCF_951394365.1). Classification (NCBI taxonomy): domain Eukaryota; kingdom Metazoa; phylum Chordata; class Aves; order Galliformes; family Phasianidae; genus Tetrao; species Tetrao urogallus. The sequence continues at coordinate 4,662,176 of NC_136832.1, read as the reverse complement.
AGTCCTAAAAATAATGGTGTGGAAAGGACCACGTTACCTTGTTATACTGTATGCTGGGAACAGACTAGTTTTAAAAGCAATTTGCATAATTTAGCTTCTCCACTCTTAGAATAGCAAATTAACAGTTCATTTTATGACTCTACCAATCAACACCTATAGCCCATTAAATTTAACAACAAACTTGCCTTATGAAGGAGGCTGCAGCTGAGTCTTTCCCTAAGTCCTCCTTATCACTTATTCTTCCCGTTGAATTGTGTTTCTTTCTTTTATAAACTAGCTTTTCTATTTTCTCATTAGCCAGCGTGATGCTAAATTAATTCCAGGTGCTAATTTACACATTGTGTTCTAAATTCAAAACTCAGCTCTATTGGTGTCAATGGAGTCTAACCTGTGTTTTCCATTCTCCAGGAGAAATCCTGAGCAACCCCATGCAGTTCCCAGTTCCTGCAGCACAGATCTCTGTTACATCTACCTGGATCTCTCCTAATGCAGAGGAAAACAGAGTAGCTCCACTAACCCCATTCTGTCCCCAGTTACTGCAGTAAGAACTGAGAGCAACTTAAAAAAAAATACATATTTGGGGTGTAGGCTGAATATAACCAAAGGCAAAAATTGGCACGAGAACCAAAAACACACAAAAGCTTGTTTTCAAGCTTCATTTTCAGGACCACCTTCTGAAGATGGGGTCATTTCAGTAAACAGATGAACATGCTGCTAATTGAAGGGAACACCGTGCCACATGGCTTCATTTGCAAAGCCATTCGGAATGAATTATCAATATTTTATAAATACGTTGAGGTGGTGATAAAAGATGCATGATGTAGTGTGTAGGTAGGAAGCCCTTCTGAAAGGAAATGAAGAAATTATAGATAACCTTGACATGTCGAAGTTATGCAGTTGGAATTGCTAAGGAGAAGGGTATTAAGATCTTTCAAGGTAAGAAAGTAATAAGAATTCTTTAAAGGAACAATGTCACATTGTTTAGGCTAAAAACCTGGTTTGCCAGTAGGGAAATGTATCATATCCTACAGGGATAAATTTCATCCGTGAACTTTTGATGGGCAAGTTTTTGTTTGGGTATAACTAATAACTCCTGTGCTTCTTGCTAACCGTGCCCAAGAATATTTGGACAAAACTGTGCTTATCCCAAGGATCTCAGGGACAGAGCAGGAACACAGCAAGGACTTATGCAAATAGGCAGCGGTGGGAACTCGTGTTTCCCTGGCTGTTCTGTTCTGGGCAGATGGGAAAGATTAGAATTTCTGTGGAGCAGGGCTGATTTACAGCAGGTCCTCCTGAGCTACAAGGAAATCCTCCCAGCCTGGGCTCTGCCACCTCCACATTCGAATTCTTGCCACAACTTATTTCTGCTGTGACGAACAACACCGCAACAAAGACCGCACGCAGAGTTGTGTTTGCTGTAAAGGCTTTATAGAGCAGTAACCTCCACCTTCAGCCTACAGACAATGGAAAGAAAGACCGAATCACTTCCAATAAATACAAGGCAGAAGGTCGTGCTAGAGCTTGAGTTGAGAGGAACTTTGGAATAAAGACTGTAGCTGCCTCCACATCCCCATGCGAAGGAAGAGAAGAAGAGGGAGGAAGGCAGAGGGCTGGCTGTCAGTGTGGGGCTTGTAAACATCTCCAGGTGCTCGTGGGAGGTCTCCTGCAGCCATGCATAAAGCTGCATGAGTCTCTGGAGGTCATGGTTGTGTTTGCTAAGGTGACTCAACTGGGATTGCCTTCCTGTTGGTTTTGGAACCAAGTGGAAGGAGGCAGCTCTGACGGGGAGAAAAATTTGGATTACTAAACAGAGATCAATCCTTTCACAGAGACTTCTTGACGGTGGGAGCCTGCAGGTGGGAAAAGCATCCTGCTTGGCCCACATCTCTGTGCTCAAGAGCAAACAGTCAGTAATGGGGCTCCTGGCTCCAATTCAGTTTGCCTGTTCTTGAGACCTTGCATTCCCAGAGGTAGCTTTGAATTTTTGGTCTCAATTTTTCCAAAGAAAGAAGCTTATCAAGTCTGTCCTTTCTACGGAATGATGTGAAATGTGCTCTTCTTCCACCCACAGTGTGAGTGTGGATGTGCCTGAACAGCACACGAGCTCCAGGTGAGCAAATCTGGCATAGACAGGGATTAAAACTTGGAAGAATGTTACAACTTCCCTTGGCTTTAGCTCTTATTACCAAATATTTCTGTGAACAGCCTCAGTTTTTATCCTTCCCTCCTTCAAAAATACCCTGCAGCAGGTCCAACCCTGCGTGCATGGGTCAGGCTGTGAAGTGTACACATCACTTCATTGTGGGAGAAATTGGACTTTGAAGTTTGGGGAAGTGGTGGATACACAACCATCCATGGAAGTGCTGCAGAACTGTGGGGATGTGGCATTGAGGGATGTGGTCAGTGGGCATGGTGGAATCTTAGAGGCCTTTTCCAAACTTCATGATTCTGTGATTCTGCAAGTGCAGTTCTTGCCCTTGCCCCCTAAAACATACTATTCTTAAAGGAAATTAAGTCTTGTGCAGTTTCATTTATAGCCATCCGAAGCAGCATGAAGAAGCAGTGCCCTGGATTGAAAGAACTCTCACAGTGTCCTAACCACAGAGGAGAAAAATTGGATGGAAATGTGTTTTGTAAGACAAGATTAGCTAATTCTTCATTTTTCTTCAAGATTTTCTGCGTTTTTTTTTTCCAGATCTACATTAAAAAAATCCTTATAAAAAAAAAAAGAAATCAGTGTTTAACCGCAAGAAAGTGGAATAGCTTTTCTGCTTTTGATTTTAAAGAAAAAAAGAAATAAAAAGCATAATTTCTAGTGTGCTCCAACACAGATAAAAATAATATCCTCCTAATGCAAAGACACAGGCTCCTGCTACATGAATAAAATGCTGTTAGCATTATAGAACAGATGATGCAAACGAGCACAATTAAGTAAGTTCGTATCAAGCAGCGGGGTGCCATGGTAAACACACACCAGACAATTTGTAACAGTGCTCATGTTTAAACATTCTCTGAGTCTCTGAGCCCCCACTTTTAATCCAAACAAATACTTCAGTGTATGGAGATAAATATAATGAGAACGATAGCTCTCAGTCTGGTAGGGTCCAAAGTTGAGATACAGTCTACACTAAATTAAAGAATTGTTTATGTAGGCAAATAAAATATGGTTGCATTCCTTCTCTGTATGCAGATAACTCTATCCATCACTTTTTTTTTTTTTTTTTTTTTTTTTTTTTTTTGTGTGTGCGTGTATGTGATTTCAGTTCTGCAGTAAACAACCTGAAGGAAAAATAATGGGAGGGACATTGATTGTACATTGTAATTTTGGGTCTAAAATGATTGACAACTCTAAAAATGAAGGATGTGTCTGAAGTATGTTCTCCATAATTACTTTTCAGCATACTTGAGGCAGTTATTTCCTTTTTTTGAATCACAGGGAGAAAAGGCAGCCCCAGTCTTGCTACTCTCCAGCTATTAGCAGCAAATGGTGACTCTTTAAAAGCTGCTGCATTGAGCACTCTTCCAGTGAGGTGGCTGGATTATCTAAGTTTCCCTCATGGGAAGATGCCTTTTTTCTAAGTCTCTGAACACGTTGCTAGAAGACCCTTCTGCACAATTAGCTAACCTGAATCCGAGCTGCAGGAATGAACCAGCAGTGCAAGAGACCGTCCTCTGCAAAGCTGGGATAATGCTGACCAGGTATTAAATTCATGCAAAACACACACTGACCAAAGAGATTAGAAATTGACTCACTGAACCAGGAAAACTGCTGAGGAGCAGAAGCGGCAGCTCAGAGCCCCCCAAAAAGCAACCAGACAAACAAAACAAAACTCACGGCAAAAAAAAACAAAAAAAAACCAAATAAACAACAACAACACAAAAGCAGAAAACCCAGAGAGAAAAAATGAAAACCAGAAATTCTCCGAAATCGGGCAAGGCAGCTTCTGAACGTTTCAGAGTATGCCTGTCTATATATAAACCCATAATGGGATCATTCACTTGTCTACAAGCTCTGTGATACATAAGCACTACAGGCACATCAGAGGAGGTTCCCATCATCCTGGCTATGGTAAAAACACACATTCGACACGCTCCTTCTTCCCCAAGAGCTCATTCAGTTCCAGGGCCAAGTCTTCCCTTACTGCAGTGCTTTAAACAAAGGATGGGGATTACTTTACGGTTTTTGATTGAGTGTATTCATGCATTGCCAGAATGCCTCATCTCCTATAGGTTTGGTACAACGTGTGTGTAGCAGAAATGCTAAGTCACAGCTTGAAGCAGTGATTGAGCACCAAGTGGAAAGGCAGGGCCAACCCCGGGGAGCTCAGCTATATGCAATGCACCTGAGTGACTGGAGGGGCTGGAGCCACGATCCATCCCTTCCCAGACCTCATTTAAGGGGTTTTTGTTACTATTGTTACTGCAGCACTTTCCATCCTATTATAGCATTACAATGTGTTATCCAGAGTGGAGTGACTAGGTGGAGCACGTACCCAAACTCATTTCACATTGGAAATTTCAGAATTTTTTTCAGACTAGCCAAACAGTGATTAAAAATACATAAAACTTCAGAACTGTTGAGCTTCTCTTTTCGAGAGGTAAGTTTTTCCTTCCTACTGCATCTTCATGTAACCTCCCATGGTGCTTCTTGTTTCACTTCAGGGATGATCTCAGGTCCCAAATCATCCATCCTCATGAGATTTTGAAGGAATGGGAGAACAAGTTCTCAAAGGAACAGATAGCATTAAAACCACTCTAGATCTTGTTCCCTGCCTGATTTTGATGGCTGAATACTTTTGGGGGGATGATGGCCCATTTGGGGATGGGGAGATGTAGAGCCCATATGGGAATGGAATTGTTCAGGCTTTGCTCAATCCATAGCAAATCAGGACCAAAGAAACAAGGATTTCTTAGCACACTATGAGAAAAGTTAATTTTTGTTGAGAAAAAAAGAAAATAGAAGGCAGTCCTTTTTTTGGCACACGTCTCCTTCTGCAGTGGACTTTTCCTAGAGTCCAAATCCTACTGCAGCTAAAATCTCCAATTATAGTAAGAGGTACTTGCAATACAGGTTATTTTGATGGACGTAATACCCAAAACTAAGCTTTTTACCATCTGTTCGTCCCTAAAATTTGAAAGCAAAGAGAACATATTTCACCACTACGTCAGTGAAAAGTAAGATAAATGCTATTTAAATGCATGTACAGCATATGTTCTTTCTTCTATGCCACGTTTATCTGTAATGCTTTTACTCATTTCTCTGGAGACAAAAATCAGTGGGAAAAAGAAAAAACATCTTTCCCCACGATGAGCCCTTCCACAGACCCTAATTTTCTGAACACAAGTGAGAGATGGGAACTCTAGTTATGTACCAGTGAGAATGGACTATGCGAAATTACACTGTTTTTTCCCCATCCAGTTCTCTCTCCCATCAACTTCAGTGATGGGAGTAGGTAGGAGGACTTGGAGCACTGGGGAGTCATGGCAGAATAAATCTCTGGTGACCCTGGGGTGTAAGGGTTTGTGTTAGGTGGGCATGGGAAGTTTGTATCCCCGGCTGATCCTCTGCAAGAGGCTACCACCACTCAGAGACACCTGTTCTTCTCTGCTTCCAACACCCTCAAAAAGCTCTGTTTGCAGAAGGAAGCATGTGTCTGCTACTGATGAGTCAGATGCCTACCAAATTCTCAGGTGATAGGAATGCAATTGCACAGCAAATCTGACTATAGCAGAGCAACTAAGGTACAAGGTCAAAGCTAGGACATAACCCTTCATCAATAATACTTTGCTCACTAGCTCAACTTCCCAGTCATTCTGTCTACCACATGAGCACCTGATGTAGTGGGTGGGCCCAATCTCAGCTCCACAAAGGAACCCTGGAGGATGCACAAGTGCTGTTAGCTGGGAACATGAGAGGAAGTCCTGCACAATGTGTTTAATTAGTTTGTCTTTGAAAAATAGGTCTCTTCAGGCTATATTGTTGTGGGTTTGTTGAAGCATTAGCATCCCAAATCACTTGTCAGTTTTGAAAATGTAGGTTGATAAGATGAAGGAATTTGGTTATTGCCCCTACAGGGAAGCAAGAGTCTTTGAGTCCTGCCCATTATTTCCTCAAATCTGCAGGCTCATAATCTGTATGCAACAGCTTTGCCAGGAGTTTCAAAAGCTGCCTCCTGGCTGCACACGTGCAGATCTTGCATGCTGCTTAGAGACTCTTCAGCAAATCTTCCCTGGTTCACTGAAGGACACTCTGCATTCAGCTCCTGGTGCTTTTCCCCTTCCCAGGCTGCACCTTGGGTCAAAGTTCTGCTTCTGCTGGGTCACCATCAGAAGCAGCACATGGGAAAGGGGGAAAGGACTCAGAGCTTCAGCTCCTGCCTTCATCACATCAGGCCTTTCCTTCAACTACTGACAGACACTTCCATAAGCGCACCAGACTGAAATTCCATTCTTTAAAAAAAAAAAAAAAAGTGAGGAAGAGAATAAAGGGCAGATAAGTGCTTGCAAGGAAGACTTTATTATTAAGGAAAGTTTAAGAGATGTAACATGATTATATTTCTAGCTCCACTTCCCATCTGTTCACCTTCCAAAGTGACATTTAAGGGAGTTGAGTTTACTATGCTAGAGGCATCAGCAGCATTGGATTGAGTGGATCACATTCCAGACTACTCTCAAGCTACTCAACACTTGCCTAAAGCTCAGGTTTTATTTGTTTTTCCTGCAGCAGAGTGGCCTTGATCTCCAGAAATGCCCTTTTCTTGTCTGCAACCCTCTCTGCCTCCATGTCTGCCTCAAGCATTATCTGTTGCTTTACAGAGCATGACTTGGGAGCAGGGCTCAAACCTTACTTTCCCGAGAGCACTTTCTGTGGGACACAGGGAACCTCCAACAACAGTTGTATGGGGTCCAGAGGTTAGAAGTCACAGACCCAACACTGAACCAGATCCTGGGTTCCTCTGCTCTTAACAGCTGTAAAGGAAAAGGAACATCTGAGCTCTCCTGTCTCAGACAACTCTGTTGTTGCCCAACAACAGTGCAAAGGAACAAAAGGAGAAAAAGGATTTAGCTGATAAGAACTCACTGGGAAATGTGGAGGTGCACTGCTTTCTCCCTTTCCTTTGCAGTAAGACCCATACTGCACCTTCAGTGGAAAGCATCACTAGATACGGGTACAGAGCTCAGGTTCTATGAATACAAGTCTAATCATACAGTTGCATTTATAAACTTGTCATTTTTTTTTACTAATGACACAAGCTGGGGAGGGGAGAACAAGGGAGCAGCCACTCTCTGAAGCACCACTTCTGTCTCTTCTGTCTCCCACAGCAGCAGGGCACCAGCAACATTTTATAGACCTGTAATTTCCTGGAAGTTTATATAGCATGAAAGTAGAAGTAGTGATAAAATATGCACTTCAATTGCAAAAAAACCCATGTACTAATCTCACTAATGTGAGAGATTAAAACTGTAAATGTGTGAGGCTTCAAGGTGGTTACACAGATTTAAAGCGAATTTTCCTCCTAAGTTTTTCTATCCAAACTCATATTTTTTGGTATCCTGGACCTTACAATCGACTTTTATTTGTTTTATTTTTATGAATGACAGTATAATATTTTCACAAGGGGCTCTCTTACTCTAGATTCCTTTATATGCAGGATTTCCATTAGCTTCTCAGAGCCATTTTTGTCACACTAGGCTGCTTTAGTGGCTGCAAGCATTACTGTGTCACACTGAGTTGTGTTAATAGCTCATGTTTTCCCTTTGTGGAGGGCTAGTGGAAGGACTGTGCACTGAAAATTTGGTAGAATGCTGTTTTGAGAACTTGATACCATCTGGAAGGACTCAGAATATAATGGTGATAGGACTCAAGACTGGAAGACACCACTTGAACCAAAGAATGGCTTGGAAGGGATCTCAAAGATTATCCATTTCCAACCCCATTGCTATGAACAGGGTTTTGATTTGGATAGTAGGAATGAGCAGTTTTTTCCCCAGTAGCAGCAGATGCCTGACTTGCACATCCCTAGCAGCTTCAGATCTATAAAACCCTGAGCTCTGGTAGAGCTTTAGGCCCCGCAGACTCCTCTGTTTCCAATGCTTCCTGCAAACCCAACTCAAACATGTTGAACTGTCACGAGAATTGACTTTGGGACCAAATTCCTCCAGAGATCTCTTGTGTCAACTTTGTACCAGTTACATTTTAATGCTAGGAGGGGGGAAAACCTGAACATCACTTTGCAAATGTTAAGCTATTAAACTAGCAAATGATTTGAGACAAGAGTAAGTATACAGGGTCAGCTTCTCTTTCAAACACTTCTAGGGTACATAATGTGTAGCATGCTTCATGCAAATACCGTGGCCTTGAGGTTTTTCCTTGTAGCTTTGTTCATTCTCTCATCTCTGCAAGGAGGCAGGAGGAATAAATAGATGTTTTTATCACCACTTTTTTGCTTTCAGAAAGTTCACATACTGCATTTTTGACATTATGTAAATTAAAAATCACCATGGCATTACCTGAAATAAACTATTATATCACTCCTTTCACGCTGCTCTAGTTAAGATACTGTCAGCATTTCCATTACTAGCCCTTATTTCAAGGAGCTTCAAACTTGGTGGTAGAAAGGTGGGGAAACTTTTTTCTTAATGGGAATTTATAGCAAGTTCCCAGCCTGAGGAATTCCTCATTTTCTTCAGATTCTAACAAAAAATCCTTGCCTGTTTTCCTTCTGAAGTGTAATGAGAAAACCAATCTTCCAAAAGTTTAGGGGTATAGCAGAAGCCTTATGAAAGGTAGGGAAAACTGAAAACATAAATAGGAAGTTTCATTGAAGAAGTGGGGTCTTCCACGTAGTAAGAATAGGTCTATGAAGTGCAATCACATAATTATCTGTGTAAATTTAGTGTGAGTCTTCAACACTATAATACAGCATGTGATACATCACTGCACACACTGTACTAGAAATTCCATTTTTTGTGTACTTCAAGCATACATACACAATGTGCTCTCACAGGATACCAAGAAATTTAGCAGCTGCTCTTCAAAAACAGCTCTGGAAGCCTCTACAGGGCACATTCTCATTCCCAAAGATAACTGCTGAAGGCCCAGTACAAAAAGCACAAGTGATCAGGTGTTCCAGAAGGCCAACTTGTAGAACTCACCCACTATATTAACTTCAGTGTGACTTAAGCACTTAGAGCTCAATTTTATTTCTTAGTCCTGTGTTACTGCCCTACTTCTGGACAATTCTGGCATCAGCCTCACTAAACGAGTGCAGACTCAGCCCAGCTCCAGTGTTGGGTACCAGTGCTGGGTACCGAGCGACAAGTTACGATCGTGACCCGCAAATGCATCGCTTTAGAGAAAATGCTTGTGGCTCTGTTCTTGCTTGCGGGCTCTAAGCTGAACTCCACATGCGCCTTTTCGAAGACATCTGTTTTCAGAAAGCCACACAATGAAAAACAAGAAGAAAAGGAGAACAAATTTTTCCTCTATGTAGGGTATAACAAGGAATAATGGACTTAAATTGCACAGCCAGGGAGATTCAGACAAGACATCAAGACGAACTTTGTAACAGCAAGGGTAGTTAAACACCAGAAAAAATGGCCCAGGGAAAGCACAAAATCCCCACTCTGGGAGGTTTTAAGCAAAGATTAGACAAATGCCTGACAGGAGTGACAATTTTGATGCTCCTCTGGGGCAAGGGATTATATCTTGATTTCCCTTCCTATCTTATTTCCCACAACACTCTGGAAATCCTTTCAAAACAGAAAGAATATGTGTTTTGATGTCTCGTGTTCTATTCTGTGTGCTTCCATGTAATCATCCTGGCCAGGATGCTGCACCCCGGCTGTCTCCTCTGGATCTGCATGGATGCCATTGGCTCCTTCAATAAAGCAGGAGGAGCAGCCCCTCAGTGCTGGCTGCTGACAAGTCGCTGCTAACGTGGCTGCACACCCCAGTAGTGAGGGGACAAGAGCCCAGTTTGTGAGCCATGGGAAGTTTCACAAGCAAAACACACACAGTCAGTTTCAGGCTTTGTTTGGAAATATTTCTTGTTTCCTGCTGCTGCAAGAAGCTAAGAGGGAGAACAAACCCAAACAAGAATTCACTCAGCCTCCTCAGTGCCACTCATTTTTCCACCCCCAGTAAAACAAATTGCAGCAAGGGAGAGTCAACCAGCACAGAGGAGAAGCTGATAGTCCTTTCTGACCATGCTTCGCTCTTCAGCCACTCCTCTTCCTCACTCTGAAAGCTCCTCAGGCCCCTTTTTTGTGCCCTGATTCATGGTCTTCTCCTGACGCCACAGGTTGCCTTGCTCTCAAAGAGGAGCTCAGGGGAGATATTATTGCTGACATCCTGACAGGAGGTGTTAGTGAAGAGAGGGTCAGCATCTACACCCAGGTAACAGCAATAGGACAAGAGATAATGGCCTCATATTGCCCCAGGGGAAGCTGAGGTTGGGTATTGGGGATGGGTATAAGGTAATGGGCTGCCTGGGAGTGGTGCAGTCACCATCCCTGGAGGTGGTCCAGAACTGTGGAGATGTGGCACTGAGGGATGTGGTCAGTGGGCACAGTGGGGTGGACTGAAGTTGGACTTAGGAGCCTTTTGCACTCTGTATGGTTCAATTCATAACTCCCCAGTCAGGCTTTTTTGCTGCATCTTTAGTCTAACTAAACCAAAGACACTGTATCACTTTTTCCAGCCTACACTAGAATTGAAATTCAAGAAAGTATGTGGCTGTAAGCTGTAATCTACCTTTCTCAAGGTAGATTCATGTGATCACACATCACCTGGTTGTCATCAGAGAGGGCCACCAAAGCAAATGGCATGGAGAGCCATACCTTTTGAATTCATTGCAGTTAAGCTGATTCCTTGGTCTGTGCACACCTCAAGGCCCTTGATTATGGCTTGCCCTTATAATCCAAAGAAAAGAGCAGAGTGTTTTCTTTTTCTGGTATCAAGCACCTATCTTTGTATGCACAGCCCTTACAAGGGGGAAGCCTATCATGCGAAGCCTCAGCTGCAGCTCCATCCCCCCACCTTTGAGCTGCTGGGGCAGATTTTATGTTCAGAATATGGATATGATGTTTCATAGTCCTTCCTCCATTTTTCTATCATCAGCAGCCATAATGTTGGCAAATGCAGGGACAGACAAAAGGGACTCAGATTTTTTTTTTTTTTTTTTTTTTTAATGTATATAGGCACACATATATATTTTTCATTTTTGGATGTTTCCCTTAATCATATCTTGAATTAATGCAGGGCTTGTTCATTCGGAGCTCTCATTACCCTCTTAATTAACTGTGCACAGATGGAAAAAGTCGGAATTGCTTCACTCGAGTTGTTCTGCTAGTTTTAAAATGAGATGGCAGATGGAGGACAAGGCAGAAAGGGCTCAGCTCAGAGGTAGGAGACAAGTTTTCAAGCTGTCACTGAAACGTCAACAAACGCTCCATCTGTTTATGAGGAGCACCAGGCAGAGGCAGTTTTAAGTGCCATCTACAGACGTGAGTTCAAAGAATTCCAAACAATTAGCAGCAAAATGGAAGTTGCAGTTTCAGTCTGGTACATTCCGAGATGCACCAGGACATTGTCAGCTCAGATTGCTGCTGGCAGAGCTGGGTGCTTGCAGTGATATTCTCATATCACAATGAGCTCAGGATCCTCAGGGCTGGGGTGGTTTGCTCAGACAGCATCCCCAGAGCTCTGAGTGTGCAAACCTAGGAAAGGAGAGAAGCTCCCAAACCCCCTGAAGGAAGTGAACCTATTGAGCTCAATAACTTACCCCCAGTGAAACAGCTCTGAAGATGTACTCAAAGAAAGGGAGAGGTCCTCAGCTGAGGACCTCAAATGCAGACACTATTTTTGAAAAGTCTTCTTTGGTTTCAGCTTTCCAAAGGTTACCAGTGAGTGATCCTTGGGCAAGGGGAAAAAAGAAAAAATTAAAAATAAATCAGTGCTGGACTTTGGGAAATGCAATCTGTTTGTGATAGCTGAAGAAGCATATACAAAGTGATGCAGGTAAGAAGGAATAAACTTCTGCCATCTCTTTTCCCAGAAAAGCTCTTCTCAAACTGCTCCAGGGGGACGTTAAATAGTTATGCTGTCAGAAATAACATGCACATGCTGATCTTAATGCAGGAGGGCACTGCACTGTTATTACTGTTTTAGAAAAGCAGCAGTGTTATGTAAAATAACCATGTCAGGGCTACGTGTAATACAGTGGCAGTGGATATTTAAATAACCTCAGAAGCCTACAAGGAACACATCTGTTTCCTCACACAGAAGCAGACTTATGCAAGCAGTATGCATCTGTATCTAGGCTTCATTGGTTTAGATATGGTTAGCAGGCATGGTTATTTAGAACTGAATTGTACCCATGTGGTTCCCATGTAGTCAGAGCTGCTAGAAGAAATTTATATTAAAAAAATTCTGCACAACTTCCTGTCATTCTTTTCTTCGGGGAAAACAACGTATGTTAAATGATACGAAGATCCAGGCCTTCATCTACAGACCTTCAGTTCAAAGCCAGTACTGTGGACTTGAGTTCTAACAAGCTTCAGAAATGTCTGCCTCAGCTCTTACACTTTTCAAAGCCTTTTGTTTTGAAAATTTGATTATAATTAAGAGTTCCCAAACACAAAACTGAAGTGAGAAACACTTTTTGAGGACATTCCTAGCAAAAGCCTGAATGCTTTCTATTTTCTTTTGATACAGCCTGTTTCTGTACCTAGCTTTGCTTAGAGATGGAGAGCATAGAGTTAAACCTATGTCTGAACTAAGACATTAAGGTTCTTTCAGCAGGGTGAGAAGATCCATATGCCCAAGGGGGAATCATCACCTTCATTTTGCCTCCAGAGCTATTCATGCAGCATCCAGGTCCCTAAATGCCATCACCATCAAGTGATGCCCAGGCTACAGAGATAATGACTACTGAGAACTAAAAAGTTCAGTCGAGTGCAGCCCACTGCAGGTGACACCAGGACACTACAGCCACCTGCAGTGCACCAGAGGGGAACCTGGAGATGGCCCTGCCATAAAAAGGATGGGAAAGTGATTTTCTTCAGGCTGCTGCCTAGGGAGTTTAAAAAGCACCAATCTCATGAACCATTTTTTCCTGTAGGAAGAAGTAAAAAGCAAAAAGAAATAAAGGCAAGGCTTGGATAAGAGCAGAAGTTAATCTCTGTGCATGTTCTCTGTCTGACAAGACAGTACCCTTCCCAGGGGCTTCTTATCGCAGCTTCAGTTCCCCCAAGGTCACAGATCAGGCTAATTACACCCTGATAAGCACAGTCCTTGCTCATCTGCAGTTAGATACTGAGGTTCCTCATTTTCTGCTCTGAACATTGGCACAGCTTCACCAGCCCATAGCACTTACAATAATGCACTTCTCCAAACTGACTGCAGTTCAAAGGCATGACAAGCAATTCTGGTATTAACATCAGAACTCCTAGTACCAAAATAGAGCCATGAGATGCCAGTATTTTGGAATGAGATGCTCTCAAGGGCTTCTTGTGGCAAAACCCTTCAATCCACACTACACAAGCAAAAGAAAAATGAAACCCAAATGCACACCAAATCCCACAGCATCTGCTGCAATTATCTTTTCCAGTCTTGTTAAAGAAAACTTGAGGTGTCCCGTCACAGAATCACCTGCAGTGATAGAAAGAGAAAGGGTATTTCCTTGTCCTGGGAACTCTGCATTGAGCTGAGAGATTAGTCACTTCATGGGCTGCCCATATTTTTGGGAGCTCCTTGTGCTACTTACAAATTGACCCATAATAGTGGATTGCAGAATAGAATGCACTGTAGAGTCCACACATGCACTCAAAATCAGGGACAGACCCACATAGCAGCTGTTCTCCTGCCTCCCAATGCACCTACACACAAAGGCTGAAGCAAAGGATGGGATTTCTTCCTTAACCATTATCAGTTGCCCAGGTTAGCAGATATTCCCCTCAAGGATGATCCCTGCAGAGGCCCTATGGGAATCCAACCCAGAGCTGCTCCCAACACCCACCACCATCCTGCAGCCTGCACAGGGGTCACTGGGCCCTCCCTGAGCCACAAATTTATTTTAAATGAGAAGATAACAGTTTACTTCACTCTCACTCTTTGCTCCTCTTTTCTAAAACAGGTACTTAAATCATTCCAATGAATAATAAGCATGTTCACCCAACCCAATTTTAGGCAATTTCCATTTCAGTACCAATATCATCCTCAAACATACTTTTCCCTTTATCTGTGGAATGGACTGTTCTGCACAGCACCTTAAATAGAAAGTGCTATGCTAGCTAAATGCTGCCTTTCAGCTATTACAATAAATATCTGACAGTGAAGAAAATAAGAAAAGAGGCAGGCGGGGACTGATCTGCCTTGTCATATGCTAGCAAGTTGGCACTGAAAGCTCTGTCAGTCCATTAGCTGCTGTTAATTTCCTTGTTCTTCATGGCAAAGGTGGCCATAATTGGTGGAGCTGCTGAAAATATCACATAAATGGGGTGATTCACACTCAGAACTGTCACTGTAATAAAATCCCATTTAGAAAATGTCCCCTTCACCCAAAGGAAAAAAAGCAGGCATCAGAGCCTGCCCTCCCCCTATTCTCCTGTAGGAATACACGACCCATCAGCATCAGACAGCAGCACAGATCTGTCCATCTCTGAAGACCGGTCATAATTTAAAAGGGCCTTCAAGCCTGATGGCCCATAATCAGCTCAGACAACAGCTTTTATTTATGTATTTCTAGTGGGACTTGAAGACTGGATAAAAGCCAAAGAAACAGAGAGAAATATAAAGTGAGCTTAAAATTCTGGCCACCATCAGTATCATTACAGTGTACGTAAGCATGTGTGTGGCTGAGGAAGCGATAGATGTGAAAAGAAATAAGTGAAGCTGGCCTGGGGAGAGATAGCTTGCCAGGAGCCTGGCTGCTTTACACAGCTGTGCTTCCCCTTTGAGTTCAGTGCCCCCACAGGAGGCACAGGAGGGATGGGGAGAGGTGATGGCACACCTTGACTGAAGGGTGAATCGTGCAGAGGTGTTACAAAGGGTTTGAAATACTGGGATCTTGATTTTTGGTATGATCCAAGAGTCAGACAAAAAAAAAAAAAGAAAAAAAAATAATATTTACCTTGGACAAATCTTAGTGAGATCTGTTCAGAAATCATCACAGGTATTAGTTAATTAATTAGGAGAAATATGAGATCACAAATCTGTTGGATTTCTGTCAGAATGCTAAAATACTTCAATCCTACACCAAAACTATGGGAGAAGCAGAGATGTGATCTTCCCTGGGCTAATAGGTGATACTATACTTATTTCATCCTTGGTGAATTCCTGCCCTGATCATCTCCCAGCAGTGAAGCCTCTGCTGAATTTTCCACCAAGACAGTCTAATATTTGAGAAGTTCCAATGCCTGGGTCTAAAGTTTGCACGCAATACCCAGGGCATGAGGAACTCAGGAATTCTTCCATAGTTACAAGAGATTCTGGAAATTGGCTGTCTATGGTCTACCCTGAATACCACAGCAGCTGGGTGGAAGTACACAGCTGGCTGTTTCATTGCTCACTCACTGCACATGTAATTAACTCACCAGACATATCACTAGTTAACGGATTCCCAATAGTCAAAGAGAAGTATTTTCACTGGGTTATATAGGAGCCAGAAAGATTCATGCCATGCTGACATCAAGAACCTACTGCAGGTGTAGGACCAGGCGTGTGCCCACCTTCTGAATTGCGTGCCCAGAAGCACAGGACAGAAAACAACCACAAGTCAAGGTTTGATGGTGAGAGACACCTGAACATGACTCTGGTCCTTCTTAAAAGGATAAGGAGGAGGATTTGCAGTCGAGGGTATGGCATTTCCCCTTCTCACTGAGCTGGTTAGGTGAAGCCTGTCATCAAAAGGGCTGGATTTTGAGTGCTTTGCAGCCACGCTCCCTAAAATATTTACTCAGTGTCCACTGGAGCAGTTTGCAAAACCATCAGCAATCACTAACCTTCCTGAGCAGCCTGAGTGAGCAGTGAAATGAAAGACTTCAGTAAAGCCTTCAAATAGGTGGCGAGATTAATCTCGTCAAGTGTAAACACTTCTTGACTCAGCAGTGGGGGGGAACGGGAGGCCAGTCTCTCTCTCCCTTTTTTTTTTTTTTTTGACATACCCACAGCTGTCGGTGTTCCCAAGTTGACTCTTACAGAACAAAAGGTATTGTTGAGAGGATATAGGAGAAAAACTTGATGTCAGGGAGAAAGCTAACCTGCGGGGCTGTGATGTTGAAGGGCAGCGTTTGTTAGTTCTACTCAGGCAGACCTTACATTAGCAGTGAAAAGCTCTCCTGGAAGGTAGCATGCAGAGAAAGGGCTCCCAGTGAACTCCCAAAGGCTTCTACCTGCCTCTCAGCAAAGTTTGGTGGAAGGTGTGTATAGACAATCATCTTTGTTAGAGCGAAAAACAAATTGAGGAATGTCCCTCCCTATGCCCACAGGACTCCAGACAAAAATAATCCAATAACATCAGGAAGTTTGTTTCAGGTTTTAACCTTTTGATGTGATCAAGCTTGTTACAGCCTCACCAATAACCCAAGAGCCTGGAGCTCATCTCCAACCCATGCCCTGCACTAATTACCAATGGCTCAAGACAAAGCAGATCAGTTCAGCAGAGTACTTCAGTGCACAGAGGCAGACCCAATCGACTGCAACAGACCCTGAGCACACACTGAGCTAAGGAGGCACAGAAGTGCTTTGCACACCAGTACTGTGATCAGAACAAACATCATGTCACCCGAATCACTCTATGAAATTGAAGCTTTGGGGACTTCCCTTGCAGCTCAGTGAGACAGCAAATTAAGATCACCTGAATGACACCTGGAAACACAAAACACTGAAGTCAGTGACTGCAGCAGTTCATTCCTCTCAGCATCGCCTACATCAGACAAAAAAGTACCTGCAGATCGCTTTGTAAGCAATACCCCGAAATGGGGCCTTCAGCGTGGCCCTAACAGTTGGTGCCAACCATTGTGATAGCTAGAATGAGCCAAGAAAAGCAGGAATCTGGCTTGAAACCAAGAACAGGTTCTAAAGATTAAGATATTTTAGCTAATGTGGAGATGCAGCAAGTAGAACGATACAGAAGCAGTAGAAAAGGAAAAACGAGTGATGAATGGGATGGCAGCCTTTACAGGAATTCACAAAGGGGCAAGCCTTGGTAGAGTTATTGTGTTCCTATTGTGAAAGGCCACAGCAGGAGCAGACAGCAGAGGAAAAAAAGCTATCTTTTGTAACACTGATGACCTCCCTTCCACAAAATACCCTCCTTTCTGCCAAGGTGCCTGTGGCTGTCATGCTGTAGTCCATTTGTGTATCCTTCACAAATCATGTCTTTATGATGAGCCAAGTCAAATATGACACGTCACACTAGGACTAATCCTATTTCTTTCCTTGAGGAGATGGCACAGCGAAACACAATTGGGCCCCACATCTCTTTATATCAGGCGTGTTGCAATTTTTCTAGGTTGTTCTAAAGTATTTATTGCTTTAGTATATCCTCCTCCTTTGCAAGAGATATTTATCATCACAAGCAATCTCACTGCAGTGTCAGTGATGGTCTGTACTGCTTTTGACTCCTAACAGTACACAAAAAAAACAATTCCCTAAGCACTTGGTAATTGATCCATCTTTATCCAACCATGTTGTCTCCTTTTGGCAATCCACAAAGATAAGATGCAACCTTTGAGTTTTACCCATCCCTCCCCTTCATTTCATAAGTGAATCACCATTCAAGGCTACTGGAAAGTGTCAGATTAAGAGGAGTAATGGATGATACACTATAAAACAGGTAACAGCATAAAACCTCCATGCCCCCATCCCCTCACAGCACACTATGTAATAATCACAGCAAGTCTTTAAGTAGTTTGAGTTTTCTACTGGATCTCACTGCCTTTTACACTATTTCTGTAACAGAAGACAAGCACAGCTTCATGATCTTGGTACGCAGAAGGAGCATAACATTACAAAGTAATTGAAGTTGGAAGGACCTCTACAGGTCACCTGGTCCAACCCCTTACTCAAAGCAAGGACAACTTCAAAGTTCCATTAGGCAAGCTGATAACTGATTATTTAGGACCCCTGCAGTCTCTCTGTATAAAGACTGCTCAGACTGGCTTGCTTTATGCTGCCTTAATCTTGCTCAAGTCAGACCACCTCTTTATGTCAGATGACTACATCGTCTCTCTAACCCAAAAACACTCAACTCCAAAGTAACACCATTTAATACATCTCCCAAAAAGCTTTCTAAGCTTAGACAATCTTATCAGAGAGAAAAAAAAAGGAAAAAAAAAAAGAAAAAAAAAAAAAAGCATAAAAGAAAGGAAGAAACTCCCAAGCAAAGCCAGCAAACAGAACTGGACTAGAACCAAGACTTCATCCTCCTACCTCCTACCTGCCACCAGCTGAGCACACTTCCTTCTCTTCCAGCAATACTCAGCTCCTCAAAACCACCAGCATCCCTCTGGAGTCTTTCCACCAACCAGCATAATTTCCAGCTAAAGATCATCAGAAATCATCACTCTATCTTACCTGGCTGTAGGTTTCAATCTCCATCAGCTCAGGGCAGGCTGGAACTCACAGCTGCAAAGCTCTGTGCATTAAGGCTCCTTATCAGGACTAACAGGACTTGGTGCCTCCCCCTTAAAAGGAAAGAGACTAATCTAATTAGCACCTGAAAACAGCAGAAATGAGGTCACTCACTTCCTGTGTAAAGCTTAATTTTGTATAATTTATTTTTACATTTTCTAATTGAGTGAATATTAATTGATGAGAGTTTAATGCAGAAGATGAAGACATTAAACTCTCATTAACAAACACTGAATCCTATTCATCCCCAAACACTTCACATCTGCAGCATTAAGTTATCAAAGGAAAAAAACCGCTATGATTTATGTCATTTTCCAGTGGAAAAAGGAAGACCATGAATCCGCTTTATCAGCTAATTATCTGCAGTGTGACACACGGCTCCACCAGCACTGTTGATTGGACATGGGTCCTGGTGATGCACTGGCATACCAAATCCATGTTGTTCCTTTTCATGTTGTGAATCCCAGAATGGAGCTGGGAAGATAACATGAGCAATATAGAATCATTAAGTTTGGAGAAGACCTCTAAGATCCCCAAGTCCAACCCCAAACCATTCCACCATGCCCTCTGACCACATCCTTTGCTGCCACATCTCCTCGGTTCTGGAACACCTCCATAGTCAGTGACTCCACCACTCCCTGGGCAGCACTGCCAGTGCATCTCTGCTCTTTCTGAGAAGAAATACTTCCAACCTGAACCACTGGTGCAACGTGAGGACATCATCTCTCACCCTATCACTGTTACTTGAGAAAAGATATATAGCTTTGCCTGAAATCCATGGAAATGGGTTATCAGGGAGAGCACAGGACAGCAGTGTTTTGGAGCTGGTGTCAGTATGGTCTCTCTCTGCCAAAAGCAGTAGACCTTACTGGTGGGCCTGAATAAAATCAATCCCTGTGAGTTTAGCCTGTATTATTTAAACCTGAGGCATTATTTGTTATGTGCAGAGGAATATCATGGAGCTGCAAGCCAAGGTGGGTTGCACACTAGCTGTTAGTCACAGGACTGTTTCTCCACCAGCACCACATGGATGATGAAGGGCAGCAGCTCTCTTCCCACCAGTACAAGGTTCTCCCACCTGCTGAAGCAGCTGCGGCTGATGGAGGCATTAGGACAGTGCTACCATGCAGGGAAAGCCCTTAATGAATGGAGAAGTGAGCTCAGGCTGTTAGCAGAGGCTCCTGCAGCTCCTTCAGCAATCACCCAGGTTTCCCATGAAGGAATACGTGTCAGATTCTTCACTACTTCAATTTACTTTAAATATAAACACTGGGAGATGTCACTCTGCTTCAGAAAATGGAGCGTAGCTGAAATGTACTAAAAGTGTCCCAAAAAGTTATCCCGTGATTTTGAAGCATTTCTTTGTCACGTCGTTTATGATTTAATTAGTGGCAGGTTGTCAAGTAATAGCTATAATCTATAGCTGTGTGCACTTGGAGGAATACATCTACCTCATGCTTAAAGCAACAAAGCTATTTCCCCTGGCTCCCCCTGAGCTCACTGCCGGTGGAGTTGCCATCTGCTGATAGTTTGCTGGAATATCACCTGTTCCTTTAAGCACACTCATATAAATGAAACAGAATGTCTTCAACATTATTATTTTTTTTCTTTAATTTTCAGCAGGTTTTACACCTCAATACCTTCTTCCTTTTTCCAGCAGAAGTCTTTTCAGAATGTGAAACCAGAGCTCATCTCTGAAAGCAAACATTAGGTTAAAATGTAGAAGCAGAAATAATAAACTATAAATTGTAAAAATAGCCCAGAGAGTTACATCTGAGAACCAAAACCAGAGGTGACAATGGAGATGCTGAAAAGCTTAGAGAGAAAAACAACCGAGATGGTGAAGTCTGTTTCACATCAACAGGAATTCAATAAGCTGGAGGAAAGGAAAGGCAAGGCAGGGGAATCCAGAAATCAGGCAGAAAACAAGGCAAAGAAAGCCCAGCCACAATGCCCTGCAAACATACCTCAGATGAAGCAGAAAATTGAGCTGTTGATAACAAATAGGAAACTAGCACCTGAACAATAAGGGACTGTGACACGCAGCAACCTGAGAAAGCAAAATTCCTCTCTTTTGGAGAGGACAAAACACAGCGCAGCAGTTTAACCAGGCTCCAGTTTTATTAGTGTGCCTGCTGTCAAACCCAAACAATGCTGCGTCAGATGGGACGACTGGAAAAACTGGGTGGGATCCCAGGGCAGATGGAACTGCACCTTCTCCTTGATGTGATGGCACTCAGACAGCCAAAGGGGCCTTTCACACCAGTTTTGTCCAACCTGGAATTTTCTGAAATGGAGGAACTTTGAGCTGAGAGCAGGTTGGATATGGGGTCTTCGGGACAGCTGTCACAGCTGGGAGCTTCTTCACTTGCAGCTGACCCCACTGACACTGCTCCTCTCTCAAGGGGAGATCCCTGCAGCATTTTAGCCCCTGTACTCATGAACATGGCAAGCTCCATCACACAGCAAGCTCCATCACCCTGACATGGGGCAGCTTTCTCTCCATCCAATACACAGTGCTGAAGCAAAGCAGGTGAGGGATCAGCCCTTCCTCCCCAGCCATTCCCTTCTACCAGGGCACAGGGTACAGTAAACAGAAAAAAGCAGCTACCATTTGTTATGTGGATGGCAGAACCTCACCTAGGAAATCCAATAGTTACTGATTTCCAGCGGCACAAAGGGATGCAGGGAGAGGTGATGGATGGTGGCTGAGACCTGCGTGGTGACCTTTCAGTGTATTGGAGGACTTGCTGATTTATTTATTTATTTATTTTTTATTGTGGCCATGTTTAATGTTGAAGTGGGATTCCTGAATCCGAAGGAGTCCGCATCAAAACATGAATTAAGGTTAACATTAAACTTGGGAAAACTTATTCCTCCTCCTTCAAAACAAGTCATTTTGACCAACAGAAAACTGCTTGTCTGCGACATTTCACTGGAAAAGAAATGCAGAGTGACAACAGAGGGCTTCATCTGCCTCTGAATTGATGTACTTTCCTCTGAAGGGAGTTTCCCATGAAGCAGAAAACACACTGCCTGCCCACTCCCCCCTCTGCCTGCATTCCACTCTGTGTATGACACAAAGCAGAGGTTCTCCCCTGGTTCTTGCTGGGATGCAGCCTGCATCTATTTAAAGAAACATGAATAGTTTAAAAAGAGCATGTTAGCACTGGCAACATAATCCCCACTCCTAAAAATCACATCAAAGTGACTGCGCATTTGGGCTTGCCATCTCAGATGCAAACACAGGCTATTGCTGCCCTGTTTCGGGAATTTGCAGGACACCTCAAGGATGCTGCTACTGAACTGAGATGCCCCGAGGAAAATAAAAGAAGGATGCTCTTTGCTGTAGTTTCACAAAGGCAATTGTTCCAGTCAAGGGCTTGTTGAAGTTCGGCTGTTATAAAAAAGACCTGCTGGAGAAAACCAACTAAAACCCCGTAGTGAAATGGACAGTTTGCCAGCTAGAAGCTACCTGCTCTGCCCTTCTGGTGATGAAAGATACCTGCTGGTATTCTTTACAAATAAGAGATCTTTCAAGGGCCTGTATCAGGTAAACTCACATTTTTGTAGGTGGTGGAAGTCTGGTGTAGAGCTCTGCCACCAAATCCATCAGTGCTGTCAGCAGGATGGAAAGATGCAAAAATAAGTTTGTGGTGTCCAACCAAAGGATTCTCAGCCCTGCTCTGGTCATGGGTAGGGTGTCACACGTGTCCTCCTGCCTGGGGAAGGCTTGAGCCATGCTGGGAGTGGGAAGAGGGCTCAAAAGGAAATAAACAGGAGATTAAATAGTATAGAGAAAAGAAAGTGGTAGTAACTGTGGTAGTAGCCATGTACCATGAGGGTCTGTTGTGACAGCACAAGGGGAAATGGTTTCAAACTAAAAGAGGGCCGATTTAGATTGGACATAAGGAAAAAGTTTTCTACACTAAGGACAGTAAGGCAGTGGCACAGGTCGCCCAGAGAGGTGTTGGTGCCCCGTCCCTACAGACAGGCAAGGTCAGGAGATGGGATCTGAGCACTGATGGAGCTGTGGGTGTCCCTGTGCATTGCAGGGAGTGGGACCAGATGACCTTTAAGGACCCCTTCCAACTCAAACAGTTCTGTGATTCTATGATTCTCTGACTGATGATAGCCAAAATAAGGCACAGTGATGTGGCAGATGTGTCTGGAAGTGACCACCAGATGGGTACAAGGTAACTGTAACATCCAAGGTGAAGGATGTGAGCATGAGATGATATCCAGTGTCAGTGTTGCACTAAACGTGGAATTATTGCAACAGGAGGAGACTTTTTCATGGAAAAGTAGAATTCCCAGTGAGGTTCTGTAGGCTTCTTCATTTTTTAAAGACAAATCTAACATGTCACTTTTTGCAAATGGAGTTTACCAAAGCATTTCTGCATTTGAGCTTTCAAAAGATAAAAAAGCGTTTCCGAAAATCAATTTTCAAAAGACAGAGCAAAAACAAGTTCCACGTCTTCACTATAAAGTTTTTTTTTTAGCAGAAATAGGGAGAGTTCTGAAAAAAAAAAAAATCAGCAATCTCTGCCAACTAAATGAAATATTAAAAAAAAAAATGAATTAACAACACATCTGTTAATCACGACACACTGAATATTTCCTTATTTTATTTTTATGTTACATCTCCTCTCCTTTAAATTTCTCCTGCTTTCTCTGCTTAGGTTGTAAACTCTTCACAGCAGCGACTGTTTCCTTATAATGCATTTGTCCAGCATCTCACATGTTGTGAACGCTAACGCGATGTGAATAATATATATTACTCCTCTCTGGAGATGCAGCTCAGTAGCAAAAGCAGACGCTGATGGCTTTGTGACAGCGAAACAGAAATTCAAGACAAACCTCACTGCAGCACGGGGTCTCCGTTGTGGCTCATGAAAGTAAATGCCAAATGGTCTTACTGTAACAGAAGATGTCTAAATCATTTCAGGCTATGAAATTGCCACACATAATGCTCCTAAAAAGTTTAAAAAAAAAAAACAAAAACAGAACCAAAAACAACACAAACAACTAAAACTCATCTCCATCTGAAAGTGTAGTGCAAAGATTTTTGAGTTAGCTCCTGCCAAGAATAGCACTGAGCAGCCTGGATGCAACATCTGCTCACATCGTGTGAAAGCAAAAACATCTGGGAAGAGTAGCTCACATCCCCACCTGCCTTACCTATGCTAATTCTCTGAAAAGGTGGAAATAAGATGACACTTAAAGCAATGCCTTGATGGCTGGAAAAAAAAGGGGGAGAACATCTATTTTCTGTCCTGCACCATATTCTGAAGGAAACCATGCATTTCAAGGAAAATGGACTGGGTTTTCCCCTGTTGCTGTCTCAGCAAACACCCAGCTCCTTCTGCCAGTTGTGCTGGGCTTCGTGGTTGCTCTTCTGTTACAGGCTTCCCATCACCAGCAACCAGGTCTGGATCCTGACCACACTGTAATCATGCAGGAAACCAGAAGAAGAAAGATTGCTCCATCTTTCTCTGGCTAGCAAGCAGCCTTGCTTCTGCTCCTAGTAAATTCATGTCTCACTTTCTGGTTTATCACTTCCATGTTAGAAGAAGGACACAAACGAGAAAGACTCAAAAGTGTTGTTGAAGACTTCGTTGCAAAAATTAAAGGCAGTTGTAGGCATGATAGAGATTTCAGCAAAGAACGGAGGAGGAAGTAGGTCTTCTAATGCAGGCAGAGCTATCATTTAACAAGGACAAATGAGCCCAAGATACCTTAAACTTGTCCTGTTGTCTAATTCTGGAAGAAAACAGATGACAACCATCCTGGAATCAGTGTTCGGAAATATACAACAACAGGAGGAAGCTTTATTAACACTGGAAATGTACTCTTAGCTCGGATTTCCTTTTCAACACCCAGCTTGTTCATCTCACAGCTCAATGAACTGTTAACATCACATATTTCTCCTGTTCCAGCAGCAAGTCCAGTTACTTTGGCTTCCGCTAACTGCAGACAGATGAGATTCAGCCTTCCCAGGGAGACAGAGGAAGGGGGAGAACTTTGGAGAGTGGGAGGAAGGGGACAAGAGAGGCTGGGTCTCAGTAGTCTCAGTAGGTAGCTAGCAACACTGACGAGCTGCAAGTAGGACTTGCTGAGATATTACTGCAACGCCTGCCTCCTTCTAGTGCTTGTGTGCAACGTGAGTCTGACTTTCTGCATTAAAATGTTTTTTAAACCGAGCATATCCCCTAGCATTCAATAAAGAGCTCTGTATACAGAGCTTAATCGTGGAATTGTTATGTGCTTCATGTTCTGAGCCAGACATTTTCTCCTGTTCCTTAACAGCCCAATCAAGTCTACCCTTCTAGGCAAAGACCAGGAAATGTCCTTGTCTGGTTGTGCATGAGTGGCCTTTTTTCCCAGGTAACAAGAGATAGGACAAGAAGGAATGGCCTTATATTGGGGCAGCAAGAGAATGGAGAAATTAGACAACTCGTCTGCGGTGTTTAAATTAATATTTAAGATTTCAGAGATCTTGCAAAGGAATTTATCCTCACTAAGAGAACATAACCATTGCATAAAAGCTAGCAGTTCACTAAGAGTCACCTCTGCATAAAGTTGCACATTCACTGTTTGACTCCTGCTTAATTATGGCAGTTACCAAGCTACTTAAGGAGTCCAGGAGTCCAGCCCCCCCGAGATTGCTGCTTGGCATGTTAACACATAAATGATTGCTCCCAGGGATGGGTACCTGGCTCTTCTAGCACTGGAATGGTTGCTTCTCACTGGTAGGCAGGTGTCCTTGTTCCTGCTCTGTGCCACCTCTCCTCCAGGATGGTTCTGATAATTGCAGACTTGGTGGAAACAACAACAACAGAAAAAGTTTATTAATAACTTTTGTTATTCCTAGTTGTGAATTTAGCCTCTGGACTCACTTCTTGGGGAAAAAAAAATCTGAAGAACAGAAAGAAGCAAGAGGCTAACTTCTTTTAGCAATAGTACAGATTTTTGGTACAAACTTAAATTGCTTTAAAAAGAAAGGCTTGCTGGACAAGAATGTGATAAGCAAGTAAGACTCAGATTGACCTGCCAGGTTCTCCAAAGGGTGGAACATTTCCATCCCTGAGCTGTCCTTGAAGGGATTTTGCAGGTGAAGTGAGTCTCTGGCTCAGAACCTTTCTTCTAACCCTCATGGACTCCTTGTCAAAACTTCTGTCTTGTCCTCCCCAAACTGGTGCTGTTATGTATGTGAAAATATGAATGATCTTTTATTTTCAAATGACAACTTCAGTCGTGACCCACTGAACTTTCCTCTCATTGCTGACACTGCCTTTACTTTCACAGACCAGTCCCATGGTTTTTGTATCATTAAGCTGGGAAAGATAGTGCTAATCCTCCATTTTGATCACTGAATTGAAAGGGAATATTGCTGACATCCTATCCCTCTGCTACAGTGACATTTGACTGTGGTTTCATGCAGAAGATGAGATTTAGCATCATATGGGATTTGCAAAATATAACATTTTTTTTTTTCCTAAACATTAGTTCCTCACACATTTTCAACGGGAAGAGAGAGAAAAAGGAGGATCTGCTTAGCATTCAGGAGTGAAAAAAGCTGGAATCAAATGAATTCCTTTTTCTCTTGGGAATTAGGGAGCAGTTCAACATTTCTGATTAAGGACAAGAGAAAGACGCCATAGCCAGCTGTGCTGTCCTTCTAACACAGGAGTGTTTGACATGCCGGAGGATAATCAGGAGAATAACAACACTACCAGCAGGCAGGAGTTTTGGACTTGTCATCTTACTTGGCTACATGCAGTTAGGTCTCAGTAAAGATGACTTGCTAAAAATCTAACTAACGCATCAAGGCTCATTGGGTTTCGCTGAGCTCCTACCTCTGTAATCACCATTTACCAAATTAGAACAGGGGGAAAATGAGCCACTTCATCTCTGTGTCATATAATGAACTTTTTTGTGTGTGTACCAGGGAGGGTGATTGCCGCTAGGTATAATTATTATAATAAAGATCAGTGAAAACTCAAGTTAAAAAGGAATTGTAGTTATTGAGCCCAGTAGCGCGATTCAAATGGAACCAGTCCCTGTCTTGCACAGAGAAATTCAATCCATTGATCTCAACCATCATAACAGCCCACGAAAACCCAAGCAATGATCCTGTCCAGTGTTTGCTCATCTGTCTAATGTAATTCAGATTATTGATTCTATTTGATGTGAAATCCACTGATTTCACTCAATGTAATCAAATCAATTAATCCCATCAACTCTAGTCCAATCCATGAGCATAATCTAGTACATCTGACAGCGATCAGCCAGCAGAGAACAAGAGAGCCATAAAGATGAATAATAAAAATCAATAATCCTGTAAATAATGTTACAGCACACTAGATATTTTGTAAACAACTGTAAAAATCAAGGAGGTTGATAGTCAGCCCACATACATCTTGCAGCTATGAAAGATTTGTAAAATTTGTGCCATATTAATGTTGGCTGGGGTTGTTTATCCCGGAGTTCTTAAGAAGTGGATGGTTAAGGAACCTCTGAGTGGACTTTGGACCAAATTTTGAGGATATTTTGCCTTGGAAAATCATAAAGAATCTAACAAGCATGGCTTGGATTCTATGATTCTATGTGATGGAGACAATGGATTCTGTGTTGAGGACGTCGCTGATTAAGTGGAATGGAAGATTTGTGTCTGGAATACATCTTCAGGGTACAGGCTAAGAAGGATGGAATGAGCATAAGGAATCCTCGGCAACTGTACCCTATAATTATGTTTTTGCCTTTATTCAGTCTTTTATACCTGTAGCACATTTTTGCAACAGAAAAGCCTGGCTCTTTCCCTCAGTCAAATGAGAGGAGACAAATACACAACAGTAATTGTGGACTGAGGCTTGCAGTCCCTAAGATAGGTTTTCCTGGTCATTTTGGAAGCACCAAAACAGCTTTTGAGGGTCTGTATTTCCAGACATACTGTGTTTGGTAGCTCAGGGTTCCCAAAAACAGATGCTGTCAGGCAAAAAGTCAAATTTCATGGCTGCCTTATTGAAAAATGAGATGGATCCAAAGAGTTGAAATCTAGCCTCCCCCTCCCTGCAGTGTAAATCGTGAGGCTGTGCAGCTCAGTGAAAACTTTAAAGTTATGCAGCAAGCAATGATACGCGACTAAAATATTGTCACCAGGCTCAGCATACCCAGTGGCAGATCAAAATTGGGTGTCACTTTGATGTACTGGTGTGAAGGGCATGAGTGAAGTTTCTGGACCGAGAGGGCAGAAAGGAGACCTGGATTCTCCATTCCCACTGGCTTCAGCCTTCAAATCACCTTCTACTCTTGTAGAGTAGGGAAATGATGCTTTCATGGTGTAAGATGCACTAGGAAAAACTGCATAGGATTGCTATTATCAAAGATTTCTTGCCCTTTAATGCTGACGAACATTTTCTCCTCAGCATAATAGGAATTCTGCAAATGTTTCTATCTGGGAATGGAACATTTCACAGATGAAGACAAAAATATTCTTTTCAACAGAATTAAGGAGTTCTTCGGAGCAGGTTTTTTTCCTGATTGAAGAGAGAATGGCAATCACAGCTAAACAGGAGAGCTACCACTTGTCTGCCCACTGCTTCCTGGACAGACAACACTCTTAGGTACAAGCATCTTAAGCAGCCTAAAAAGGCATTATAGGGGAAAATTTTAAAGGTGGTAAAGGCAGATATAGGAGTACTTTTCTTACTGAAAACTGATCTGGTCCCTAGCTCCACATATTCCTTAAAAAACAGCATCCTACATGAAACTGATGCTTCATATAAGAAAAACAAGGCACAGAAAAGAACAGAAAGGCCAAGGGTATACAAGAGTTACAATTCTATTAGAGGTCCTCTTGTCCCTTCCAAAACGTCTTTCCTTTAACTCTATAATTAATAACATTACTTGCTAATAAAAGATCAAGAAGGTGGCAGCTGTACTCCAGCTTCTAATCCACTCATAAGTTATTGATGCTGCTGCTCCTGGTGTTCCATCTGCTTCTCTAATGTTTGTTCCATGCTGCATTGCTGGAGACTTTGAGGCTAACATCTAAGATAACCAGCAGGAAAAAAGAAATCCAGCAATGGAGGAGGGTGGACTAGCTATGTAGTCCTTCACTCATTTGGATACCAAAATTTAGATTCCTTGCCAGCAATGGTGAGACAAGAGATGGATGAATAGAAAGTTTTGTGACCACTGCACTGAGCAACCCTGCAAATCTTGACAGACCTACTGTTGTCTTCTTTCAGATTTGGGGTTCTCAAGAAACACTTTCATTCGGCTCCTTCATGTGTCCTTCAGTTTTCTGCTTGCCTGTGCATACATGCAAACTCTTCACTCATTTTTTTCAATGTTTTATAATAAGGTCAACTGAATTATGTATTCTGGCCTTGATTGGAAGAGTGGCTCAGCTTCATTGTTGTAAATTGTTGTGAATTAGGGTGATACCAATGCTAATTGTCTTTTCCTTGCTTCACTGACTCTTTAAATAATCACCCTCCTTCTTGGTCAGTTTTTTCCTCGCACCTCTGAGAAATTTGCACCTCAGCTCTTATCAGTCTCCTTCCACCCAACCAATGTAAAGTACATTGCGGCCACTAAATCCAATTAATCCTCCCAGCGCTCCCCAGTGAATGAAATTAGTTACATTTTACAGCTGGGCAGTCAGGGGTGCAGACAGCTTTCCCAGCAATATCTGTGTTATCTCTCCTGAATGGAAAACCTGACCGTGCCCTAGGAATTGTTGGGTTTTCAGTGTGCTGATCACCTTCAATCACAGTGGAGGTCAGAGAGAGGAAGAGATTTGGAGCACCATGATTTTCCATAGTGTTTCCATGGTGTTTCTGTTTGGTTAGACCCAATGCTGACTTGAGTTTATTAAATACCTCTGCATGCCTCGTGTGACGGGTGACAGGATGGATTCATATCCTATCTTCAAGCACACACATTAAAAACCTACCTGCAAGGTGGCTCAGAAAAGCCTTGCTAGATCTAGCTCAGAAAAAGATAAACACACAGGATTCTATTTATCTATCACTCCATTTTTATAATATTATTACTATCATTTTCCACAGGACTGCACATCCTTTGCAAGAGGAGTGGAAAATGAGGTGCTGAGCTTTCATTCAAACAACAGGCTTTGTTAGCTTCAGGTCTTCAGTACTGGATGCAATAGCTGTTTTCAAATAAGATGAAGGGTTTTTTTTTTTCCCTTAAAAAATAAAAGTTAGTCCCCATGAATTACAGACAACTTTCTCAGCTTCTGTGCCTTGAGTGTATTCAAGTTTGATTTTAAAAAATTCTCCCAAGCGATTAGAAGTCATTGTGGGCTAATCAGCCAAGAAATTTAAACATAAACTTTGCTGAAATCTCCCCTTAAAGTACAGCTAAAGCATATTTCACTTTTACTGCTCTGAGATATTTACCTCTACTTTAAATACAAAGAGTCAGATCCTCTGTTGACTCAAATCAGTATAGTGTTACTGGCTTTATGAAACACAACTTGTGGGCTTGGCCCTCTGTTTTATGATGTCTTCTTTTATAACGATATTCTCCATTCTGCACAGATTTACTGGTGGATGAAAGGCAAGGTGGACGGCTTAACACATCCCATGAACTACCCAGTGAGGTTTTCAGATCCCCTGGTATGTTATTATGTTATGATTACTTTTATGTTTGGAAAGTTAAGTGAACTAAGCACATGAACTGCAGAAAGGGAGAAGCTTGGCTTTTGAGATATTTAACCTACTGCAACTCATTCCGGCCTTCCTGAATCAAATATGACTTTATAATGGATAAGTGCTTGTAGTACACGTAACAGCTTCTATTGTACAGCATGCATTAAAAAAAAAAAAAAAAAAAAAAAAAAAGCGGTTTTGATACATTTGTGACAGTTTCACTTGAAATAAGGAATGTTCTGTATCATCCGGTACGATTTCTAACTCAACCACTGAACCATGTTGATAAAATAATTACATGGTGGTGCTTTTGTGTGGAAATAAAGCTGCTCAACAAAACTGGCGAAAGAACGTGACTAGGCTTGTGAAAGGTATAAACGTTGGCATAATTAATACATTTTCCATCTCATGAACTTCAGTGGCCTTTGCCAGAAATAACAGAAGGAAAAAAAAAAAAGAAAAAAAGAAAAAAAAGAAGGGGAATGGAATGGATCAGTGAGAAATTTTATGTTCCCCATCTTCCCGTGCGTAGGGTAAGGAAGCAGCAGCATCACTGCAAAGCGGTTGTGCTCGAGGTGGACGTGCTTGCAGCAATGCTCAGGGCTGTTTGGAGAACCACAGCATACACAGAGTTGTCAGGCTTTAAACAGGCCATATTTAAGTTGTTCATTCATTGCATGACACTCTGCTAACCTGTGAAGATTTTAGGGGACTTCTGGGCTTGCATAATTTATTTATAGCCAAAAAGCAAAGAGAAGAGTAGGAGGATGGATGACAGATCTTTTATGGAATTAACATGGATTTGTTCAGTTGTTACTGAAACACTGCATAAATTCTTGATCCTGGGAGATGCTTGGCTAGACACTTGGCTTCAGGCATATGGGATACAGCAACACAGGACTGCACATGCTAATATCCACTAAATATTTTCTAGTATTTGGAAGCTAAATCCCGTAGTACAAAGGGACAAAAGCCACAGAATCTTCAATATGCCAGAGGTATGCAAGCTAATGAGACCAAGGGAATCAGAGTGTTCTTAGGTTTCTGCCACAAAAGGAGGGAAGGGCTTATTTCTTTGATGACAGAAAGCATAATTCTCATGATATATGTTAAACCCTCAAATAATTTGCTGACCTGATCCTCACTTTCTATCATCCCAAACGGACTGATCTGATTTTCAAATTACAATTTAAGGAGCAAACAAGACAAGAACGTTGAGCAGGGAGCACAGAGGAGCACGGTCATGAGCACCCATCTTTGGCAGTGTGTGAACACAAGAACAAGAGTTGCCTTCTGCTGGGACACCCAGCACAGAGCGTTGGCTGCTCCAGGATCAGTTTTCGATGATCATTCCCCAAAGGAACAAGTGGTGGAGCTTATGGAAAAATGACAGCAAGACAACTGGGGGTGGATTACAACTGTGAACAGCGAGGGCTTTTCATTCTTTTCATCTTGCCAGACATGCTGTCCCTATTAAAAGTTAATGTTTGAAAATCATCTGTTTCTCTTAACCTCTATTTGCAGTCGGTGAATGGAGCAGTAAATGTAACCAGTGGCTGTGAGGGATGAACTCCTACTGGCTTGGTCAGTATGAAGTCAGTGTGCTAATCACTTACAAGCCACCCGCAATTCAAGGCATTCATTTAAATAGGATTCGTTGTCCTCTCTGTTCAAGTGCTCTGCATCTCAGGCTATCTCCTTGGTAATCCTTTTTAGATTAGTGTCAGAGCCCCAGATGAAATCCTTGCTCATTCTCTTGCCATGTTTACCAGGCTGATTTCCAACACTGTTTCATATGGATTAGGCAGAGCAACTTAGTGCTCATATGTTTTTCAGTGCATCTCAGTACCTCATGAAATTACATTATAGATTCATTGTATAAATAGAAGACTGAACACAATTACAGTCCAAAAGCCCCAAAGCGAAGGACTAGAATCAGAAAGTAGATGTGACCAGATCTTGCTGTGTGCAAATATCTCACATTAAATTGGTCACACATTTGTTTATTTAATCTACACTTTCAAAATTCCCTTTCTTCTAGCACAGAAAAAATAACCTTTCTTCACACTTCAGCAAAAAGCCAAAGGTGGGCAGGTGCACACTGACAGAATTGCCAGGTCAAATCAAAGGTATCAGTGGTTCAACCCAACTAGGAAAAACAAACTGCATAAAGATGATTTAAAGAGAATGTTCCATTGTTTTTCAAGGTCATGGCATTTTAATTGTAGCTATTATCACTGCTTCCCTCTTGGAGTCAAAGAAAAGATTGGGTTGAAAAGGACAAATGGAGGTCATCTCCTCCAAACCCCAGCACAAAGCAGGGTCAATTTTGAAGCTAGGTCCACCCACAAGAGAATTAAACTGGCTGAAGTGCTGCTTGACACTGGAGAATCATCACTGAGGGGGTCATCGAGCTTTTTATTTCTTGTAAATAAAAAGATTTTTAAAGGAGATGAATAATAGGATGTCTGTGCTGCAGGAGGACACAGGAGGTCATGCTTCTGATGGAAAGCTGGGGTTTATGCTAATGCTAGACTGTGCTGACAGACCCATACTTTTAAACCACTAATTGATATTTGAAATTTCATTGCTGAAGATCATTGGGCTTCCAGTTGCTAGAAACACAGGCCTTCCCCGTTGATGAATATAGCTCCCTGAGTGGAGATTAGCAGAGACAGCTATCATTGGGCCTGTAGGTGAATGGATTACCCTTGATTTAATAAGAAGTAACAGGCCATTATTTCTAAAGCTACAGGATGGAAAATGACATCTGGATTCTCGATGTAAACATTATTCATCATGTCGGATGCTTTGCTATTCTTGCCAGTACACTGTGCTCTGACGAGGCTGTTATTTCTAGGGTAAGGGAATGGTGAGTACAGCATGGATTTATTCAGACTTATCTACTGTATCTAAGCTCTTGCATCCCTCGATACAGCTGTGTATTGGCCCAGCCAATTGGCCCAGTCAAGAGCTGCCCCTTGCTGCTTCTCTGGCTACGGGTTATGGGCCAGATCCTCAGCTGGTGTCAGTTGGCCCCAACCCACTGATGGCAAAGGAGCTGTGCAGATCTGCAGGCTTAGGCATTTCACATCATATACTGGCTTCTTGCAAACAGGCAGGAGAGGCAGTCACTACAAATCCCCATCAAGAAATACTGAGATGAAAAGCAAAGCAAGATGAGAAGAGAGAAGCTGCCGAGTGAAAGCTCAGTGTCACAAGTGTGATGTGCAAGAATGACTTTTGCTAATGAACCCTGAAGGGGGAGGTGGGTTTCGGTTTCACCTCACAAAATCCACCTCTGCTTTTTGGAAGGAAGAAGAGTTGGGTGGTACACCCCTAAATCCCATCACTGTATGTGTGAACACCACACGAACCTATTGAGCTGAATGTTTTGAGGCATTTCTGTGCAGCTTGGCAGCTGGAAGGCCTCAAGCTCACAATACAAGGAGCTCTCAGCGCATGTTTTGACCTCATGTAATGGTAATTTAAATCAATGTAAAGCCATTCACTTTTATAGGAGGTGAAAGTCTTCTGGAGCTGTCTAAACCTGAGTGGATCAAGACACCACAAATGAGCACCAGATTTTTCTGTTCCACCGAGAAAGATAAAATTGTAATGTTGTTACAAAGATTTCTACTCTATTTCCTCAGTAACATGCAAAAAAAAAAAAAAAAAAAAAGTAAATGAAATGTTGACTTGTTAATTCATTTCTCTTCCTCTGAATGGTGAATTTGGAAGGGAAAAGGAAAGAGGGGATAAAGGGAAGAAAAACACACAGACAGTTGCAGGACTGGAGACAAAAATATTTGGCAGAAATTCCACAATAATACTTTTAAAAGGTTTTGCAATGGAGACTAATGCTCTCTAAGTTTGTTCAGGTGCAACTTTTCAACAGCACCAAGAAAATTTCCAATACTGGTCCTATTATGAAATAATGCTGTGAGTTTCTATTGCTATGGCTGACGTTGGCCATAGATGTCTATCCCAGAACCATATACCTGTGTAGGCACTTGCTGCTGTGGGTAACCCTATGAGAAACATTCACTGTACTGAAATGCGGTTTGTGCTAAACCAAATTTTCTGCATGCTGGAGGTTTGTGTGTTCAGGCTTTAATGCTGGTGAGAGCAGAGGTGTTTCTATGAGATCTCTGTGTCTCTCTCCTTGTGTCAGCAGATCTGAAACGCTGAGTGATTGCTTACCTGCCTGCAATTTGCATTGAGCTCCACCAATGAGGACAGATCAGCAATTGAAAGTGGTCCAGCAGCCTTCTCTAGTGGTGCTTGCAGAAGGTAAGCTCTGCTCGTTAGCTCACTGGATTTCTCTAAAGGCCACAGATGTTTCCATTACACAAAAATACCTCTTTGAACTATGAAATGCCACTGGGCTGCAATCATTTATAACAGCACTAGCTTTTTTTTTTTCTTCTCTGAGTATTATTGTCAATGTGTAATAATGAATTCATTGATTTTACCATTTTTTATCAAAACACTTATTTCAGAGAAAAATGTCCTTCATTTGTAGCTGTTAAATCTGTCCCGTCCAGGACAACTGTTGGAATAATTGTCCAGAATGGATAGAAAAAGAAAATACCCGTGTCCTTCCCCACCTGGGACTGGTGGTCTGAAGCAAGAAAGACTCACCAAGATATCACCGAGACATTCTGGAGTTGTAGAATACACTGTGTCCCTTTTCTTCTAGTCTGAATGTGAACAAGTGGGGGAAATAATAGCATCATAAAGTCATTAAGGTTGGAAAAGAGCACTAAGATCTTCTTGTCCAGCCATCATTCCCAAGCAAGGAGTGAAGCCAGCCCCTTCCCCCTGGCTGCCCTTGCCTTTTCCTTGTTTAATTAGCTGGGCAGCAAGTTGTTCTTAGCCAAGAAGATTAGGGTGGTGGTAGCAAGCGGTTGAACTGAGCATGGTTGACACTAATTGGTCTGATGGGCACAGCCTTTGCAAGACAATGTGACCACAGTACTTTGTGAACTGGATGCCTTTTGATCTTTTGTTGCCCGAAGGAGCTGAACCCTGCCCATATTTCTATGTTCCATCACTGGTTGTTTGCAGCTAAGACACAAAACCCAGAAAGGCTGTTGCCCTGCAAAGTCATTGAAGAGCTCTTTTTCATGAGAGCTGGGCTGCAGCGCCACAGGCTGGCACTAAATCCAACTGTTTGGGTCCACGAGGCATCAGACTGCAGCACCAGGGGTGGGACAACCTGAGGGGTCTGGTCTATCTGCTGGCACTGAAGGCAGCCCTGGGGAAGCTGCTAAATGACATAATGAGCTGCAATCAGCAGCAATCTCATGGGACCGGAGAGAGAACTCCCAAACCTCCGGTGGAGCGAGAAAATTCTGGCGTACAGCCGGATTGGAGAGCGGTAAAAGGCTGCTGCTGACCTCGGGTTCGTGTCATTTTGACACTGCTTTCAAAACTGCAGTCAGGTAGGAGCCCGTGGCATTGCCAAGGGGTAGGAATCTACGCGGGGGTCCCTTCAGCTGGAGGTGGGAGCAGGAGAAAGAGCAGCCTGGGAGCTGGCAGTGACAGCACAAAGTGCCTGAGCGAAATGGCTGCTCCGAGCGTGACCCGGTTCCACGCTGTTAACCTCTCGCTATTGTAGAACAGTTGGAAGCTGAATGCTGCAAATTAGAATTACTTCCTTGACTAGCCAGAACGGTCCTCTGTCTCTTCAAGGCTCGGATCATTTCCACTGGAGGGGCAGTGAGCTCTTTTTAATAAGGCTGGGAATGGGACACAGTATGGTCCCAGAACGAAGCGAATTGCTGTGGATACCCTGAAGACCCTGCTTCCCACACGTGTACTCTAGCAATGCTGCCATCTTTGTGCAAAGCTCAGTTTTGCAGCCACTCAGCCGGTGCATTTATCCTCCTAAGCTGAAAAAACGGAAACACTCGAAGTCTGAGAGAGGCTCTGATGCATTGCCTTGTGCTGCTGCTATAGAGGGCTGAGTACATCCCAAAGAAGGCATCCTTTACGCTGTTCATTGCCAGCTTTCTCTACCTTTCAAGGCTGTCACAACACGTGTGCTTCTCTCGCTCATAATCTGGAAGGCTTCTGTTCAATTTGGACATCATCTAGAGCTGGACTGTGTCCATTGCAGACCTGCAGCTAGCAGTGGTACAGACTGTTCTCACTGCAAAAGGGAATGGCTAGGAAGACGGCTGCCAAGCCTAGTACTGAAATTAAAAGTCTGTTAAAACAAAATAGTAGCCTTGCACCAAAAGGGTAGATGTGTGCACCGGAGATGAGTCTGAGCCCAGCCCCACCAGGGGTGAACAGCAGGAGTATGAGATGGGAGCAGAGCACCATGCCTTGCACTCCCAGTTGCTTTAGACTAGACATCACCAATACACCTGTAAGACACAAACCCTGCAGGGTGAGAGGGATTTTTCGAAGCGCAGCCATCAGACCAAGTATGATGCAAGGAAAGAGGAATAGGGACTCTATCAGAATCAGCAGTCTAGTCAGTTCATGGCCGTTTGTGTGTTCTCAACCAAATCCCATCTCTGTGGTGCCATTTTACCTTTGCTCATCAGTTCCAGACTGTCTCTTGCTGTGTGCCTTGTATTGCTTTGGCTGGATCTCAGCTTGGACAACTTTAGGTATTTGGCCTGGAGGGCTGTGTTCTACCAAAAGGGTTTCCCTTATTACATGGCTTCCTTGTGCAATATATGGCCTGAGTTATAAAGCTGTAAGCTTCTCTCCAAACAAGTGGCCAACTGAAGATACCAAGGCTGACATTTGGCTTAGGATCAAGCACATCATTTCCAGGTCACTGCATCTCTTAAAGAGAGAAGATTACTTCTGAAAGGAAATAAAGTCCCTCTTTCAGCTAAAGTCTAGTCCATGCATGCAGATCAGATATGCCACTGGCAGCTTCACATGCCAACAGCCACAGACCTCCATCCCCTTCCAAGACATCTTCATTCCCCAGTCCTCTTGCTGTAGCAAAGAGATCACAATCTGACCACAAGGGATAACCTTCTCCTGATGATGCTGAATGCTGACACCAAGGTATACAGGAATTGTTGTGCACATCTACACAAGCAGCAAACAAACAAACAAATAAATAAATAAATGCATAAAATGCAAGGAAAATTCCGCGTATTCACCCCCCTGTTTCCTTTATCACTTATTCTGTAACAGCTGTTTAATTAATTGCTTGAGTGATTTCCTAATACATCTTATTTACATACAAAATTACAGAATAATGGTTTGCCTTCGAGTCGAGTGAGAATTTAATGTCTGCTTGCCATGCCTCATGGAATATGGTTACTCAACAAGAAATAAAAGTTCTGGTTGGTTTTGGCTGTTTTTTCTTCTTCTTCTTCTTCTTTTTTTTTCTTCTTTTTTTTCAATATTATTCTTCTTTTACTCCCCAGGTTTTGTTGTTATCTTCACAGGCATTTCCAGATGATGCTGGAATGATAGCAGCAGGGAGGGGGAGGATTGCTGATGAAGGTGAGTCAAATCCTTGAAGGCAAAAAATAGTAAAAAATAATGTAACTGAATAGGATGGCTTCGACTGAAAAAGTCATCCAGCATCAGTAGAAAGAACATAACTTTATCTCAGCTGCTCAGGTTTATTATCTGGCTGGCAGAACGTGGAAGAACAAGGCTGTGCCACCAGTAGGGTCCCGCTTTGTTGGGCTAAAGGACTAAAGGACGTCCCGTTTGCCTTCTGACACAGAGACCTTTTCATGGTACCACAAGAGCATCAGGCAGCTGTATCACTGCTGACAACAAGCTTGATGCCAACAGATGTTTTTCTTTCATGAACCTCATTACATCCAGTCTGCAGCTGTACCCAGGGCCATGGACCTGTGAGCTGAAAATTCCCTCCCAGACAAATACTGGACAAGCACATTCTCCCCAGTTAGCTTGAGCTGACTTTGCTATGGATTTTCTTTACTGCCCTGGTGTTCACCTCAGTTAACTTGGGGCACTTAGGTTAGAGGACTAATTGACCGTGGCTTCTTTAAAAAGAGGTGGATGCCCCAAGATGCCTACATCTCTGTTGCCCTCTGGACTGTACTTGGGAGTCTTGAAATCAGTGGCTCTCACACAGATGCTGCCATTAAGTGCAGCTTTACATATTTTCCTGAAGACCTGCAGTTTTGGACTTTAGAAATTCAGAAGAAATGCCTTCTGTTCACTGCCAGATCTCTGAGGAGAAATCTTATCACCATCCACTCAGAAAGTCTTACACCACCTTGTTCATTGCTAATGGTTCAACACTAGTACTTTAAAAGTTCTTCTATTCACCGTGCTGGTCAGATTCTTTTTTCACCACTCTTAGGGTATCTGCTATTAAATCCCTATCACCAAGAACTATTACATTTTTCACTAACTCTAAGAGGGGAAAAATATTACCATTCATTTTTGTTACTATTTCTTTGTAACTATACTCACTTAATAAGATATTTGCTTGCAACACAGTCTGTTATATATTCTGTGTTTTATAAAGCATCTCCTGGGAAAAATAACCAGGGAAACACAATTTTTTGGTACCATCTCCTTTTATTAAGAATAATGAAAAGGAAACAAGAGTCATTCCAGCAGTCAGACATCCTTCTACTCTTTCTTATTGGTCTTTTTATGATAACTGGGTCTCTCAGCACATAATCTGAGCTGCCTGTATTTGTTTGCATGTTTACATTTGTCCTTCCAGTTGCTGCGCATGTAACATCGTAGAGCTGATATATACAGGACATGATGATGGATGCAGTGCATCTAACATCTATAGCCACACACACAGAGAATAGAGATCTATCAAAAATACTGGGCAGGATGATCTCAGCAGTGAGGTCTGGATTCATCCCCAAACCGCACAGCTTGAAGGAAGGGTTTGATTATTTTACTTGCTCCGTATATCAGATCCCCCCAGATTCACAACATAACAGCTCTCTCTGTGAACTGCAGCAGCCATTGCTTGGACTATTGGAGTTTACTGCACACATGTGGGAATTCATGCCAAAGGCCCATCCTTGTACCCTCCATCAATGGGTTTTCTATCTTTGTGAATAGCAGGAGAAAGCAAGATAGCCTGTCCTTGAATTGTGTGAGATACCTTCCCAAGCTGGAGTAATACTCATCCCTCTATCTCAACATGACGAAAAAATGTGTTATTGCTCCTAAAATAGGCCAAATGGCCAGCATCTGCCACTAGCAGGACCTGTTTCAGGCCATTGGGTAGCTGTTTTATATTAAAGCTTTAATTTATACACTTGGCTGGTACTCAGGCTTGTTTCTAAAGTATCAATCATTCCTGAGCAGCCATGGATGATTCAGACTTACTCTACAGGTTCTTCTGCCAGTTATCGATCCTGAAGACATTAATTATCACTTACAAAAGGTTTATTTCTTGCAACATTCACCACTAAAAGATCTGCATATTTATTTTGCCTAGTGATTTATTGACACATCATTATACATTTCATGGAAAACTGCATTATATAGATGGGAGTGGAGAGAAAAGCCTCCAAAAACTCCACTCCAATTAGAAGAAATTACTCAGAGAACTATAGCATGATATTTCTTTGGCTTTCCTCAAACACAAAGACTGGAAATTGTCTTCCAGGTCGCCCACACCCACAGCAGAGCTGCCTTGCAGGTAAGGCATAGATTGATAACATAGGTTATCAAGACTCTGGTGTTTTAAGTGTCCCCTAATTGGAACAGGCGTTAATGGAAGGGCTAGAGGTGAGACCTGCCACACTCTGGGGCAGCCATTGGCTAAGGAACAGCTTGGAAGTCACAGCAGCTTCAATAAAAAGACAGCTGGTGCCATCAAACACACCATGCCATCAAACGATTTCCTCTTCTTTCCTTAAAGATTGGATCCTAGTACTGCAATACTTTCTAGAAACTAATGCACTAATGATGTAAAGGAAAGTAAATTTACCAAAGATTATATCTCTTCTTGAAAAAAATAATAGAAAATGTGATGTGTTCAGGCAGGTTGAAGACTTCTTGTAGCCAGAGGCCCGAACTTTGTCTTCCTGTTTATTATAATACAATGACAGGTTAAAGGCTAATATCTTTCATTGCCCATAAACACCCCTTGCATAAAAAGCTAATGTATCATGACATTTAGCACAAAGCTCTCTCCACTGGACCATGCCATATCAACGGACTGTGCTCCTCTATGCTGACCATTAAACATGTTGCTAAGCACTTGTGGTAACTGGCCTCCAAATGATATAAGAAAGAAGAGGACAGAAATATTACAATCCAAATAACTATAATACAGTAGATGTAACAATCCCTTACTGTCCGTTTTTCTTATTTGCATCATTAATTGCTGTCTGATTAAAAATCATTACGGAGCTGAAGACATGTTAAAACGGGAAAACAAAACCTGGCACGGTAGGAGGGATAGGACTTTATAAATCACCATGAAAGCTTAAGCAGATTCCAATCTGCAAACGAGAAATCACTGCTCTGAATAAATAGAGAGAAATGAGGATGCCTGAACACAGACCTTGCACAATACCAAAGGTTAAAATAAAGAGATGGATACAGTCCTGTGAGTTGAACAAGGCAAAGGATGGAAACTCACTGTATGGTGTACCTGCATGGAATTCTGATCTTTGAAGACAGAATCTTCTCTACCATGTCCCTGGAGAACTATCAAAGCAATGAATTAACTGGAGAGGAGAGCATTGTTTACTGGGAACCTGGGCTGCCACTCCTCCTATTTCTCCTTCCACAGTTCAGGTGGTGGTGTTTCCAGCACACACATTTGCTTCAGACATGGAGCATAAGATGGAAACCCTCAATTATCTAGCCAAGGTCCATTAAGCAAGAGAGTGCAGATCAGCTAATGAGAGAGTGCTGATCTCAAGTCGATATTTAGGAGTTTCTGCTATACCTCAGTAGCCTTTTCTTTTTCTGTGTCCCTCTGCTATAACTCAGTGTCACCTTACATCTTTTCCCGAGGGAATACAATAATGTCCAGATATTCCTCACTCTGTTTTGAGAGGTGTGCTAGAGGCTTCTAGAGGACCACAAGCTCATGGAATCAAGCCCTTCCAGCCATCGGCATTGGCACACAGGTTTCTCCCCACATGTGCAATATGCTGCTGGATTTAGTCTAGGACTGAGCAATTCTGGCTTATAAAAGAACAATCACAACAAAAACTGTTTTTCTAAACCTCTGGCTGAAATGTAAACAT
Organism: Tetrao urogallus; assembly: GCF_951394365.1. NCBI lineage: Eukaryota > Metazoa > Chordata > Aves > Galliformes > Phasianidae > Tetrao > Tetrao urogallus. The sequence continues at coordinate 4,620,654 of NC_136832.1, read as the reverse complement.
GATTTTACAGGACAGGATAAATAGATGGGTGAAGCCAACAAAAGGTTAATAATCCCAGTACAAAAATTCTTAGACAAACTCTCCTGCAGTTGAGCTGTTAGCAAAGCTATTAAATTTAATTGCAGTATAATTACATAGCCATATACCTAGCTGATACCCAGCTATCAAGCACACACAGCGCAGGTTTAACCGCACGCACACAATACATGGGGCTTTGCCTCAGGTGCTACAAGCATCCTGCAGCCAGATGTGCTTCTGCCTTCCCAGCCAGACTTCCTCTCAGTTACAAACATGCTTGGGATGAGACAGGGAGGCTCAGTGCAGGATGCATTAGTACAGAGAAGGTCAAGCTGCTTTGCAGAGCTGGGACGAGCAGTGCGATAAACTATATGCCTTTATAATTGCTGCTGTGGCACTATTTGCAGTGCATGAAGTTAACACACCTCTGAGTCTTTGCAGGATCAGGGCCAAAGCAAATAGCACATTTCGCTTTCCTGGACTTGTCAGATATGCTTAAATTTTCCTGTTAGAGATGCTGCTGTCTCCTGAATCACTCTCTGCCCAAGGGCAAAGCGCCCAGAAACACTGCTGTGTGCATCCAGACTGTGTCTCCCGAGGACAGGGTTTGTATGGCAAACATTCCATGGGGCTTCATCGATTGGCAGGTGCTTTGTGGGTACACTGGTGTGCCCAGAGCCCAGAGAGGACAGACCTGTGTGCAGCTTGGAGTGGTTGAGCGCCACACTGAGCATGTTTTGGTGGGTAGGACTGCTGCAGAGCTGTGTACTGAACCCATGCTGAGTCCAAAACGGATTCCTGAGACCAGAAGAGGAAACTCTCTCCTTCCTTTTATCCACTGCTTTCATCTGACTTGGTACTTCTTAGATCCACCTGAAAGGCAGGGAGCTGAACACCTCTGGCTAAGGATGTGTCTGTGCTGTTTCCAGTGCAGCCAGAAGCACCAGCAGCAAGGACTGGAAAAGCTTGTGAGTAAATGTATGTCTTCTATACAAACCCCAGTTCAACTATGCAGATATTGGGAGCTTGGGGAATGTACACACCAAGGCTTATTGCAGAATCAATGGGGGATGTTCAGGATGGATATTAGGAAAAATGTCTTCTAAAAAAGAGCAGTGCTACACTGCCACAGCTGCCCAAGGCGTGGTGGAGTCACCATCCCTGGAGTTGTTCCAGACCCATGGGGATGTGGCACTGAGGGACGTGGCCAATGGGTTTGGTGGGATGGGTTTGGGTTGGACTTGGGGACCTTAGAGGTCTTTTCCAACAGGAATGGTTCTCTCATCATGAACACATATATGGAGGTTATGTACCATGATTTGCCAACAGGCCATGGAGATTCCTTTAGCACTAGGGAGAGATCTCTAGTGCTGGGCTTATCAGCAACTTTTTGAAAGTGTCAGCATTGCAGAGCAGCAAAATCCTGACTGTGGATCTCTTACAGTGCACACAGGAGGTCAAACTCTTGGGCTCCCTCTGAGCTTTCATTTCATGATTTGAAACAAACAACTGCATTTAACTAAAGGAAATGGTTAGAAGGAGCTACTTTGCAAGAAATTCACTGAGCTCATCTATTATTGAATACGAATATGTGTGGAAGTCATGCAGAACTCCATTTTCCTTGGAGGGGTTACAGGAGAGCTTGGGCTTTGGCATTAAGTGGGAGCACAGGATTTACTGTGTCTCCTGAGATCACCCATCCATTTTGCACTGCTTCCTGCCTTCAGCAGTGGCCAATCTGTGATGATTCAGTGGAAAACGACCTCCAGCTCTGAATCTTTTTTCACCAGACTAATTGTGCAACACATGAGCCCAGTAGGAATTCACCACTGCCTTGAAACTCTGATGTCTTTTGCCTTGACATGGGTTAGAGCTAGCAGTACAGCAGACCCCACAGACGGCTCCAAACACCCTCCTGTTTCCTACATTTTTGGTCTCAGGTCCATTTTGCTCCCAGGAGCTGCTGCTGGTACAAGTGTACAAGAGTTGCTACTATCCATCTGCTGCCCAAATCCCAGTCCAGGCCCCTCAACTGTGTTACGTGGAAGCACTTAGCTTCTTTGTGACTCAGAGATTGGAAGCGCTTTAAACTGATCATTTGTGGATCATTATTTTTAAAATAATGGCTATCCATTGCAAAATTCTAGATCTGGAAATGAATCTCTTTTTTTTCTTCCCACCAGTGCTCTGGAGATACGTATTTTATCTCCAGATTTGCTAGATTTGAAGCATCTTGCAAAGCCGTGTCTTCAATTTGGTTGGCAATATCACCTCTGCTCTCAGAGTTCTTAATGCAACTCTGCTTTCCACAGCGGGGATCAGGAGAGAGATGGACAGCAAAAGCTGGTGTGATCTGGGTATTTTAGTAGGTGCTGAGTCCACAGGCACCTGGCTTCACAAAAGCAATTAGGATTCTACGTATTGTGAGCTTCATTATAGGCGTAACCGTGTGTCTGCTGCAAATACATGGCAAAATGTGCTGCATGCACAGCACAGTGGGAAGGTCTGGGTTGCATCCTGCATTTATTTATGAATGGTTTTCATGTGTGTTTATGTTGTAATGTCAAACCGTGCAGCATGAAGAGGCAGGTCCATGCACATTTTGTCTGGGCTGCCATTGTGCACATGAACATCAGGCATTACAGGCCATGCATCTATTCATGCCAGGTAAATCTCTGTGCCATGAGTTGCAGAGACTGTGAACGTATCTGTAGCCACAAATAGGCCCAGCTGCATGCAGTCCTAATGGGAAACCTATAAATTCTTCCACCCTTTGCCTTTTCCTGATCTGGGGACCCCTTGTGCTGAATGCCTGTAGCTGTAAGTGTGGTTCTGTGCTGCATAGTTATTGGTGTAGAGACCTGAATGCCAATATGCACGTGTGTTTTGTGGTGCATATTTCTATACAAATACAACTTGTTTCTTTATGGAAACTGCACCTTAATCTTGCAAAATTGGAAACAAGACAACTGCAGAGACAGTGTATATGGGAATTAGACAAGAAATTGATCCTATCCACAGCCTACGAAAAGATTGTTCAGACCTTCACAGCAGGGTGTGGGAAGAGCTGGCAAAATAGAGGGGACAAATCTTTACCATTTAATTCCCTATTTATTTCAGGCATTTATTTCTTTAGATGTTACAGCATCGTGGTTTGAATCTGGAATCCTGATGATTTTTCAGTACACACAAATACAACACCTATAAGCAAGTCTTTCAAGTATGCATGGGAATTTAAGGCAAAAGCCCTCTGGAAACCCAAAAAACGTATGGTGATCATATTAATGGTGAACCAAACCTTCTGGGCTTGCTGTGTTGTACAATATTCGTTGTTCAATTCATACTGTAAAGTCAAAAGCCTGTTTATGATGCAGATATACAATAGAAGAACTGGGAATATCGGTCATTCTGCATTCATATCTGGGTATTTCTGTGCCTGATTGATCAAATACAAAGGAGCCTCTTAAGGTGTAGAGAATGAGAGTCTTCTCTCTCGTATAAAACTTGGGGCTGGCAATCTAAGAAATATCCTTATAGCATCCACTGACCAAGTGTTGTTCTGGCCATAGATTTCCTCATTTGATTCACAGACTCTCTGTGGAAGTGTTGACTGCAAAAGCAAATTGGCCTCAAACCCACAGAGTCCCTCCCAAGCCACATCTGGCACCTAAATCATGGCTATATGAAAGATGGCTTTGTGCCCATTCTTTGTCCTCGGTTCATGTCTTAGGATCATAGAATCACAGAATGGCTTGGGTAGAAAAGAACCTCAAAGATCAGCCAGTTCCAACCTCCCTGTTGCAGGCAGGGTTGCCTGATCAATGGGAAAAACCCAAGGTCCAATTCCTGGGGTGTATTCTTAACTTTATCTTCAGACAAAGAACACAGCATCTCAGATCTCTGCTGCACTGTAACATAGTCTGATATAGTGCAAGGGGAACGTGCACCTTCCTTTGTCAGACTTTGAGGAAATACCTCAGCTGGCTCAGCAAAGGGGGGAAAATCAATCGGAGGAACCCACACAAACTCAAGAACTTGAAGGAGCCTTAAAGTCGTGGGTGCACTATTCCTTCCCTGGCACTATGAAATATAGGCAAGGGCATCTTCAAGACAGCCAAGCTCATCCACAGCCTCTGAGGCACAGATCTACTTTGGCCGAGGCCCAAGTTGTTTGTATTTTTATTCTTGTTTGCCTTTATTTTATTAACTGGCTTGTCTTTTATCATTCCCAGCACAATAATTATCTGTGGCTCAGTGAATGAGAAAACTGAGAGGACAAAAAATATGCATCTAGGTGCACGTATGAGGGAAAGGGTCCAGCAAAAAGTACTTTGCCTGCTACAGTGGAGTGAGTTATAAATAGGGTGCATTCTTAGGCAAACATAAAATGCTTTCCCAGAGCTTGGGTCCTCCTGGGATAGGCACAGCCAGGAGAAGTCTGGAGCAGTGTAATGAAGCCATTCTCTGAGCAATGTTAAAGAGAATGAAAATACATTTCAGAATGCACAGCCAGTGGAACTCTGCTTAGACAACAGCCTATGCAGGGGTCCTTGTTAACTGTCTGGGGAAATCAAAGTGCTCCCCGCCAGCACACGCTGCTGCTTCTGCAGTCCTTCAGTATGTAGAGCTGCCTGTTTTACCTGGGCATCATCACCACCATCTTTCTCAGGTGGGCAAAATGATCACTGTCAGCTGAAGTTGCTTTGCAGGACTGGGGCACAGATATAAAGGTTTGGGATATGCTTCTAGAGTGCTGTAGTCCTCCCCTGCTGCTACTTGTGTGATGTATGTGCTGCTGCCTTCTGAGTGGGTGAGGATGCAGGGAGGCAATTCCAGAGTACAGCCTCTTCTCTCCTTTCTTCTCCTCAAGAAAGCAAATTGGGATGGGTGCTATACACGAACATAGCAAACCATCACAGATCTTTGCTACTTTCTGTCCTCTTCCTGATTTTCTCGAGTATTGTCTTTGCTGTGGGAAGAAGAAAGTTTTTCTTCTACAAACCAGACAATAACAATGAAATTCAGATATGCTTACAGCTGCTTAAACTATCCAATGTGCCTAAGAATCCAGAGGCAGATGTGCAATGTCTGGCTCTCCTGCAAATTCGCTTTTGCAGAAATGCATTGGTTCCCATAATTGCTGAATGTCTTTTAGCAGAAGGTGTAGTCCTGCTGTATTAGTTAATCCGAGTTAATTAAATCACCAATTTACTATTACTTTTCAGTAAGAAGGCAAAAATACCAAACCAAGCCCTATTTTCTTTATTTTTAAATAGAAAAATGCAGCTTCTGCAAAGTAAGAAGAATTCTATTAGAAAATATTAACCTTACTAGTTTCTGTAACAAGGAAAAGAGAACTGCAACAGTTCTATTGGCTGTTCTGAAACCAGAGTACTTCAGTTGGCTTCAACTGAGTAATGTTTATTTAATGATTTATTTATTGCATTTCTGGATCTAATTCAACACCAAGCTGTATTTTCCTATGAAAATACGATGTGGAAATTATGTCTTAGGCATCTCCTCTGCCCAGAAGCATGGGTTGGTGGCTGGAGCAGCTCCTGGTACTCCCCAGGGATCCATGCCAGTGCCCTGTGCATGCAAGTGTGTCCTGTGCTCTGTGCAGTTTGTCAGATCATGGCCGTAGCTCCTGTCTGTGCTCTGCTCTACATCGTGTTCGCATTTCATGTGCTGAAAAGTTCTAAATTATCTGATGCTTAGAAGAATATTTGAGAAATCCCCAAATGTAACTGAAAGGTTAGTTAGGCCATTATACCCACCTAGAAATCCTTCCCTTATTGTAAATTGCGCATCAAACCAAACTGTGAAACATGAGCATTTGTGGTTGCTGTTGTCTACTGGACCTAGACCTGCACTCCCAGGAGCGTCTGGCTTCTCCTGCTTGATCAATAGGTGATCTCAAGGTTGTACCGGTGGCAGAGGCTTTCTCAAAGTACAGAACCAGACCACAAATGGCTCAATTCACCCTGATGGAATCTCATTCTGTTTCCCAGAATTACCCCAGATAACACTGCTGCAACCACAAAAGGTGTCCTGCAGTGCTTTCAAGGATAGTGAATGGCAGACCTACATGCAGTGCAGACCTTGGGCCTCTGTAGGATGTTCTATCATAGAACAGAATCATTAAGGTTGGAAAAGATCACTAAGAGCTGTCTGGGTGCCAAATGTGTGACCTATTGTAGGGTTCCTGCTTCAGGGTGGGTTGGTGGTTGGACTTGATGATCTTTACAGAATCACAGAATCGCAGGGGTCTGAATGCACCTCAAGAGATCACAGAGTCCAACCCCAAATGTCACATTTACCCTTTTCTTGAACACCTTCAGGGACAGTGACTCTACCATTGCCCTGGGCAGCGTGTTCCAATATTTCACCACTCTTTCAGAGAAGAATTTTTTCCTAATATCCAATCTGAACCTCCCCTGGCACAATTTAAGGCCAACCCCTCTCATCTTATCTCTATTACCTGGGAGCAGAGATTGACTCCCACCTCACTGTTAACTCCTTTCAGGGTGTTTAGAGAGTGATGAGGTTTCCATTTAGCCTCTCTTCTCCAGGCTGAACCATCCCAGTTCCCTTCACAACTCTTGCACTTCTCTGGACATGCTGCAGGACCTCAACATCCTTATTCTTCTATACCTGATCCATGGAGTTATCTGACACCGGGAAAGTTGGCCACGAGGGAATGGTGGTGGAAAGCCTGACACCTAAACAGTAAAGCAACCCCAGATGGGCTATGAAACAAGTGTGTTATCACTGTATATGAATGAGTAGGAAGACATTGGCCTCAGAAAGTTTATTTTTGTGGCTTTAAGCTATCAGTTGACACATCATTCACTCAACAGCTGGCAGAAGTGAAAAAAATCCACTTTCTTGTGACTGATCGAAGACTTTATGATGAAAAGGAGGCCGAATTCTGCTCTTCGCTACACTGAGACCAATAGCGTACAAATAACTCCCACATCAAGCTGGTCATCTAGATCTCATACCTATGTAAATAAGAACAAAGCATGTGGCTGCCAAATTCCTTAATGTCATCTCTGTGAGCACTGCATCTCCGTTCAGATCTCCCTGTTTTGCCATTCTGTCCATAGCTCCTTCTCTCAGCAGGATGGTTAACTGCCTCTCAACTAATTCACTTTATTTGCTTCAGTGATTGTACCTGGCATCCTCTCCTGTACCTTCGCCTGGGCTTTCCTTTAATTCTCTCTTCTCACTGACTTTCTCAGTATGTGCTCTCCATGGTATTAAGGACAGATTTACTTTTGAGCAGGGAAAACTACAAAGTCATGAAAATCCTTTACGATTCTAATTAGATCTGAGTAATGTATAGAGACAAAGCCAGCCTTGGGTATCCCAGTAAGTGAAAGATCTGGGAACCTCTTGTTTTATTGCTCAGTAAAGAACTACAGAACTATTGTACTTAATTATGACCAGGGACAACGTAAGTAAGGAGCAGCCTGCGTGGCACAGAGCTGTGGGCAATGAAGGCTTAAAGACAGGACTTGAGGGCCCTCGTGGTGTACTGTGCCTCAGGGCTTTTTTCTTTCACTTCAGACCAGCCACTTAAATTTCTCTACCTCAGCTTCTTTGCAGATGACAGGCGAGAAGAATGAATATTTGATTTGTGTCATAAATGTGCACAAAGAGTCTTAAAGAAGGGCAAGTTACATTAGAAGTCTTGACACTGGTGCCCGGATGCAGGGATGAAGGATGCAAGAGAAACAGGAGGAGGCAGTGGGGTCCCTCAGATGGTTTTAAACCAGGTGATCCCCTAAAATTTCCATGATGGATGGTGCAGAGCAGTTTAGGCTGTGCCTCAGTTTCCCATTTCTTACACACGCAGTGCAGTTTCTTCACTGTGTCCATTTATCACTGCCTTCCTGTTTTGGTGCATGTAGGCAGAGATAATGCTCGATTGAACCTTGCAACTTTGAAAATTAAATGTCATGCCAGCCTGCAAGTTGTTTTCTTCACCAGTAAACAACTTTATCTAGTAATGGAAGAAAGTAGACAAAAAGAAATGGGTGTTAATAGGTTAAAATGAATCCTCCCACCTTTCCAGAAGTGAATGCACATTTATCTGAATTGCTTGATTGGAGTTGGTTATGTAAATGAATTGTTAATATCTACACATGCTTTATTCTGTTACAATGAAGTCACAAATCAAATTAGGACAAAGATTTCTCTTTAATTTCTGTGCTTTTCTTCTCCTTCTTTTTCAATTACTGCACTTTGTATAATTTTTCATCTAGATCTGACAGCTTATTAACAGGATTGAAACCCACAAATTAACATTTTTTTAAGCCCACAATGAGAAGAAATGCAAACAGTCCATCAATATATATATTTCCTCCCTATTTCTATGTACAAGTGACAGATTCTTAAACCTTAGCCTCATGTCTCTCCCCACTCAAGTTTGGGAAAATCAGTCTCCTTTCTTCACGAAGCCCAGTGCCAATGAAGATATGGGGGCAAACGCATTACCATGGAAGGAGGGAAGGGGAGGAAGGTGGTTCTGGTGACTCAAAGTAGGTGCAGATGTTTCAGTAGATGGTGGATAGGACAGCTCTGTGGACACCTCCAAGCTGGTACAGGAAAAAAAAAACACATTCCACTCTCCCAACCCATCTGGATACAAAGCACTAAAGAAAATGGTAAGAAGAAAAAAAAAAAAAAAGGCATGTGTTTGCAACAGATATTACCCATGCTTTCCAAAGACCAAAGCAATCAAAGAGAGTTCAAATGGGGAGATGTTGTGTAAGTGACTTCAGTGTACCCTATGGAATGGATAACAACTCAACGAATGATTTGGTTGTAGGAGGCATGCTGTGAAATACAATTTCCATTGCAGCAAATCTGGGGGGAAGGAAATCAGCGTGATGCTGTTTGTTCCCTAACTGCAGAAAGGCTTTCACAGGGGATAGCATCAATTGTCTGTGCGGTGATCTTGTACACTTTTGAAAGAGGAACGTGCTGTCTTTATGGAAGGAGTTGTCTCAGTCTTACAAAGGACCTCAGCAGATCAGATCGGACTTCTTCCCAACTCTAAGTCTCTTTTGTTTGCTTGCTGATAAATTCTTCTCCCAATGTAGCAGGTCTCATTCTTTTCCCTATCCTTTTGCCTTCCCCCCCAGCATTTTCATTTGGATTTCTTTGGAACACATTTAGGAAGTTAAGTGAATTCTTTAGTCAGGTGCAAACAAGTGTAAAAGAGAACTTGAGAAATTAGAACAATAAGATCCCTGAAGGTTACTTGTGACTATGTCATAAAATGCTCTGCCTGTCTACTCTGCACATAGCAGGGGATCTGTCTGGAGAATGGAGCAGGGATAGAACACCCCGAATTGCCAGGAAATATAAGGGAGACTTTTAGGAGGGATATCAGCTCTGGTGCTTCATAGCATAAGCTACTTGAGAGCTAAAGAGAGAACACCCTGAAATGCAGGATCTCTCTCATTTCTCTGTTCTAATTTTCCTCGCATTTTTTCTCAGAAGCACATGGTGGCAGATTCTGACAGAGGCAAAACACCAAAACTGCATTGGGCAGAACTCAGCTGTTCTCAGATCCTTGTGCACCACTCCCAGCAACGTGGGCTGCTCTTTCCAGCCACTGCTATGAATCCTATGAGCCAAAAGGATGTTTGCACGTGTCCATGGCATAGCAGCATTTCTGGGTGCAAAAAGTATTTAACTGAGAATTACACAAGCAGATATCTGTCAGCAATTGTCTTCTCAAATGTCACTCCAAGTGAGACTTGCCCGGCTGCATCTCTAACAGCACTTTCACGTGTTTCTTTAGAGGACATAAAGGACAGATCCCATGACTTCTAGTGCATCACACTGGGAGTACTCATTCATTATGCAGAGTTACGAACAAATTGCTTTGTGCCCATGCTTTTGGTGCAGGACTGCAGCACAGACACATCCCCGTGTGCGTGGCCAGAAGGCTGGCAGCTGTGCATGAGCAGGACAGCATACATCTGCCACGTCCCCTCATCTTGTCTGCATGCTGCTGGAGCTGGAGCTACGGGCTCTGTTTAACGATCGACTCCTCTAACAAAACAACACGGGAGAAATGACATCTCCCTCTTTCAACAGGGAGTTTTTTTTGCTTCACTTACTTCCCTTGAAATCTCCACTTGTTTCTACTTTGTGCCCATGACTGTCTTTGCATAATATCTACCCTGCCTGCACCAACTGGATTTTTGGGAATTTGGGATCAGTTTTGTTTCCTGTGTCCCGTTCAGAGGCATAATGGAGAACCCAGGCTGAAGCTGAGCTATCTTTGGAGAGCAGCCCTGTGTTTGGCTCACCTTGTTGTTCTGTGCTGCTGTGAGATCCTGGAACAATTGGCACAATTAGACATGCAGCACTATTTGAGCAGCAATACCTAGTCACAATGGAGCAATTAAGACAATTACTGTACGTTTTATGTAACAGGACAAATGGATCTCACTCTTAAAGTCTTTGAAAATCTCCTATAAAAGCTGTAATAATGCATTAATATATTAATCCTCCTAATCCTGTCAAACTACCCAGTCTTTTTGTGAAGGGGTTGACAGGAGATCTCAATATTAAGAGGAATAGCAGCAGCCACTTGCTAGAGTTGCTTTTTTAACCATTTGCCTATATCAACTGTAGCAAATCTCTGGTTTAGTGGATAAAATTGAAAGAAAGAAATTCTGGAAAGTCTCTCTTGATTTAGAAAAGCTCCCCTGACACGTGCACATTGCCATTCCTATCAAATCCAGTAAAAACATTGCAATTTTTCCTGAGACACAAAATTAAAAGGAGCAGGCTGTGCCCAGGAGCAAACCAAAGGAGTTTGTGATACAGAATACCAGGCCAAGGACACATCCCAGACTTGCCCCAACCTCTCAAAGATGCAAGCTGCTGCATCTGCAGTCCAGGCTCTTGAACTGAGATAGAACGACGAGAGATGGGCCAAAAGTAAAGAAAGAAAAGTATTATAATTCAAGTGAATGAAAAGCAAAAAAATATTTGCAAAATAAAGACAGAGGTAGCACAGTTGCAGTATTGTGCTGAAAGGAGCTATAAAAAAATAAAATAGAAATAAAAATGTTTTTTCTATTTGCTTCTGCTCAGGTAGATCTAAGAGAATTCTCGGATTCTCCATTATCCAGCTGGCAATTGCCATTTGCAATACCTTCTTAACCACATGCCTACATCTCCCACTCTTAGGCAAAGTCCGTATTCTTAGATTGCCAGCAGGGGAGAGGATGCTGATGTGGATATACAAGTTTTTTTTTTAAATCCCATTTGATGTTCTATTTTAACTGCAGACTCTCCCAGCACAGATTTCTTAGATTCACAACGTAACTTCAGATCAGTTTTAACCCTCCACCCACCAGACAACCCACTGCTCCCATGCTTAAGTATCTCCTTAACAAGGTGTTAACCTCTCGTAAGATAGCACGCTCTTTTCTGCCTGGCACGGCAATGCTGAAATCTCTGCGTGCAGCCTTTTTCATGTAGCCAACCTTACATTTTGCAGCAACAAAAAAACTTGACAATCACATTTATACAATAATATACATCATGCTGATACAAGTAGCTCATTAATAGCTCTTAATTGAGACTAGACACAATAGCTGAGCAACCACTTTGTGAGGATAATGGCTGTGAGGTGAGTGACCCCTGCTCAGTCTCTGAGTGATTTCGTGGCACCTGGGTTTTCAGAGCAGCCTAGGGAAATCAGGCACACAATAACTACCATATTTCACTGAGAACGGGATTCTAGTTTGGATTAAAAAATACGATTTTTAGCTATAATCTTCCTTTATTTTAGGTCTTTAGATCTGAAAGCCAAGGCTAATGCTACTTTTCCTAATTTAGACGTCCACGGAACATGTAATGTCTGTGAATTATGCAGATGCTGGTTTAGTTGGGGCTGGTTAAGTAAAGCACTGCCTGAAAGCTCAGGACAGGTAAAAGCAAACAGCCCAGGCGCTCCTCCATTTTAGGAGACTCTTTCGAAAATGCTGCCTTCACCCTCAATCTGTGCTCATTTATGCTGATTTGCAACAGGTGAGCCTTTAATTAAGATAAAGCTGCGTCCTCAGGATGGAGCCATTTGGCAATGCAATCTCTGCGGGTCTCTGCATAGCAGGTGCTGTGCAGCCCAGGTGATGAGTCAGCCAGGACGAGGGGCTGGTGACTCAGTGTTACCAAATCTCTCTCTGCCAGTCGGTTCAACACCCAGACCACCCTTTGGCGTGCACTGAAAATGCATTCACACAGCTTAAATTAAGTAACGCACCGTGGGAGGGCTGGTGACCTTAGCTCCTCGTTCTGATAGCGGAGCGTGTTTACAAAAATTAAGGTTATTGATTGCAGCGATTCTTTTCAATCGGCCTATTAGTGCTCGTTTTATGTAACAGGACAAATAGATCACAGTGTAAAGTCTTTGAAAATCCCCTGTGAAAGCTGTAATAATGCTTTAATGTATTAATCCCCTTAATCCTGTCAGACTCCCAAAGAATTTCTGTAAAGGCTGACAGGAAATCTCAGTACGAACAGCAGAACCAGCAGCAGACGCGTTTCAATAGGTGGTATTTAACTGTTTGTCAGTCTGCTGGCTTTAAAATAGACCTCAGCAGAGAGGGAAGCTGCTGCTGCTGAAGTATGGGAAGTGATATTAGGAGATTTTGTGGCTTGGCTTGTCCTTTTATTTACATTGTGGTAAATCAAGACTATTTCAGGGCATTGATGTGGGGGTGAAAATGAGCCTTTTGCTCTTCTGAGGGGTTGTGGGATGTAAGTGCTCTGCCACAAGAGCCACGGGTCTGGCCAAAGAGCCACTTTGCTCAAGTGATTGAATGTAGGGAATAAGTTTAAAATAAAAAGAGAGAAGAATCAGATCAGGACATGTTAGCAGCATAATGACAGTGCTGCTTCGAGAGGTGGCACCTCCGATTTCAGGCATGTTCTGAGCAGTCTATAATTTAGATGGAGCATTTTGTAGGACTCTGTTTTTCTTCCTTCACCTTTTCTTTAACTAGTAAAGAAAATGACATTCTATGTAAAATGTAATAACCAGTAATGAATCCTTTAAAGTGCAACATTATCTTTCCAGCACACATTTCCCCTCCACCTCTCCTAATTATTTGATTAAATGTGTGCCTTGGTGGGTTTAGTGTTTACTGGAGTGATCAGGATAAATTCATTTTCCTTGTAGTGAACAGAAGATAGTGTAATTGGGGATCCTGTGTTACTCGCCTTTGTGATATGGGAGGAAAAAACAAAGCAATGACAGCTATGTGGGATCAGTACAGCCCCTGTATGAGCTCTTTGCCTGCTTTTGATTTCATTTACAGCAGAGCAAATGGTTGGTATTGTCACCAAACCAACAGGCTTGCTCTGAGCATAAAATCACACGCCATGTGCTCCCCTCTACTGCCTTCAGCACATCTCCCTCCCTGGCCCAGGAGCTGTGGGGCAGATTCCTCCATCCAGGGCACAAAGAAGTTCCCTCACAGCATTCACACTGTTAGGACAGAGCCCTTCTCCCTGACTACAGCATTTCCTGGTGAAGCAGTGGGATGCAAGAGCAGGTAACGAGTTGGGAGTTGCAGCTTGCTTGCAGAAAATGGAGTTCCCATTCACAAATGAGGATCAGGTAAAGCCTGCCCAGACACGTTTGCCCTCCACTGTGTTGCTGTTCTCTCCGTTCTCACGTCTGTATTTTCTTTTGTCTGGACTCCGTTCTTGGACACAAAACTCTTGATGCAGCTGGGAACTCCCATGGTGAACAATGGAAAACTGCTAAGAACTGAAATTACAGTGTGCTGGTGGAAATGTAGTCCACCCACTGAACATACACCACGAGGGAGAATGGAAACACAATGAAGGCAGGGTAGAAATGTCTGAGAAGTATTGCAGCATCATTTATTAATCTCTGGTTTAGCATACATGACGTGCAAAATGTGTACCGTTTAGAGGTTTTCATGTAAAGATCAATGTTTTCCCTCAGTAGGTGGAATAATTATTTCCTGACAAGCTTAAACTGAGTCACCACCAAAACAGAAAGCTGCAGTCCTGGAAGGGAGCTCATGTGGGGCATCTCCCATAGGGTGCCTCTCCTGATGCTCTTAGCAGACCATGGATGGAGTGCGTGGCCCCCCACCATCCCAGCAGACACAATGGCTTATCCTGACTCATGTATTTCCCAGTTTATCCCGAGCACTGATAGCTCATTTGAGCTACTTTTACAAGAATAGCATTCAAATTTTTCTTGCTTAATGACTTGGCAACAGCATATTTTTTTAACTAGTGCAAGATGCTGTGCCAAGAATAATCTAATACTCATTCAGAAAGGATTAACTAGATATCATAGCAGTAGCCGTCAGTTTACCCACAGAAGAATAGAAATAGCTTTCTTTCGTGTAACACAGTTCAGATAGTATTTCACCTTAACTTTTATTATCAGACTGTTTGTAGTTCAGAGATAAGTCTTTGCAAGAAAATCGATAATAATTCATGCATGCACAACCCACATCAGCTTCCACAGGACATTAGGTTTTGTATTAACATAACTGAAAATTGGAAAGTTCCTTTTTCAACAGAGTAGAGATAACTACTGCTAAGTGCTTTTCCACATGTGTGTGCGAGCCCCATACGAGGAGATAGACTGTAAAATATAGCTTTGTAAGTACATTGTTTCATACAAGCTTTGCATTGCAAGTGTTTCTGAAAGGTAGCATCAGAAATTCATGACACATTAGGCTAGCTTCATTAGAGACACACAGAGATGTAGGTTTCATCTAGAGAATTGTAAATGACCAATTTGTCATTTCTTTACTTGTTGATCAAATAAGGATGAGAAATAAGGGAATTCGTAGGTCTGGGACTGGAAGGGAAAGAACGTCTCTTTGGTACCATAAAATGTCTCTCTAATTAGTAGGGGAATGTCAACAGAATGTAGAGCTTCATGGCCAGGAAATCAAGGGAGAGTAAATATCATATAAAGCACAGGCTGTGTTGGCCTAGGGATTACAGATTCCCTGAACTACTTTAAGCAGTACCTCTACTTTCTCTTAGCCATGCTTACGTTTGCTGTCTTACGAAAGAAAGAAGTAAATTATATTTGTAGTTAGAAGGATAAAAGCTAAAATATGGAGTCTTTCACTGTTTTGTGATGGGTTTAAAATCTGGGCCAGGCTAGCAATGATGTGTGACAGGTCAGTTCTGTAGCTCAGGTTTATTATGCTGAAAATCTGCACTGCAAGGCATATTCCAACATAAAAGGAAAGTGCTGCTACCCCTAGAATTGAAACCAAAGAAAAATCAGTCTTCTATCAGTAAAAGTTCAGATACCTGCCGTAAGATACAAAAATAAATAAACCAATCCATCAGGATTTCCTTTAAGGTACAGAGACAAGTGTAGCTCCTGGTCTCAATTTCGTGCTCCTTGCCTCTGACTGTTGAGGCAGAGGCTGTTGAGGACTGTTGAGATATGCGGAGTGGAAGTGGCAGTCCTCTGGTCAGGTTTAACCTGATTTCACCACTGCCCTTTTTCCTGCCACGCTTTGTGGGATGATGTGGTTTACATCGTGTCAGCCCTTAGAAGATCTTGTGCCGATGCTCAGAGCTTGCTTCCAGCTCCCAGTGGTGAAAAATAAGTATAAATCCTCTGACACAGCCCATGGCTGCCTGCAGATGCGTTGTGACACTTGGGCATGTGCAGATAACAGCATGATCACTCTCCATTATGTAAGCTGGTGGTACTATTGCGGAGTCCATTGCCCAGGTGATGTTTCCATTGGAAGTTCTTGGTATTCCTGTTTGGAAAACTAGTCCATACCTGGTTGAATGTGAGCCATTCTTAACGGCCTATACTTGTCTTCATACACAGATGTGAGAGCGTGAGCATTTAATTTATTTGGAGAAGGTTTTAACCTACTGCTAGCTAGGTATTGGATGAGGTTTATCCATTTTATCAAATAATGAAAAATCAGAACACTCCGGATCTGTTGTTGACCCGACTGGCACGACTTATTGCTCTCTGAGCTCTTTTTATTGATGGAAAATCTAAATCAGAAAAGCTGTTGTCTTCCTTGGCGTGAAATGACTCATTCGTCATCATACTCACCAGGGAAACCAGGAACTGAATTGGCTGTCAGGGCTGAACTCCTGTGAGCAGCTTCTCTAAACTGGGGTTGTTGAACATGGCAGGGATCCTCTGTGTAATATTGCCTCTGGTGTTCAGTTGATTGCTGGGCTCTGTCTTCTCAGAGTGGTTCATGATGGAGTGCATCTCACATTTGTAGCTGGAGACATATTGGAAGTATCTAATTTGAGAAATCTACCACTCTGAAATTCAAGTTCTTAAATGGAGATATTCTAAATCCTCCATGCAAAAATCACAGAGACTCTCCAAATCCATTATTCTTTTCCAAAGTCCTGGTTATGGGTTCTTGCTCTGACATGGTCTCACAAAATCACAGTCTAGGTGAAAAACAAAAACAGCCTCTACGTGTGATCCTTCATAACTATATGATCCTTTAATGGAAAATATTTTTGTAGAGTTCTGTAGTGTGTTTATACAAGCATGCATGTGAGGATATATATTGAACCTAGTAATTATATGCTTCGTGGTGCTCTGAGAAGAAAAAATATGCCAAGAACAATTCAGATAAACATTAAGGCCTTGACATAACTAGTATTGCACCAATGCAGTTTTCTAAGTGCAAAAATTTCCCCAGCTCTTTGGTATGTCATGAAAGAATAATGAATGTTAATGTTGTTGGTAGTCATTAAAATTCTGCAAATGAAAAATGATTCAGCCCCTTCTTTAATTCTAGCCCATTGCATAGAAAACCTGTGAACGCTTTTGTCAGTGACACCCTTAGCTTTGGAAAATGAGAAGGCTCTTGAGTAGCTTTCCTGTTCCTGGGAAACTGTTCTTTTATGGTAGCAAGTTTTCCGACTGCCAAAACGATGAAAGCCATGTAACCACCTTAGGGGTGTGAAATGGCTCCAAAAATAACAGCTGCATGTGATGGTGAGATTGGGACGTGATATGGAAAGGTCAGCAATGGTGTTGATCATGAATGATTAAGGAAGGAATATCACCTGTGTTTGTGAGGGAATTTGGTGCTCTCTTGAGCTGACTACTACCTCCAGGGAACTTGCAATATAAATAGGAAAGGCTGACAAGAGAGGAGAACTATTTTAGGGATAAATTTTAGTGAAAAAGTAAAGAATTATTGCTAATCTTGAAGCCTTGCTTACAGACCAGGACCACATCGTGATAGATGCTCCAACAACAGTGAGTATCTGTCCAGTGTGGGGTCATCAATTCAGGAATCTGAATGGCCCAGGGGATTAAAGGGGCAGTGGGACATTTGGGGAAATTTGCCCTTGGAGCAACATGCCTTTACTGTTTGTAAGGTGTTTCTTGGTAGCAGTGATGGTAGACTAGAAACTAGAAAGTCAAGTTGGCTGAAAACAGCAGCAGGAATAATTTGTCTTTGACACAGCTAAAGTCCTTCGTTTTCATTTAATTGGATAATGTGAGCTACAACCTTGTGATCTGCTAATTTGTAGCACTGGAATATGATTAGAAGATGTTTTGAGACTGGGTGATGAGGAATTTTAATAAGACTTTTCTGAGGTGGGGCTGTTCTGACACCAAGGATTTTGTTTCAGTATTTTAAGCTCATTGTGACTCTAATGATGTTACAAATGTGGAAGTGAGATAAACGTGAATGAATTGCTATTGAACCCATCCAACGAGAAACTTTTAAAGTGTTGTGGGACATAGGCAAATTAGGTATGTAAAATATGTAAATTGAATGTTTTGGGTTGTAAAAGGACATGTCTGAGGAATGGCTCTTCAGAGGTTCTTTGGATCAGCATCAAGGATGCTGATCATTTGAAGCTTTTACATATGTTAATCATCTTGTTCTTCCAGGCCAAAGAAGCTATGAATACAAAAGTGCTAACAGCCTATTACCAAGTTGTTTGCAAGCTTCCTCACAATAGAAATGTTATCTGTATGGCTTAATTTGTACTTTAAAAAGCTTGCAACTTTCTGTAATAATTCAAGTGTGATTGGATGGAATCGGATCTGTCTAAAATCTCCAGTGCAATCAGGACTTCTCTGAGCTTAGTCTGGCAAAGATATGAAATGGGAACAAGTTGTATTAGGGACAATAGATAGGGGTAGGTAAGGGAAACATGAAAGTAGGTAACCGGCGGTTATATGGGTAGTAAGAAAAGTGTTAATCAGGATATAAGATGATGAGAGACTTGCTTGATTTGGTAAAGCTCACAACAAGCAAAGACCAGTGGCAGTGATGCTGAAGAGCTATGGAGAACACAGGCTTAGTTTTTGCAGTTTCCAAGGATGAGTGGCTGTTATCATCACCACTGTTTCTTTTTGCACCCTATTGTGGAGGATTGCTCTTAGACCTGTTGGCCATGAGTGGTAGGAAGAGAAATTCAAGTTTTTCCCTCTTGGAGCTCACTAAAGCACAGAGCGATGCTGCTGATACTTCCATACAGAACATTTTTAGAGATCTTTTGAGGTGCACTGCTCCCCCGAGCTTGACTTTTTGAAGTAATAACATCTAATCTAATTTCTGATGTATTTAACTGAAATCTAATTTCCATTTCTGCGTCCTGTAAAGAACACCAGGCTCTGGGGATCCCTGATAAAGCTGTGGGAGGGACCCCCTGCTTCCATATGCAAGAAACTAATCAATCTGCTGCCAGGAGTTTACGCTAATATCTGTGGTGATAGCAGCTCATGTATAATGAAGACAAATCCTGTTCTGGCTAAAGATCAATAATTCAAGGGGGGAAAGGGAGAGCCAGGAATGGGGGATGCAGGAGCAACTGCCAATGGAACACTTTCTGAAAACAACAAGCTTTAAAACCGGAGTGTAGGACAACTACTGAGAATTACTGCACGTCCTATGGGTACGAAGAAGACCCCGTGAATACAAAATATCCTCTCCCACCACTTCCAAAATCCAATTCCTTTTTAGGAGCTCCTAGGAGAGGTATTTAGAGCCTATTAGAATGGCAGGAAGCCAGCTGTTAATCAGCATGTTAATTGTGGGATGACATCATGCGGACCAGCAGTGCTACCTGCATATGTTAAGGGTGGGGGAGCTGAGCTGGCAATCCCAGCATGATTTCTTTCGCTTGCAGCACCGCAGGGCTCTGGGATCTTCTGGGGACTGGGAAGCATCCAGGGAGGATGAAGCAAGCCAGGGATGCAGATGTAGAGCTTTCCTGGATCAGTTGTAGCACCAGCCCTTACAGTGCTTATGGACCTTAATATTTTACCATATACATCCCGTATTTTAAAATATTCAGTGGACGTGGGCTTAGGCTGTTGTCACAATGTCTTGAATCAGATCAGAGAGGTGATGTTAACAAGTGTGGTAAGGCAGAGATTGGCCTGTTCAGGCTGTTGTTTGTCCTCTTTTTTCAGAGGGAGAAAGCATTAAAAATGTGCCTGAGACTCTCCTTTTGCTGAGACAAGAGAACTAAGGGTGTATTGATTTCAGGCTTTTTTTTTTCCTTTTTTTTTTTTCCTTTTTTTTTTTTCCTTTTTTTTTTTTCCTTTTTTTTTTTTTCCTTTTTTTTTTTTCCTTTTTTTTTTTTCCTTTTTTTTTTTTCCTTTTTTTTTTTTCCTTTTTTTTTTTTCCTTTTTTTTTTTTCTTTCTTTCTAGCACTATGAACTCTGTTTTTCGCTTGCCCTGCAAAAGTGATTATTCAACATAAGTACAGACAGTTTACAGTGTTTACAAGCTAGCTGAGAGAGCAAGTCTCCCTGTCATGTTCTCCTGGAATATAGGCTAGGGTCAATGTTGCCAACCTTGAACATTGAGGGATCATGAGGGAACTCATCTAGAAATCACAAGATTGGCTCCAAAGCCATATTTTTTTTTTTTTTTTTTTTTTTTTTTTTTTTTTTAAGTGAAGAAAGGAGCTTGTCTTATTTATTTTTAAGCCTGGGAGAGGTCACACAGTCACCATTTTCAGTAGAAATGGGGAGACACTTGCACGGTCTCCCATGGGAGAGGCCTGAAGCCTGGATGTAGCAGCGAGCTCCCCACCTTTACACGTCTGTTCTTCATTTCCAGGGATTTTCGTGGAAGCAGAGACTTGTGAAGGCGAGGCATGATATGGTTGCACTGCATGAGCTCTTTGCTCTAGCTTCACAGAAGGGCTCTTATAGGAATCTGGAAGCCTGAACTGTGGGTTTTTTGGAAATGTTGATCCTTTGGCAGCTGGCTGATGCAGGAAGGATTTCATGCCTTTCTCTCTACTGAGGAGGCAACATGATTTCCTTCTCATGAGCTTCAGGGGAGCATGGGTAGTTGGAAGAGACAAGAAAGAAACTGGAAATCATCAGCTTCCATCACTCTGTGGCACCCTGGAAGGTACCTTCGATTTATGACCTTGCTCCCATCTTCCCGAACTCCCTTCAGATCATTTCTGATGTGTTTTGCCATCTTTATGTAAGCTGAGATCTTTTTTTTTTTTTTTTTTTTTTCTTTTTTATCAGAGATTAAGCCAGGCTAACAAGTTTTCTGTCTTGATCTTCTCAATCTCTCTGATTTTCTGCTGTGACTGCCCTGGGGAATCACTCTCTGATGCTATCTCTCAGACCCTCTTGGATCCGTGCTGATGGCCTGACACAGCCACAGACTTCCTCTACAGCAATGCCAGATAAGAGAGTGCCTTCCTCTGAAAGCTGCAGGGCAAAAAAAAAAAAAAAAGGCAGAAAATCAGCTCCCTGCACCCCAGCAATATGATCCCACAGCAGAAGGGTTTATTGGAGAAAGTAGAGTGGACAAGAGAAACAGCTTTCTGTCCTTCCTCCCAGCTGAGCATGCTGGCAAGCAACTGTGGTAGGCAATCTTCCTCTGCCCCTGTTGTAATAGTTTGTAGCTGAAAAAGAACATCAAGTTCTTAGGATTGACAATCCAGGAGCTTTAGTCAGTGCTAAATTCACTTTAATAATAATCCTCAATGAATCGGGTGGGAAATATTTCACAAGCTTTAAACACCAAAGAACCTGTAAGATTCTCCTAAATGGAAACCCAGGAAAGTGAGCGCTGCCAATTTATTCTGAGGACAGACTGGGGAAGAGATAGTAATTTTACAACATTGTGACTTTGTAGTGGAGGGAAATATTATATTGCTCATGAGCAAGGTCCTGTTCATTTTCTTTTTCTCCACTTTAATACTTCAATCTTTTTTACCAATTGATGCAAAAGCTAGAGGCCAGCATCCCATCTGCCTCCACTGAATGTTAAGCTGATGTATGCAGAATGGGAACTAGCTGGAAACCCAGCGGACTTGCATGGGATACAGAGACATGGCAAAGGCACATATGCTGCAGCTCCAACTATGTCGTTTTACTGCTATATGTAAAACACCATCTGTAGTGCAGAGACCTCTGCTATGAAGGAGGCACATATTCAACCCAGAAAATTGTCAACTGAAGTGCTATAAAGTTCTCGTAAGTGTCTTCATCACCCATTGCTTGAGAAAAGCACCTAATATCAGAGAATGCTGCAGTGAGAGGTAATGTTGATGTAGGAAAGCCAAAACCAATGTTGGTGCAAATGGCTGCAGCTTGACTGCCTTTATTAGTACAAGTGGGTCCAAGCTCGTGGCTCACCTGAATGGAAAGGGGAGGAACTCCACTGAATTTAGTGGTGCCTTGGTGCAACGCCACTCAGAAATGTAATGAGGGGGCTGGTGTGTGTTTTCCACAGGATTTAATTTGGCCCATAACCATTGATTAAAGATAAATTTTATGTAGAACGGAATGGCAAGGATGCCAGACTCATCCTCTCCTCACAGGGCTGTGTAATATTGCAGGGTCAGCTGGAGGTGATCTCACATTCATGCCTTTTTCCATGCAAGAGCAGCCTGAAGGATCAAGCTGTCTCCCACACATGGGGACCAGCAACCTCAAAGACATCAGTAGACATTGCTGGGAAGGACTGGATTGAAAGGAGAAAGGTAAACAGGTACTTATGGCCTCAGAGTGCCCTCAACCAGCGTCAGTGAGATGAGGAAATGCTTAGGAGGAAAAGGTGTGCCATGGACTATCCTTCAGCTCCACAGTCAGACCCGGTGTGTGAGAATGAAATCAGTATTGCTTTTAGCCCCAGTGACTCCAAGAGCTCATTAGAATTATTTCCTGATGAAGCAAGAAAAAAGAAAGACAAATAAAATTGCATTCCCCTTCGGTCCCTGTAGCAGTGGTTGCAAAATATCATCTTTTACCCTCTTGGATGAGGCTGCAAATACTTCGTGTGTGTAATGCTGGCTGTTCCCACCACGCAGCTCTGCCCTCCCTGTGCCTGGCAGCTGGGAACTGGCAACGAGAGGCTGTGCCATGGCCAGCGGGATGGTTCATGCCAAGTAAATGGCTCATTAGTGGTTGCAGCAGTGAGGAGCTTGCTGTTTGCTGCTTTGCTCTTGCCTTTAGATTGGGCTTGATGCTCGTCAAAGCAGTGGGAAGTTTAGTGGCATTTGCCTCTTGCCATCCAGCAGCGGCTTGTTCGCTGCAGCCATGGAAGGCTCCTAAGCAGCCAGGGGAAAAAGGATGGGGAAAGTGGGGTTGGCAGGCAGCTTGCAGCTGTGCCAAGACACAAGGGTAAAGAACCAGGAAAGGAAGGGGAAAATGCTCTTAATTCTTCCTATAGCGGTGTTTGAGTTTTATCGCTGCAATTGGAAGAAATGGGGAAAAGACAGAGATACCAGCGTAGGGCTCAGAGGGAATAAAAATACTGAGTTTTGGCATGTTTATAGGGGGACATTCCAAATGTATTCAGATGCTCTATGTAGTATGAAATCTCCTCATTTCTTGCTGGAAGAATCCAGAAAGACCAACCTGACTTGTCTTCAATCTCTCACCGTTAAAACTCTGGGAGAGATTACTGGGATGTGTAGTGAGAGGAGAAGGGGGGAATGGATTTAAGCTCAAAGAGGAGAGATTCAGGTAAGATGTAAGAAAGAAATTCTTTATTCAGAGAGTGGTGAGGCACCGGAAAAGATTGGGCAAAGGAACTGTGGGTGCCCCATCCCTGAAAGTGCCCAAGGCCATGAACGGGGCTCTGAGCAGCCTGAGCTGGCAAGGGGCAGCCAGCCCATGGCAGGGGGTGGGGCTGGGGGGGCTTTGAGGTCCCTTCCAACCAGACCGTGCTGCAATCCTATGCTTAATGGTGCTCAGTGCTCCTTCTGCCTCAGTTTGTAATCATTCCCGTAGTGCACTTCTGTACTGGAGCTTTTTCCCCACTAAGGGCTGAAGGCTGTACTCAAAGTGAGGGCAGTTTCACCGGGATAAATGGAGGTGTGGCAGATTAAAGATAAGCTTTGCTGGAAAAGTACACAACTCCTTTGCCTCACTTCTCCGAAATGCACAAATTTTGACCTTTGCTGGGAAAACTGCTGCCACTTTGTCATTATTAAAATATACAGACAAATGACCCTGAGTTTGCAGACTTTTCCATTTTCTCCGCTGTGGGTTTCCTATCTTCTCTCTCCTCATTTGTATTGCAGTCTCCAGAGGATAAGGATTGTGCTCTTTCTCGTCTCTCGGTAGCACAGAGTGAACCATCGGAGCCAAGCCTATAATCAAATTGTAATAATCTTTCCTAACTGTAACCAGACTCCATTTGTTCCTGCGGAAGCTGCAGCTCTGCGAAGCCTGGGGGCCAGCAGGGTGAAAAATATTCCACTGTGCTAGTTTGCAAAACCCAAGGAGTAAACCCCAACACCCCCCAAACTCACACCCATTTATTACTGACTATTAAGCTAGCAGCTAGAGATGCTGTTCCTGATTGGAGTACACGAGGTGTTCACAGTTTCCTCCCACCAAAAAATTGAACAAGAATGTAAGATGAGAAGGAAAAGCTGTTCTTCTGGTTGAAGTCCTGAATGCTGCAAAGGCAGCTGGTTGCAGAACTGGGTTAAACTTGCTTTTTTTGAGCTCCAGCACAGTGACTTTTCTACAGTGCTCTTCTCTTTCCCAAGCATGTGAAATGGGGATGGTTATGAGACAGAATGTGCCATTCTTATTCTTTTCCATTGCATTTCTGTACTGCCTGCCATCACGGTCATCAGGGAAGAAAGACCATTTTGTGCAGTGAATACACCCAGAAGGTGACATAGGCTGAAATCAAAATGTTTTGCTTTTTCTGCCCAGGAATACACAATTGCTCAAAATACTTTGCTCCGTCTCTCACTGTTGGAGCCAAGTGCTGCCATTTCAACTGGAAATGTGGCATGGTTACTAAAGTGGCAATACTCCTGCCATCTGCTCCACCTTGATTCAATGTAAACCGCAGCAGGGTAAATTTAGGCCATAAAATGCAGCTATTCATATGTTCTGATGGGCAGTCTGGCGCAAGATAGTCCATTCCTTGACCATCAGGCTTTTTGAGGGGGGTGGGGGGGTTTTTTGCAAGCTCTTTATAGCTAAAATCTAGCAAGGATTAATGGAATAAATGTTTATGTACAGTCCTCTACCCAGTGCTGGGGGGAATGCCCAACAGCCTGACTCCTTTCAGGATGGGGAAGGGGCCAGTTCTGTCGTCCCCATCTTTTCCCTTGACCCACTGCAAAAAGGCTTTGACAGCTGTCACAGCACTATCTCACACACAACCTTTCTGTTTGAACTTTGACAAGCCAACTTATGCATGCATTCTATGAAGGGAACAAGTGCCAGTACAGTTTTTTGCTTGCCTTGTTCTTGTAGGCCACCCCTATAAGTAAATGCCATGCACGGAAATGTAGCAGATTAAAGGTGCATTTAATGTTTCTATAACATGCACCTAGAAATGTCAAGGAAGATAGATAGGCAGAGTCCCGTGGCACCATCTCTAATTCATGTGTTTGTGACTTTAATCCTTAGCTTGATGGTGCTTTAATTGACAGAATGTAAATTCCTTTTTGTTGTAATCCTTCTGGCGCAGGGAGATGTGGACAGATGCTCTCAGCTTGCAGGCAGCGAGGGGGAATACACAGGAGGGGCTGGTGCTGTGGCAGCATTTACACAAATATTTCCTGATTTTTATTTTTTTATGTGTGTTTCACCTCCCAATATCTCACTGAAGTTTGTTTAGATTCTATCCTCTTGATTTCCTTTTTTAGTATTCCTGCAACAGAGCTGCTATTATTATTCCTATTATTATTATTTCTTGGACCTTTTGAGCTAATTCCAGTGAGGCTCTTGAGCCTGGTAAACACAGGAAAAAAAGCTAAAAAACAAAAAAAAAAAAAAAAAAAAGAGGAAACTATACTGACTTTTTGCTGAAGAATAAATCCTCCTTTCCAGCTCTCAGTTAAGGAAAATGACTCCCTATATTTCCTTTCCCATTGGGATGGGAATAGCTGCCCCTCCAGCTTTGTGCCCCCAGGGAATGGCTGGTGAAAGGGAGAGGCAACAGCTGTAAAGAGAAGGCAGCAGCAGCCGGACACCTCTATCCTACAGACACATCCTTTAGAAACTGAACTTCAGATTAATTTGGTGACCCACCAGTGCCGTCAATGTTTGCAAAACCAATGGAGATCTTCCAAGCAAAGGTGTTCCTGTGAGATGTGTGGATCTTAGCATAATTTAAATCAGCCCTCACTGTGCTCCTGGAGCAGCTGAACCAGAGAAAGGAGACATGCTTAAAAATGGAATACATTTTTACACAGTGGTTAAAAAAAAAACATTAGGCAAGAATTTCAAGTCTGCAAGAGAAGTGGCGGTCAGATATTTTTTTCTAGATTTAATTTGTCTACCAGCTTGTGTATGCATATTTCTTTTGAAAACCAGCTCTATCTTTTGGGGCTGACTCATCATAAATGAAATCCTGTTTGCTTTTTGTCATACCAGAAGATCCCCCCACTGAGTACAACCGGAGTTTTGGTGCAGGGAGTAACGAACAGCATCTGGGAAAGAATTTCATCTAATGGCATAGAAGCTAATGGCTTTTCATTTAAATATCTCAACATTTGCCAGTTTGAGGATATGAATAACACGTCCAAGGCTTCCAGGCAGTTAAGCTGTGACATTTCCATCTCATCCATTCTGGCCGATGTCAGATGTTTACAGCACTGAGGAAGCCACACACAAAGTCAGACAAACTCAAACCCATTGCTTTCTTCCCCAATTTGCTGTCCTTGCTGCACATATTAGATTGCTCTAAATTCCCTTGAACTGTTTTCCTGGGTAGTGGAGGCCTCTTGCTGAGGGTACACTGCGGTGCTCCAACCTCCTGCAGCTCGCTTCCTCTGTGATAGAGAAGGACAACTACAACTTCTGTGTCCTTTCTATGTATTTCTGCTTGATTTCCTTGCCCTAGATTTAAAACTTTGACTACTTCTTAAGTTGCTGCTGAAAACAAGTTCCATATGTATTACCCTTCATCTGCATGAGACGCGGAGTGAAAAAAGAGACTTTTCAATTCTAAACTGCAGCATGGGAATTAACTCACAGTGTGCCTGGCTGCAAGTGAAGGCTTTGTGCAGCTCTCCTTCCTCTCTCTGGATCATCATTTTAACATTTGGGGATGCTGCTGAGTACCAGTGCTGACAGCACACTGGTGCAGTCACACTTTTTTCCAGGGATCTGTGGAGCCTATCTCCCGAAAATCTTCTTGCTGTGAAAGACAGAGCTGAACTTCCAAGTGTGAAACTGGAGTGTAAGTCCAACAAGCCTCAGTGAGGACTTTTTTCTCCAATACAATCACTCAGGGATCACAGCATTTGCCTATTATTTCTGTAGATGCATTCAGCCAAGCTCTACATCTCTCTTCATCCTTAAGTGTTTCATTGCTGCATTGCAGTGTGCACCCCATCCTCAGGCTGCTTGGTGGGTGGTGTGCTCTGCCTGGTGCCTACTTTCTCGTCATGCAAACAGAATGGGGAGCTTCATATAATGCAATGTTCTCCCTGCACCATTAATGCCACCTGCTGCCCCACTCACAGAGTTGGTCTTAGCACAAACTTATACATCTTTGATGGAAAGGCATCATTTATACTTTGATATCATAGAAAATCTCAGTGATTCTTATACTTACCAGTCCTATGAGGTTCAAAACTGCCCATAATCAGACCAATGAACTGTCAGTGTCATGGTATGAAATCTTCTTAAATGTAACTCAGTTCTTATCTGTGTCAGGTGCAAGGAAATTCTCTTCAAGAGCATTTGAATGCCCACTACTTTTTTCCCAATTGTCAAACAGCAGGAATCTGAGTGGGTAAGTGAGATTGATAGCACTGGTTAGAGAGAGATCAGGTGTAGTACAAGTTAGAGAGATGGCAATTTCACATCCCCGAAACTCAAGCCAAAGTTGCCCTGACTTGTGCAATTCTAGCCTTCCACACAGTGCTATTCAAGCACATTACTTTTGACATGCAACAACTTCGTTTTTTTTTTCTGCAAGTTCGGTGTCCTCACATTGCTTTTCCCACGTACCTTTCCCTTGGCACTTACAAACCCCATCTGCTGCTCTGATCCCAAGTCACTCCCAGTCGAAGTCTGACAAAGGAATGGAAGGGCACTCTGGTTTCAGGATGGCCCATGAGGACATGCAGGTTTTGCAGAAAATAACACGCTCTTTTTCCCACCGAGCAGTCTTCAAAACAAGCGCTTCCTCCTGCTTCAGGAACTCATGGAGTTCAAGGAGCATTTCTTGTGCGTGGTCATGCAAACTGCAAAGTGCAAACTAGACTTGTTTGCACTGCGAAGTCCAGTGGCTCAGCAATATGCTGAGGCCTGATTAAAGCTCTACAAGAAAGCTTTTGATTTCTATCTGGAATTCTCCGTTTAAGAAAGCAATATATTTCACACTCAGGTCAAACAAAAATGTTTTATTTAAGCCTAGAGGACCTTCTGTCTCACTCACAGTAATTCAGGGCTGCGTTATACAGGCTCATTACGTAGTATTTGCAAATTTTTCCTCCTGGTACTGCACTTTTCGACCAATTTACAGTTTCTGAACATATTTGCCAACTTCTATTCACATTTATCAGTGGCGTTTGCATTCAGCAAAGCCTGAGACAGATAGACTATGAGCAAATCTGATGGACGTGACTCTGATATCTCATTCAATATCTCATCTGACCCCACAGATACAGTTCAGTTCTCCAGTTTACCATTCACATTGCTAATAGCAGAGGGGAACCCTGGAGAGAAATGTCATGGAAGGTGCACTATGTCCTAGCTGCAATGAAAAGCTCCCTGTCTAACACCCTGAAAGAGAACTGTAATATACGAAGAGTGATTTAGTTCCTCTATGTTTATTGGAGCAAGTACTGCCAAATATAAACCCTCACTGATCACGGACTTTACAGCACGGGTTTATTTGTATCGTTTCAGGAGACTTCAATGGCTTTTGCATTTTCATTTCATAATGATAAATTACCTGAAATCATTCCTCTCAGAGCAGATTCCTCCAGCTTTGGCTCCTGCTAGGATGTTTCATTTTATGTTGAAAATTGCAATAGAAGATTTCCTTGAGCCGTTGATATGTCAGAATAGAGTTTATTATCACTCACTGTCCCAGCATATTGGAGCCGTGTGAAAGGTTTTGTAAATAATGTGACACGGGTAGGAACTCATCTGATGCTGTCAGTGAAAGGTGGTGAATATTCCTAGCTGGGCAGGCAAGGTGAAATGAGTGGCAGGAAGTGTGACCTTTTCTAGTATGAGGCTTTCACACTCTGTAATGCATATTGGTAATTAATTAGAAATGCTGGTGGAGGAAAAGGGATTTTGGTGGCACAATATGTTGTCTTGTATGTATTATTACAAATATTTGTTCGTATACATCTATAATGAATTAGAAAATGGATTCTGAACACTATTCTCTTCAATTCCAGTCCTGCTACCGGAATATTTTTGAGAGTGAATGGAAATTGCTGCTTTGCTCATCTCAAATGTCTGTCTGTGACTATCCCACTCCACAACCAAAAGTGTTATCACTTACCAGATTGTGTTGAAGAATTGGAGGGTTGACCCCTCCAACATACCTGTATTCCCAAGTGCATATTAAAACTGTTTATTAAATATTGAGGTATTGTAGTTAGGAAATTCCTGTAATAATAAACAATTAAAAGACATTTGTTTCAGCCAAGGTCCCCTTAAAGCTGGTGGTTGCTCCAAACCTAACTCCCATGGCGATCTGAGTCCTGTAAGGGCTACTCTGTGCTTTATTGCTTGGAAAATGAGAGAATCTGATGACAGCATCAACCTTGTAGTTAGCGAATTTGTGTAAATGTTGAAAACTAAGTCTGTATTATCATAGGACATGTATTCAGATCTCACTTAAAACAGGCTAAATCCACTCATCTATTAGCTTTCAGGTGTAGGTAGCAGAAGGAAATTAATTTAGAAATGTATCCATGGCTTGCCCAAGTGTCATTATCTTGGCGTCTAATCATAGCTCTTAATTTACATTTGAGGAAATTGACACATGGAGAGGTAAATTTTCTCATTATCAAATGAATATCTAAGTTAGGCAGCTAACTATTGATTGCCAGTTTTAACCTTGACGTCTCACGTGTCAAGTTCCTCCTCTGCGTAAATGCGTGTAGGATCAGGGATGAGTCAGCTTCCCAACTGAGCTGCAAGGCTCCTGATTTCTTCACATCCAGGCTGTCCAACCTGTGGGACAGATGCTTCCAGCTCGGAGTTGTTTCTCTGCTGTTTATTGCAGCTCTCACTGTTTGTGGTGCGTATCGCTCAGACCATTCCTCTTGGGCAGTTAGTTGCTCCAATTATTTTTAAAGGAGTTTTGTGCACGGCTCAGTTCTGTATCCTTGCCTCCGCTCAGGGGTCTCCTGACACTTCCTACTGGTTTCAGCATTAGTTTATATGCAGACAGAGTACAGATTTAGCCCTTCCCTGGGTTTTTGGCTGATTTTTTTTGTCAGTGTATTTGTCATAGCCCAAGTGGTGTTTCCGACTGAATGCTGCTAATCGTTTACTACTCAGCACAGTTAAGAATGAGATTTTATTTTTAGGTTCTGTCTCTCCACGTCTTTCCATTTTGAGATAAATCCGTCTCCGACGTCTCCTGTTTCAGAGCTACAAAATCTGAGTTTCATTTTGCAGCTCCAAATTGCTATTTCATTCATGTATTAGCGTAGTCATTAAGATCTCTTGCTCTTATTTATCAGACATTTCCAGAAGTTGTTTTTCTGTCACTGAGCCCCAGCAGAAACTCTGTCCCACGCTGGCTCCATCACAGCCCTCACATTGCAGTAGGACAGCTGACTGTTAACGTACTGCCTGCAAATAACCTTCAGGTACACGTGGCACTATTGGATATTTAGGGCAGAGCACGTTCACAACCTCTGTGGCGCTGGGAAGAGAAAGGGATGGCAGGAAGAATTAGTCCAGTCCATAAGATTCCCCTTCTCATACAATCACAAGGTTGTGAAAGACCTCTAAGATCCCCACATCCAACCCCAGCCCACCCCACCATGCCCACTGCCCACATCCCTCAGTGCCACATCTCCACCATTCTGGAACCAATAAATCACCACTCTTTCTGAGAAGAAATTTTCTCCCCAGTCCAACATTTTACTTTTGCCTTTCTGCCTGTCTAAAATCTTTCCAGTTGAAGTTGTCTCTCCCGCCTTGATTTCCATCCAAATGCTTCTCATGGGGGAAAGCAAAGTGCTGGATTTGAATATAAACAAATCTTTTCAGACCATTTTTCTTCTCCAGATCTTATTTCTGGAATTATGATTTAATAAAGTAGAACCAGAGAGTTTTTCAGACTGATCTTTTCCCTTGCTGCTTGTAAGACTCAGACAACGCAACGGAAAAAGAACAATGAAACAAATGGGATGTGTTGGACCACACTGGCTGCAGTGATGAAAGACTCTGAAAATTTTAATATTGCTTGTTTCAAATGAAGACTACAGAAGAGGTCCTACAGGTGAATCCAGAAAGAAAAGGAAGAGACCTGGGGCCAGACAACACCGGTTCACTGAAAGCTTTGTAAATATTTGCAGGTTTGGCCTTAACTTCAGATTTATGGATGAGCCCAGACCACTTGAGCTGAACCTGGCTGTACTGCAGCCAGCTCTACGTGGCATGGCAAGGCTTGCTCTGCTCCTTATCTAACATGAATGAGTAGCTTTACTCCTTGTTGTCATTCTCTCTTTATTCTTTCTTTTTATTGTATTTCATGGAGGGGAAACTATCCTTATCTTGAACCATTCTAACGTTGTCATGGGAAATTGATTTCAAAAAGGCAGTTTCTCTCCCACTCTTTCCATCTTCCCCACAGATGTGTGTTTGCGCAGTCTGTTCTCCTCTCCTTGCTCCTGCAGCTCTGCCATAACAAATCAGTTAAAGGCAGTCGGTGCCACCCATACCTTCATAGAGCAGGAAGGGAATCAAAACGAGCCCATCTGAAACACACAGAAAGTTATTTATTTATCTGACTGCCTCTGTGTTCTGCTTGAGAAACGGTGTGGCTTAATTCAGTCGTCTCAGGCAGTAAGGACTGCAGAGCACTTGTAGTCCCCAGTGTTTCTCAAAGACCAGGCCTTTAAATGAAAGCAATTTCTAGACGGCACGTTTCCTTCAGCTGGTGACTTAGTTCATCACTGTGAGTTACAGGTGTCTGATGGCCAGCTGGGGAGCTGTTGGCAGAGAATGAACTGATCTGGGTGTCATTAGACCTGGGTTTTCTTTCTGGATTCCCTACTGATGATCTGGGTCAAGTCATCCCATTGCAGTTTCCCTCCTGTAAAATGGGGAGAGCCTGTATTCATTATAAATCCCTTTGACAGCTGCAGCTAGGAGGAATCATATCACAGAATCATAGAATGGCTTGGGTTGGAAGGGACCTCAAAGATCATCTTAGTATCAACCCTCCTGTAACCTAGTGAAAATGAACTGGCATTGTGATCATTAGTGCTACCTTCCAGGCACTTAGTTTTTCTCTGTGCATTCTTGTGCCAGAGCCTAGGTGGCTGTGTTGTCACCAGTTTCAAATTCCACACTTTGAGCCTTTTGTCTTGTGCTCGGCAGCCTGATAGAGATTTCCCTACAGACAGACATTCCGTGATCTCATTAACTCATTTAAAATCTAACTCAAATTCTTTTATAATTTTTCTCCACTCTATCTGATCTCCTTCTATTTTTTGCTTGATGTGCTTGTCCACATGCTCAGTGAGTGGTTTGTTTTTGTACCCAGCACTGTGCTTTGACTCCCATGAAAGCCACTGTGTCAAATCTCTAATAAACTGTGTGTAAGCTATTCGTGTCACACTCAGAGCTAGGAGCAGAGTCCATTATGCTAATGGTCAGTGCAAGCTTCCTATAAACTACATACACTCAAAGGGCACTGGCTGTATGTTACTATAAAATATTAGAATGGCTTGGGTTTGAAGGGACCTCAAAGATCATCTAGTTCCAATCCCGTGCTGTGGACAGGGTTGCCAACCACCATATCAGACACTAGATCAGGCTGCCACCGCCTTCCCTAGAGAAAGACATGCTAATGTACATGATAGGTGCTCCAAGAGAGTCAGCATGACTTCACCAAAGGCAGATTATGGCTCACCAATCTGGTGGCCTTTTACAGTGGAGTGATGACATCAGTGGGCAAAAGAAGGGCAACTGATGTCATCTACCTGGAGTTCTGCATGGCCTTTGACATGGTACCACATTACATCTTTGTCTCTAAATTGGAGAGAGATGGGTTTGAAAGGTAGACTATTTTGTACATAAGGAATTTGTTGGGTGGTCACAGCCAGAGGATTGTTGTCAATGGCTCTATGTCCAGGTGAAGGCTGGTCCCCAGTGGTGTCCCCCAGTGGCCCGTTTTGGATCTGGTATTTTTTAACATCTTTATCAGCGACACAGTTGATGGGATTGAGTGCGCCCTCAGCAAGTTTGCAGGCAACACCAAGCTGAGTAGTGCAGCCTGTTTAAACATGTGAAATGGGGAGGATATAGAAAAAAGATGCTTTCTTTCTGGTTCTTACAACTTGTTCCTTCCAATAAGGAGACAAAGCAGTGGTTTTCAATTTTTCAATTTTTGGGGGGCCCTGCTGGCATAAACTCAGTGAATCAACAAGTTTGCTGGATTTAGGAGGTTACAGCAGAAAATGTCTTGGTCTTCCCAGCCAGGAAAGCAACTGATGTTGTGTAGACTTCAGTGGGGTGTTTCAGTGCCTACAAGGGTGATCCATGACTGTAATTTCAGTGCTATGGTCATCTGAGCTGCATGTTGAGAATCCCACTGCTGTTATCCCCTTCTGGTATCCAGGGAGCCCTGCCCTACTGATGTGCCTGTGATAGAGTGATCCAAGTGCTGCAGAAATCCACTTTTAGCTACTTTTCAATAAATACTGCCAAAGGCACACTGAGCAGATTGCTAATGCACAGTCCTTACCATCCGCACTGTTTTCCAATCTCTCTCATGCATTTGGGAGACAGCCACAGTACGGGACCTGGGCACCTGCTCAAATCAGCTCACGTTGAGAGCAATGCACACCCACAACAAATCCTTCAGAAATGGCCCATGATTAGACACATAAGTTATTGTCCACTGACAAGTTCCAAATAATGGATACATTTGAGAAAATGACAATCTGCTGGCAGATAGTTTGCAAACAGAAAAAGAGATAAAATTCGTCAGCTAAATGATTCATTTTGGCTTCCTCTGACTTTTCATAGCAAAAACAAACCGTGCTTAGCTTCACCAGGCAGTTTCCGAGCTTTGCAATTTCTTTCTCTGATTGTCATGCATATAATATCTTATTATATTTGATATTAATGGCTGTGTGGTGCTCAGGTATTGAAAATCCATATGGCCTGTATAATATTTACAGTATGACAAAGTAATAAGTCACAGCGACAGCCTGCTGTCGTGCACTCCTAGCATTTAGCTCCAAGCAAATGCAGAGACGTACTGCGATGTTCGTTGAGATGTGGATGGATCTGGCTTTTAATTAGCTGGATTTGTGGCTTATGGTGGGGGAGCTGCAAAGGGAGGGGGTTGCTTTGCATATGTTCTGGTGGCATAAAGACTGATAGCAGAGGAACAGTTCAAGTGCAGCTCAGTGGCTGTGGTTGGTTGTTTTCTGGCCTCACTGCACGCTGGCAAAGCAGATGGGAGAGCACCATGAGAACACCCTGGGCTTGTTGGTGGGCTGCCCTCTTGGCTGGAGTGGTGCTTCCTGCTGTGCTGCATGGATATGGGAACAGCACTGAGCACTGAATTGGTTTTGGGAAAGGGGTGCTGGGCTGTGACCCTGGGAGCGCTCAGAAGCTGCGGAGACCAACCAGGCAAAGCAGGGTGCAGATGGCTGTCAGCAGCTTCGATGACACGCCTGCCAAGCCAGGGACAGAGTGTGAAGCTGATGCTGTCAAGGATGGGGATAAGATGAGGCTGCTAATGTGAGCTTGAGCAAAGGCCTGGAGTTGAGAAGGGAAAATAAAAAAGCCACAGAGATTTGTACACAGCTTGGCCTGGGAGAGGAGGGGAGGAGGGGGAGGTCGATGCTGACTGACAGGGACTGGACCTGAGCAATGGGGAGGAAATTGCTGTTGTGAATAGGAGGCAGAGATTGGAGACTACAGAGACAGGCTCAGGGAAAGGTCAGGAGCGTGGAGCTACCAGATGAGCATGGCTAAAGCTTCAGCTCCTGGGGAGTCAGAATGAGCAGTGTGGCTCAGCCCTCCTGACCCTGCACGTGTTAGGTGAGCCACCTGCTGCAGATGTTTCTAAAAGCCAAAATAAAACCCCATAAGTCTGTGGCTGGTGGCTTAACCCTTCCTGTCTGCAACATCCACAGTGAACCATGCCACATGGAGCTGGTGAGGATGCTCAGCTCCACTGTGCTGGTTTGGCAATGCCTCACTGCGCCATGCTTTTTCCCACTTCCAGATGTGGTTTCTGTGCCATGGGGTATAGAAACCTGCCAACATCTGTCACTTAGGCTTTGGTCTCATTTACAGCAAGAAGATTTCTTATAACGACAGGAACTTATCAAGCTGAAAAACTTTCAGAGACCGTTTCTTAGGGGTTGGAGTGGAAATGGGATCTCCTCCTGCAGGACGCGATGGCCTTTTCCAGGGGACAGTTTAATCTTTCAGAGACAGATGAATATGAAACTCAATAATCCAGTAATACAAGCAGAAGATGAGGGGAGATGGAGAGAATTTCAATAAAGCAGCAAAAAGTAAAGAGCCTGGAGCTACTGCAGTTTCCTTCAGAGTCCTGGGACAATGAACTGGGGTGGAGCTTGCTGAGGGCAGATTGCGCAGCATTGGCTCAAGGGCAAAAGCTGCTTTATCACACAACATTCCCTGCTCCACATGGATGTTTATGTGGTTTTACAATTCAGTAGCCTCCCCCCAATCCAATTCCCTGATTTTTCTTGATTTTCTATAACTGTCTCCTTTTTGCTCTCAGGCACTGTATTCTTGCTTTTCCCTCCTGCATCTTTCCGCCTCATGCTGCAAACTCTACTTTTTCTCAGCAAAAGCCTGTGTGGGACTTGAGCATAAGGTTTCTGCTGGCTGTCAGCAAAAGAGAAGATATCAACTGGGCTGTGTAAGGCAAAAGAACTGGATAGAAGGAAACACATCACTAATTTCTGCTTTCAGCATGCAGCCTCAGTAACGAACAGGATAAAAGGCGCTGGAAACCAACTGGAAGGATGTGCTCGGAAGAGAAGACTTGTTGCACAGTTTCCTATGCTGTTGCAGAGCACTTGAAGCTGGGAGGTGTCCCAGTGAGGACCCGAGGGCCACTACATTTATGAGTTATGGAAGTGTCATTTTGCTGTGTCCACCCCAAAATCACTATGCAGAAATGCCACTGTCTATAAGCCCTGCAGCAAAGTTGGGCTCTTAGGGTTGTTTTCATTCTAGAATAGATGTCACATCTGACAGCTGCTGTCACCCTATGATTATGCCAGCATATCTTCTTTTGATAGAGTATGAGCCCTGACTGATTAACAAAGTGCCCTTTGGCCTCAGGTTAATGACAGATTTCACAGCACTGCTATGGAGTAATTATTGTTTAAAAAGGTCTTAGTGGAAGTTTTGATATTCTCCTGCTGGCCTGTGTCCATCTCAATGTAGAATCAGAAAGTAACAATTATGGGCACGCAGACCAGCTCACCTGGAGATCTCATGGTCCTGATTCTTGATGCATGTCACATCTCGGTATTAGATGGACTACTGTGTCGGGTTTGCTTCTTTTTATGACACCTCAGTCTATTAATCAGCCAAAGTATGAAGTTGTGCCAGTCCATAAGTTATTTGAGTTATCAAGTTATCGTGTGAATCACTTTCCTCCATCTGTCAGTTGTCTCACTATGTCAGCTAGTGAAGTCCCCTGGTAGATCCGTCTTCCAAGTGTATCTCATTTCCTTACTTCTGATTGTCATTGAGATATCAATCTCCAGTGCACGATGTTGTCTTTTTCTTTTTTTTTTCTTCATTATATGATCTTACCAGTTTTCTGTAGTTTTTTGTCTTGGTGGCAAAAGTGGCACAGACTTTCTTGTGAATGGTGCTGCTCTGTAAACACAGAGATCAGCTGCAGACCCCTGACTGCAGCCCATAGACCACAGCTCAAGAGCTGCAGATCTGAGCTGTTTATGCCTCACTGCAGTGCCTTGGTATTTCGGTACAGTATCTTTGCATGACTCCAATTTGGTATAGAAGTGCTGTTACCACCATGACTCAGATTGTGACCTCTCTGTAACGTTCAGATTAGTAAAGGAATAGATGTGAGATTCTGCTAAAAATTATATAGCTTGAGTGACTTAGATATCCAAGTGACATATTCTGAGTGATGTATTAAATTAGGAGCTTAAGCTTGAGTGAAAGTGAGTGGACTTAGTTTCCTACGCTTCTGTATTGCAGCACTTTGTAGAGCAATGCCTAAATGTTGCATTTAAAGAGCTTGCAGGGAGGCCAACAGAAAGCTTGTAGTGAAATGTGGAAGTGAGGTCTTCTAGTTCCCAGGTCAGCTTCCTTCCCAGTACTGATGAGAGAGAGAGAAGCAAAGCCAATATTTCAGAAGCCAGAACCAAGGAATAGAAAATGGTCCCAGTTAAGACCAGTATAGAAGACAGGGCATTTTCTTCTCCTGTGTGCTGAAAGGACATCATTGAATGTGCTCCTTTACCTGCAGACCCCTTCTGCTGAGCAAATGTTTTTGCCAATTAAAGGGTTTCCTGCTGCTGTGGTTGATCCACACAAGTGGAAATAGAGGGGAGGCGTGGAGGAGAGAATCATTAAATCAGCAGAACAAAGGCACCAGGGCAAGTTAAAAGACCTGATCTGAATAAAGGAAGCTCCTCAAAATATCACCTTCTTCGTCCTGCATGTCCTTCATCCATCCAATTCTCCTGAATGCTGTAGAGAGGCTTTGTCATTCTCAATGACATGGCGGGAGGAACCAGTCCTTCAGCAGGCTGCCTAAAATAGCAACAGACAAGAGACAAAGTGCTCAGAGGTTCGGCTCAGTCTATGAATGCTCAAAGTTTCAGGGCCAGATCTGGATTATTCAGTCTTCACAATAAGCTTCCTCATCACAGATCCTTGGTGCTTTGTAGACTGAGCCACAAAGATGGCCTCATTCATGGTTGCCCCTCTTGTGGACATCAGCAATGTCTTTTAGACAGGTGAGGTACCAATACCATGTAGTATTACAATCCAAACTTGGGCCCAGATTACTGTGTTGTCTTTAGCAGTCTTATGTGTCCCCAGTGAAAACGGGATCAATTTTTCCCTGTCTCCAAAATTCCTCATTAACTAGGCAGTTCCTCTAGCATCCTTACTGCCAACTTTCCATGTTCTTGTACAAAGTCTGTCAACATGGTATTTCAGCATCTTCCAGGGTGACTTAGGAGCATCTGACTGCTAAGGTCATTGCAGCTTTACATTTATATTATCAGAATTTTTCCTACTGCTGCCTTTTTAAAATATATATCCTTTCCTTTCTTATTTGTCTAGTAATTCACCTCTTGGGTCTGAGGGATATGACCTGTGAGAAGATTCCAGTCTAACACTGCCAGTTCAAGAGCTATGATTGAGTTACTTTCCTATAACTATTAATACAAAACCTCCAAAACTTGTGTACAGGACATTGCAACATGTCCTTACTTGCATTGTCAGCAGCTTGCAATGCTTGTATAGAATTTTGTGTTCTTATAAAACCATTGCACCAAGAGACCTTTACAGTCCTTGTTAATATTTACAGTGATCTTCCAGGTAAGAAAGCAACCTTAGGCAATGCAGTCACTTCTTTCCCATAGATCCTCTCTATTCCTTTGTCCAGAGAATACTTTATGCATCTAAAACTTGAGTCATGTGTGTAGATAGAATAAAATAAGACTGATTAAATCACTGTGTTTCAAATGGGTAGATCAGACCATGGCAAATAGTATCTTTGTGCCATGTTCTTGCAAAAGCCTGTGCAAAAGGTTGTGCTTTTGTCCCTCCTGACATATCTAGCTATCAATCTTGCATAGGAGATAGCAACCAGTGAGAGGGAGATACTTTTCAGTGCAGTGGAAGATATGGAGGTTCAAATCCCACATTTGCTTCCTTTTGGCTTCTGCTGGGGATTGGTCATTAGCAGGGCCCCGTAGGAAGCTGACCTGTACCCACCACTGTACCCACTTTCTAAGCCGCACCAGGGTTAAACGGTCCTTGCTGTGGAGAGAGGCTGTGTGTGCATAAGCCTTTTCAAAGTCCCTGAGCATTTATCATCATTCCTGTCTCCCAGCTAATGAGCAGCTAAAGTGATTTTCTATTGCTTGTAATTCACCAAAATTGTTCTAACTGTTCGAAGAGCCAAAATTGACAGGCTAATGCGGCCGCTCGCCTGGCTGTCTCAATGGCTCATCGAAGGGTGAGCTGATTGCTGCCTCGGTGATCAGCCGAGGTGCTTCAGACAACATCATTTCTGTAATACATCAACAATCTGAAAGCTGAAAACAAAGGCCAGAGGGGAGTAATCATCAGTCACAACTCAACGCTTAAGGCTAAAATAGGTCAGGGCTGAATACTAAAGAGAACAAAGAAGAAGGGGAAAAAAAAAGAAGTCTTATTTCTTGGTTTTCTTTCTGCCTCTTTGTCTCTCTGTGTCAGTCTCCAGGCACTGTGGGTGTGGAACTTCCCTTATTGAAGCAGACTCGCTTAAGATGGAATTGGGGATGGTGTGGTTTCCTATTGCAGTCTCCACTGACTACAGGCAGGTGCTCTGGAGAAGGCATCAGTTTGAAATATGTCCTCAGCATGTGAGAGATTGTGCTTGTTGCTCACCTTCTTCTTAGTCCAGGACAATACGGCAATTTGAGGAATGAATGCTCTCACAAATGCAAAACCGAGGTCCAAAAATACCAGCCCCTGGTGCTCAAATCCTGAATCAGCTCATACTCCTAGAACTCCCCAAACCTAAGTCTATCTTCAGAAGTCTCAGATTTTTTGTTTACAGATATACGCAAATATATATATGGACCAGATTTTTTTCAGGATTTGGCTTCAGGATTTTGAATTTTTAGAGTGCATTTTGTTTTGCATTTCTACAGTTATTTTTCCTCCAGTGACAGAAGTTAGAAAGTCATGTGGAAACAAAACAGGCACTGCTGGAAAAACATGACACTGAGGGAGGGAGCCTGTTGTACTGATGTCTCTGATGTCCTGTTATGAATCCTTGTTGAAAACTTCTAGCTGAGAATTTCAGGATGGCTCTGCTGTATGTGAATTCAATGTAGTCTACAGTAGACTTCATATTCCAGATAACCCCTCAGTGAAAGCATAGGCCTCTTTTTCCTAATCTTCTGTCTAGCTTCAGAAAATCTATAGGAGTAGAATCTAGAATCATAGAATCATTAAGGTTGGAAACGACTACTAAGTACACCAAGTCCAACCATCACCACACCACCACCATGCCCACTGACCATACATATCCCTCAGTGCCAAATGCCAGTGTGTCTCAGTGCTTTACCTCTTGGTAAAGCACTCTTTCAGATGGCTGAAAGATGGCCCACAAGTTCCCACATCATTGATGGGAATGAGTACATACAGATGAGTACATAATCCCATTTCTTTCAGGAAAAGGGCCACCAAGAAATGTTCATACTTGTTTGTAGGATCTGCAGCTTTCAGGGAACCCCCTGGAGAGTTGGACTCAAGAACAAGCGATCTCAAGCATTGGGAAAACTGAGACTATGGAGAAACCTAGCCAAGGTTTTTAGTATTCAAGATCTAACTCCTCTTCTGGCTGAGGGCATGACTAAGAATACAAATGTGTGTTTTGTCCAGGTGCTTCATGCAAACCCAATGGACCAAGCTTTTTGTCTGTCTCCTTGCAGACATAGGTGTCACTACTGGAAGTTAAAGCATCTGCCAGCATGGCTTTCAGGATCACTGGAACTCAAAAGCTTTCTCACATCATCAAGCGCAGACCCCAGGGAAGTCATTTTAACATGATGCTTATGTACTCAGCCCTCTATATCTGAACTAGACAGCTTGAAACCTTGAAATACTATGGCAATTCTTCTACGTCCAGTCTGGTCTCTCATCATCATTAACTGAACTACAGATGAAATTTGAAGGGATTTATCCAGCCATTCTCATCAAAGCCAGCCACTAAAGAGAGCTCTGAATATTAACCCCATGCTGTGTTTATTTATTCACCAGAAATTCTTTTGGGTACAAATTAGTTTTTGAACCTAATTTTCAGAGCACACTTGGTTTGGTGCATAAAACCTGAGTCTGTGTGAGCTAGCCACAGGACTGTCTTAGCAACTGCTGCTGTGTCCTCAATAGAAGGGATAATCACACTAATTTAATCTGATAGAATGATGACTCTACCTTCAAACTTTAGAGCTGACTGAGTGACAAACCTAATGCTTTTTAAAATCAGTGGTCCTGGATTCAGTTCTTACCACTGTGACCCAAAAGCAGGAATCAGGCTGTGACTTACAATGGGTAAAAATAGCCAGAGACACATAGGATCAGCTTCCCTGTTCTAAGAAACATGAATAATTTCTGCTACGTTGGTGCTCAGGGTCTTTAGATACCATATGGTAGATCTATACAAATGGAATATAAAGTGTTTCCTGAGTCATTTTCTTTCTCAGACAAAATCCTGAAAGATGGGAGAAAAGAAGTAACATCTCCCTTCTTGGAAGAGGAACTGAGATGCAAAGTGACTCAATAAATTTCATGGAGTGACTGTAGCAAAGGTGGGGTTTGAAACTGTCTTCTGAATCCCAGGAACAGGAGTTGCCCATGGAACAATATAATCAGCACTGTTAAATGCTTTTCTGAGGCTTGTTTGTACAGGTTCTGAATTTAGTGATTTGGGAGTTTTCCTGAAGGACTTATTTATGTGCTCATCTTCCTTGGCTTCTTACGTTGACAGAAGGATGGCTTTTCTGGAAGCTGGAACAGCTGCCAGGTTAAGCTGAATTGCTGTTTTAAAGAACCACCTTGCTCTGTTGACTACTGAGTGAACCTAAAGAGTTTACTTTCAGTAGCCTGAAGCTAAAAAAAGAAGCTAAGTTGCCAACACTGTCTCATTTATTCACAGAATAAAGCCCTCTCATAGTAATCGTCCATGTCTCCTTCTTCTTTGTCTGGCTTGCCTTTCAGATTTCTTGGTTTTGTGCAGCTGGATGCTGTTGGACATTTATAACCAAAGAGAGAGCTGAAAAACTAGAAAGCACATCTGAAAAGGAGACTTAAATAGAAAAGATGCTTAGATTTAAAGAATTGTCCCTGAATCCAATAGTGACGCATTAAATCACCAAACTTTCAATAACTCATACAATATCTCCATGGAGATGTGCACCATATGGAGTTAATTAGTAGAACAACAAAACAATCAATTAGTTCCTTAATTAGTTTTACTAAGAAATGATAACAAACACAAACAATTTATTCAAAC
This sequence comes from Tetrao urogallus, assembly GCF_951394365.1. Taxonomy (NCBI): domain Eukaryota; kingdom Metazoa; phylum Chordata; class Aves; order Galliformes; family Phasianidae; genus Tetrao; species Tetrao urogallus. The sequence goes on along the minus strand of NC_136832.1, from coordinate 4,578,679 downwards.
AAATAGCCAGACCACAATGATAGTTTAATGGCCCCTGTGAAACTGGCTCCATGCTGAGCTCTTTCGTGTTGTTTTGAGTAATTCTGAAGATATTAGCTTTGGTCCAGCCAAAATGTTTTATCAGTATGATCAATTATTTATGATATTAGAAATAGAGAGGAGATTGCTGCGTATTAAAAAAATAATAATGATTTAAAAATATATAGAAAAGGAAACCTTAAATAACACGGTTGGATCAAACCAGGAGTTAACCTGGTAGCAATCGATGGGGATTAAGGCAGTGGGGATTTGCCCCGCCTGCTGCAACACCATTTAATCCCAGAAATAAATCTGATTTTTGTATCATACTCAGAATGGCATTTTTGTTTCATAAGCTGTTTGGGGAAGACTAAATCAGGAATACAAAGATTTCCCATTAACTTGGATGTTTTTAAATCAATGTGATGCTGAGAAGTAGGGTATTAGAAATTAAGTAGTTGGATATAAAGAGTGGAAGTCAGAATATATAAGGAGAATTTTCAATCTGTTTTAAATTTATTTTTAATCTTTTATTTTAATGTTGATTGAATACAGACGTTTGTATGAGGTATTTTTTTGGGTGAAAAGATTCATCTCCACAAATTACACCTGATTTCTACTGATCTAAAGAAGACTTGAGAGCTCTGGAGGATGCATTACCTATGCCACCAAGAAAAGCAAATATCAAAATTAGCTCCCTTGCTGCACTCAGGAGCTGTGATTAATTGCTTGTTAACAAGATTTTCAGAGTACAATGATTTATCTGAGTTTGATCAGGCAGATTATGGGATATAACATTTTAATAAATTTATTGAGACTACAGATATATGTTAAAATGATAAATAGGTCAAGCTGTTATAGGTATCTAAGTTCCAATAAAATTATTTTTAGAATGCATTTATGCAATGGAAAAAAAAAAAAAAAAAAGATTATTTAACCAGTTGCATTTTTATGACCGAATCCTTTTCTTTTTTAAAAAAGCCCAGACTTTAGAATGGTGATTTATTACCACCATTTCCCCCATAAATCTTCTTTCCCCAATAAATAAATCTCTCTTTCTCTCTCTCTCTCTCTTTTTTCCTTTCCTTTTGGCAGAAACAACCTATCTTTGCAACTCTGGAGGAGGCTCAGACCTCGCAGCCACAGGGAATGATGCAGACTGTGAGCAGTCACACCCCGAGGGGACACATCTGGCAGCGCTCTTTGTTTGGGAACTCATCACAATCCCAAATCACAGAATCGCTAAGGTTGGAAAAGACCTCTAAGATAATCTTGTCCACCTACCACCAGCACTGCCCACTGGCCGTATCCCTCACTGCCACATTTCCACAGTTCTGTAACACCTGCAGGGATGGTAGATCCACCACAGCCTGGGCAGCTGTGCCAATTCCTGACCACGCTTTTGGCGAAGAAATGTTTCCTAATATCCTGAACCTCCCTTGGCACAACTCGAGGCCATTCCCTAATGGGAACGGGACATTGGCAGTAGAGGAGCAGGTATGAAAACAGCAGATTGAAATGCAGTCTCTTGTTAAGTGACTAAAGCACTCGATAGTACACCTTTTACACCTCTTCGTTTCTTTGGCCACTAAAGTGTGCATGTACGTTTGTATGTGCATTTGAGTCTTCTTGTTAAATCAGCAAGTAAAATGGAGTCCCTCTCTTTGCACCTTGTGGGTGCAGCTTAGTAAATTGCTGAAGCAGAGGAGTGAAATGTCATTTTCAGCACTGTGCAAGCCAACTCTTCCCCTTGTTTCCATCCTGCAGGTCTGTGGGAGGTGGCCCTGCCACCATCCTCAGCTCCCAGCAGCCTCTGGTCAGTGCCTGAGTGGCGGAGGATAAATCACAGCTTGCAGCCAGGCTGCTGGTTAGAATGTAAATGTCTAAACTTTGGAGAAGTGACCTCTGTTAAGTGGTTTAATGCAGTCTGTTGCCAGGAGCTCATGAATTCTGTATTACAGCAAGTAGTTCCATGAGACTGCAACTATCTTACTAATAATACAACCTCAATATATTTATCACAATAACTCAGGCACAGAGAAAGTATAAATATCTTTGATACTGGGAAATGAACTGGCTGCCTATAGGCATTCTGCCTGCTTTATTGTTTTAACCCTTTATGAGCATCTCTGGTGCAGACATGGTGCAAAGAAACAAGTGTAAGAGGAATTATATGTTGATGGTATGTCTGTGCAAAACATACTTTATGTAAAAGGATTCAGGGTGTTTTACACGTTACCAGATTGGATATTGTCATCATAGAATAGTTTGAGTTGGAAGGGACCTTTAAAAGCCATCTGGTCCCACTCTTTGCAATGTGCAGGGACACCCACAGCTCTATCAGTGCTCAGAGACCCAACTGCCAGACCTTGGGTGTCTGCAGGGATGGGTACCACCACCTCACTGGGCAACCTGTGCACTGCCTCACTAAATGGGAAGGCTTCTCTAGACACCAGAAAGCTTGCTTCATGAACATCTGAATGTGCACCCACTCATGCACTTGGTGAACTTGGTTTCTCTTACCATGCAGTATATGTAGGAGAGAACTGACCTTTGTTTTAAGCATCCCATCACTCCCCATGACACTAACTCTTTTTTTTTGTTGTTGTGCTGGAGGATAAAGAGACCCAACAGAAACAGTGACACTTATTAACATAACCACCACTGCAGATTACTCCGGAGGTCAGATGGTTCCTGTTTGCAGCCCTAACCTCATCTGACTCACTCTGCCTGATGTGATCTGAGACTGCGGTGGTATCTGATGGATTTTAAAGCACATGGATATGGTCAGGTAGAGCCGATTTCTCCATTCCTAAGGGATTTAGGACAGGGGGAATTAGAAGTTATTATGCAGTAGCTAAAGAATTCTGTGTGATCACATCTACGTGATAAAGATAGTCATGTTCTGGAGTGATAAAAGCCTAATTTCACGGGCCATCCGCACTGGCTTTCTTCAGATAGATAATGTTTCTACCACACACATTCTCCCATCTTCTTCTTCTCCCTGTTTTTTTTTCTAATTTTCTTTTTCTTCTTTTAACTTCTTATTCTCTTTAATTTTGTATTTTTAATTTAAGCAAAACCTTGGTGTTGCTGACGAAGTATTACTTTTTACGGTCATTTTACCCTCTCCAAAAAATCATCCAACATTTCCAGCAATGGCAGAAAACTTTGAGGAGCAAAAAAAATATTCTGAGGTTCTTTTCTTTTGAAATATGGACTGGATACAGAGAGGAGAAGGTCAGGGCTGTGGTGGCTGAGACAGCAGGGGAGGAGAAGATGTCAGAGCTGCTTTTTATTGTTTTTATGATACTACTTAGACCCAATAAAATGTGTCAATTTCAGACATAAACAACTTGAGATGGGCCCAGCAAAATGTGATGACATTATTGAAATGTGGGCTGTCCTGCTGAGCTGCATTTCGCACATAATGGTGGGCTCACAGACCGCCCTGCAGTTCAGTGGAATCCTTCTGGCAGTGTACATTGTGCTTGATGCACAGATTTAACTCTTGCTTATTTATTTGTAGTGGGAGAGTGTTTTCAGCTGTGAAATCTCTGTGAAATTGAGATTTCACCGCATGTTGAACTTCATGTCCTCAAGATCACCGGGGCCTTATTTGCAGCTGTGCAGTGAGCTCTGCACATGGCTGGATCTTCAGAATGCTCAGGGCACCAATCCTGCTGGGCACTAAGTGTTCCTCTACTGCAAAATCTCAGCATCCTTGTAGCACCTTCTCTGCTCACTGTGCTTGCAGGGATGTGTTTACGCAAGAAAAGAAAAACCCACTTCTTCAAGTGGTGATGCAGTGGCACAGCTGCCCAGGGAGTTGTGGAGTCATCATCACTGGAGGTGCTCCAGAACCATAGAAATGTGGCACTTAGGGACACATTGAGCACACTGGGCGCTGGCTGATGGTTGGGCTTGGGGATCCTAGTGATTTTTTCCAATCTTAATGATTCTGTGATTCTATGATCCTGATTTCCTTTGGCTGTGTGGATTCCTGTCAGTTCAGGGAGGCCTCACATCTAAGCAAAGCCTGCTCTGAGGGAATCTAAGCTGCGTGTATCATTTTAGGATGAGTTTTATTAACCTTTGTCATCTTCAGCATTCAAGCTGCTTGCAGAGTTTGCCCTACAGAGATTAAGAGAAATGAGAAGGGGCAATTTGAGCCAGAAGGTACTAAAAAGGGGAAGATGAAGCCTTTCTTTTGCCAAACCAGCCCAGTGATATACTATTATTTGCTAAACCAATCACATTTATTTGCTTAACCAGGCAAATTTTGGCTCAGTACATTATAGCCACAGCACTGAGGAAAGCAATTCCTGATAGAGATGTAACTGTCACTAATTAAAGTGCCTGGTAGGGGATCCCAAATCCACCTGACCTTGCCACAACCTCATCTCTGCAAGTGAGAACCTCTGAGTCTTGGAACTTGTCTCTCCCTTGTCTATTTTTCAAACATTTTTCCCAAGGCTTTCAGACCAACAAAACCTCAATTATCTTAAACTCAAAGCCGGGCAAACAGACAGATGTCTGAGGACAGGACTGCTCTTGCCCATTTAGATGAGACACTTTCTCTCTAATCTACTGAAATTCCTCTAACATGCACTTTATTTTTTAATGTCCAACGTTTTTTTCCCTCGAGCTGCAATCGTCTGCACCACCACCAACAAAAACTCTTTTACTGTCTCTGGTCTGTGCTGTTTTCCCAGCCCAGGGACATCTGCAAAGATAAGCAGCCCCACTGAAGACTGATTTCTCTTTGCATAAATAGGGTGGTTATGGAAAGGTGTTCATTTTATTTTCCGCAGCCTGTCATGTTGACTTTATAATGAACTGGTTACTCAACTCTTGAAAGCAGATGGAAACCTCTTCTGACAGCCCCTGTCAAAGGAATAGGCAGGAAGAAGGAGAAAAGAATTGCTGGATATGAACTCCCAGTAAATACATGGACAGTGGCAGGAACTGAGGAAAGATGGAGGTTTTGAACAGGACTTAAAGGCTTGATCAATCATAACAGTGATGGAAATGCTGCCATCAAATAATAATAAAGAGATATATAACTGGTTTTACCCCATCAATTATTTTCTTCCCTGGTGAAGGCAATGCAAAGGTGGTGTTTTGGAAACAGAATCAAGAGGCAGGTAATCAGTCTATTTACATACTCCAAGCCAAAGGGAATATAAAAAAACCAAGGAAACAGAAGAAATGAGCATTAGTAAAACTGATCTAATCTCTGGTGTTATTAGTTGCACAAGCCAGGCAGTTTGATAGATATACATATATATTGCTTCTTTCCTTTTTCAGCCACAGCCTCATATAACATCTGTCATCTCGCTCATCCCCAGTGACAGAGATGGCCCTCCTGATCATGCCCTGCTGATCTGACTCATAAGGATCATCTTCCCAGGCTGTAGAACTATCAGCTGCCCCGTGGATCTGGCACAATGCTGATGGTGAATTCTGCGTGCTGAATGGGTAGCAATTCAGCCCTGGCACAAGTTGAATGTGTTAGCATTTTGCAGGGGCAGGGCATGCTCACTGCACATTACTACAAAAGCATGGGTACAATAAGAGAGTGAGCTAAGCCATGAGTTGTACTTTGTTTCTCTGGGAATTGAGATGTCTGTGATACATGTCCAGGCATCTATCAGACCCCAAGTAATAACCTCTGAACTCAGTGGCTTGCATCAAACTAACTTGGTTAATGGGTGAATCTGTCCAAAATTTTAAATTGCTATGGATTTCATGAAAGCAGACAGATGGAAAAGAAGAGGAGCCATAATAGTATCCCCTGGCTGCCAAGTTAGCTCAACTCTTACCAGGTATCAGAAGATGTAAAGGGACGTTAAGTCTTGAGGCATAAACCCATTATTGCCCAGTTTCATTGGCTTTGCTGCTCAGAGAGCTGCTTCTTTAATCTGGCATTGTTTCTAAAATTTCAGACCCTTAGGAGAGCTTCCAGGCAGTTTCATTCTTGCTAAACACACTTTCTTTCTCCCTCTTATGATATAGTTAGAGCTGAAATCCCTTGAAAATGAAAACTAAAAAGGTGATGACATTTGATGTGCTAAATCCTAATGTTAAGTGACAGAGGCAGCCTCATCCTTCCTGATGACAATCAACAACCTCAAGTAGAGATGACGACCAGCATTAAGCAGTACAACAGCCAGATGATTGTCTTTTGCAATTTTGTTGAGGACCACAAACAATAAGAGGAATCCAAAGAGTGAGTGTGCACATCTCCTACTTCCCTCGGCCAAAGCTGCTGGTTTTTTTTGTGATGGGATCCAGAGAGGTCCTGGACCCCTTCAATTATTGTAGGGTCAAAGTCAAAGATCAACATGTGCTCAGATGCCATCAGGCAATCCAGCATCTATATCCAATGTTCTGCCAAGGTTTATATAGCTAGCATCAGCCCTCTCTGCCTTTGACTTTCCAAGTGAATAATCAATAACTGTTTATAGTTGAAGGCAGCCTTGAAATTCACGTCTAGACCCAGAGGATGACACTTTACCCTTTTCCTGCCATGCCTGTTAGTTACACATGCAAAATCAATTGTCAGTATGAGATGATGGGATTTATTGCTATAGAAGTGTAAGGGGAAGAGGGTTCAACTGCGTTTGACAAAGGACAATGCAGGAGGATTTTATCAACTGAAATGCAGGATGGTGGAATGGAGGAATCCTATCCCTAACACTGACTCCCACAGAGGTGACTTGTGAGCCTAAAATAGTCCTTGTTTTTTTGTCCCATCCTTAGTTGGCTACACTCCAGAAGTGTTGTGTGGGTTGTTACACTTGTGCTGCAGTCCTTTGTGTGTCACCCTAAGACTTATGTTTGTTGGTAAGGTGAGGAGAAAGGCAAAACCCTAGGAAATACTGTGCTACCTATTTACTCACCTTTGCCATGAATTTTCTCCCTGTGAGAGCTTCCTGGAGAGCCTCTACGAAGGCTTAACTGGGGAGTCCTGAGAAGGCACTGGAGAACTTTTCCATGGGCACTAGTGGTTGTTTATAATGGGCAGTAAGATGGATGAGCTCAGGCTTTATCCCAAGTTTCCACCAAACAAATCAAGCTAACTAGTTCCAGCAGACCAGCAAGAAGAGAATTTTGCTACAGGTGTGGTTTCAGCTATGAACCATGCTCAGGTGGCACAAGTTGGTTGGCATGTTGAGTTGGAACTGAGGTTGGCCTGAGGTGCACATCCACCCAAGCGGCTTGTGGGGTGCTGATCACTGTGGGTAGAGGTTGATTAAATATCAGACATGGAGAGTTGGGGCCCAGTGTCTCAGAGGAAGAGGCTGACACCTGAACAACTGCAGTGGGCAGGATGGAGGCGGGGTGGGCAGCACGTCCCGATGTGACACAGTAGAACTCTGTCCAGTTTGATGTGCACCTTTGTACACATCAAACAATTTGACAGTGAAGGGAAACTGAACTTGGAATACATATACTACTGTAGCTTGTAGGGCTTCAAAGGAGCCTAGGAGCTGAGTGCCTGGATCCTATAAATAAATCAGACTCGAGGACCTAGCTGCCCCTAAGATGCCTTTTGAAAGTACAAGCCGAAAGCCAGCACTGCCTTGAAGAAAATCAGATGGGGATTAGAAGAGGTAGCTGAAGGAGGAGAGCTGGGGAAAGAAGGACCCTCTTGCTTCTTTGCAAGGAGCAAGCATCTGCCAGCACTTTAATCCAGGCTGATCGGTTCTCCTGGGCTGAGAGGGAGCCGGTTCGGGTGTGCAAAGCTGGTGTGTACAGACGAAAGTGCTCTCAAATATTTTTAAAGAGCTCTGAAGAGAAATGTGATTTTTCTGTGAAACTCCTGAGAGTTTTTAAGTGTGGATTTGTTTGGGTAAATTGTGAGTGAGTGCCCTCCTGCGAGCACACAGAAACGGCTGTTTAATTGGCCTACACCTGGTGTTGATTATGATGCTGCCTTTTTTCTTTTTTTTTTCTTTTTTTTTCTTTTTTTTTCTCCCCCATCTCCCCTCACTGTATATCATTGAGATAAGCTTCACTGCTGTACCTCACAACTTGGGGTTGGCACTTCTTCTGTACAGCATACAGAATGCTGCAGTAGGCCTCTCCAGCTTTGCATCATTCAGCATTAAACAGTGAAGGCTCAAATTGTTTGGCCTGGTAGGGAAGTGCTTGCTTTGGCTTTGAGAAGGAGAAAGGAGCTCTCTCTCTGTCTGAGGCTGTGTTTTCTGTACAGGATTTCCTCTCCACTCTCTGTTGGAGCATAGCACTATTTAAGTACATAAAGCAAGAAACAAACCGCGTCCCTCACTGCCGTGAGATGTTGGTTATCATGGTGTGTAGCATACAAAGGTGTAAAGGCTGAACCCTGCTGCATTACAACCCTGACTTGCCTACCAATGAACTGTTCCATTGGAGCTATGGAACATGATGTATCTCAGTCTAACTGGTTAGGTCCCTAGCCATGGCCTGGATCAGTTGCATTGGTGCAACTGACAGCAGAGGTTGCTGTCAGGATGGGCAGAAGAGCCTTCAGACTTTCACTGCCCAACCAACTTTTTTGAGGGCCATGGCTTTTTTTTGTTTAAGTCATGTCCCTGGATACTCACCAGAGAATTAAATCCCTTCTCATGTCTAAAATAGGACGTTTCAGCCCTGGAATATTATTTATTGAGCTCCCAACTGTCTCTGTATCTGCAGGCGGAAAGAACAGACTTACACTTGACATTGCCTGGGTGTGAACTGAAAGGGGGAAAAGAACTACTAGCAGCTTCTTCAAATATTGTCATTTCATTTTTTTCCAGGTCTGTAGAGCTAAAATAATCTGGCTTTGAATTTGAATAGAAACTGAAAAGCAGAATTTGGGGAAGGGGTGGTGCTCATGCAAAGCGTTAGCTGTTAAATTATAGCCTTGCTATGAAAAGCAGTTGTGTGTCTGTGTAAGAGAGGTTAGAGTGGGGAGAAGGTGTGGGCAGGAAAATACATTTGATTTAATATGCAGATTTTGCTCAGTTCTTTGGAGACCACTTTTGGTGCAAGGAAATAAGAAATTTTCCAGGGTTCGATTCTGCATAATATTTCAGGATTAAGCAAACAAACATAAAAAAGCTGCCAGCCCAACACCAATGCTCTAAGTACCCTTCTCATGGGCCGTTTTGTTATTTTCAGATCTGAAGCCTTTCTTTTCACATGGCTTGAGACGTTATTAAGAAGATGAAACATCTGGAAGTGTGTGTATGCGTTTGTGTTTAGAAAGGGATGCTCTGCACTGAGCCCGTGTCTCTTCTGGGCTCGTTAACCGGCTGCAGATTCTAAATTAGGGATGCAACTGGAGCTGAGAAGGGAGGAAGAAACACCTGGCGAGCAAAACTTACTATTTGTTTTTCTTAAAGCCCTCAAAGTTTACTCAGCTGGTGGAACAGTCAGCCTCATTCGGCTGAAGTGTTAAAAAGAGAGAGAAGAAAAAGAAAAGAAAGAAGAAGAAAAAGAAAAGCAAGTGAAAGAAAACAGGAAAGGGAAGGAGGAAGGAAAGAAGGAAAAGGAGAAAATGAGAGTGAACTATCTGCCTTGCTGCTTGTTGCACAGCACATGGAAGAACAGTGGCTCCTGTTAGTCAAACACAGTTGTGTGCTGTGGGGACATCACTTACGTATCTCTTCACAGGCCATTCGCTGCAAGACATTCTGTAGTTCTCAGTCATCTATCTGAGTACACGGTGGATTTGGTGGTACTAATTCTGAGTCTGAAGGTGGGATGAAACCTCTTCAACTGAAATTTGCCATGATGTGAGATAGAAATATCGTGGCTGTGGCAATTGGATGGACCTGCCACCTGCCATTCATCGCATAAAGCCACCAGTTGAGCTGCTCACTGGGGACAGACACCACTTGTGAGAAGCTTCCCGTGTTCCTGCCCTTCCAAATCTGAGGTGGGCAGAAACCGATGCTTATTGCTCCAAACATGAACTGTTTTCTTTGTTGTGCCTGTTGTCTTTCACCTTACTCATTTTGCTTCGGATTGAGAATAAGTTTTGTTCCAGTCTTGTAATAGCCTACTGCTACAATTTAGGGAGTTGAGATTTTGGAGAGATAAAAAAAAAAAAAAACAGAAGAAAATACATGAAAAATTGCAATGACAAGGTTTCTGCTGGTAGCATGTGATGCAGAGAAATGAAGTCCCAGGCCAATGTGCTTTGGCAGCTGAGAGTGCTTGTGCTGGTGTTGTCTCTCTGGCAGACAGGCAGGCAGAGGGCTGAGCTGGGGGGTGGGATCAGGTATAGAAAGCTCTTGGAGAAGGCTGTGCAATACAAGCAAATATAATTTTTCAAGCAAACACATCGGTCTCCTGTGTGGTATAGCTGTGGGTCTTATACACAGTTTTCTCTTCCTCTTTAACCTGGAGAGCCCTCCAAAAGAGAATAGGGAAGGCTGTTTTCATCTAGCCTGGAAAATACATGGGTCCCAAGGTGATTGACTTTGTAAGCTCACTGGCAATGAAGAGTGTAGAAAATGTTGATGTACCTGTTCCTGTGAATTTGCAGGACCTGTAAGCTGTGCACAGACTTCCTCTGTGGAGTTCAGTCTGCTCTCCACAATATGTTCTGGTGTGTATTGTGTTGTGCTATGGCTCTAGCTCACAGGAGCATCTGTGTATTTTGAAAACTTGTCTTCACACATCTTAGAGAAGTGCAATGCTTTGCCAGGCTCCAGTAAACTGAAGGTCAGAAAAGTTCCCTGTGGGCTGCACTGATAAAATCCTGCTCTTGCAGACAGCCACTACCAGGGAAGATTGGGCTGGGGGATTAAAACCTCATTTCTGTTCCATCTCTTTTGGCAATCCCATTTCCCAGCTCACAAATCACCGCTGTTCACGGCTTGTCCCTGGCATGTGGCATTATCCATATGTACGTACTGGGAAGACACTGACAGCCTGTGTCCTTCTCTCAAATTTAGCCCTACCCTCATGGAAAATAACTTGTCCCCACTTTCAAATGTGTAGAAAACACTTTTTTTTCCCAAAGAGGCTTTGAATCACAGCTTATTGCAGGTGTGGAGAAGCCTAGGGCCGCTGAAAAGTGAATGATCAATACAATATTCCATTTGTATATGTACCTCCATCCCAACAGCAGGGCAATCTCCCCTCTTGCTAGATGAGTTGGAATAGAGGTTCTACCTCCTTCTATATGGCATTTGGGCTTTCCATGGAGGTGACAGGCTAGAAGTACCAGCATGAGGTTTGTTGGTGCAGACATATACTGTCTTATAATATGACCTAGGCTAGGGGTGAACGTGTGGTCAAGCCTGAGGAGCCCATTACCAGACCACCAAGCTCAAAGCACCTGGAGTGTAAGAAGTCGTTAGTGGCAGTTAGCCACAGCCTGTCTGTATTTCTCCTGCCCTCAAGCTTTATCTATGTGTCTGTCCCCTCTCAGCAGTATTTGGTGTATTTTGGGCTCCAGGAACTATCTGGGGAAGCAGTGAATCTGCGTGGCTGTAATAAACACACTGCCACGTTGATGATTTATTGAAGTCCCACCAGCACCCAATTATGTAAATCCGATTATCTGTTGAGGAGGCTTTACTGGAACAGCTTGTAGTTGTAACACCTTATTTTTGTCAGAAACGGGAAAATTTAGTTGAATGTGACTTTGAGTCTTAAGCATTATGCTCCCACAGCCAATACAGCCATCTCACTTGCATGTGGCTCTGGAAGGTGGGTTTGGACTCTTTAATGATAATACCTTTATCTCTTCCCCTTCGCTCACAGACTGAGGCTGGCGAAGGTTTCCTGGTTTGTACCATGACAGCATCTGAGTTAATGCTGTCCCAGTGGCAGACACTGATGACACGGTGCTGGGAGGGCTCAGCATAGAGCCTGTATTTGTTCCTCAGTGTTCATCTAGGACCTTGTGTCCAGCCTTTGCTATAGCCAGAATTTGGCTAAAGGAGGTGGCGCTGGTGTTTTGGAGGGGTGTGAGGAGGTAGAAGGACGTCTGCTATCTCCCACCCACCATTTTAAGCACAAATAAGCAGCACCCATGCCAATAATAGCTTGAGGTTCATGCAGAAGTAGTTTCCTGGAGGTGCTACATCCTCATGACAGGTGCTAGTGACACAGCAGGATTAGGACAGTCCACAAACTGAGCTCTGGCTGGGCTTACCCACTTCAGACGTGAAGGCAGGCAAGCAGGTGGGGTAGAGCCAGCAGCCCAGCTGAGTGTGCAGTCACCCAAAGATTGTTTTCTGCAGAATGATAGACACAGCCTAGTCTGGATCAGCTGGCTGCTGTGTTTCAGGAGTTAATGCTCTCAGGAGTCTGGCTTGCTGAGATGCATTCAGGTGTGTACGTGAGATAAGGCTTGTGGCCAGTTTTACATACAAGTCTTTTATTTTAAGTGACTTTTTCATATCAGAGTGAAGGTGTTAGGCATCCTCACAGCTACTGCTTGCTTTTTCTTAAGAAACCTGTCAGCCGTGTTGACAGTGGGGGGTGAGCCAACTTTCAGCACCCCTGCGAGCCGACTGACAGATTCTGGGGGCTCTAGTGAGAGGCTCCAGGTTGGATTGGTTCCTGCAGGCAGGTTGAGCTTGCTGAGCACGGAACTGCACTGAGCTGCAGTCACGGCTCTTATGCTAATGCTAGGAACGTGGTGTGCAGCTCTTTCCCCCGTTTCCCCTTCTGTGTGGATTTACATCCCCTGTGAGCAGAGAAAAAAGAAAGGGTTTATTGTTTATGTGCATTAAAAACAGATGTTTCAGCCAGAAAGGGAAAAAAAAAAAAGAAAGGTTCAATTAACATGTAGCAAAGGGACAAGGATAACGGCAGACAGAGGAAATCTTAAAGTGATTCAGCTTGTGCCAGACGGGCTGAGCTCCTTCCCCAGCCGGCTGCATGCACCACAGGGATGAGCTCCCCGTTCCTTCCTCATTAGAGGCTCTGCTAATGCTTACTCCTTCCTCACCTCCCTCCAGAGCTCGGCTGGAATGGGGGGAACTCACTTCAGAGTGCTGGGACTGAGAGTTGCGTTTGCTGCCAGCAACTCCATCTCATCAGTTTAATCCCGAATACGCTGGCACTTTGTCTGCCACCGCTGTCCCTGCGACTGCAGAGGAACAAGGGCTGACACCAACACAGCCTGCAGCCACCCTACGGAGCAGACAGCATGTCCCACTCCCATCCATGTCAAAAAAATACTTTGCTATGGGTTTTGCTGGCAGTGGTTGCTGGACATGGCTTTGTCACCTGTCCTCAACTCCCCAGCCCTGAAACATCCTTCAGGCTGTTGGTGCTGCTCACTTGGTCGTTCCTGCTCTGGGATGCTGCTGCTGTCTCCTAGCTGTGGTAATCCTTGGCAGGGCCATTTGAGTCCGTGTTTGGGAATTGAGTTGATCAGGATTTTTCAGAGTCTTTAAAAAAATAACAACACAAAACCAGACTTTTCCTACAAAAACTGAGAAAACAAAACAGGCTACTTTTCATGAAAAGCGGTGGTTTTATTAAAATATTCCATCTCTCCCACACCCCTTGCATTGTAAGTAGTTCCAAAGTGTATACTAACATATTTTGTTTACTAGCACCTGTGTTTGCAGTAAATGTTTTATTTAAAGTGTTTCACTGTAAGTTCCTAAGGAAAATCCGAAGGAGAGAAGAAAAATGAGCCTGTTTTTAACTTTTCAGGAAGAAAACAGTTTTGAATTTTTGTGTGAAATTTGGCTGTTGATTTTTAGTCCCTTTTAACCAGGTGGAATAGGGAGAGAAGCAAGGAAGGGACACCAAGAACTGGCAGCAATACAACTGTCAGCCTGGGTTAGGGCAGGTCCTGTGACTATGGATTCTGCCAGATGCTTTTAAAGAAGATAGAAGATGTGCACAACAAGCAGATGTAGGATAATCCATCTCCCCCTCCCTCCCACTTATTCTCTAATGCACTCCGTTTTCTAAGAGAATTGTTTTAAGGCCTGGTACGTGATGTGTGATGGCCCTTGCAAGGGTTTGTGGCATTAACTGCTCTTATTGCAGGCATTCCCTGAGCGAGCGGCCTGTCCCTAGGCAACCCTGTTAAATTCTCATCCTCAGAGATTTCCTTTGGCAGTGGAACAAACTGTGAAGAAGTCATTCCTTTTATCAGTTTTGAATTTGCTGCTTCTTAATATTCCATCAACTGGCTTTTTGTTCTCCTGTCATGAGACGTGGGGATCAGAGCTCTCACCCCACCATCTCCAGCCTGTTTGGCAGTCCTTATGTCTTTCTCATATTCCTGCTGCCTTTGTCCCTGTTCTGAACTGCATGCTTTCTTCACACGGGAATTTCCTCTGAACCCTTTAGTTTTGCATTGCCCCTTCTCACCTGGGACAAAAAGGACTGCATGCTGTACTCCAGAGGTTGCATCACTGGTTTGACTCAAGGATGCAACCAGGCTTATTTATGCATTTCTGCTGGAATTCTGCATCCAGCTTCCTGGGACTTTTTGTTTTACTTTATTTTTTAATTTTTGGTGATAGATTGTTTAAAATGGCTTTGTATAAAGCACTGAAGTCTTAAATTGAACACTGCGTCAATTGCTTGCAGGGTAAAGAAGGCAAAGCTGGAGCAGTTTGTCCTGTTGTGCTTTTGTCACATTGCTCCATCTCTGACCTCTCTGCTGTTGTGTTACCTGACACTCCTCTCCGTTAACCTGTACCAGAGCCTCTGCTGCAGAGCAAAATGGTATGGAAACACAGGGAGTCAGTACTGGATGGAGGGAGGGAGGGATGTGGAATGGGCAAATGTCTTCAGCGTGATGGTAGGGACACAGTCTTAACTCGTTTTGAGGTGAATATTGTAAAAATGCTGAGGTCAAAGAAAAGGAAATCTTCTAGAACTGTAGATGCATAAGCATGGGGATTGGACAGTGTTCAAATACTGAAAGACAAAGAAGAGCTACAGTCATGAGCACATGGAACCTGGGAAGATCGCAGGAAAGAGTCATAGCAGTGGTTGAACTCTGTAGGAAAATAAGATGCACGAAGGGAAAACAGCAGAACAAATTAATTACCATTTTCAATGAGAAAGAGCTTTAAGAGTGCTGTAAATGTTGGGGTGTGTGCAAGGCAGTTGTAACAGAGAGAAAACAGACACTTTACTAAACTTGAAAAGGAATACAATCAATGACAGCTGAGTTACTCAGAACACAGCTGAGTTACTGAACTCTTCTTTTCAAACCAGCAAAGCACAGAAAACTGGGACAAACAATTAGGAAGCAATGAAGACCTTGTCAATAGAGCTGATGACAAGGAACGGATAAAGCAGACACTGAACTGAAAACAGTGGATTTGCATTTTACTGATCACTCCTTCTAGTGATCGTCCAGCTCTCTGGATCAAACCTTCCATTCAGAAGCTGGTTCCCATTTGTGTTGATGTGCTTGGTGCTTGTTTAAACTGCTCATCAGGGCTTGTGGTCATGAGGATTAGGCTGAAAAGGTATTTCTTTGATTTTCTTTGACGTTTGCAAAGGTGGAAAAGCCTTGTATTCTTGAGGGTCCATAAATCTCTGTACCAGTTTAATGAAGCATTGGCTTGAGTCATTTATAATTTCACTTATCTGTCTTGGCATTAAAATGCCCGTCAGAACTCACTTCATTCTCCCAAGATGCAAATTCTGGTTTTATACATATGCCTGATTTGGAAAGCTTACAGTTTCATGGGTCTCCTGTGGGAAGAATTCAATCTTAATAATTTTCACCCATTGAAGTCAATGGGAAGATTTCTGTTGAAAGTAAAAGGGGATGGTTTAGCCTCAAAAGCAGAATCAGCTTTTAAAATAAATATTTATAACGGAGTTCGCCCTTTATGGACTCAACAGAGAATCTAGGTGAGCAATAGTCTCATGCCCCAAAAGAGAGGCAGTTTATTGACACTGCTAAAAAAGCCCACATCACTGGGATGATATCAGAAAAATAGGAAAATTATTTTGGCTGCATGGTTTGTAGCTGGTTCATTTCTGATCTGAAACAGTGAGATCAAAATTGGATCCCTTAAGAGGTACTACTCTTAAAAGGTGGAAAAAAGAGAGACACCAGCAATTACCTTTTAGTCTGCCCAATTTTTGTTTCTAGTGATGGATGGGAGAGCTGCTCCAGTCTTAGCTCTCCTGCGGCCTCATACATGATTGTAGGCAAATAATGTCCCATTAGACATTTAGGCTTGTGAGGCAGTGCTTGATTACTCAGCAGGGGCTTCCAAATTGGTTTGAGGTTGGGACAAGATCCTTCTGAGAATGAATGTGAGAGGGGAGATGGTTTGTTTAGGTTTCTGTTAGATGTAAGATTTACCTTGCAAATAATTCTCTAAAGCATGACAGGTATCGACAGGGATGGAAAAATGCCAGCAACACAACAAAGGATGGGTAAGAGAGCAGTGGTGCAGTAAGCACAGCTGAAAGCACTGCCCTGTAGAATGCCAGAAAGCATCAGTATCAGCACCATTTTTACTCCATCAATCTTAATGACTGGGGGGAAAGCATACACACAGTATTAATTCTGGTTGCAGATTATACTCCAGGGCAGTGATGGCAAACACTGTAGACGGTGAAATGACCCAAATGCACTGAGTTGATCAGAACTATGAGCTAATGAAAAGCTGGGAGCCAGTACTAGGCTTCTGTAGCATAATTTTTTCCCACTTACTGTGGTGTGAATCACCAGAGAAGTGAATTGAATTGTACTATATAAAATTAACAGGCTTACCAGAGACCTCCTGCATAAACCTATTAGATTCAACAAGATCTTGAAGTTACTCTTTGTAAATTTCTAGATTGGATTAAAATTGAATGAGAACTAAACTAAATTTATGGATAAATCTTCTAAAACAGAGAAAGAAGTCTGGGTTCAGGCTTCTGTCTGTTCTGTTCCTCCAACTCAGTGATACTCAAATGAAGACAAGAATAGACAGTGAGCTATGGGCTTGTTTGGAGCAATGAATTGTAAGTAAGGATGCAAAAAAAAACCATGAAACAAGAGTACCTGTTCCCTTTCTCTTCCCTTGCAGTGGTTGTAGACCATATCGTACTCAGATTCTCATCTATAACATTTCTTAAAATTGGTATTAAGAGTTTCACTGTTTATTAACAGCAAGAAAATTCAATGGAAAAAATAGTGCCTGTGATTTGCAAGCAATATTTATCTACTTTGTTCCTACACAGCGTATCTGAGAGATATTTCATAGTCTTCTTTATAACGGCGATGCTAGAGATATAAACTGCGTTAATAGAAAAAAATGCATAATAGCAATACAAAAAGGGCTGATTATTAATAAAATACTGTCAGATTAACTAACAGAAAAGTAAAGCCTATCTTGTAAGTGCTTGAGAGATAATTTTTCATTCCAAAGTGGTATTTTGGAGTTATGCACTAATAAAAAATTGCTTTAAACTTTTTTTTTTAGATTAAAACTGCAGGGTTTTTAAAAACTGCTGGTAAAAAATTAAGTTAAAAGACAGTACTAAATAATAGACATCAGTGTTGGAGCTATATTATGGGCAGATTACATTTCAAAGAAAGGGTGCTCTTTATGTTTTCAAGTGGCAAATGGCATCTGATATTGCAGTGTCTTCCTTGCAAGCTAAGCCGTTTTTCAGCAGTGTGCTGACAAGTTGAAATGCCAGTTAGGGTTTCATCTATGGCCAAATGAAGGCAACAGATTTTTCTACTGGCTTTTGCCAGGAACTACGAATTGACTTTGAGGTACAGCAAAATATGGTGTAGGTGCATCTGCATGACCAGAAGGCTGATAACAACAACCATCTCAGGACAGCGCAAGTCCAAGCATTTCTAAAGAGCTGATTTAGTTACAAATGAGCTCCTGGCCAAGCTGCTCTTCTTTCTTAACAACAAGCAAGCCAGGACGTCTTACTACAACGTGAGAAAAATGTCAGACAGAAGAAATCCTGAAGAGAATGTTAAAATGAATGACTTACAGGACAGAGAGGAAAGAAATTTGAGCCTGCACAGTTCAGGTGCCCCAAATCATCCACTACTCTCCTATTATGAGGTTCCCACGTGAAGCAATACTGGATATTCTTGTGAATTCAGTTGTGTGTCTACAAAGGTAACTACAGCTGTGCTACATTGGAAAATTGCAGCTTGTACACACATTGTCCTTCAGGGAAATAACAAAGAGACAGCCCACACAAGAATCCAAGCAGCGCAGAATGCAAAACAGATTCTTGTTCTAGTCTGTAACTAGAAGTTACAATAATATAAATAATAACAGTAAACAGTAAAGAGAATAATTTGAGAGCCAAAGGGTAGGGACAGTTGAAATAACTATGATAAATCACTGTAGTGTATGAAGAAAAGCTGTAGGTGATAATTGGCAAATACTTTACATGGGAGAATTTCTCCTGTAGGAAAGAGCTGATAGAGGGAAATGTATCTGGTAGTGGGTACCAATGTAAGAAGTGAACAAAAAGCTGGAGAGAATTGCCCTGCCATGGCAAGAGAACGGAGAGCGTGACCAGAGGAGAACTGATCCAGAATAAAAGAGGAGGAAACTTGCCTTTTAAAATTCCAACTCATGATTACTGTATAAAACTATATCAAAATTTGAAATAATTTACATCGCACCAGCCATAAAGCTGGTGGAGAATATTCACACAGAGGCTCTCAGTGCTGCTGCTGGGTTTATGCTTCTCAGCATTGGAGGAAAAACAGAAATAAAGATTCTCTCTCCCTTCACTGAAACCAGCTACCAAACCCTACAGCATTTATAGGCTCTGAATCTGATTGATCTTCTGGATTAGGGGAAGTATATCATTTCTAAATGTGTTTATTTAGTTGTCTGTGCCTGGGGACATTCCTTGTTGATAAAGAACCTGAAAAAAATTATATCTATTTTGGCTTTCAGAAAGTGTTTTCATGACAGACAGACACAATTCACTTTTAGACTATTTCACACTGAAGGACACCAGCTGATCATGCAGCCCAGAATGAAAAGTCAGTTCTGTGCACCTGGTACCAGTGAGTAGAAAAAGAAAGCAGGATGGGTCCTGAAACTTCAGGAAATGCTGGAAGTGACTAATTGGATGGATGCTCTCGGATGATCTCAGGCTCAGCACCAGACAGACACCACCCAGCTTCCAGCTGACCCAGAGCACAGTCACAGCTTTCATTTATCTGCCTGCTAAAGGCCATGCAGAGATGCCATGAACTACCTGAGCTCAGAAGTAGCAGGTGGGCTGTTGGTGGGGCTGATAGCCTTCTTCTATCACAGGCTCAGATCTTTTTCTTTCAAAAGACACATCAGGCATTTATATGCCCTATGCTTGGTTCTCTTTTCTCCTTCTCAAAATACAGGTCTTGAAGCTATAGGCACCCAGCACTGGGACAAACATTGTCACTAGATTCTGAGACAAGGAGTGTATCCTTGTCCTGAGGTGGTAAAACAGAGGCGTTCTCTGTAATAGGAGATGAGAAAATTTAATAACCCTTTCGGCTCCTGCTACAATTGCTTCCCTTCACAGTTTTGCTAACTATTCTTTAAAACCACTTTTTGGGGAAACTTGAGTTTTGTTGCCCTAAAGTACTCAGTGTTTCTTAGGCACAGTCTCAGGAGATTCAAGAACAACAGACAAGAAAGAAATGGAATTGGAGGAAAAATAAAGCAGCTGGATGTTGGGAGTAGAGAGAGGAGTCTCTGCTTTGCCTCCTATTCCTTATTTCTTGTTACTGGAGTTCCAGCAAGCAGGTATTAATAATAAATAAAAAGAACTGTGAAGGTTATCACACTGACCTCATCCCCCTTTCAAGTAGAACTCAAGTTCTTTTTATTGATTATACACAAACTTCATCATATTCAGGCTAGTCCTGTCCTGCCTTTCAAGGAAGTCTGGAGCTTGAACAACCCAGGCTGAAACGTGTTCATTTCCCCCCACCTCTTACTTCTAAGAAATAAAAAGCCTTTGGACTTCTGGGAAATATAACACCGAAAATGGATGGTTTTGTCTTTTTGCTTGCTGGTTGACCACAGGGTTTTTGATGTCATTTAACACAAGACACATCGTGGTTAATAGCATTTTATGATGCTGTTCTTTCAACAAACATCAGCCTGTCATCTTCATGCCTGGTTCAGGGATCTGGACGTGAGACTTCATGTATGGAACTTGTGGCAAGAAACCATATTACTTGGAGATCGTTGCTGAAGAAAGTATAAATGCCATTTATTGCAAATCCTACTCTATTCTGTACCACGTTCAGAATAGAGATCTTTTTCTGAATAATTTTAAATTAGCCAGAGTCTCAAAAGAAAGGATTTTAAAGGTCAAAGCCATGTCCTAACATGACGAAGCGATGTGGTGAGATGTTCTATTTTCTTTCTCCTTTGGCTTTAATTTTAAGAGGCAAAAGATTGGCACGGAGGCCATTGCCTATGTATTTGGTACTGTGAATGCCATGTCGTAAGAAGTAGCAGAATGAGAACTTCCACGGAATCCTTTCAGATCGATCTGGACTCTTTCTCTTGGAAAAGCTGGTTGGCAGTCATTTGGAATGCTCGATACGCTAAACCAAACCCAAATTTTCATATTAAGTATCTTCAAAATGAGCTCACTAAGTATTCAAAAGGCAAAAAGGAGCAAGATTTTGTTATTTTTTCTAGTATCCAACCTGAACCTCCACTGGCTCTACTTGAGGCCATCTCCTCTCATCCTATGGCTAGTTACACAGGAAAAGAGGCTGACTCCCACCTCACCACAGCCTCCTTTCAGGCAGTCGTAGAGAGCATTAAGGTCTCCCCTGAGCCCCTTCCCCTCCAGACTGAGCAATCCCAGTTCCCTCAGCCTCTCCCTCTAAGACTTGCACTCCAGATTCCTCAACAGTTTAGTTGCCCTTCTCTGGACATGCTCCAGGCCCTCAATGTCTCGCTTGTAGTGAGGAGCCCAAAAATTTATGTCACCTAAGATTGCTTCTAACAGATCCTGCTGCCCTCAGGCTGAGTAGTGTGTCTCTATCGGAGGCACAGAGCAGTGGATGTGTCACACATTGTAATATGAGGGCTGTTGTTGAGATGAAATACTGGGGCCTGCTCTAAATGCTTCACCAGCAAGAACCTGTCGCTTAGCTAAAAGAGACCCTGTACTCTAGGATGGAGAGATACCAGTGCAAAACAACAGAGCCCTGAAATGTGTTCGGAGAAATCCAATACTACAGAATTTATATCTGCAAAGTTCATCTTGTATTCTTCCCTCTTATATTCCTTTCTATATTTCAGGCCTGTTGAATTGATGGAACCAAGGGGCAGTTTGTCGTAGCACCCTGTAGGATGATATTAAATTCTTGCTTTATTGCTAATATCAGCAACATTTTTAGATGGAGACAAGAAAGAGAGAAAGGAAGAGTGTGGGAGAGAGGCAGAAGCTACAAGATGTGTTGCTTATGGTGTTGAAGTCTTAAGTAGCGGAAAAAGGCAATGCCCATGCCTATAAATTTAAAAAGCATCCTGTGTCCCCATTCTTTAGCTCTGTAGCAGCCCTTTAATAGCCACAGCCAGACTAGGCTGGTAACGAAGAGAACTGCTGATTAGGCTGTGCCAGGGCAATGCTTAGTGTAGAACAGAGAGGCCCTGGAGCTCACTGAGCCTCTCACACATAATCCCACTGCTGAGATCTGCAGCATGGGTTTCTTGTTGCAGAGCACAACACCCAGCACACTGAGTTGTTAACACAGTGTTTCAGGTCCCAGTCTGTCCATGCTATGTATTGATGCTATTTCCAAGCTTCAGGAAATCACCCTATAGCCACTACTGCTTTACCAACCACTTATAACCCACCAGCCTAAGCCCTGCTACAGTGCTGGCCCAATACCAATGAGACCTGGTCCCTAACTACTGGAGCATAAATCCCTCCCTTTTCTGTCTGCCCAGGGCTTAATAGCATTTCTATGTTGCAAAACTGTTGTCAGAGCAAGGGTCAGCTGTTTGTGAGAGGTCAGGCACTGCAGAAGCCAAGGTCCCAGCAGAAGCTATAATTTCTCTGCAGCTCTGCATCGGACACAGGACCAGCACAGCACAGCCAGCTCCCTAGCAGTCTGAGTTGAAAATGACTGGGTACTGATTTATCCAGCAGAATTATAATCATAAACTCTAAGAACAGGTTGGCAATTAATGCCTGAAGTTAATTCATGGCTAGCGTAAGCATGAGTGACTCTTAAATCACACTGAGCTTCTCCCATTTATTCCTGTGATGGATCTGGCCCACCAAGCCAGCAGGAGTAACTTCTGGGCTCTCTGAGATCTTGTTCTTTGCGGCAGTGAAATGCTTGTTATGCAGCCTGTGTCTGATCTGCTTTCATGGCAGTTGCATGGCAATTAGAGTCATTTTGTATAAAAGGTTTCCTCAGAGATGGCATCAAGGCACGGGCTGCATGAAATGGACACAATCTTTTCTGGGTATAAGACCAATATTAAGCATGATGATAAAACCCAAGGCTTCACTGTTGTTGTTTTTTTTTTTTTTAATTGCTCTTGGAGCCCTAAGAAATGTTTTTTTTCCCCTTGGTTAGAACCACAATAATATTTCATTCCCACTGCTTACCCTAAAAAATGGATTTCCTTTCCCTTCTCAGTTGGTGATTTGTTTTGCATTAATGCCTTTCATAACTCATACATTTCGCCATTAAAAATTAATGCTTGGTGCTGACATAAACAAATGAAATTTGTATTATTAATGTTTTACATAGGTAAGACTTTGTAATAACAGATTCATCATAACAGACTGTTTTAATTAAAAGACTTGCTCATTCCCTAAACTGATTTCAGACATAATTTTGGGTGTTGGGAAGAATGTCTTGTACAACTGCCTGGAGAGCAGTGATCAATGCGACCTCAGATGCCATTTTTGAAAGTTTGCACATGAGTTCAGGCAGGGGATCCACTGTCTGGGTTATATTCACTGAAAAGAGCTAGTGAGAAAGGCATCAGCGATGGCTTTTCCCTTGGTGCAGCATCAGCCCTCTGTGCTGGTTAAAGTCTCTGCTTGAGGTCCAGCCATCTGGCATTGGTTTGCTGCATGGGAGGACGCTGAGGATAGAGAAAACTCAGTGCTGGAACTGTGCTAAGGGTTTGGTCTCACGTCTTGGGCTCTTTTCCATTTGGCTGGAGAACAAGGCTGCAGCTAACCGTGCCTCTTGGGGTAAATCTCACAGGGAAACTCTAATCTCTATGGCTGGTATTTGAAAGTGAAGTCTAACTTTGTAGAGATGAGGGTAAACAGCTTATTTCTGCTCTTAGGGTATTGTACAAAGATTCTGGTGTCATCCATGGCTGAGTTAAAGAGATAATCTCCACCACTCTACTGCAAAATTGGACATTAGGAAATAGAAAGAAAAGCAACAGGTTCAGTTATAACCTGCCTCAATATGTTTTCTTCTAATGGAATAGTGCTTACATGAACTTCAGATTAACTATAATGTCAAGCAAACTTCTATTAAAGATTTCTCATTAAAAATTTGCTTCAGGTTCTGAGGATGATAGTCTTGACTATGAAAAAGAAGGAAGCCTTGCTGCTTAACCGTGAGGCTGCAGATGATGTCTCCTTAATATGGCTGTATGATATATTCCTAATGGAGCTCTGGTTGGGAATAACTCAGTCTAAACTCCATTACAAAGCAGCGGTAATTGTCTCACAAGTCAGGGCTACAGTCCTGCAAAACTCACATAAAGAAATTCAATCGTGTCAAAGCATGGAGATGGACAGGTGCAGAAGGGATTGAAAATAGGAGCACACTTTATAGCAGAAGTGGGAACAGTCGTACAGAGTGTGCTAATGACAGAATGGGGTGATGGGAAAATATCAAGGGGGGGAATTTCTAAAGCCCAGAGCACTTGCCTTACTCTTCCTCTGTTGAAATCAATGGAAATGTGCAGTTCAGTTTTTCTATACTAGTGAGTTCAAGGGGAGCTGAATTAAGGCAGGGTGCTTTTAAGTCACCCACCCTCCATATCTGTAAAGAACAATTGGAAGAGTGAAGAGTGAAGAATTGAAACCATTATGAAAAGTCAGCCCCAGAAAATGGTTCCGGGAAGCCAGGAGTGCTCAAAAGAAAAAGCAAAAGATGATAAGAAGAGTCTATCTGTATTGGACATCAGGAGCTTATAAAAGGCTGCGGGATGTAAAATGGCATCACTCTGGAAGGGACACGAAAGTGATGAAGAGCAGAGCTTTATGACATGCTCATTAATGGCCAGATGACATAGGCTGTTTGGTTAGCTAGAAGCAGTTGATGAAACTCCCTCCTCTACCTCTGAAATATGTTTCTCTGCTATATGGCTCCAACTGTGAACAGTGCAGCCCCGCATAAACAAGTGGAGTTGTATCCAGGCAAAAAAAAAACACAAACCAAAACAAAAACACTATTACAGAATGGAAAAGGAGTTTCACATGTGGCTAACGTGAAGTGGAAGCACTGCTGTGTACAGAGCAGAAACGTGCATCTATCTGTGGGTCAGCCTCTTAGCGTTGGCATCCAGAAGTTGGAGTGTAGCCTTTGATATATGTGCACTGTAGAGAATTTTACATTGCAAGGGGCTTTTCCACTAAAAGAAGGTTAAATGTACTTTTTGCACCTTTTACAAGGGTGCACTGCAGCTCGGCAGCTGCGTGTCTAGCATGAGATGGCAGCCATTTCTGCAGTCTTTGTGCTGCTGAACCTATTTAATTAGATGGAATTGAATTGAATCTGCTAAGCAGTTATTGTCAGGGCTGCTTTCTGTGCACGAATACATTGTTTAGGAACCCACAGGAGTGCCGAGCTGGACATGGGAACACTGTGCCTTCAGCTGACCCCCAGCCAGCTTCACAAAACAGTGACAAAATAAGAAAGAGATTTCAGGCACTAATCTCAAATCAAGAGTTCAAGAAGAGGCACGTTTGCCCAGCTCAGCAATCGTGCAAAAGCAAACTTCTATCTGAGGTGGATAGGGAAAGCTTGTACTGCCCAGCATGGCTGCTCCTACATTTTAGGAACCCAAAAATGAGCTTCATTGCTTGTGAGACATTGCTTTGGAGAGATTGGCTGCCCCCTGCGAGGGACCTAGACCTTCCCACTAATGAAGAGCTGTGAGACAGGACAGGGGGTGAATAGCACACTGTGAATCGCTGCCGTGCCATTTATTTGATAGGGCTGTGCCGAGGCAGAGAGAATGTTCGTTTTCCTAACTTTGCATCAATAATTAATCAAAACAGGTTTTACATAAGTCTGAACATAAAATTATTAGCTCCTGGAGGTTCTTCCAGCAGTTACAGCAAGACCTCTGTCAGCAGCTTCAGAATTGATGTGCTTTAAAAGCAGAGGAACACTGATAAATACTCATTTCTTTCCCCCGCTGTTGCTCACTCAATCAGCTCTCACCTCTCATTCTCTTTTCTTTTTATGTTCGGAGGGGGAAAATAAAAGAAAAAAAGTGGAGTTTTACTTTGAAAGGAGCAGTGAAGAAGGAAACTTTCTCTCTTGATAAATGTGAGAAGGCTGATTGGCAGAACAATACAATAAACAGAGCCCTTCCTCAAATCTGGGTGTGTTCCTGGAATTTCAATTACACTGTAAGATCTCTGGGGCACAGTCCAGGCTTTCTAATCTCTTTCCTTATGATGTTTAATGTGACAGGGTGTTGATCCCTGGTTATTTCTCTGAGGTGCTTTTGTGGCAAAAAAATAAAGCAGTAATGAGAGGACTATGTTTGGACTTGGCCAGGCTGTTGACTCGAACTGGGAGCTGAAGTGGAGGGCTCAGGCACTGAAGGACAAACCTTTGGTCCTCGGGAAAAGCATTCATTGCTGGGCTGCTGTATCTTAGCATCTATATGGATGCATTTTAGGGGAGCACCCTTGAAGTTTATCCCTCTTCTCTGTGTCTCTGTATGGGCAGTTCACAGCAAAAAATGAGTACTTTGTTCAATGAATTACTGTCAAAACTGGGGTTCCTTTTGTCTCTCCTTCCTTCCTCTACATGTCATAGGGTGTCCCAACCTCCCTT
Organism: Tetrao urogallus; assembly: GCF_951394365.1. Classification (NCBI taxonomy): domain Eukaryota; kingdom Metazoa; phylum Chordata; class Aves; order Galliformes; family Phasianidae; genus Tetrao; species Tetrao urogallus. Next base: position 4,552,671 of record NC_136832.1, on the reverse strand, counting down.
GAGTAAATCCAGTTTTCATTGACCTCCAAGATGCAGCGTGGGGCAGACTGTGAACATCTAAACATCACCAAAACTTTTTCATCTCTAAACAACTCTGCTCTCCTCACAACAGAGATAGCCTGCTTTTATAAAGGATTTTTCTATGCATCCAGTTTGGATGATTCAGTTTAAAGTTCTTAGGAGACGAAATCTATCATCATTCTCCTGACTTCAGGGAAGGCATAATAGTTTCACAGAATCATACAATGGTTTGGCTTAGAAGGGACCTTTAAGATCATGTAGTTCCAAATCACTGCCACAAGCAGGGACAGTTCTCACTAGACCAGGTTGCTCACAGCCCCATCCAACCTGGCCTTGAGAGCTTCCAGGGAGAGGACAGCACCATATTTGCACCGTATTTGTTGGCACCAGTTCGCACCATATTTATTGGCCTGTTCATCTTAGAGTCTTTATGCTACCCATCCTTACTTGTGGCTGTGTCACAAGAGAGTTTGAATCACTCATAGCTTTCCTGAGTTGGCTGCTGAACACACTGGTGTAAATCACATTCATTCGAAACTTAATTCTTTTCCTTTGTTATTTCTGAACCTGGTAATGCATGGAAGTAGGGTGCAATTCTCAAAGTAATCTGAGGGGCTTGGAGGTCAGACATCCATTGAAGTGAACAGCAATAAAGCAACCACATTCTATAAAAGATTTCTTCACACTGGTTTATCTTTTAGGATTCACTCCGCGGGATGACAGATTTTAGACTTTGGATTGTTGGAAAACTGTCTCTTCACTGTTCATACTGTGCAGTCAGTCAGCTAAGGCACTGCCTAATTTTTCTTCCTCACAGAGAAACAATGGGAGAGGTGAATAATGAATTAAAAAAGGAATTATAAAAATTTCGGAAGTGAAACAAAAGAAACTCTGGAGTTCTGCAGGCTGTATCTCAAGCAACTACTGTTTGCATTGGAACTCCCAGAAAAGAAGAAATCCAGACTTGAAAAAGCAATGAACAAACACAGGTTCTCTTAAATGTGAAAATATGCATAGAAATGGTTTCAAAAAACAATGTTCTTGAGATACATACACTATTTCTCCTTGGTTGCTGTTTTTTTTTCCTCACAGTCTTCCCAATAGAACAGCATGCTATTTTTCCTTTTCATTCTCTGAATGTAGCTATTAATTGAAGTAAAAATAAATAAATAAGCATGGTGACAACATGTAATTTCTTGCAATGAAATCTTCAGATATCATTTATTTCACAAGATTAATCTGAAGGCTTGCATGTCTTTCTTCATCTGGCTAGGAAGCAGGACCTACCACCGGGGCTCCTTTCATTTTCCTGCTTTCTGCTTTTTGAACTACCACACTCTTATTTTATTTTATTTCATTTTTTCCTTTTCCTGTAGTAGAAATCTTTCCTTCTGATAAATCTCTTTTTTTCCTCCTGAGACTCTCCAGCAGTCTGTCAGAAGCCCAGCAAGGGATAGCTCATTTCTGTCAAGAGCTCCATATTAAACATTAAATGTCTTCTAAAAAGCTGTCCCGATGACAGCAAAGCACAGGGTCACACTTGTTTGAACAACAGATTGCTCGCTTTCATGGCAGAGTGAAAAGAACTGCTTGGAACTGGGAGCTGGTGGTGGAAAGAAAAGCCTCGTGACCCAATTGCCTTGAGATGCTGGCCTGATAGGAAACGAGACTGCATTACAGGGCAGTGGAAGGGAAATGAGATGCCTTTGCAACCACTTGAGCAGCACCATCACTCAGGGCTGAATGGCTCCTGCTGCTCCTCAAATACAACATGTCAGTCATTCACATAGAGTGTGATGTTCAGCAAAGAGCCAAAGACATGGGATAGCATCAGTCTGCTTCGCTCTCCCTTTCTACCTCTGCTGCATAACTGAATTGATGTCTAACAGGGACTCCAAACAGTCCATTAAGGAACCTCTAGGATACCAAAAAATACCACAGATCAGTAAAGCCATCTAAGAAAGGACTCCCAGAGCATTGCTCATCCACTGGGCAAATGATGGATCCCAGCTGAGGCTGGGTTACCTCCACCCATTGTTTCTGGTCCTGTTCATATTCTATTCCGAGAGCTTTACAAAGCTGACACCAAAATGCCAAAGATGAGAGTGAGACACAGCCACAGGATGGCATTTTCTTTCTGTTCTTTCCAACACTGTTTCTGTGACTATTTACTAATAAACAGCCAGGCAGCATTTGGCATCTTAACTAAAGGATTATCCATCTTTTCTGTATTACTGATGGGTGACACCTGTGCATGATACCAATACAAAAAGTATTGCAGAGCTTTCAAGCACTTAAGTCATTTCACCCCAGAGGTGCACTGTGCAGCAGCCTTGCTTTGCTTCAGTACTTTGTTAGGAGAAGGATCAATAGCACTAAATAGAGAAGTAGGCTGTGCTTCCAGCTCCTCTCTCCTCCCTGCGTAGAGAGGAACAGTTTGGGAGAGAGGAGGACCTTTTCCTGTTGGAGCAGTCACTGGGGATGGTGTCATGGGGATGAGCAGTGCAGTGCACAAGGAGGTTGATCCCCCCCAAAAAGGTTTCACAGATCTCTTAGTCATAGCACTCCTATAGCTTTTCTGAAATCATTCCAATCAGTGAGATCTTCCCACTGCTCTCCAGCATTCAGCAGCACTGTGACACAACCAGGAGGGTAGGTGTGAGCTTCCTCACAAAGCTGATCACTGTGTCCATTTGTTTATGGTAATACTGGAAAATTACCTTGGTGTTGCTAATAATAATTGTAATTGAACTAACAATGAAAAGGAGCACACTGGCAAATCGAGGGGGACATGACTGCACTGGGAATTGTTGTTAAGCAGTGCCTTCCCCAGCTGTTCCTGAGTGATGGATAACACCAGAGCAACAGAGAGCAAGACTATCACTGTTGCCCTTCTCATGTCCTCTGTGATGGCAGGAAAGAGTAAGTGGGCATTTGCTGCTGGACGTATCTGCAAGCTCCAGTGTCTAGAAGTGTTTTCAGTAATGGGAGCATGAGGCACAGGATGTATCTCTTTCTCATGTCTTCACCCTTTATCTGTGCTTCTCGCCATCGGTATCTCAGATTCTGCAAATGCATCAGAAAAGAAAAATCAATGTAAACTAGACAAGAGACTTTCCAGGCTGTAAAGCGGAGATGGCATTATGTGTCCATTAATCCCATGGCTGTAGTAAGCCCCTGAAGGGACAGAAATGGAAGTGGGAAGAAGGGAGGGAATGCCAGCGGACAGATAGCCTGCAAATCTTTTCTTATGCTTTTGTACTTTATTTTATTTTATTTTATTTTATTCTTTTTTTTTTTCTTTAGAGAGTTCTCTTAAAATGAGCTGATGAAATATTCTATTTTCTCTGCCTCCATGCTAGATTCAGAAAGCATGCAGTGGTTTTTAATGTCAGCAGGTCTAAATAAGATCATTTGCATTAAACGAAAGCAGAACTTGCAGCTATCTACTTAAGAAAAAAAAAAAAAAAGAAAGAAAAACAGAACAAAAAACCCTCTGGCTTTTAAAATAATCAATGACCCCTTGCATTGATGTCTGCATAGAAAGACTAAACTGCAGAGTTCTGTTTCTAATCAGAGCAATTCTGAATGAACTACGGATTGGCTGTATTGGGGTTTTCTACAGTTCTTCCTGTAACCCACTAAACTTGCTCCATCACTTTGGAGGAAGGAATTGGTGGCATCTACTATGACAGGTTCTTTGGAGAGGCAGTCTCTACCTCCAGTGATCAGGACACAGATGGCCATTCCCCTGGAAAGTGGACACAAACTTTCCAGCAATCTGAACTGTAACCATCATAACTGAGATGCACCTTTACACTTTTCAGTGCTTAATCTCAGCATTCCCTCAGTAAAAAAAATGCTAAGCATGCTTTAGGTGATCAGATGAATTAACAGATGTTATAAAATTAATATGAAGTCAGAAGTGGAGTGGATTTGCATGTTAACCTGCACTGTTCCCTATGAAGCCATTTCCAAGATGGAGTTTCTCCTCATAGTGAGTAGCTCTGACACTCTCATAAACATCCCTAGGACTTCCATCAGCTCTGCTCTTGCTGACTCCAGATGTGATAAAATGGCATGGTGCATAGCAGAAATAATATCACTGCAGCAGAGCTCTGCCTTGTGCATTTATTACACATACTTCCCTAACATCATTTTTAGGGCAGTAATATTGTCCTGTGGCAATTTAATAAAACAGTAATAAAAGCACTGCCTTGAGGAAGGATATATTCATGGGGAGGTGCTCTATGGTGACTTTGCCACTCAGAAAGGCTTGCCTGGAGAAGGCAGCAGTTCTTGCTTGTACATTCCTGGTATACGTAGGCTATGTAGAGTATTTAGCAATGGTCCTGTGGAGAAAATGTTGCTGTACAAGGGTGGTTGGGGTCAAGCAGCTGTTAATGACATCTAGGAATAGGAATGGAAAACAGAAATGTGTGGTTTCTGCAACTATTCAGAAGAAAACAGCACTTTTTCATATGGTAAGTCCAGATGTACGAGTTCTAGGCGGGATGTACCACTACATCTCTGCTAATGGAGGACATTAGGAGATAGTCCTTGAAATGATAATATGCTTTCCTTCCTCTCCAAGTACAGCCTTCTGCAAGGTAAATTAGGGCAATAGGCGGACAAGCATCATGCTTTATTTGGTTAAAAGTGATAGTGGATGGAACAGGGTTATCCAGAAATACGCACAACTTCCTTCCTCCTTTCTCACTATGGTTATGGGACACTTAGGATTGAGATGCTTGGGGAGTGCTGTTGTGAGGGACCTGATGCTCCATGTGCTGCTGTGGCCGAGTGATGTACAGAGGCCAGAGCATACCTGGGATGTGGGGAGAAAATGCTTTTATGGTTATCAAATATTTATATCTCCATTAGGTCCTACCATCTCCACCCTCTCCCTAAAGGTCCTCTGAAATCTTATTTTCTAAGTTTTAGCCTTCTGAAAATAAAGAGCCAAACAAAAATCAAACAGGCAATGAGTTTGATTTGCTACACTGCCTGTGATAGCTCAAACTACTTCAGCTGGAATCATATGAGGCCAAAAGAGAAATGGCATGTTCTCTTTGTGATTCTTCTTCTCTTCCCGTGCTTTTGAATAGATACAGATACAGAACATTGTGGGTCTTCTGGGAGCTGAGACCGAAATCTGGTATCTTGCACAGTGAGGAGAAGAGATTTGTCCTTTTCTGCCCCTCGGTTGCCAGGTCCTATGGAAAGTCTTTCCAGAGAATCCTGATAGTTAACTTTTCTCTAAACTTCATGTGTCCTTACACATCAAAATTCATAATGGCTCTTAGAGCATCCCTGCAGCTTGGCAGCCCTACACTCATTTAATTTTCTTAGAAAAGAATGGTTCTTATGCTTAATTCTGTGAAATTCTGCAAGAATTTTTTCTTCCCTCCTCCCTCCCCTGCTCCCCCCCCCCCCAAAATGAAGTGGAAACCCATCAAGCCTGTGGTTCTTGTCCATTTTGATATGCTCCAGCCACATCTCAGTTTATAATTCCTAATAATTTCCAGTGTTAGTGAGGCTGAAAAAGCCATCGAGTGTTTTCAGGACTGAAATTGAGCTATCAATTATGAAAATGTTTCTTCTGCTTGGTTTCCCACTGAGCCATTATCTAATAAAAATCACCAGGAAAACACATCACCCACCAGAGGAGGAAACAGTTAACAAACAAGAGCTGCTAGGAAGTGCGGGGCTGGGTAAGGACACCCACAAATTCAGAGTGATCATTGGCCCCAGCAGCGTGCAAAGAAAATTGCAGACTCAAACAGTCTCAGCTGGCATAATTTTCTCGGTGAACTTGTCCCCTTTTCTTTAAATACTTGAATTACTTTACAGTACAAAAGCTTTTTGCAATAGGTGGTGTTTTCCCCTCTGCCCCCACAAATCACCCCTATCATTCCCCCTCTGCCCAGCACATTTTGAAAGAAAATGTTTATATGCATGTGCTACTTCAACTTAGACATTAGGTTCCTCTTACTATAGGCCAAGAAAAATGTAACTTGAAAAAGACAGAGGGGGAGGGAGAACAGAAAAAAAGTGCAGACACAGTAAATTACTGTGTGAATTAAATCTCCAGCTGACTGGAAATGGGGCTGTTTGAAAACTCCTTTTGATTTTTGCAGCGTAAGGTGGGGAGGCTGCCATTCTTCTATTTTATGTTTGCTGATCCTTTGTTGTTCCTTTATGATCTTTGTCACCCTACAATGTGTGATTTAGAGTTGTTTCAGGAATACAAGGAACTGCACAGTGGGCAGGCTTGGAAGGGAGCAGGAGCAGCCAAGGTTCAAGGTTGAAACCGAAGCATGGACTTGAGCTTCCTCACCAGGTATGCAAAGCCTCAGCGAGATCATGCAAACCATTAGGCTCAGTTTATTGAACATTTTCCTATTGTGGCTGGATGAAGACAATAGGCTCTTCAGAGTCACAGATTCGCTGAAGACAGAGTTTAGACTGGCCTAACACAGCTAGCCAGTGGCAAGGCAGAGAAATGAAGTCCAGTCATCCCATTTCTCTGTTTTTTGTTTTAATTTTAAACAGAAGGAAAATGAATGGGTTGAAAAAGGTCAATTTTCAGGTGGCTGTCTGTTCTCTACCTCACTGTGATATTACACACAGCAGTGAGAAAGAAGGGGAGAATATGAGTGGCAAAATTAGCAGGAAGATGGAACAAACGCGAGATACTCAGACTGCTGATGCCACTGGAGATATCTAATATAAAGTGAAGCTACTGACAATAACAGTGAATGAAAACAACTAAAATAAGTATTGTGAAGAATACTGTTGTTCTATACTGTGGAAATGTGGTACCATAATGATTTTATTTGCTTATTGTACCTGTGTGCCACCTTCCCTTCTCCTATCAGTGCTCCATGAGCTATACTCAGCAAGCAGAAGATCTCACCGTGGGGCTGGAGGGATGACGGCCGGATTCAGAGCTCCCTCTGTCCCTGTTCCTCTTCCCATCCCAATGGAGATGCTGTATTTCTTATACCTATGTAAAAACTGGGAGCTCTCAGGTGTTGCCCAGCAGTGCTGTCTCCTCAGGCATCAAAACTACTCTATCCATGATAAATGAGGGGCTTTGTGGTTGTGTAGAACTTCATTAAAACTGGCTGCAGATGATGCTGTAGCTCTGCTAACACAAACCATTCACCCTTCTGCCATGCAGAGATGAGTGGGGAAGCTCAGAGCTGGTGTGGAACACCACTGATGGCAGTGCTGTGACTCTGGGTTTGGTCCAGAGCTCCATCCTACAAAGCTGTCCTTCACTCATGGCTCTTCATCCACCATAAATTCCTGCTTTAGCCATCACGCTCCCTCTGTGCACTCTTTATAGAGTGATTCTGCTTTCCCCTATCCCTGCACAGGTCACTGCTGACTGATGTGGGCTGCTGTAATGCGCTGTTCGGCATTCACCAAATCTTTAAATCTCTGTTCCTTTGCAGAGAGAAAATGCCAATTACTAGAGGCTCCCACGTGAATTCTGCTGATGACAGGAATCACTTACTATTTGTCACTCTTTTTGCCTATATCTGATCGTTTGTTGGAAAAGGGCTCAGCTTATACATGCACCTAGATGCTACTTCATTGGTATTCCTCCTGTGGATGCTCTTCTGCTCCCATCTTAATAATCATCTCTGCTTCTTATCTAAGAGGGCCTTGTATGGAGGAATGGGGGGCAGCGAGGGGCGAGGGATGGCAGTGTAGGAAACACAAGGTCACTGGAGCTCCTTTTCTGTAGAGATGTTCATGGAGTTAGTGGGATAATGCTCATCAAGTAATTTATTCATTGATTGCTGTGATATTTTAAACCTTATTTAAACCGGATGAATAACTTGCAAACACCTTCTGTCACGGGGATATCCATCACCATAATTCAAGTGCTCTGAAGGGGAACCTCTTTCCTACTGGGTCAGTTCACTTCCTAAATTGAGAGCACAAACACCTTGCTCCCCTTAAAGTACAGCTAATGATGTCCCTCTTCCTTGGCTGTCCTCACCTCACTCCCCTCCTCAGCAGCACGGCACACCAGCACATGCTTATCCACAAGGTCTCATGGTAAATTATTTAAATTTACAGCCCTGCAGTGTAATCCTGCATTTATGCCACCTTTGAATCTGGCTCAGCAGTTAATGTCAGCCAGCACTGTGGTACTGTTCATACAATCCCATTCTAATGAACAGAATTTAAGTAGAGAGAGATAGAACTAGAAGCAAAATAATTACTTCTCTGAGCCTTTCTGGGCTCTTTTGCTCTACACTGAAAAAGAAATTGGTAATCATAGCTCTCATGCACTGGCATATGCAGTGAAGTCCCTTTCTGACTGCAGCTTGTGCATATTACAGTCTTTTTTGCTTTAGTTCTTCTCTTGTTCATTACTTGTACATTGAACTGAATCAAAACTCCTAGAAAAGTTTGTGCTAAATCACCTTACGGTAAGGAAAACAAACAAACGAGCAAAGAACAGCTTAAGGGGAGCGTCCAAGCTGCACACTTGAAGGCAAGCAGACAAATGGGCCTCTTCTGGAAGAGTCAGGGGAAAAAAGAAAAGGGAAAAAGAAGCAAGGAGAAGCCTGAGATGTGCTGAGGGGCTTTGCTGAAACCTTGCATGGGAAAATCAAATGCACAGACCTGTCCTGCAATTCTCTGCTGCAGAACAGTTGTATGGGAGAGAAACCTGACATATTACCAGTTGAAAAGAAAACATGAGCAGCGGATATTGTTTAAATGCAACTGTACAGCCAACACTCTCCGTTCATCCAGCAGACAGCAGCCTTTATGGGCAGGCTGAACCACATGGAGCAGTGCAAAATGTCTGTAGTTATGACTGCTCTTATGGTACCATCAGGTGCTTCCCAGCTACTAAAAGACATCTGGGTTTTGCAGTTTGGAGCTCATAGGCTAAAACAGACAAAGAAATAAGGCAACATAAGTGCATGTAGCAAGACGTCTTCCCAACACCACCCATACCTGCTGAAGGTGGCCCAAATATTCACTCTGTTCCTGCTCCTGATAGTCAATATCTGCAGTTTTTACCTAAGCTCTGCTATTTCTGGGAACCACGTTTCTGGGTAATTCCATTCACTGAGCAGTGCCCACTGAACATTTGTTTCTCTATATTCAAATCCAGCAGAATAAAGTATAATTGGTGCACATCAGGGGATCTGAGAAATCCTGACTCAATGTTTCTTTATAATCTCAGACACGTATGAGCTGAACTCATGCCTGGCATGATGTTTGGCTGTCCTCCTGCAAAGTTATGGCAGCAAGCTAGCCACCACATTCATCCCAACACATGACATTTTAATCTGAGTCCTGACCAGGCTACAGAAGTACCACTCTGCAATATTAATGACAAACAATTGCAGGATCCATGAGTGATTTGCATTACGTCTTTCCTATTTGAAATGAAGCAGGATCACCTTTCTTGGGACACAAGTCTGTGCAGATTGCCTCTGCCAGCAATGGAGAAGCTTGCACTGGCATGCTGTCAATCTCATAAACCAAGGTGTTGTCAGGCAGTCTTATTTAGAAGTATTTCAAATTAACCTTGACAGCAGAATTAATAAATAATAAGAGCTGAATGATTTATAAAGAAATCAATTACACTATAAATTTTAAAACAGCATGGTCTCGACTATTGCAGGGTGAGCAATACGGGGAAACTTCAGGTGGGCTGAAACTTCTGGTGAGCTGAAACTTCCCTGGGGGGTTTCTGATGTTCCCTTAGGGTCCCCATGGCTTCTGAAGGTAAGATAGAAGGAGTCACAGACTGAGAAATCAGTGTGCCACAGAAGATTGTGCAGTGATCCCTTTGTTGCTTTGGGTAGTGCTCCTTTGGGTGGTATGCAAAGGTAACAGTTCAATCCTAAGTTTTTTTTCAAAGAAAGAAGTTAAGAGCAGCCAGTATTGGAGCTTCTACGGCCTTGATCCAGAGTACCCATATAATATAGGCACTGGGAAGAGAAGACAGAAGGAGAAATCGAAATGGGATTTGTCTTGCCTAGCTCTGGCTGGCTGCTCTGAGCCATTCTTCTTGGCTCCCTTTAGCTGATGGAGAGACAGAAGTCCAGAGGCCACGTCATCCCATGTATCATAAATCCCTGTCTCAGGATGGAACTGAGGCTGTGTCAGACCCAATGAAGCTTTAGGAAAATGTCTTCTTCACACCTGTTCCCAGGTTTTGGCATTCCACTTTCTGAGCTGCTGGTGACCCAGGCACCTGGGACTGGCACATCTATCATCAATCCAGTCCTCTTCAAAGTCGTCTCGTCCTGGGGAGATGACCACACCAACAGCTGCATTTTAATGGAGAATTTCAGCATTTTGCTTTTCACTCCATAGAGAAAAACTTTGCAGACACTGACCTATTGACAGCATCAGCAGAAATGGAAACACTTCTCTCTGTCCATGTAAAAAATCTGTGTGTCTGACAGGATAGATATGAGTATTTTTGCCAGTCAGCTCATTTACTTTAATATCCGAGGAGCACAAAGCCCCCCAGAAGGCCATGAAAAAGCTGTTCAGACACTGTGGTGGTGGACGACCTTATCAAAACTCCATAGTTAGGTGGAAATTGGTTTAAAAATTCAAACGATTGTTCACATAAAATGGCTTGCAGGATTCACCCAACTGTAATAGCAATTCTCTGCAAATGATTATGCAATTACCTCCAGGAGGTCAAAAAGTAATTACCACGTAACCTGCTCTCTTCTGCTGGTTGCCTCTAATAAATAATAGATGCAAGCTCTACTCTGGTTTAGAACAGAGTTTGCCATTTCTTTAGCCTGTAATTACATTAGATTATTTACCCAGCATGGTCAGCTGCGACCATGAAAGTCAGCTAACATGATATAAGAAGTGATGAAATGATTTGTGTATTCTCCAGGACCTAGGATCAACGGGAGCTTTGGTTTCTCATGAGCCAAGTGCTTCTCATGGGCCATATCTTCTCTTGTGGATGCTCAGCATTCCCATGTCACACTGTTACAGAATGCATTCATTCTGCTCCAGCCAGAGCCCTCAGCTGACTCAGCCAAGCTGCTTGGTAAGGCTTACTGGCGAATCACTGGAGGACATTTTGCGTCACACACACTGTAATATTGTCAGTACATTAAGTCTCAATAAAGAGATAACATTTTCTTTAGCCTCGGGCTTATGAAGCCTGGAAGACCTGAGTCTCATGTGTTTTCCCATGGGCAAGTAAGCAGGCAATCATCATTTTCATCTTTGTCAAAAATAGTTTTTTTGTTGGCTGGATTTCACACAGATGCAGTTTCTTCCCAAGGAGCTGGAATGATGGCATTTGCTTTCTTTCTCTGAAGCTCACCTTAGAAGACAGAAGCTTTGGAATGCTCTGCCTTTTTCTGTCAGTCAGCAAATTGGCAATGTTGACATTGTTGATAGGAAAGACACTTATATTGGGGAGCACGGAGAGATGTGGGGAACGGTGTGCTCAGAGCCTAGCAGTAGCAGAACAAATGCACTGCTTCTGTCAGGAAAATTTGTCAGGCAAAGTAAAACAACGTAGGTAAGAGGAAGGGAGAAAAGCCAGCTTGTTCTGTTCATTTTACGCACTGAGACTGAGGGCAGCAAGACCGACCAACGTGACAAAGGTCTCACTATGGCAGGGCAGCCCAAGCAGAAGCTGGGTCTCCTGAGGGATGGTCCCATGCCTACCCCAAAAAATTCCTTTCTTCTCAAGTGCTCTGCCTGTCAGGGAGCAGCTCAGGTTGAGTCTGAGAAGTGTACGCTCCCCTGTAACATATTTCCCTTACTGGAAGATAACTATATCTCCCGCTCCCTGCTCACTACAGTTGCTGTTTAATAAATTAAGTGTCTAATTACATGGTATAGAAGTGATGCTGTTATACAGATGCAGTGACTGGAAACAAGATGGAACAATAATGTTTCAACAAAACCCAGTGGCCTCTGCTCCTGATTTCTATTTTATGCTTTGTGGTCTTCATTGGAGTGTATGCCACAGGCTGGGTTCATATCAGGTTTTGCTGCATCCTGTGATTGATTGACATGGTTCCAAGAAGAGATGGAGCTGCATTTTTCCACCTCTGTCTACTGCTCTGCTGAAGTTCTTGGAATGTTAACTCTCAGACACTTGTGGCTCCTTTTCACCGTAGGATTTGGGGAAGTGGTGGTTTGTGGCCTCAGGGCTTACAACTGTTCCCTTCCTGCCTCTCTTCAGACCTATAGCACAGAGGTGCCCAAGGGGTTAAGCAGAAATGGTTGGGGTAATCTCAGGCTCATGAGTGATTTCTCATTTGCGGGCAAGTGTGGGTTGGGGTGGGTGTAGCCTTCATCTGTATGTTACACCTTAATAGCTGACTGAGGGTAAGGATGGCAGGTTCATTTCCTTCCATTGCGAGCAAGCACAATAAGCCATAGCTGAGGATTGCTGAGCTCTGTCTTATCAATAAAGGGCAATCACACCACTGGGAGTTAATGACGGTTTTGCACATAATAGCAACCTTTGAGAGTAATTACAGAGTCTTTTAATGCCAGGAGGACCCAACACACACACACACACACACACACACACGTACACACACATTTGCCTCCTGCTGCCTGAAGTTGGCTGCAGTGAAGCTCAGTGTGTGGCGAAGAAGCAGCCCCACATGTTTTCCCCAGCCCATGTCTTACACTTCATCTGGCATCTATGAGCCAGAGCTCAGGACTTGGTGTTAGTGCAGATGTCAGAAATGAGGGTTTCTCTTGAGAGAGGCCGGGAGATTTGCATGGTTCTTTTCTCCTGCATTGCTATGAGACCACAGTGTGGTCCATCCCAAGTTGTGCAGTTAATGACAGTTTGCAGGAAGCAAGGATTGGACTGAGGTTTTGCTGAGTGCTAGAGAGCGAGTGAAGAGAAGGGGAAGGATGGGGAGGGATCTCAAATAGCTGCCCAGAATATTGAGCAGGAGAAGAGAAGTGAAGGAGGCAGTCAGACCCTCAGTAATAAACTCCATAGGTTCTGAAGCCAGGAATTATTTTCAAATTCAAATAAATAATGGGACTGGGCCATTTTCCCTCATTTCCCCTTCATTGAGTCCCACAGCTCTGCAAAACCTCCCTCAGAATGTCTGCTGCTAGCATCACTTCCCTTCTTCCTTACCTAGCAGGGAGATGCAGTGAACTAATTAATGTGCAGAGTTTGTGCAATCCCATTTTGGTGGCTTATTGCTGGATGTCCCTCAGTGACGACGTGGCCTGAATGAGAAAAAGACCTTGGAGCCAGAAAGCAAAGGCACCAATAATGTCTCAAAAGCCAGAAGGCATGGGGCCAGGGCCCTAGAAGGGTGACGAGTCCTTGGGGACATCCTCACTGCAGGGAACAGAATCAGATGGCTGCAGAGAGGAGGGATGCTCTTAACTGCAAGAAGCAGAGAAGGAGGGAAAAAGGGGAAGGGGAGAAAAAAGTAAGTGAGAGATAAATAAGGAACAGTATCCTTATGGTTCAGGACATAGGCTGCATGCTTTGTTTGTTCTTCCAGTTCTTTAACAGAGGTGGCAGTAGTTCTCATTTCAGTATTTGTATTTCCCCAGAGCAGCACCAACTGTATTTCAATATAAATGTAACATAGTTAATTGAAATCAGTAATTTCAGTAGTCATTAATAACAAATCTCTAGGAAGGAATATCCCTGCTGCAGTTAATGATCGGCATAAAAAGACCCAGGTCTTTCAAAGGGTAACTGTGAGCTCGGGGTTCATTTTATAGTTGATTAGAGCAAGTTAAACTTTGCCCCTGCCTGCAAGTTGTACATTTAAATATGAGAAGTTCTCAATATTTGAAATTATCAAAATACCACAGGTGCTCTGGAGTGAGTCCAGCCTTTATGGCTGATCCCCAAAAGAGTGATGTGACCCTGAAGAATGGAGAAGGTGGAATTTGCTGGCAGAAGTAAGAATGGAACAAACTCTGCTGTGAGCCTCAACAGAGCTGAGCCTCAATAAAATCAGCAGGATCCCTCCAGATCTGTGGGAAAACTGTCAGAATCTGACCCAGCCTGAGGTTCCTCCCTGCACCTTGTGAGATGCTATTGTAGGTGACAGTCAGCTCTGCTGTGTATTGCAGGAATGCCCTGAATGTTGAAAACTGCCTCTAGGACTGTGCCAAGCATTTTGAAATCCTTTGGAAAGCTGAATGTGTAAACCAAATGGACTCTTCCCCTGTGGGTACTACATAATCAGAATTTGCACTGTGGTTGGAGCAGTAATTCAAAAACAGTAATTTGAAAATAGAAATCCAGAATTAAACTCTGTCTATCAGGAGTGAAATGTCTGACAGTTACTTTTTTTTTCCCCTGGAGGGCAAAAACAAGACATCATCTTGAAAGCCTTGGGAGATTGCCTGGTGTAAGTACGCAGAGCAGTGGGGTTGGGCTGTGGAATGAATGTTATCAGTTTTTTCTGCTGAAAGAGATTGATGTCCTGTTATCATACGTGGTGAGCAGCACTGCTGTTGGCTTCACCAGGTATGGGCTCGATCCTATAGAAAGGGTGCAGTCACAGCTGCAGTCCTTCCTTGGTGAAGCTGCAGATCGGTGCTACATGCTTGATGAAACTCGGGAGCTGTATTCAGCAGTGCAGTGAACTGGGGGATTCCTTTCCCTAAAATTCTCTTCATTTTTTGACTGTGCAGGGAAAGTTTTGTGAAGTTCTCATCCTTTGGTGTACTACAGTGATCAGTCTTCTCCACCCACAAGGCCATCATTAGCAATAATATCCTGTTCCTTTAATTTGAATGAGAAATGAAAGTTGGGAAGGTAAACAGCAGAAAGTGTATGCAAGGCAATTACCTATGGACTGCCCAACAGAGGAGCCCAGGCATGATGAATGCAGAGAGACACACATCCTAAGTGGATTATCTACTGGAGGAAAGATTGCTGCACACTTGGAAATGACACAGGCAAAAAACCCATCACAAAAGTCTCATCCTTGATCATCTCGATCGGTGCTTGGACTGTCAAGATTCTGGTTAGAAAGATTGTGTTTTCTCCCCATATTTTGACATACAGGCTTTTGTTTGCCAGCAAAACCTGCAACTGTAAGAGAAACTCAGTGGTGAGATAAGTTCCAGCAAAGGAACAGAGATTTTACTTGCTTCCAATTAAAGGAAGTACCCTGTAAGTCAAGTAGTAAGTAACTGTGTGGCAGTGCTGAATGCTGTGGATCCAACTGACACACATGCTTCGCACTGGTGACAGCTATATAGAAGTACCATGGAAATGAAAACTAAAAGTGCTGTGTCTGTAATGCAGTGAGGAAAGCTTCCTAAACTTCACAGGATATGTTGGTTTGCGTCCTTGCTGAAGGCTTGTGTTGGCTTAGGTTTGCTTCAGTTTTGGTGTTACTGCGGCTAGAAGAGAAACAAAGTGAAAGTATTTAACCTAGGTTTAAACTTCATCTGCCCAAGAAAGATACTGGCAGGAGATTATAGCTTCAGGAAACCCAGAATCACATCCATAGGAGTTTGGCTGTCTGGGAAACCAGTCTCAAACCCGTGCAAAGAGGATAACATACATATTTCTTAGTTTTTCCTCAGATGTTTCTAACTGCAGGGAACACTCTTCTTTTGTTCCCAGTGCTTTCCCAGCACCTCTTTTAACTGGCTTGGTGAGATCCTTTGGAAATATATGCTGCTCACTTGTATGTGTAGCTATACTGGCTGATGATGGCCGAATCTGTGTTCTTATGACCAGGATATATTACACTATCAGAGCAGCTCTTCAAGCATGCCAGCTGGAGAATGAGGGCTGGCCTGGGAGCTCTCCATCATCTGATAATGGCTTGAGCTCCATAAAATCTGTTTTTACCATGAAGTCCCATTTTTGGAGCATGGCAGATCTATGGACAACTGCTTGTTCCATTATGGGAGTCAAAATATTTGATCTTTTCAAAACTAAACTGCATTTCCTTTGAGTGCCCGTACAGCACCCTGAGCTGTGTCATTTATTTTATTCATTGTGGCTCCCCAGGTAGGAGAAAGCAGGAGGAGAGAAGATGGGGTACTGTTTGAGCAGTTTCTTTTCCTACTGATGAAGATAAAACACTCTCTGCTATGAGAGGGGCACATTAATAGGCAGCCAAGCAGCTGGTTCTCCACACACCACAGCTGGAAAACTCTGGCTGAGTCAGCAGCAGCAGAAGTGCATGGCTCAGCTCCGATTTTCTGTCAGGGAAGAAGAGATCTCCTTCTCTTGCCCCTATCTGTCACTGCTTAAGTTCAGGTCAATTAGTGGTTTGTAAAATAAACAATGCACAGCTGAAGCAAACGGTTTTGATATTCCTGCCGGATAACAGAGCTTTTGTGATCTGTAGAGAAGGAGTGGACATTAGTGCAGGGCGAGGTGTTGGGATCTGGTTTTTGGGTGCTGGGCAGCAAGAAGCACTGGTGTTCAAAATGCAGGAGTGTGTGTAATAAACGTGAAGGAAGTGATGCTGTTAATGACAAAGAAAAGAACACACACACACACAAAAACAGCTAATGAGCTGCATGAACTGGCATAGAGCCAGCCCCCAAAAAATCATTAACACGGTCAGGTTAAGGAGAGCTCTATTAAAATGTCTATCACAACCTTCGCTCTCAAATGGATTTATTGGATGAGAAGGAGAAGCTGGGGTCCAGAGTAAATACAATAGTAATGGGCCTGGCCTCTTTGTGCCAACAATGCCTAGTTACTGGAAAAGCTCTGTCAGACAGAGTGATTTGCCCGGAAAAATAGAGAAACTGAATTTAAAATCAAGCCTTGGGAAATGTAGCCGAGCAGCCAGGAAGGCAAGCCTGGATGAGGACAGGAGTGGACTGCTGCTCTGAAAGCTTCCTGGGCTTATAGTTTGTGACTCAAATCCAACCCCTCACGGAAGACTTATGTCTGTCCCATAAGTAGTGCATACCACACAGGGATCTTCAGCTGTGGATGGACATGACCTGTGTTGCTCTGCTTGCTTCCTTAATGTACTGCAGAGCAAGGATACCATGCCTACGCTGCAGTGATTTTTCCCCCTGCATATTAGAGCCATCCTGACATCCAGAAAAAGTATGCTCTGAGTCTTGATGTCAGTTTTAATGCCTTACATGGTGCTAAATCAGGACACAATCTCAAACTTGAAAAATATTTGTGTGTCTCAAACTTTAAGCACATGAGCAAGTCCCAGGAGACCTGAAGTTAATTCAACACGTGAGTGTTTTCTACAGGAAGGAGGGATTTAAGCATGTGGTTAAGCGTTTTCTTCCATCAGAGCCCTCAGTGGTAAAGAATGAAGAGACATTATTGGAGATGCAGTTTATACCTAACACTTGGCAAATTAGGCAGCGCTCATGTGGTTAAAACACACTTTTTCATTAAAAATTATAATCGGGGAAAAACAAATTAGAAGTGAAATGAAATAGGCTTTTTATTTTTCCCTGTTTACCAAGAGATTATATATTTCCCAAACACAATTTCTCTAATCCATATCTAATGCATTAGAGGCATTCTGCTATTTTGCTCTAGACAAACAAATTTCCCACCCAGTGTGGGATCACAGCCCTGTTCCAGAGAGAAAAACAAGTCATAATAATACAGAGGCCACTAAAGGAAAATGTTAAAATAATTAAAATATGAAAGAAGCTGCTGTCTTCCTGGGATTTCAATTTCGGAGATGCCTGAGGGGAGGGGGTTGGATATCTCACACTGATACACTGTTTGATAAAGTGTGATAAAGACTTAGAAAAATTGGCAGATTAAACTGAAATAAAAGCTGCGGATGTTTGCATTCAGAAAGCTATTAAAAGCAGTGTGATTGAGCAGCAAGAAGCTTCTTTTTTATGCAAGAATGCACCAGAGTGGGATATTTGCTGCACTGATGTCAAGGAGATCAAAAGAGTTGTTTTTGTTAGTTGCACTAGCTGTTCTTTTTGGTTGCTGGCTTGGCTGTGCAGTTTGAAGCCTCCAGGATCATGCTGCACAGTGATGCTTCCATACCATGAGACTGTAAGCCATATGGATGCTTCCTAAAGCAATGCCTGCTTTTGGAAGAGCCTCAAAATCCATTTGTGGTAGGTTGAAGTGGAAGATGTCATCTCACATAGAACCAAGTTGGCTCACCCAAACATCTACCTTCTCATTGACTCTTTGCCTCGAGACCTGTTGGAATTTCTGCTTCCATTGTGTTGTCTCCAAATCAGTGGTCCTCTCTTAAGGTGGTTCAGACTCATATTGTCAAGGTGCTGTGAAGATCGGAATAATTAATAGGTTTTACCTTTTAATTAATAGATTTACCTTTACCTCCCTTATTAGTTCAACTAGCCATTTGTCCTTTGAATGGACAAGGGTTGCGCACCCAAATGGTCGTCCTCATTTCCATAGAAAGACGCAGGCTTATTTACAGACTGGAGGCTTAAAACGGTCGGGGAATTCTCTGGAAACTAAACAGAAATTGTGATCATTTAAAGAGGGAAAACAAATCCAAGTGACTGCTGGATTGATCCTGCATCTCAAATAACTGTTGAAAAAGTCGCAACCAAATGGCCCACGGACCAGCCAGAAGCTGAAGTATGTTTGCAGTGAGTGCATTTTTCAAACAATTACAACGAGCAAACCACGTCTGCAGAAACAGAAGAGTGATGACAACAACCATTCTCTGGCAAACTCCAGAAAGGCTGAAATACAGCATTAAAACGTGGCAAGTAGCTGAAGCAAGAGTTGTGCTGACAATGGCGGTCCCATGGAGACTCAGTGCTGTGAGAGCATCTGGGAGGTCGGGGTTAGGTCCTGGCTACTCGGGCACACTTAGTTGCTCCTTTCATAAACACTGCAGTCGTAAAAATATGATCTGTAGCTTATCTGGAACAAAGAATCAAAGCCAGCACTGATTCAGCAGCAGCCTGGGTCTTGCACACAAGCAGATCTGAAGTTCACAGTGAGTTCTGCCACTTTTCTAACTCTCTTCCTGCTCCAGACTCTCTCTTTTTATTTTTTGCTTTCCAATTGCCTCTGTCTGGCAGCTCTATATTGGTGACCTGAGGGTGCAAATTAGATGTTTGAAAATACAGCAGTTAAATCAACAACTCTGGAGGGTAATAGAGGTCAGGATAGCTTGCTTCCAACTCAGTGGCTCAGCTTCTGCTTTGGTTCACGCTATCTGCATTTTGCAAAGTAACTTGATTTCTGGAGAGGGTGAAAACGGGGCCCAATCCTCCTCCCACCCAAACCTTTAGGGCTTTTCTCTTGATTTATTTTAAGGTTCCTGAAACAGGCAGAGGTTGCTTTAGTTTGCTGTCAGTAATTTTCTGGGACAGGCTCCCAGCCTGGCCTGTGTCCTCTGCCTGGGAGCTCTGCTCCTAAATCTTGCTGTCACTGTGACTGGGCAGAGGAGCCCCATTTCCCTGGGATTTTCGGCCTGTCCTCCTGCCAGTCAGAGTGTCTGGTCCGATTACATCTCGTCTGTTTTTAATGGGCTCGTTAACATTTGGACACGGTCTCATGTTCCGCTGACAAAACTCCCCCACAGCGCTAAATAAACACCGTGAATCAGGAGAACCATAACCAGGAGCTGTACAATGGGGCTTTGGGGGAAATATTTCATGATAATATCTGAGCCTTGTAATTGAAGGCTGACTAGCGTGGGGGAAGGAGCCATCCAGTACCACTATCATACACTCGAGACTTGATTCATTTGTCTTGATTAGCAAAAGTTTAACTATCGCATGCCTTTAATTAGCAGCTTTCTCAGAAGACTCATTGGCGTGAACAGTCAGGGCTGGGCAGAAAGGAAGGCTGGGCTGAGGGAGGGAGTTCTGGGTGGTCTCTGGGGAAAATTGGGGCTGAAAGAGGAGGGAATGGGAAGGGTCTTTGGAGTGAATGCTTCACTTTGAAGCAATGAGTGCCACCAACTCCTCATGCAGAAGCCAAAGCTCTTTGGGGAGGTGTTTTGGGCTTGCAAGGTCAAGCCAGAGCATTTTGGAGGGATGCTTTGGGCCTGCAAAGCCAAACCAGGGCTCAGTGGAGGGGTGTTTGGGGCCTGCAAGGCCAAGCCTACTGCTGACCAGAGGGTGAAGTGGTGCTGGAGGGAGAATGTAAGGAAGTTCATCGGAGATTTTGGGCTGCTTTCATGCTTTCTGTCAGATTACAGAGCACTCCAGCACTCATCGGGACCTTTCTTCTCTCTCTTGAGAGCCAGGCACAAATCCAAACCCACATGAGCTCCATCTGAAAGCCTTGGCCCTCATGTAAACAAAGCCATTAAATAGAGAAAAAGACAAATGAGGTTAGAAAGCATATGCTTCATTCTGTCTCAGAGAGCTTTGGCTTTGATGGCTGAGTAATCTCCCATGCACCTTGGAGAGGTCTGGGCTGTAAGAGAAAGTAAACACGTCCCTGCTTTGCCTCTCCTGTCTTTGCCTGATTCTCTTCTCTCCCTCCTTCCTCTGTTCCCACTTTACCTTGTCTAATTTGTCATCTTTCTTATTTACTCCAGCTTCTTTCTGATTACCTCCAGCCTCGTGTGCACACATGCACACATATGCATCTGTGTGTGCCTGTAATAGTTATCTTTTCCTACTTCACTAGTCCCGTTTTCATCAATCTTGGCAGAAAATAAACACCTTATTCCTCCTTTTTTTTTCTCCTTCCATCAATCCAAAATAATAAACTCAGATTTCCTCTCTCGCTGATTACTTTTCCCAGAGATTCTGCCTTCTAGACAAGCTTTATTTTCTCCTATTTTTTTTCCTTAACTTTTCTTTCAAAGGAATTATTTTTTTCCTCCTTTGGTCCCTGGCTTCTCCTCCAGTGTTTTATTCAGGCTGTGGATGATTGTCTCCATACACTCCTTTTATGGTACGAAATGAATTGCTAATGCAACCCCTGCCGGGAGAAGCATAGTCTGATCTTGTCCTAAATAGGCCCCTGTTTGCAGGGGTTGATGTATAAATGTATAGACTGCATCATTATATATTCACTTAGTGGAACACAGGCCTTGAAAGAGGCCTCTGCTTATTCCATAAATGAATTCCTGGGGAGAGGAGATGCATCCAGCCTGAAGGTGCCTTGAAGTCCATTCCTGCTCCCCCCAGCTCAGTGAAGCACTGTATCAGCCGAATGCGTATCCACCACAGCAGGACCTGGGAATTGAGGGGAGCTGTGTCCCCTCTGCCAGGCCTGCAGCACAGTGGATGTGCCAGACAGGTGACCTCCTTGCCTTGGTGCCTTGCTCTGAGCGATGCCATCCACTTTGAGGGAAAACACAGTGAGGGGCAGGGGATTTAGGGTGAGAAATCTGCAGGCTGGACTTTTGCCTAACGGCTGAGCTGCCTGCTTGGATGCAGAGCCAATCTCTCTTCTTGCAGCAAAATGCAGTAGCTCAGCTGTGCAGGATGCAGTCCAAAAACTTCTGTTAAATATAATGGTACGATTCCCCCGGAGCTGCTTAGGGTTTTCTATAGGCTCTGAGAAAAAGAGGCTTAATGGGATATAGGGGACCCTCTTTGAGTCCCTATCTGTACTACTGTCAGCCCACCTGGTCCTGGCACAGATCTATAGCTGCCCCATGAGCATAATCCCAGCCCAAAGCCAGGATGCAGGAGAGGCAGTAGGATTTACGGGATGCTTCTTGGACACTTCCTGCAAGCTCCTGCTTGGTGTTGGCTTGGATTGCATCACCTGGCACAAAGGAATAAGACCATAAAACTAAGTTTTTCCTTACTTTATTTTATTGTTTCCTCCTGCCATAGGCTTTAGGCTTTTCTCAGTCAAACCCTAAACTGTCTTTTAAAATCAAGTCACCATGAGGCAACGTGTAAAACAGCCTCCGAGTGCAGATTGTGGTTCTGCTGCCATCAGGTCTCATTCATCAGCCTGGCTCAGTTTCACCTGAGTTCACTCTTCTCCAAGCTGAACCTCAATGATCTGTCTTTCTCCTCTTCCTCCTTAATGTATGCTGAGCACAAAGTTACTTGAAGCTTCTGTAATGTGCTGCACTTGTGTTTGCAGGAAAACTGCTTGCTAATGGGCAGGGCTCATGCTATTTCCATTTGTGCTAGTCGGACTCCTGGGGCATACAACCTTTTTTTTTTTTTTGGTTAAAAAAAGAAGCTGCATATTTTAAAGTATAAACACAGCCTTGTGTTTTATTAAATAAATGTGACAATTGCCATAATGTTTTTCAGATTACAGGAGAAGTAACTTAAGGGAGACATTTCCAGAACCTCAGCACTGTATATTTTGCTGATGCTTAAATAAACTCCTCTTTGTTACTGCTGTTCTTTCTGTGGTGCTGTTAGTTTGATGCTACTTGAAAACCTCAAGTGCCTAGAGAATCCTCCTGCTAGACAAGGATGTTCCTTACTACCTTCCAGCCTGCCCAGAAACCTCACAATCCCTGCAGTGTCTTTGCATTCAGGCAGAGGGATCCAGCTCTTGCAGCTCATAGCTCTTGCCCATATGTCAGCAGCTCCCTGGGCTCTCACAACCAGCACGGATGAGCAGGGGCAGGATGCAGCCCTTCTGCCTGGCTCTTTGCAGTGCTGCTGCCCTCACCCAAAGCCTGTTCAATTCAGCCATTGTGGTGACAGCATGTTTAGTGCTGTCATATGAATAAAAAACCTGATCAATCCAAGTCCCTTGGCTCTTCTCATTATTAAAAGAGCAGGAAGGACTTTTCCAGCTGGTAGAACTAAGCACCTTTTAGCTAAGTTTTAATGTAAAAGCAGATGAAAGCTATCTCACCTCCTTAAAGAGCAGAAAGACAACTAGACTGCAGAAAAGCCATCCCCATTCCAGTCAGCCCCTGCAGGTCACCTCCCACCTTGCAATGCTAAATGCCAACCTCAGCCACCTGCAGCATGTCCCTGTTACACGTCCCAGCTCTCCAGCTCCATTTGTTGCTGCAGCCCAGCCAGTGATGAAGAGGTGATGAAAGCAGTTTCTCCTGTGGAAGAGGATTAACGACTTTTCAGCCAGTAATGAGGAGAAATCATGATCACCACTCCATGAGCTGGGTGGCCTTTCCTGCTGAGTCTTAAAGCTCAGTTTTCCCTCAGTGAGTAGTCCTCTCTGAGCTCCTTCCTTGAAATGTCCAGTCCCCATCACCAGTGGTGTACAAGAAAAATTAAAGCATTGCTTTAATCTCTGGGTCATTTTTAGCTTCTTTAAAGACATTTCTTCTTTCTGTCTGGTCTCACAAAAAGCATCATTAAGCCATTCAACAAAATGCAAATGGAAGATAAAGCTTCTTGTGTGGAGGTCAGAGGGCTACTGCCTTCTACTGGGACAGAGGCAGGAGCAGGCAAACAGTGGGGCTGCTGGCACAGCTGGGGGCAGGGGACAGCCAGGAACCCTGTGCAGATGTTCCAGCTCTGAACCTCACCTGCAAAACCCTGTATGATGTCTGTGTGATGTATGTGTGCCAATGGTGGACAAGTTCTCCACTCCAGTGGAAACTCGGTGAGTGTACAGGAGTCAGAACTCTCCAGTGCTCCCTCCTGAAATATCACATCTGAGGAAAAAAGCTTACGCAGCAGGTCTCTGCATGCAACCTTTTGGCATTAGGCAAACTGCTGCTGCCCCTGAGCCATCGTATTCTTCTCTCGAGCATGCTTAAATGTTGAGTCTAACCAGGAATAAAACTTCATTTGCTGGACAGTGAGATCTTAGCTTGAAGCATATCATGTGGTCTAGTCTTATCATCTGGTCTAGTATTAAATGGGGAGTTTGGTGGCCCTGCATGTGGGAGGGGGGTTGGAGATTATGATCCTTGAGGTCCCTTCCAACCCTGGCCATTCTGTGATTCTGTGATTTGTATAGGCATCATAGGTCCAAAGATGGCAGTGGTGAGGAAAAGAAGAAAGGTAAGGCATGCAGATAAGTGCAAAATTATGGTCTTACAGGTTGCTGTGCCCTGCTCCATGGTGAGTAGGTGTTTGACTGTCAGTTGAGAGTGGGCACAAACAACCCTTCTAGCAGTTCACAAACCTTCTGTGAGCAATGCCTTCTGTAGGCTGGTCGTGTTACATTGCCTTGGAGTCCTCCATGCTGCCTGAGCTCATGGAGAATACCAGGTAGCTCCGTGCCTTTTTGGCACAACTGTGACTTATTTCAGCCATGTGGTTCCGTAGCCTTAAACCTGAGCTCTGGAGCACAAGATGTAGGTGATGGAACATCATGAAGGCTAAGAGGGTGATGGAGAAGTGTAGGTGCTTACTGCAGTATATTTACCTGTCTGATGGTCAAACGTTCATTTGCTCTTCCCAAATCACTTAGGTTCTCACCTTAGCACCACACTGCATGGTTTTATGGTACTTAAGGTTTCAGTGCTGATTACAAAAAGGTCCTTTTTTGGTTGGCCTCTCCATGGTCATAAATGAGAATGATAACAGAGAAAGGAAGGGTAATATTTCCCAGTTAGCAGTTCCCTTCCTTTTGCTGGTGTGCTAAACTACACCCTCATTTCTACCTCCACTGTCTCATAACTTTTTATTTGCCAACTCCATCAGGAGCTGGTGTGGGTGGGAACTTTGCCTGAAGAGGTGGAGGGATTGATATGCAAGCCAGGATTTCTAATTGCCTGTGGAGAAAGCTCGGACAGTCCAGGAACACTGTGGTTGTCCCTTTGCTGTGCATCACAACCAGCTCACAAATGAACCGGAGAGGAATTCAGAATGGAATTGCTGGCTCTGGCTGCAGGTCCAAAGGGGCCTTGCATGCTGTGGGGTGTCCACATCACACAGAGCTCTCCTGAGGAGGGCAGTGATGCACTTTCCCACGAGCCAGCTCACGCCTGCATGCACACAGACAGACTCCAGCTCACCGGTGATTGCTCTTCTCCTGGAGGGATGTGGGAATGGAGTTCAAAACCACAGTGACTAAAGACTGGAAGCAGGTAAGAAGCAGGCCACAGAAGGCAAAGTTTTTTGTCTCACAATCTTCCTTCCACCATGTTTTCCCCTAGACTTGGTGTCAGAGACTCTTTCAACCTTCACAACATATTGACATGGAATACATGTCTCTATTAGCTGTGTCCCTTAATTCCCACTTTGGGATCTGTCTTGCAGTTTACTCCAGCTTACTCATCATTTCCAAATTAGCTGAACTTGATTGAGCCAGATCAGAATGCAGCTCTCATGCACCAAGGCAAGGAAAAATTGCGTGCCACACTCCCTCCTTTGTAAACCCATGCTTTAATAGAGCGCTGCTCTGTGCATCTGAACAGAGCAGAGGCCATGTCTCTGCTGATGCTTATAGCAGAGTTTAATAGGGCAAAAAAGTCCACAAAGCTGGAAGGATGTGAGCGGTTCAGATGCAATTATTGTGTCAAGTCTTCTTTGCCTTGCCCTGTGTCTAGACAACACCCTAATGAAAGCGGCACTGGCTGGCAGGGGGGACATATGGCTCTGTTGCTCAAAGAAAAGCAAACTAATGGCATTCATGTGGGTTCACATGGGTTTAAACAGAATCAAGCATGGGACCAGTGACCGTGTGTGTGTTTGCTTTGTGCTGAATGTAAATGAATGAGGAAGAATTGTTCATAGATGAGGCTCAGAACTATTGAGCTAAAAAACAAAGTAAGCTGACCTGCATGTTTTCTTTGCCTCTGGATGCCAAGAAATCTTGTTTGAAGATCTGCAGAAACAAGCCTCTTTTTTCCTCCGTCTCTTTCAGGGAGTTACATTGCATATAGCTTTATTTTATTTGCGGTGTTCACATTTTTGTTTCTCTTCTGATTTCTTGTTTCATATTTCACACTTCTAAATTGCCACAGTTGTTCCCTAATTTCTTTTTTATTTTCCAGCAATTTTCAGCAAAATAAAATAAAATAAAGAAGCCCCCAAATATTCTACAGACTAGCTTTGCTCAGCACTGCAGCCTCAGACTCCTGCCCTGATGGCAACTCAAGCTGGTTTGCTTTATTTAAACCTACTCCCCTGCACATGTGATTTAGCTTCATAGATGCCCGGAGTCTATTTACCTCCTGGCTTGTTTATCCTGAAATGGCCAATGGAAACTGCTCACATTTTTGTCTTGATAAGAATCCAATCACGGAAATTGATTGAGCTTCTTCTTTGAGCTTTTCTCTTGCATTTACACTTTTCAACCAGCTTGAATTGTTTAATCTGCAGTTAATTTAGAGACATACAGCCATGGCTGTGATATATCAGGAGATCAAGATAAATGGCTGGAGTGTTTTTATGAGCAAAAATCTCTCTAGATTCCAGTACATAAATCATTTGTTGTGAAATCGCTCATTGTCTTTAGGCAATGTCACAGTGAAAAATTCAATCTATTCATGAGCAGAAAGTCAAGGGATTAGGGATGGTTTGAAGAGAAAGAATCCACATTAAAAAAAAAAATAAAAAAAAGAAAAAAGATTTATCTTTTAATACTTGCTAACATAGCTTCTTTGCCCTTGTTTTGCAGAGTGGACTCTTGAATTCAATTTCACAGTCTTTGTCCACAGAATCTAGTGAAAAGGAAGCAATGAAGATGTCCCCAGGGGAAGAGGGGGTGTCTTTGCTCGTATTAATTTTAGGAACATTTTCTGAGGAAACCTAGAAGGAGGCCTAGTGATGGTTGCTTACTGAGGGCCAGGTCGGGATCCCCGTGCGTGCAGTGAGGAATTCTTTATTACAGTCTGGGCTATTTCTGCAGATGTCAGGCAACGACTGGGTAACACGCAGGCTCTGGAAAGACTCCAAAGCCTTAGTGTGCATCAGCTTCTCCAGATCTTTACCTTTTCCTCCTTTACACAGATTATCTTCTTCCACTTGTGTTACAACCTCCCATGCTGACGCTTAGACCACTTTGTGGAGGTGATGGGCCATTTTCAGGATGCAGAGGGGCTGTTTGCTGGAGGACAACTGGAAAACTGAAGGCTTTATGTTCATTGCTGCAGGAGATGCAAACAGCATAGCAAAGTGTGTGCATGGATGAATGGAGGAGAATAGGCCAAAAAATAAAATCCCCTCAGAAGAAAGTTAAGGATAGAGATGAAGTCACTCAGAAATTCTATGTCTGAATGATTTACAGAAGTTTTCACCTAAATCCAGGTTTCCCACTAGGTGTTCTTAATAGTGAGTTAAAAAGAAAACTTGCATCTATTACTGAGGATGTCAAAATGTGGAACTGCCCTGGGTCTGTGGACCTGGATCTTGCTAGGGAACTGTTTCAGAAAATGTTGCATGAGACAGAGGCTTCATGATTTACAGTGTTTCCAGCAAATCCTTTTCCAAGAGGCAGGAAGAACCTGTAGAGTGAGAAGCTAAGGGGAGAGCCATGTAGCATCGAGGCCATCAGAACATTTTTGTGTATATTTGAGTGGCCTAAATTCCATCTAAGCCTTTATGCCTTTCTTATTGGCTTGTTGTTGGGCTTCATATATCCTCTGTCAATAGGAGAACATGAGCTAGCCTTAGGGACTTAGAGATTTAGGCAGTAGTTAGGCCATCTGAACATATCCCTTTGAGCCTTTGGGCTCATTCTATAGGCCCCATTCTCTCTCTGTGTCCTTTACTCAGACAGGTTAATGGAGCTATTTCCTATCTTCCCTTGCCTTTCCTCCTTTCCTTCCCACTCCCCCATCCTCAGCTTTGTTAACACAGTCTGGAATTATCTGCAGACATGGCAAAAGAGTGCTATTTATCACCCCAAATCCATGGTCTCATGGAAAGGAAGGTTTATTCATCCTGAGTAGTTCAGCCCTTGGAGTCTTACAAACACTGAGGTTTTGATAGTTCTTGCTTGGAACAACTGAGCAAATTTCTGCCAAGCAAAGCAGCAGTATTCCCATGCACAGGATGAAAATCCCACCTTAAAGGAGCAAGGTGAAGGAAAGGGAAGTCACTTGACAACCAAGATCCCCACAAAAAGGCACCTACTCTTTTTATCCTCGCCATGCATGACCATCACCCAAGTGACTTCCCTGAGCATGAAGTGTCCCTGCCCACCACTGCACAAACCAAAGAAGCAGACTCCATGCTGCCTGGCTACAGCAGGCAATGACAAATGCAACAGGGAGCCTGAAGCCAGCTAATTTCAGGCTAACCTAAGGCAACAGTCAACGTGACTGCTCCGCTCTCCAGCTGCTTCCCAACTTTAATCCATTTAATTTGGCGAAGTGATGCTAATGAGATTTCATTGTCAGGAGGGCCTAGATACAGGACGCTGGGTCTGGATAGTGGATGCTGAGGCAGGTGCCTCAGCTCCTTGGGAAATGCAAGTGTAACAAAGTGTTTCAAAATATTCCACAGTTGTCAGCTTCCAGAGGAAGCTTTTGCAGATGTGTTTATTATGCGGATACATGGTTATTAAGCTGGGATTTTATGGCTACTTCAGCAGATACAAAGTACAACAAGCTTCCATGGCTAATAAGTGATAAATGTCTCTTGGCGCTACTTTGCCTGGCCATCCCTCAGACCAGATCTATTCTTGGTTTGAAGACTCTGGAAACAAAACTGTTGACAAAAAAAAAAAAATAATGATTCACGGTTTAAATAAATTGGCCATGTTCTGAACCCAGTCTAGAATGAAGGGATCAATGAGTGCTGAGATTGGGCTACAAAAGCTGCTCCTTGTGGTATTCAGAAAACATCTGAGAGTAATGAAATGGTCTGGAGAGCTAGAACATGTCAGACTAGCCAAGAATCAAACTACGGAGATGGAGAAATATGGGCCTGGAAGAAACTTGGAAAAATTCTTTTTTTTTTTTTTTCCTTTTTCCTTTTCCATTTAAAGGAGGTTGCTTCAAGCATGCTGTGGACACGCCTGGTAGGTATTTATTTATTCCATGCTTAAAAGCCTTCCTGACCTCCTTACATATTTGCTTGATTACTTCACCATCTTCAAAATTGTAGCTTTTTTCCTGCATCTGACGTTAATTTGATTTGTTATTATTCTTCCCCAGTACGTAAAATTGAACAAAATCTTCTGCCTAACAATCTCTTCTATATTGAAAGTCTGTTATCATGTTCCTAATTTAGTTTTCTCATTTTTGGGCTGAACAAACCCAATTCTTTCAGTCTTTCTCAGATCACATTTTCAAAACATCTAATCACTCTTGTTGTTCTCTTCTGGACTCATTCCAGTTTGTCTGCATCTTCCTTATGGGTTGGTGCTCAAAAGTGTGCACAATACTCCAGCTGAGATCTGACCAGCAACAAACAGAGTGGAATGATCACCTCCTGTGCCTTTCATACAACACTCCTGTTAATACTATTCTGAAAGGAGATTTGGCTACTTCTTTTGTCTTTTTTTCCTGCAAGGACAACATGTTATTGTCTTGCATTGGGTTTGTGACGCACACAAAATCCCAGATCTCATCCAGCAGAGCTGCCATGTAGCCATCTCTTCCCTGTGATGCGGGAGCCAACCTCA
The DNA here is from genome assembly GCF_951394365.1 of Tetrao urogallus. Lineage (NCBI taxonomy): Eukaryota > Metazoa > Chordata > Aves > Galliformes > Phasianidae > Tetrao > Tetrao urogallus. Next base: position 4,523,270 of record NC_136832.1, on the reverse strand, counting down.
GCCATGGGTCGCTCATTCCTCCCAACTCAACAAAAGGCAGCTTGGCAGCCAGGATGCCATTGCACAGACCATGATGTGTGAACAACTGCTTTTACACGTCTCTGCTTACAATGTGCATCCTAAAACTGTTTTCCCTTTTTATTAGCTTTAGTGGTGCAAACAGCTCCGTTCTCCTTGGAGGATCCTCTGGTCTCTCTCCTCACCAGCTTCTGTCTTTGGTGTGTTCCTTCTTAAGAAGATAGTAAAGCAGGGAGAAAAGGAACACAAATTTCACGGCTAATAGGGAGTTTTCTTGCCAGATTGCCTTTGATCCTGAGAGTGACACACAGTATCTGTCCCAAGGCCACATTCTGAAACAGTTTTAACAAGGAAACAGCAAGATCTGAATATAGTGACACTAGACCTTGTCTGACAAAAACATCAATATTGGTGCATAATTAATGCAAGGATCTACAGTAACGTGGACTGAATAGGGACAGAGTACTTTCAAAAATCAATTTGCTACCTGAATTACAAACACTAGCAATTAAACCTGACAGGGCAAAACTGAAACAGGAGAAAAAAATGAGGAGGGAAAAGGAAAAGGTAAAGACCACAGCCAGTATGCTGGAACACAGTGCTGGGCCATCCTACTTGTTCTGCTCCAGTGGCAGGAGGAACTTCCTTCCAGTACTTGAAGTACATATAAACAGGAGGGGGAACAGCTGTTTATGAAGGTGGACAGTGACAGGACAAGGGGAAATGGTTTTAAACTGAGACAGGGGAGGTTTAGGTTAGATATTAGGAGGAAGTTTTTCACTCAGAGGATGGTAATGCACTCTTCTCTTACATCTTTGCATCAAGCCATGCTGAGGAATGTGCCATCTTGTTCAAGTGCTTCCTATGAAACTCAGTGACTACAAGTGATCCAGTCAGAAAAGCAAGACTCCCACCTGGAAAAGCAGAGCCTCCCCACATTAAACCACAGCTGGCAGCTCCCTCCACACACCGGGACACCTTCCTTCCACTGTTTGCTCTGTGCAGGAAGAGTTTCAGCAGGTTCATGCCAAGTTTGCTTCTGCAAGTCAAATAGCAGCAGCATTTGCCTTCTCTTAACTCCTTTCTGATGAAATTCTTTTTTGCAAAAGCTGATGTCCCAACCACTCTGTTTAACCCTCTCAGTGCCACAAGCGATGAGCAGAACAGGGTTGTTGGTCCTCTCTGTTCCCTCTGCACTCTGGAGGGTCCAGAGCAGACAACCTTTTAAGGGAGGTAAATGAGGTGACAATGCTTTAGTGCTCTTGCAATTAGCCTGGCACTTGTAACCCAGCTTGCTGGGGTCAGAGCACTACAATCAGCCACGTGCATGATGTGCAGATGAGGCTGACAAAGCTGCATACATTTATGCTTGCACATGCTCCTTCTTTAGCCCACACCAGCATTTCCTCACGGACCACAGAGCACACCGAGGGCACTGCAATGGTTAAGCAACTTCTTTGTCTTTCCTTGCCTCCCTGGGAGTTCAGTCACTGCCATATGTTATATTACAGATCATGAGAAATCAGACTGAGGTGGCAATTTTAACACCCTTTATTCATACATCCTATTTTTACACTGGTAGATGTAAAATATGCAAAGTGTAATTCCCAGCTGAAGCAGACTCAGCACATGGTTCCTGCTGCCTCAGCCGGGATGGAGGAGGACCAGCAAGGAGAGCTGGTACCTGCAGTGGGAAAAGGCAGCTCTGCAGCCACCCCAGAGTCCCTGCTGATGCTGCGTATATTCCTGGTGTTTTGTAGGCACTTGGCAGCATGAGGTCTGCTGGTGGCTTCAGGTTAAATGTGGCATCTCCTGGCAGAGAGGGGTGGAAAGCACCAGCCTGATGTTATCGACAGAGGCAAAGGTGATGGCTGGTCCTCTGCCTCTGAGCAGTTTTGGACATGGAGATGGTGGAGGTGTTTGTAGAGCAATAGGAAATGAAGTGATGGCATTGTCTTCCATTTTTCTGTGGACCATTTCTGAGAGCTTTGTTTGTTTGTTCATTTGTTTGCTCATTTTATGTGTTTCAAAGCCTCACATCCTTTCCCACTCTGACAAGAAACAGTCTGCATCAGCCTCCTTTCATTTGGAAATTAGGCTGGAAATGAGAGGCACGTGCCAGATGTTGGCACATAAAGCCCATGCAGGAGGCACTCAATGTAAGAGAAGGACAGCACAGCGATTTTGAGCAGACTTGGACAGCTTTGTCAGGACAGGACATGCTTTCAATTTGCCTTAGGCTGCTGGGCACAAAGGAAATGGAAGGAGGAAAACCAAGGTGCTTGCGATGCCCTTCATGCCTTGAGACTTCATGCCACTGTATGCATTCAGTGTACATGGGAGATGTGTGCATCTCATAGAATGAATCACATAGAATGGCCTGGGTTGAAAAGAACCAGAATGATCACCCAGTTTCAACCCCTCTGCCACAGATAAGGTTGCCAACCGCTAGACCAGGTTGCCCAGAGCCGCATCCAGCCTGGCCTTGAATGCCTCCAGGGATGGGGCATCTACAAACCTGCTTGGGCAGCCAGTTCAAGTGAAAATCTCCTTGTCTATGGACACTTATGTCTACATTTACATTTGTAGGCACACATAAACCTGCGTGTCCTGCATTCAGAGAGACTGACTTCAAAGCACAGAATAGCAAAACCATGTTCTTAACCTTTCCCCAAAGGTCTGCTTTTTTATTTTATTTTATTTTATTTTATTTTATTTTATTTTATTTTATTTTATTTTATTTTATTTTATTTTATGTTTTTCAATGCACAAAGATCCCCACAGGTCTCTTTCTCACATTACAGTTTCCGTGATGCTCTGTGTCCGAGCTGATGCTGCTGCTGCTTGTCTTTAAGGGCATGGAGTGTCAGGGCCTAAAATAACACAGCCTCAAAACTCAACCATACAAACCACCAGGAAGAGAAAAACCATTAAACATCCCTGAAAGATGGTGGTGGTTAGAAGAATTTGGTGCTCCATCTCATTAACAGCAGGGATGGATAATTAGGCTGGATAAAACAGCGTAAAGCATACACCAGGGAGTCATCCTTAGAGGCAGGGAGCTGGGCTGCATGATCTAAGAGGTCATTTCCAGCTGTACCAGTGATGAACCTGATGTTTTTGAGAGCCTGTTTTCACAGCAGTGCTCAGCTGTGGGTGAAGAGAAGGAAAACACATGATACATCTCCTGCTATCATCTGATACCTTCCGCTGGCTGCTTTTTCTTTCTTCCTTCTTCTTGCAAATGGTCTCAACAAGACATCAGTGGATCTTTAAGGGAATGTTGCAAGAAAAAGAGACACAAGATCAGTGCCAATGGGAAGCGGTTGAAGCAAGCTAGGAGATTGTGTCTGGGGTGCTAATTAGGAGATATTTCCTGCCGTTTTGGTGCTGTTATTTATAGGAATGAGTGAGATTGGGTGTGAATGAACGTGATAGGGTTGCAAGTGAGGTAGGGTGGGAATGGTGCCCCCCGGACTAGAGAAATGGAGTATTGTGTCTGGCCATTAAAACTCAGTCACTATGGATGTGGGCACACATAAAGTCTTATTTGCACAGATTAAAGGCATATGTGAATACATAAGCTGCGTGTATGAGCTTATATCAAGGTAGCCTTATGAAATATGGCCTTGAAAAAACATGGCTATTTTCATTCCTGTGGTTAGCCTTTCCCCACAGGGGAGACCTGAAAACAACCTTTCAGTATGTAAAGGGGAATCACGAAAGGGAAAATGGCTTCAGATTAAGTAGGGGGAAAGTTAAACTGGATTTAAGGAAAAAGTTTTCCGTGTTAAGGGCAGTGAGGCACTGAGCAGGTTGACCAGAGAGGTGGTGGATGCCTCACCCTTGTGGACACCCAAGTTCAGGCTGCTGGAGCTCTGAGCACTGACGGAGTGTGGGTGTCCCTGTCTACTGTAGGGAGTGGGACCAGATGATTTTAAGTGCCCCTTCCAACTCAAATGATTCTGTGAAGCATTGGTCCCCTTTTAACATGAGACATAACCCACTTCACATCCTTTCCAAGAAGTACAGGCTCTGCATCTGTTACACATCCAACCCAGCAGCCTGCCTGGTACAGAGCACCCTGCACATTCTGAGCAAGGGGCCAGGTCTGCACGCCTTGTGCAGGCTGCTTGGCGGGGCTGGGAGAAGGCAGATGGCAACGTGTGCTTCCATGGAGGTCATAAATCCACACTGAACAGGGCTTGCCACTTGGAACGACACCCTGTTCCTGAGGCTGACAATTTATTTGCTGCATTTTATGCATTCCTGATGTCGCTGGCATAGTTAAACCCGTGTGGGCTGGTGCTATTGTGAAGTACCCCATTGGTTTGCAGTTAAATTGGGGTTCTGATCTAAAAAGAGAATGTGCAGAAGCAGCCTGTATTGCTCATCAGATCCGCTCCTTCTGGATGTTCACAGCCATCACAGTTTTTGCTGCTAATTAATACAAGCATAGAGTGCTTTTGATTCCCTGTAGCGCTATGGAGCTGCCATTGTGATGGGAGCATGAGCTGGCATCCCATCTGCCCCATTTTCCCAAAACCTTGTTTGGAGGTATAAAATCTGTCTCAGAATGACATACCTGAGGACAGCAGAGCTTGAAGGATGCAGTTGGGGGGTTGGGGAAGGGCAGCTTTTAATCTGTGGCTTTTTATGAATGATGAACATGCGCAAGGCAGGAAGAAACTTTGCTGTTGTTTAGACCTCAAAAGCTTAAGTCATTTGCAAGAGGAGGCTGTCCTACCCCACCTCCAGCCTGAAGAAACCAATTTAGGAAAAGAATTGCATGTGCAATTGTGTACTGCAGCAAGGGTAATAAAGAGAGGTGAGTGTTAGAGGGCAGGCTGAGGGGCTGCAGTCTCAGCTCAGCACAGCTGTGTGCCGCACAGCAGGTCAGCCCAGCACCCTGAGGGAGATGTGGGGGAAATGGCTTTTTGTTTTATCTGAGCCTGCGTTGTCAGCTCTGACTGACAAATGATTCCTTATTAATACCAGAGAGCATAAAGTGAGTATCCATTTAGGTAAAATAATGCTGCTGGAAGGAGGCTTGATGTGTTGTCACTCTAATAGAAATACTAGGAACTTCCATTTCTTGCTCTCGGGTAAGTCTTACACCAAAAGAACAACAAAAAGGCAGCAGCTGAATGACAGCCCCTCTCCTAGGGAGGAATCCAGCTGTCCCTCGATTGCAATATGTGGGACTTATCCAGAGGTACCTTGGCTCTTCAGGGCTGTTATACCTCCAGAATGCAGAGATGCTTGCTGGCCCCCTGAACAGTCCCTGTGCATTGTGTCCTGTAAAGCCATTCACAGATCCACAATGTAGCGTGTAAAACATGATTCCTTGTCCTGTTCTCCTGCTAACAAAAGAGACTCGAGACTCCTGCACCTGCATGGTGCTAAGTGAGCCAGCAAGCACTTAGAGCAGGACTTGGCATCCTGGAGGATCTTTTTATTTTTGAGGCCCAGATTGCCAGGTGCTTTCTCACACCCAATGCCATGAGCCCTGCTGGGGAGAAAGCAGAAATGCTTGACTTCCTCCAGCCTTTCGGAGAACCCAGGAGGCATCTTCATGACCCTGGCCACTTTTACAGCCAGAGCAGAGGTGCTTCTTGCTGATCAGCAACCAGACTTCTGGCTGTTATGTGAGTTTTTTTGGATATAATTTCTTGTCTTCCTTTATGATAGGAAGAGGAAGACTGGTAGCCTCAACATTTTGCTTCGTGGAGGGTTTCCCATCCTTTTCTCCCTCTCCTCCTTTCCATTTTCATTTTCTCTCTGAGTCAAGCTACACTTCCTCATCAAAGGAGCTCTAATGGGATCACACATTTAACCAGCAGCCAGGGAAATTTCCAGTAACCTCCAAAACCTTCAACATTCCATTTTGGAGGATTACAGGGAAAATGTTTCATCTTTCTGATATAGAAGCACCAAAAAATTGAGAGCCACCAGCTCATCTTGTGCTGCTCTGATGGAAGGAGCCTGAGCAGGTTATTTTTAGGTTACAAAGCTGTATTTTGCTAAGATAAAAGCCAGGGCTCTTTCAAAGCAAAAGCCTTAAAGTGTGAAATCCATCAAGTCCATTATCCCAGGGAGCACTGAGATGTTGTTGGGCCGAGGCAATGGAGAGCTGATGGTTGAATGTCACTCCCTACCCTACAGAGCTTTAAGGCTTTCTCTCTGTATCCACTTGGGCACTCACATTTAGGCAAAACCCTTCTGGAAATTGGGCCCCAACTCTTCCCCATGTGATGTGGACATGGGGTCATCACACGGTGGCAGCCAAACGTCCAAGTGGTCTGGGAAGTTGTGCTTGCTGCTTGGCAGGAGGGAGATGCACACATATGGGCAGGAATCTCCTGAACAAGAAGTTCCTGGTTAAACTTGGGTATGTACATGTGCAAAAGGAGCTGTGTAATCCCTGTAAGTGTAATTCTATGATGGATGTGTTAATAGGGAGCAGTGATGTCAAAGCAGGCAGAGATGCAGGGAAAGATAGCTCTATATTGGGGCTGTATGAGTACGTGCAGTTAATAGCTAACCTGAGAGAACTCAAATTAGCTTACGTGGGAATTTCTTTTTCTCTTTCTCCAAGAAAAGCTCAATTTTGACAAGTTTTTCAATGCGCCAACACTAAAAATATAACTTTCCAAAAACATTTTGAAATTGACAGAAGTGTCCCAGTTAGGTACTTTGTGGAAAAAAAAAAAAAAAAAAGTTTTGCCTTTTCTTCTCATTTTGAGGACAGCAATGAGAGCCATAAAACAAATATCTGCTTCTGAGACAATCTGACCATGTTCACAAACAGGGTCCAATGTTCACAGGATCATTAAGGCTAGAAAAGACTGCTAAGATCTCCAGCCAACTGCTAAGACCTAATCGCCAACTCACCCTCACTAACCACATCTCTTGAACACCTTCAGGAACAGTGACTCCACCACCTGCCTGGGCAGCCTGTGCCAACATGTTACCATTCCTTCTGAGATGTTTTTCCTAACATCAGTTGGACTTGAACCTAAATTTATTCAAGTTTGCACTGAAAGACATCACTCCTACATCAGAAATGCTCACAGCACAAACCCACCCCTTTGTGATTAGCTCTGCCCTTCAATTGTCCTATGCCTTGATTTGCCCTTGGTTAAAGATAAGTCCACTTCTTCTGGAGACAGTTTCATTGTATTCCTCTCCATCTTCCCATGTGGGTGCAGGATGGGAGATCTGCTCCCAGCTCCAGCACATCACGTGCACTGCTTGGGACCGCAGGCGTTCTGCTGACAGAGCTCTCAGCTTTTACGTAAAAGTAACATATGTGACATTTGCATTCTCTCTCTTATTATAAGGCTTTGTGCTTATGTGAAGATGTCAAGACACTTTATAAATATTAATTAATGTGTGCTAACGGCACCTTGGTGTTGGATAGATAAGGAGGCTGAAGTGGGGGAAAGCAAATGGCAAAGCGGAGCACAGAGCTGGAGGAGAGCCCCAAGCCTGCAGTTCCCAAAGTGCTACTCCAGACCCAGAGCCAGGAATGAACAAATCCGTTGTGTGACGTGAGTGAAACGTAAACACCTCAGGTAACTGCGAGTGCCCTGGGAAAGCAAAGAAAATAAAGAAATTGCAGAGATCTAATTATTTAACCCTCAGTCAGAAAGAGAAAAAATATATTTTTTTCCTATGGAAATGTAATGACTGTTTATTCTGTTGAACTGATTTCATTTCTAAATGAAGGTCACCGTTCTCTGCCCAGGAGGAAAAAATCCTTCCAGAAATGGAGTTGAAAACCAGCAAATTACAGAAAGCAGATGAAGTTCTCATCTGACTTAAGCTTCAAGGATGGGATTTTCAAAGATAACTAAGGGATTTAGCAGTCTGATTTCCCAATTTGAGGCCCAATTGTCCTTGAATGAGAACTCCCCAGACAGATGTGGGCCAGGGGGAGATAGATCTATTGGAAATCAAAAAATAAAAGGTGCCAACTCTACAAATAGGCCTTTAGAAAAAAATATCCTCTGAGTAATGAGGGCTTTCAAGAAGCGATGTGATGTTACACAGGCGGCATAAAACCTGCAAGAAAGTTATTTTAAAACATCTGTGCTCAAGGATGAGCTAAAAGGGGGGGGGCGGGATGCTGCTCTCTTTAGCTGACAACAGCCAATAATTCTAATGTGTTAAATGATCCTGAGACATCTGTCAAAGTTATTGCTAACCTTGCTTTGGGGAAAACTCTGCCATCATCAACCTGCTAGAGAGGAGTGTCCGAGGCCATGCTTGCAGGAAGGCGGCCCGCACATTGAGGGAGCTCTTCGAAGAAGTCTCACAGAGGTTGTTAGAATAAAGTCAATATTTTCTCTTCTAGCTGCTCCAGTAATATTTGTGGTGGCCACAGCTGAAATTTCTTGCTGTTTGATGACTGGTGTTTTATGTGTAAGTTACAGTTACGTGGGAGTATTCTTGTCTTACAAATCATTCTCATCTTACAAGTCACTGAAGACAAAATACAGAAGTCAGGAACTTCAGCCTAGATTGGACCAAACGTCTGTGCTTCCATCTCTGATGTAATCCTGCCAGAGACTTATCAGAATGGAGCAATCTGATCGTGCTGCTTTCCCAGGGACTCTTCCTGTCCTAGCTGTCTGCTCTGGGTCGTTGTAGGCTACTGTAGTGGAAATGCTAAATCATGGCTAGAAGCAGTGATTGAGCACCTGGTGGGAAAGCAGGGCCAACCCAGGGGAGCTCAGGTGTATGCAATGAGCACCCTCCCCTTCCCAGACCTCATTTCTGAGTTGGCACTGAAAGCAAGGGAATTTGCTGGAGGTTCCTGTGTACCTGAGGCCTTCTGAAGGTAAGTGGCTTCTTTGTTTATGTGACTACAGCAGTTGTGTTTGAGCAAATCTTTGTTTGTTGTAGTCTAGGCCTTGCAGCTCTGCTGTCATTACTGTGCTTTGCTTTCCATTGCATTACAACTAGATGTAGGCTTTTGTACACTTAGCTATCAACAGATGTGATTTCTACCCAGCCTTCATTTAAAGCCATACAAGCCTGCAGTGCTTATGCTGTACTGTAGCAAGGAGTGTAAGGAGAGCTCAACTACATACTGTGCAAAGAAAATATCCTTTATGTCCTTTTAGTTTGTTTCCATCTTCTATTGGTTTCAAAACAAAAACAACAAACCAGCAATGAGAAACTGATTCTTCTCCTTGCTGCTCAATGTCCCTGGATGTCTTTTCTGTCAGTGAGATCACATTTGAATTTGGCTTCACCTGCCAACCACTCTATCTTCCTTGCTGATGCTCCGCGTTCCCTCTGTGTGCACTCTGTAGGAGCAGGCTGTCCCAAGCTTTCCCTTGGCTCTTTCAGGCAAAAATGCATTTAGGTAAGATTGAACTCACTGGAGCTCTGTTTTTTTTCCAAACTGCCCTCTTAAATGTCATACTTGTTTAAGTCTATTATGTGAGCAGTCAGGGATGTTTGTGTGCCAGGTAATGCTCAGGTGATTGCTATTAAGATGTTCTCCTTACATCTCCTCTTCAGTTCTCTCTTCACCTTAGTGCTTAGGGGCTGTCCTGGAGGCAGGATGAGCCAACAGAGCCAGCCCACAGGGACTGTAGCTTTTGGAGATATCGATCCTTTTTTTGCTTCTGGAGAGGGGTGTGTGGACAAGAAGCATCCAGTACTGGTGCTGGGTGTCTGGGGAAGGCAAATGTGCTGAACATCTTGTTCTAGTGACTGTCAAGCAGTGCTGCTCTATGTGCATATCCCCTCTTCCCTTTATCCCCAACCACTGCCTTCATGTGAATCTGTGCCTGCTCCTGAGACGTGGCTTTGCACTGCAAGCACGAAGCTTTGTAATTACATTGGGAATTCTCATTTCAAATGGGAGGAGGAAAAGAGGGAGGGTAGGGAGCAACTGCCAAGTTTATTAACTTGGAGTTTATTTTTTTTCCCCCACTATAGATGACAATTTACATGAGAGTCCCTTTCGTACATTCATTACTGGAGATTTTATAGCCTAATGAATGTGACTCATCTGTGTAATCGCATTGTTTTCCAGTGCTCCAGATGTTCTGTGGAGCACCTCTGGCTCGTGATCTCCCATTTAAACATTTCTTGTAAACACCAAAAGCTGTTTGTTTGTTTTAATGTTCCATCACATCCCATTACCCAGTGAAGGTGAAAGATTGAAATGCAGTGTTGTCTTGCCAAGAGATTTTTTTTTTTCCCCTCCTTTCTCCCTCTGCTTCCCCTGATGTATCTATGTCTAGTGTCTAATTAGTATGCAATGGGATGCAGAGATTCCTCTGTTAAATATCTTGTTGCTTTCTGCTTGCCTTGATCTCTATAGGCAGGCGGATGCTACAGAGAGATCTGGGGCCTGCATGTCTCAGGTGCTGAACAATTTCAGTTCTTATTACTTCATGTGAGGGTTCAATATATTGTCGTATCAGAGATACAGTGCCACGGGATTCATCTTACACAGTTATTCACATTGGGGAAAAACTAAATATCAGAGGCAAACACTCTGGTCCAGTTGCCATGAATACTCGCTGCAGTGACATTAGAGATTATCTAGAGGCTATTTTCAATCCTGTTGGTCGGTCAAGCCGGCTTAATTCTGTGAGAGCTACTCTTAACACTGAAGCAGATATGATATAACACCTCTGGATGGATGTAGCAGGTTGAGTTGTAATCCGGATACATATAATGGCAAGAAAATTTTGAGCATAAGCTAACAATAAGTCAGGGTGATCTAGCAGATTTTGGAAACAAAGAAGTTTCTGTTGTACTGCAGGTTAGAGCTGTGTGTTTCCACTGCTGCCAAAATTCTAATTTAATTTTTAATTTATTCAGTTTTAATTTGAGGCTTCTTCATGGGTGTGGGCCTGCTGGAAGTGTGGTCTGTGGATGAACTTGGGATTTTGCAACTATAGGAAACCATTTCTAATTTTATGGGACTTGATGCAGGCTGACAAAAGAGTTGCATTGTATCACCATAGTATTGAAGACCTCTTGTGGTCTGTAGGTACCTAAAGACCCTGGAGCCTGGTATGATGTGGCACTGAGTGATGTGCTTAGTGGTGTGCTGGTGATGGGCTGATGGTTGGACTTGGTGTTCTTAGTGATCTTTTCCAAACTTAATAATTCTGTGATGTATGAAAATACAAATGGTGAAGTCTAGTAATGAAAACAAATTTTTGTGGCAAATTGGTGTGTAATTGGGAGTAGAAAAGGCTTTGAAACAACAGACCAACCTGGGAAAGACCATCAGGGAAAAGGGAACCACCAAAATCAGAGCCCAGAAAGCACCGGGGAAAAAAATGAAATGGTTATTTCAACAAAGCACTGAATGGAAAAGCTTAAATACTTCAAAACCATTATCAACATATTAGGGAAAGAGATTGATTTTTGTCTTATGTTCTTCTGAGTAAAAATTATGAAAACTAATAACAAGTCTGAAGTACAGCAAAGCTGCACTGCTTGCTTCAGTCTTAACAGATAAAGCTTAGAGGATTGCAGGAGATTAACGGCTGATGAAATGAGTCTTTGGGGTCTGTCAGACGTGGAGTTCAGGAGCCATCCAAGCTCTTCGTTGCTTGAGCACTGTGCTGCTTTCAACAAGGAGAACGTGGATTAGAAACCTTTGGGAATGGTGTATGTGCAGAGGGAAACTGGGTGATCCTTGAGGAGTTGCCAAGTAGGGAAGGGTGGGGAGTTCTGGGAATCTGATGCATCGCATGTATGTTAGGAAAAAAAAGGACTGTGCAGGAACTTGGTGGATTAAACAAAGGAGAAGACTGAGTAGATTTATGTGTGTCTGAGAAGGAAACTGAGAGGCTCTTCTCTGCAGGAGTTGTGAGAATCATCTCTCTGCCTGCTGAGGCGGTTCCCAGAGCCTGATGCATCAGTGGCAGCTGTGATCTTCAGTGGTGGTTTTGTTAATAACATGCCAACATAAATGCTTATGATACAAGGTTTTGTTTTGATTTTCATACCCATATATTAAAGCAGGGGGTGACATATAAAAATGAAGATATATCTGCTTCAAGTGCTTCATACAGAGGCAATGTTAAATGCTATTTGAGTTCCACCCTTTCAAATTACTTTTTTTTTTTTAGAGGTGGGAAGGAAATAATTTTAGATATTTTTTTCCAAAAGAAGTCTTCTAAAAAAACATACTCTGTGGTTATTCAGTGCACTATTTCTGATGAATTGCATGTACTTTCTTCCAGTTTTGATCTTTTAAGAATAACTGATCTGCATAAAACATTGTTAATGGTGTCACTTCAGCCTCCAAAAAATTGAAACATTCTGTTCTGATAAAGTTGAACCTTATTGAGAACATTTCATTTCAGTTCCAGTTCTTAAAAAAAAAAAAAAAAATCATTCAAATTGATGTGTTCCTCAGGATAGTTTGATTTCAATAAAATGCCATTTTTCTGTCAGAAGAAAATATTCCAGCAGAACATCTTTCAACCTCCAGTTATGAGTTATAGCACATATATTCAGAGTTATTAAAATTGTATCTGTTGTTACACTTTAATCATTTCTCCTAATTTTATCCAACTTTCCTGAGGTACTTCAGATATTAAATGAGTGGAGACAATCTCCCACCTATTTCTCCTAAAACTTTTAATCAAATAAATCCTGATTCTCTATCCGGATCCTGGTTTTATGCTATGTTCATGTAGTTCAGATGTTGTAGTTACCAGAATACCATTCCAGTACTTGTATTATTTCTAGAACTGTAGGATCCAGTTAAAGTCAGGCCCTGGTTTGAATCCAGTGAAGTCAAAAGACCAGAGGAAGGAAGCATTGCCATCATCATTGGGTATGGGGAAACCGAGGCACTGGGGGAGACCAAGCCTGGAAATCATCTTGCCTAATTTCAGCTATGCAAGAGGTATCAAGGTTAATTTAGTTATTTAGTATTAAGCAGAGAAGCATCTCCAGAGTGTGAAGTGTTCCTTGTGTCTTAGTCAGGCAGCTCAGACTGGGATGAAACTCTTGGCAGAGCTCTCTCCTGTATTCTATTGACTGTAGCAGGATCCTGGGCAAGTACTTCATTCTAAACATTTGGTGTAGTTTATGTCAGACAAAAACCGATCTCCACTTCTGTGATAAGCCTTGGAAAATCTGTGGTAGTGTCAGAAATTGTACAAATACCTCCTGAATTCAAGGCTAGTGCTTTAATCATAAAATGGTACTTCCTCTCATAATCCTGACTGTATTTTGTTTCAATAATTTGGCATGTTTCCTTCAAAGAACAGTGGGACACTTGTAGAATGCTGAACAGCAGTTATTTAGTTGGGCAGCTGGATTGTACTCACCACTTCTGCAATCCAGATTTCTGAAACCATGTGAACTTTTGCAAATGCTCTTGAGAGGTGCCGGAGGGTAGATTTCCTTCTCAGAGAAATGATCTGAGAGCAGAAAGCATTTCACACTAGAGGAAGCAACATATGCCACCGTAACCAAGGAATAATAAGGAAAAATAGCAGGGGAGAAACAAGCTTTTCTTGCAATGGTGAGAGTGTTATTGCCTGAACAGGAGAAAGCCGAATCAAAGACACCTCGCCAACAAATCTTATGATATGTATGTCTGGATAATACACTTTCACTGTAACTCCTTCCTGTATAAGTTTACATGAATGCCCTGCAAGTAGGTGCAAAAGAATAGATGATGATAAATCTCTCCATCAATTCTCTTTTGCAAAACAGCTGTCAATTATTTCAGAATATCCAGAATCCGATCTTATGTACATGGGAAAGGGTTCTCCACTCTCTCTGCAGTGCACTCGATGCTGGGGAGGAAGGTGAGATCTGCAGGGCAGAAGCACACTGTGGTCAAAGAGGAGTAAAGGGAATCACAGAATTATTAAATGGATTGGGTTGGAAGGGACCTCAAAGATTGGGGTCCAAACCTGTGTCATGGGCAGGGTTGCCAACCACTGCATCTGGCACTGGATGTGAAACAAGAGGATTGTATTCTCATGTTCTGCTCAGGATGTTTGGAGACCCAGGCATGCTTAGGGAATGAGAAACAGCCCAAATCTCTCTCCTTATCTTGCATGTTTATTTTGCGTATTCAAGCACCATCTCAAGGATGTAATCCTTATCAGAACCACTTTGCAATGTGAGGGACTCGCCATTCTTAAAAAAAAAAAGAAAAAAAAAAAAGAAGTTTTCATTGTCAAAAGACAAGACAAACAATACAAAGAATGATTTCTCAAGCATCCTGTAGCAGAGCAATGGCACAGCCAGTTTGCCCTGCTGTGCCAGGCTCAGAGACTGGTGTGCCTTTTCATCAGGCTGAGCTGTCCTCTCTGAGAGAAGAAAGTGATTCATAACTGGGACAAGTTACTGCTTAGTGCACGTTGGTGAGATATGATTTTACAGCACTGTTCATCTTGATTGCCTCTTGCTATAATTTTCAGTCCTTTCGCTCAGCTGGTGCCTTGCTTACATGATATGTGGAAATACTAAATTAGTTTCCTATACTGGAAATTATGCTCTATTAAACCATTGTCATAGCTGCTAAGAGACCTCTCAGACTCCTGGTAGACGTTGTTTTAGAAACATCTGACAAATCCTATGGCACTCTTACGGAGAGTTCAAAGCAAAGGCATCATAAGCTTGGGCAATTACAGATTAAGTGGTTTAATATTGCAGAGAACAGAATAGGGAAAGGACAACGTGCTGGATATCTGTGGCCTTCCCCAGGTTGTACTTTGCTGGGCTCTTTGTGTCTGAACGTTTGTCCTTTGCCTTTTACATCCATCTGCAATATTAAAACACTTAATATGGGCAGTAATTATTTGAGCTGATGATGCTTTTACTTTGAACTCCTTGCTGGAGAGCCGAAGGATTTGTTAGATATTGCAATGATATGGAGTGGTTTGAGGGACATTACTTTCGCCCCCTGTGGAGCACCTGCAAGACAGAACATAATTGGACTACAAACTTTGAACTTGCTGAGGTTTTTCATCTTACTTTCTGTGTGCACAAGTGGCTATGAGATATTTGTCTGGATCATGCTTTCTCTATGATGATAGAGAACAATAACAACATTAATTCTTAGTTGCCACAAATTATTTTTACGTGTCAGTCTCAAAGACCTTTTCAAATGGTTGAGGGGCTCTATTTTCTGGGGGGGTTAATCTAAAGTTTTAAGGAAATGGTAACTCTGTTGGAAAAAGGCTTTCGTGTTGGGCTAAAACAGCAATGAAGTTGTGATGAATTTGGTGAATAGTTCTCATCCTCCCCCGAGCTGTTTAAAAAGAAGAAAGTGGACAGATGTTCTGAAGCAAAGAGAAAGTATTCTTTGAGATATTTTGAAGGCATTTTCAAAACAAAACACCTCAATCATCTAAAATGGATCATTCTTCTACAGAGTTATGAACATGCTGAACAAAAGACAAGAAAAAAAGTTGTGTGTTTTTTTTCCCCCCCCTCCTCAAGAATTAAGTGTCCTGGAAATGGAATGTAAAATTTAATCTGTGTTTAAATGACATGATTTCATAAAAGCATTTCTCACTCCATAGGTTCCCCCTCCCACTGTTTTTTACTTTTCATCAAATACATTTGAAAGAAGAAAAAAAAAAAATCAAAACTTGTTTGGTTTGACAAAGACTTTCTGTACAATCATTCTTATACATGTTGTTTATCTCTGCCCTCCCTAGAATAAATTGTAAATCCATTCTCCCTTCCCCTCTCTACCCTTGCTGCGATTGTAAAAGCATTAAATTCTTATCTCTTTCTTCAAAGTGATCAACTGGGTAGAGTGAAATCTGGAAGAGCCTTTGGAGGATAGCTGCAGAGTGAGATTTGAACTCATTTGGCATTGGAGAACCTCATTCCAAGCCGGAGAAATTGAGGCTTCAGGATGTCCTCTGTTCAATCATCACTTTTTTCCCCTTTCTTTCTATTTTGATTAGAAGTCAAACTTACTTTTGGCTCATTTGCCCTACATTTTTTAGTGATGGGGAAACCAACACATAGAACACAGATATTCTTCAATCAAGTTCTTCAGCATGGAGAGAGGAGGGAAAAACTCAGCTCTATTCCAGTCCAGACCTTGTGTTTCTCTCATGATTTTCACCTTGCTTTTACTTTGTAACTAAAAACAGCAGTTTCCATTGCTCAGTGCACTGGAAACCAAAAGGATTTCATGTTTCTTAGGTAGTTTAACATCATTCTCTGAGAGTCAGGTGAGGCTGTGGGGGTTAGATTTGTTCTGGGACCATCCTGGGAGCTGGGATTCCTGTAGTGGTCGTTTTCCACACCATGCGGTGTTATAACCCATACCTTGAGGACCTTCCATGGCTCAGTGAGAACTTCTCTCCAGTTGTTACGGAAGAGATGTGCCAGGTGAACTGTGACCATAGTTGAAATGCTCCTTTCTCCGAGCTATTTGGGTCTGTAAAATTACTTGCAAGGCATTGAAAGTTGTGGGACTGAGATTCCCAACTCTGTATCAGGCACAGCTCAAGGGACCCTAGAATACAGCCTATCCCTTCAGGCAGGGAGTAGTATGTTACCTCTGAGAGATACCTCCTGCTCAGAAGCTCATCCAGTTAACCTTCCTGCTCTACAGAGCTCTTCTGTGGGCACTTCCCTCAGCTAAACTGTGGTGGAGTTTCATCTACTGTGCTTGATAGACCATAAACAGGGATTGAGGGGGCTAGCTGAAGTGCAGGCAAAGGGGAAAATAGATTCATTTCAATATTCTGCATTAAATATATATATATGTGTATATATATAGACACAAATTATTACAAAAGAAAATTTTAAATTTAAAAACAAATGAGAAAAAATATTCACAATGTTTGATTTTTTTTTTTTTAAATCACAAATTCTGTTTGTATCCTTTTCTATTAGCTCTTCTAAACTCAATTCATCCAAGTTCTTATTAAAATAGGAGACTGAGAAAGCTGTTGATTAAAGGGTGCAAGTATCTCGACTGAGAGAAAATACTGGGTATTAAAGGATTCTAACCTGGCAGAGAAAGACAAAATAATAAACAGTGGCTGGAAGCTGAAGGAGATAAGTCTTCAAATTTGAATTTGTTTTGTGAAAGTAAGGACAGCTAACCATTGGAAAAAACATGCTAAGAGGTGTGACGTTAAGGAAGCAAACTATACTTACCCTTGATGCCTTTTGAAGGCATAAAGCTGAGAAATGGCTCCCACTCCAACAGAATGCCTTGAAACTAGCAGAGTTTGTGGATGGCGCAACAAACATTAGTGTGGAAGCAAATTCATTGGGGAAACTTTGTGTAGTTTAACAAAATATTTTCCAAGCTGGGGGCTGTGTATGAACTTCACTTCTGATTTATGTGAATTTAAAAAAAGGTCCATGGAGCCACCCTTGTTGTTAGTGTATGCGAAGTGTTACGTTGATAGTTGCACTAAGTCTTTACTGGAACATCAATGCATAGATAAAGAAAGTAGAAAAATAGATAGGGACTGAAGGAAATTGTAAAGCTATAGCAATTGTTCAAAGCAAGTTCTGAGCTAACTTATTCTGTCTAGAGATGACTGCTGCTTATGAGAAATATCGGATTCACCTCCTCTTATGTCATGCCCTCCTCTGAGCTCTCTCCTGAAGGCTGCCTGGACGTCAGTGCTTCTGCCTCAGCCTCTTGTGCTCACCTAAAGATCAGGGGTTTCTCCTCTATCCCTCACTGACCCCAACAGAGGGAAGGAGAAAAAAAGAATAACACTACCTCTCCTTTGGTCCCTGGTTGGCCTCTGCTGTCTTCCTCTCTCCGACTTCTATTGTCAGCCTCTAAAGATGACTTAGGAGGTCTGTGAAAATCTGTTAGTTGCAAAAATGTCTTTAGGGTGCAGTGTACAGAAAGGCCTCCAGGAACCAGAGCAAGGGGGTGGCATTCAAAGAGGTGCAGATGACTTCACAAAGTGACAGTCCAAATCCAGAATGATCACAAAATCTTTGCGCTAAGAGCTCCATATCAGGAATGCTCCATGCCTTACTAATATCTCACTGTGGTATATTGGCTATTTGTTTCTACAAATGTGATCCGGAAGACTTGGACTGAAGGGTTTTGTAGGACAGCTCTGAAGTTTATTTATGAGAATGAGAATATATTCAGATCTACTCCTAACCAACTGGGCAGCCTAATTTAGAAGTTGGCTACCCTGCCCATGGTAGGGGTAGAGGGTTGAGGCTAAGTGATCCTTAAGGTCCCTTCCAACACAAACCATTCTGTGATTCTGTGATCCTATGACTTACTCTGTTAATTCCGGGGGAAAGGATAACTCCTGTACTGCTGTATAATCTGCTTATTTCTGTGAAATCATACATGGATTATTTTTGCTGTGTGATTTGCGTACAGCAAGCTGTTCTGGAAGCTCTGATGAGCAACAGCAGAAACTGGAATGCAATGAGGGTCCACGAAGGCTGGGAAAGAACAGAATTAAAGTTCTTGATGCCTTCATAACCTTTGCAAAAGCCATCATACAAACACCTGCAGTGTAGGATACAATTTCCAATTCCCATGGCCTGTGAAAGGACAGGACTGAAATAACACATTGTGATCTATAGGGTCATTCCAGTAGCCAGTGCTAGGCTATTCTTATGCAATGAAAAGACTTGTTAATTACTGTGGCTTCTTTACAATCATAGAATGTACACATTTGAACCCTGAAGGGTCCTCTCCAGAGAATAACCTTTATTTGCTTGATTGCTTCTGTTCAGTTAATTCTGCCTAATTACTATTTTCTTCCTATTAGATCCTAATTATATACAGTATTTTCATTATAAAGTGTAATGTTTCCCAGGGAACTATGTCAATTACACAGACAATATTACCGGAGGTCTCATTTACTTCATTAAACCAGAGAGCAGTCTCTCTTCTGATTAAAACTGCAGTTGGAGGCATGGCCAAAGTAATGTCCTGCTCCTATAGTGTAAATATTAAGAACAATAAGACAACAATTAGAAAAAATATTATTTTGATATTTAAATGTATATCAGTGCGTATCTCTAACTGCTGGTCATTGTGAAATCTGCTTATTTATTCCATCTGACTTTATAGGGAAGTCCAGAGTTGCAGGAATTTTACTATGATTTAACATTGTGTAAAACATGAATAAATATTGTGTGAAGAGATCAAAAGATTTGCAAATTTAGGCTTATTGGAACTACTGTGTGAGTGCATAGCAATACCATGGCAAGTACTGAGAGGAATACAGAAAATTTAAGAACATCTATTCTCTCTAATAGAAAATCAGCCTGTCTTTCTTTCAGACAGTAGTAGAAAGAGCATTGATATGAGAAGGAATGCGTTTTGATAAAATGTGTAACTGGCATATAGAAGCTGTTTCCACAGGATCTCAACTAAGCCAAGTCAGCCAAGCTCATGAAGGAATGAAGATTTTCCATTTCCAAGCACAATAGCTATCTTATTCAAATTGGGAAGAGTAACCAGCAGCTTACAGTGCACTGAGAGCCTTTGTGCTTTGCTGTGTGACACTGGGTTGTTCAGTTTCCTTGGAGCCCCAGCATTAACCTCCATCAGTAACTTGGGGGATACCATTTCCCTCACTGTCTCCTCTTGGTGTTAGGTCTAGTACATTAATAACTTAAAACTCACAGACCCCGTTCAGATCATTGCATGATGAAGGAGCCATCTGCAGCGAATGAAAAATATCATTCTCATGCAAAGGCTGCAGGTAATAGCATTACATCATAATTCAGTAGAGTGTGCAACTCCAGCGTAACTCAATGCATAATCATATAAGCATCTAGCACACACTTGGCACTTCATAAATAATAAATAATAATATTAATAATACAACTGCTGGCACAGTAACTTTCAATAATAGCGAGATTTTTAAAAAGTGACAGAGCCAAATGGGATACCCAGCATGCTCTGTGTTTACCAGAGCTTTACAAGCCTTGCAGGAGTATATACAGACATCCTGTTTCAGTCAATATTGAAAGGAACCGTGGATAGAGCTGGGGATGTGAACGCAGAAATTGGCAGCTCAGGTACAGAACACAAGGGACTGTTAAGGTACCCGTTGGTCATAGATCTAAAAAAAGAATGGTCAGAAGAGACTTCAGGAACTTATGTGGTCTTCTTCCTTATCTAATAAAAAAATTAGAAAGACTGTTTCCCTTCCAGACTTCAATCTGATCGTGTTCTCAAAGGCTTTCCATCATGGGGATCAACAGCATCTTCAAGCGATCTGTTCCAGTGCTTCATTTCCCTGAGTGGAGGGGGGAAAATAAGAAGCTTTTCCTAAGATCTAACACAAATATCTCCGCTGCAATTTCAGGCCAGTGTTTCATGCCTTACATCTTCACTTTTTAAGCCTTTTATTCTGTGGCAGGTAGTTACTTCCTGATTCTTCCTTTAACTTTTCTGCTGAGAACACCAGGTCCTGCTGACTTTCTTCTTTGTTTTTTTCGGTCGTTCTTACTGCTTCCAATTCTCAATTCTCCAGTTTGCCCATGCTTCCCCTAAATGTGGCACCAAACTGAAATAGAGTTCTCCAGCTCAGATCTCGTTATACTCAATCTACTAAAGAGATTATTTATGCATTCCAGAATATTATGATTTATGTATTCCAGACAGTTCTTTTTCCTTTAGTATATCAATGAATATTGATGTATGTTATAGACTTTCGTTTCCTAAGCACTTAGCATTTTTCTCATAATATTTCCTGTTCAGAAATTTAAAGTCTTATTTTTCTTTAATGTAGTTGATTAGCTGACAAATACAGATGTGACTTTTTCACTATTAAGTAAATAGTGCTGTTGTTTCAATGAAAAGTTCTTTAGCAAAAGATTTTTTTATGCCTTCAGGAATGAATGAGGGCAAGAATAGTTCCAAATAGAACATGAAAATATGAAGGAAAAAGAAGCGAAGAAATACAATTAAGAAAAAAAAAAACATCTTTTCTATAATATTTTCTTTTTATAGAAGATTAAACTGGGTGTTATTTTTCTTGAATGAATTATTGGCAGAAATGCAGCTAGATATGTCCTTACTGATATTCAAGTTCTTAAATCCACTAAATTTTTTGCTTATCCCACTCTTTCTGTTCACATTAGCAAGCTCATCTCTGAACAAGGATGGGGTAATAGAGCATTGCACAATGAGGGATGTCTAAATGCAATGAGTTGTGAGATTTCATCAAGTGAAAATAAGAGTGGAAGTGCTGCCTGGTCACTGTAATATGTATAAGAGATGATTTGTAAGTTCAGCAAAGGGTTTGAACCATGTACCAAGGTTTTGTGCGTATCTCTGAATTGGGAGAGTGGTGGTAGGAGCTGTTTCTGTTTGTGTTCTGTTTTCATGGTGATGATCAAAGGAAGTCTCACTGGATCTTGGGACCCACAGCTCTCTTCAAGTCAATCTACTCCTTTCCCACCTAGTGTACAAGCAAAATGTTTGCTTATATTGCTTTTCTAGCTGGAAATGTAAGGCATAGCATATAAGCAGCTCATTCTATCCTGAACGGGCATGAGGGGGCACTCCAGTGAAGTCCATAGGATGTACACATCACAGTCTTTTGGGGGCTAGCCAGGAACAAGGCACCATGTCTCTTGCTGCAGTTCATTACATAGGTTTACAGAGGCATTATGGACCATTACAAACATCTGATGGGGATTTCAAATCTGGAACAACATGGGGTATTCTTGTGCCTTTGTGGACATCTTGTTTCAGTGAAATGTCTGAAAAGGGAAAGCTAGGCCTCCTGCCAAAGTGCTGTGAAAGCCAGAAAAAACAAGGGGATAAACGGATCTGCTCTCAATATCAAGTGAGTCTGTGGTATTTCTAGTGGGAATGGATAGATCCCTACATAATTTTTCCTGCTTAAATGATTTGTACTATTCCTCCAGCATGTTAAGTGTCAGGCATCTTTAACTTCAGGGTCTACTCTTGCTACCTCAGTCCTGCCATTAACTATTAGTCTCTGTGGTTCATCTCAGAGATCTGGATAGCATGATTGGTCCCCACGTCTTTGGTGGATGTTCTGCTGGTAGAAAATTAACTCCGTGGAAGGGTAAATGGAGTTATCAGGGAGCATACGGGTGGCCAGATGGAGAGACGTAAACGCAGAGAGAAAGCTGGATGAAGAATAAGGCTGAAAGCTTGTGTGGATGGATGGACAATGATTCACTATGGACAGATGGAACCTGAAGCTGTTTGGAAAACAGAGTTTCTTTTCAACTGTGACGTGTTGGAATTTGTTTCCATTCAGAATGAGAAAAAAGGCAACACACAGGCATTTTTTAGCAAAATGGAAATGTTACTCCCCCTAAAATAGTTTCAGACACAACACATCTCAACAATTTTAAAATTTTGTAGTATAGCATAGAATACATTCGTGATTTTTGAAATACTACATATAAACATGCCATAATTAAGATTCTCTTGGATATAAAAGTCAACATGAAGTAGAAAACTGAGGCTGTGACACCTTGAAAACAAAAGAGAAACATGATACTATAAAATAAATAAATTGCTTCAAAAGGAGAAAAAAAAGCGACTTCCATTCCTAATCATTTCATCCTCCTCTAAACAAATCATGAAATAAATATTCTGAAAATGTTCAGTTAAGTGTGGTGGAGAGGTTGAAAGTGGGCAGAGGGTGAAATGATGATAAGGTGTTAAAAAATGTTTCTGGGGCTGTAAAATTGTTCCCTTGCAGTCAGTGTCAATTCTTACAAAGTTCAGTAGGACCAGCTGGGAGCCTGCCCCAAGCTGGCGGTGTTTAATATAGAACTATAAGTCACCTCAGCCCATCGTAGAGTGGGGGAGGAAGGCTTATAGAGCAGTTCTCTCATGCATTTTGGTGCCAGGCTTTCCAGATGATGTTCCTGCACATCCCTGCACTCCAATTTACTGTTTTGCAGAGAGGCCAAGTCAGGCATCATCTGCCAGAGTGTTTTTTTTTAACTCAACTTTTGCTTTCTGTGGGAACATCCTTTGTGATTCCCCTAAAACATCTCTGTTACATATGAGTGGCTGTTTTGCACACAGCAGTCTGATGGGATAAGTTCTGCTTTCAGCTGCCAAGTTGTTAAATTATCAATGAATAATAAATCACCCCCTGAACTGTGCCGTGTTCTGCTGTTGTGGGTGATACTGCACACTCTATCCTTGGGATGCAGCTCATTGCTTACGGGAAAGAGGTGAAAGCAACAAGGAATTGACACTAGCCTGAGAAGAAGTAGCAAAATGACAAGTTTCCACTATGTTGTCATTGTTTTGAGTCCCTTCTATAGCAAATCCAGGTCTCTCCAGAAGAAAATTGCTCAGACGTGGTTGTCAGAATAGGAAAAAATACAAAGCCAAAGCAAAAAGAAAAAAAAAACAAATAATAAAAAAAAAAAATCTGAAGAATGAAGCATGGAGGGAAGATCAGGAAAGAGCACAAGTCTGTGCACCTCCAACAACGCCAGTACACAGTGAGATGGAGCTCTGATTCTCTTATGATTTAGTCATTTCACTGATATTCCCTATACATCCCTTCTTAATTTGGTATAGAAGGAAATACTGCCCTTTTTTTGGAGTTGGTAAGGCTCTAGCCCAGAGGAAAGAGCACTTGGAGAATAGCTGGGGCCTGAGGATAAGACCATAAAGTCATATATAAAAGGAATGATGGATCCACCTCCCAGACCAGCTTTCCATTTACAGCAATGGCACTAACGTACAGTCCATCCCTTATTTTTCATTCAGTGACTTGTTTTTCACTGATCCCTTGTGAGAGACAGCTAGCTGTTACGACTACCTGAGGAGGAGGAGGGCACGTGAACAAGAAGTTTGTGCCTTGACGCTGA
Organism: Tetrao urogallus; assembly: GCF_951394365.1. Taxonomy (NCBI): domain Eukaryota; kingdom Metazoa; phylum Chordata; class Aves; order Galliformes; family Phasianidae; genus Tetrao; species Tetrao urogallus. The sequence goes on along the minus strand of NC_136832.1, from coordinate 4,499,435 downwards.
GTTTTGGTGGAGCATTTTCTCCCACGCTGAGAGAGGTCCATGATTTTTCTCTGCTGTGTCGCATGCTGCGGCAGGACTTGTTGCGTATTCTAATTCCCTCTGGCTCCCTGATTTAGTGCTCCAGCTAATGCTTTTGATGTCAGCCTGAGTGAGATAGAAAGGTTTAAAAATTCATAGCTGACCTTTTCCTGACACGTTTAGTTTCCGTTAGGCAAGCTCTGCATGGAAGGTCTAAGGGAGGTGAGGGCAGTATTTTAGTATGAGTTGCCTTTTTCTTAAAACAAGAGAAAGCATTAGGGGTGTGGGGGGAGTTGGTGTTGCAGTTCTGTACAAGAGAAGAAAGGGAGACGAAGATGAAAATTAAACCGAGGGAGAGAGGCCTCAAAGCCGAGAACAGGCTTATGAAAAATATATACCTTTACCAAAGGAAGATAGAAAACAAATTGGATCCCTTTTAAAAATATGCCTTTAAAACAGGCGCTTTAAAGGGTGAGAAGAGGGGATGAGAAGGGGGGGAGAGAGAGGGGACAAAAAATATGTCTCTTAAATGTGTTCAGAACATTTCTGCAGCCTGCAGAGCTGGGATTGTTTATTAGAAGATAAGATAGTGAAAAATGTATTTTGCAGAAAGAAAATAGTAAAGCTGGTTTCCCAGCAGATAAGAAGCCAAATTTCTATTTTATGCTCAATTGAATGATTCAGTTACATTATCTGAGAAGCAGCAGTGAAATAACACCCTTCGGAAATGAGCCTGGGCAGCTCCAGGCCCACACCCAGCCCTGGAACAGCTCTGGCTGCAGCCCTCCATCCAGAGCCATGTCCCAGGAGCTGAGCCTGGAGCTGGGAAGATGCAGGATTAGTGCATGTGTCTTCATGCCATCCATGAAGTGCTGCTGCCTTGTAAGCAATGTTGTTTTTTTTTTCCAGTATGGATTCTTCCTTCCTTACCACAACACAGATTATCTCAGGTCTTGGCTCAAATGAATAAGCAGGAACAAGGAGCAGATCTACATGGAGACAACTGCTGTCTGTGTCTCTGCAGGACAGCAAGGCCTGGAGAGGTGGCAAGATTATGCTGGTTTTCTCTCTACATCATCTCTGTTTTTCTTTAGTCCAATGTCCAAAGAGGCAGCTCTGTCTTTTCCAGGAGTATTAACATGCTGTATGCCAGGATGTGTGTTTTGCAACTTTTACAATGAGTTGTGCAGCTTTTAGGAATCTTCTTAGACCTCCAGCTTCAGGGGAAAAAAAGAAAAGGGAAAAAAGGGAATATCAAGTTGAACTTATTTAACATTCTGGAAGTGAAGAACAGCCTGTTTATATAAAATAAGCACTGCTTTTAGCCTCCAAATCTGGTAAAGAAATCAGTACTGCTATTTTAAAATAAAAACTCCAAGTAAGCACAGAAAACAACCCTGTGATTTTTTACTCCAGTATTCTTAAATGACGGACTCTCTGATTTTGATTGCTCAGTGTTAGCAGCATTATTTGCTGTGGTCCTTAGGAGACCTTACTTTTGTTTTTCTTTCCCTTAATATAAATGTCATTCCTTCTTAAAGCTTATGGCTCCCTCTATAAATGAAGGAACAAACGAAGCATGTGGCACATTAGTGCCAATCATTTCCTTGCACTAGAGGGCCTAGCTTACAACAGTGGTTTATTGTGTCCTTGATAAGTTCATTTTTTATTTACTGAGCCATTTAATTCATGATTTATTATTTGTAAGGGCCTGTAGACCCTGATCATCCAAAGAGAAAGCCACTATTAAAGGGCAAAGCAGCTCTCTGCAAGTTTTTACAGTCTCTGTTATGGGTGATCTAAGCTGCTAACAGAAGCTACCTCAGACTTTGAGCTGATGTATGAGTTTGGGTGGCAAGCATACAGCTTAGAGGGTGTAGAACTAAACTCCTACATTAGGAATTGGAGGAGAATTTTTCTCTGTGTGAGACCAAGGTGTGGTGACAGCTGTGTCCAGGATGCACTGAGGGTGCTGGCAATGGACTGGTCCTCTTCAACATGACGATTTTTAGTGGCTTGTTTGGATGACTAATGATTGCAGCCCAGGTACTAGTAGGCAGATATATCATATTAATTGACTTATAATAGCGTCTTGGGTAATGACATGATTTGGAAAGATAAGAAGTGAATGCCACAGGGGGAAAAAAAACCTACTGAGCAGAAGTGTTTATCATTCACCAGAAATAAGATGGTGATTTAAAGAATGAACCAGAGAAAATATTCCTACTTAACCACCACAGATTTGAATATGCCTTGAGGGCCTGTATTTGATTACTTGTATAATAATATGCTTTATTATGAGATTTACAACTAAAGGTTCCAATTAAGAGTGAATTGCCATCACAGTAAGTAAACATTGATTAGACACATGACAAAGAAAGTCCTTCCCTCACCCTCAGTTTCTGAGAGAGGATAAAAGACAGAATGGAAGATCTCCAAGTTCATTGAGCAGTTGGGTGGGGACTGGGACCCAATTTCTATATTCTAAATCACAACACTTACTGAAACTTCCTTGTCATTTTCGGAGCTGAGTTTCCTTTCGACAGCACTCCTATGTATCAGTTTGATCCGTGGTTTTGACAACAACATGTCAAAACAAGTCCTCCTGAAAAGGTCTGAGGGAATTTTCACGTCTACTTTTAGGATACGTTTCAACAATATGGAACTTTCCATTTCCACATTGTGTTTTTTTTATTCTAGTGTAACATAAAATGGTAAGCTGATAAAGTTCTGAGGAGACATGACAGACATTTTAATCTCGTTTAGTAGTTTAATTTTTTGGATATGAAACTCCGGAAATTTTACTGTTCAGACAGTCTGAAAAACGCTGACTTGCACACAGTGGGAGGCTGGGTGGTGGCCTGCTGCACTGCTTTCCTGAGCCAGATTTCTTCTTTTAAGGCCATATGTTGACAATAAATGGACCTGATGGATTATACTGTCACTCCCACTGCTTTCCTCTCACTGTTAAAGAGCTAGAAATATTTACCTTTTCTTCTCACACATCTAGTAATAAAATTTTAAGTCTTGGCCTCTGCTGACTGAATTTTCAGCAGAAATTCTGTACTGAGGGAGTATTTAGAGAAAGGAGATCTACTAAGCAGAAGAGATATTGAGAATTAGAGAGACTATTTATACCTTGCACCATGCTGTGAATAAGACAGCACTGCAGTGCCCAGCTACTCAATAGCTGTGAGACCAGGAGCTCCGAACAGAAGTGGAGGTGCTCAGGAGAGCAAAGCCTGCGCTTTTTTACAGCACACTTCTACTTTTTTGTTCCTTAATACTGTGTGGTCTCTGTCCTGTGACTCCAGAACACTACGACCAGAAACACAAAAGAGAGTATTTTGAGCTGTAAAGGCTGATCTGTCTTGTTAGACTGTGGTGTGCTGTAAAAAATAATTGACAGATACCTTTGTAAATAATCATCCAAATGCCCCTTCACTGAATTTTGTGATTCAGCCCCTTGAGAAAGTCAATTTCAGTGTAAAATGCATTCGGAAACCTTGGATGGACATTTTTGAAAGACTCTATACGAGTGAAAGTCTTGCACTTCCTGAGTGTGATCTGAATGAGTCCATCCATGCATTTGTCTGAGCACAGTATCAAAGCACACGTGGACATTGCTGAAAATAGTAGCCCTGGGCAGATAGAGAAGAGCTCTGACTGTTTCCACTGTGCAGAATGGAACACGGACACACAGATCCACACAAAGTACCTACCGAAAAGAGCTGATGGCGATAGAGGAGACTGAGCTGAGTTGAAGATGATTTAATTGTGAGAGTTGCTAAAGGAATGCACTGTTCGAAATCCAACATACTTGACTAACCAGAGAAGGTACATGCAAGACTGTGAATTCTTTTCAGAAACAAAGGCTTGATTTCCACTGACCTGCATGTTACCAAGTGTCTCTTGGTATATTTACCATCTCTTGTCGTGACTGAAAGACTTTGACATCTGATGGAGGATCAGGAGTTCAGAACACTGTGGAAAGAAAATGGATTTTCTGTCCTGTAAGAAAATTGGATATTTTGATATCCCTTTTTTTTTTTTTTTTTTTTTTTTTTTTTTTTCAGTAACTCAAGTAAAAATGAAACAAACAAAAAAGGAGATATATTCTTAGAGAATGAAAAGTTCCTGGCCATTGTGATTGACAATTACTATTGTATGCTGAATTTTCCTTCAAAAGGGCAGCTGTCCAAAGTACGGGAAGGCTGGCTGAGAAGTCCCTGTGTGACTCCGTAATAAAGGCTTCATTCAGAAGAAATGCAAAAAGCTTGTTTATAGTAAGCAATTCCTAAGTGATAACTCTAGTCAAAGGTCAGAATGTACTGTGGATTGACAGCTGTGAAAGCCCACCTTGCAAACCCCTGACTGGCTGTGAGAAACCAGGGAACTCCACTGACTGGGACCATCAACCCACTGCCCTTCATCACATCTAACTTAAATGAAAATATAAACCCTTAACAGCACAAAGAAAACTCTTGATTTTTCTGGGACATTTCAATTCTCCCTTGCCTTATGTTGAAGGTACAAAAAGGAAAAAACAAGGCCTCCCAACTGCTCTGCTTTGTGTTCTCCAGCTGCTGGTAGGATCTTGATATTGAGGTTTTCATCACTGGAAAGGCTTAGGACAAATTAACATGTCCTATAGGACATGAGACAGTCTGCCTTTCTCTGTGCTGCCATTTAGACAATTGCTTCCTCCCCTTCTAAAATTTCATTTCCTTAAGTTTTTTCTTCTGAAGAAAGTTATTAGCAGTGGGAATGGGAAGCCTAAATACTTTCCAAGAACTATTTTATTTTATTTATTTTATTTTTTTTTATTTTTTTTATATTATATTTTATTTTATTTTTGTAATATACCCATTTCATCTTCATGTACTTGAGTGCAATGCCACTATGTTACTTTCAGTGCATGGAATCATGAAGCAGGATGTTCGTGCTTCAGTGTCATTCATAGCATTATATCATTTCTCTCTGAGCAGGACTTTCTGCTCTGCTGAAACAGGTGGAGTTTGTGTCAATTTTCAAATATTATTTGGGGATATTTTCACATTCCTTGAGCTATGAATGTGTTTGTGTTCAATTTTTGTCTCAGACTCAGATCTATCTTACCCCATAGTGCTACAGTGATGTGACAAGATTAATCAAAATAGCAGACAGGCACAGGGATTTCAGCACTATTCTATGTTGCATATTCTGCTGTACTGTTGTCTATTAGAGTTGCAGACAAAAACAAATATTGATTCACTCAATCCAGTGCTTTATGTGGACTGCAAAACAAAGAGATTGCAGCTTGGCTGGAGACTGGGAAACAAACTCTACCAAACCAAACAGGCACAGCAGGAGTTAATGAAATGTGGAGAATAAAGCCATTTCTCATTGCATTTGGTTTTGTTTTGTTAATCAGTAAAAGAGACGTTGTTTCTCCAGGCCTACAGGGACTAAAGTAAAAGCCCCTGAGATGATTACATTGGATATGAGCTAAAGCATCTTTCCAAGAGATAAAAAATGTCTGGCTGACTAATAACTATGAGACAACAAAAAGAGAGAGAGGAAAGAGAGAGAAAATGTAATGCAGTCGAAGTCACGGAGGTCTGCTGTGGGAGCATTTTAACATGCACGCAGACTCCCCCTGCACACACACAACTATCTCTTTAATGTGCCTGTTACTCTCACTTGCTTTGTGAAAATACTGCCATGAAAGTGGGAGAGTATATTTATAGAGAGAGCACAAGAAAACAAATGTTTCATTCACTGAACTCTAACCTCCTTCGATATTAATGTGTGTGATAAATTCGATGGCTAAAGGCAGGAGATAAACGAACTGCATTTACACACCAAATTACACTGCTTGCTATTCTTCAGTGAGAAGAGGCAGGGAAATGCTGGCGACTGGTTTTTTGTCAGCACCACTCCTTGCACACTATGATACTTATTAGGCAATACAGGTGCCTAATAAGAGCAGCTCAGTGAGCAGATACTTTATCCCCACAATGCCCGAAGAAGAAGCCTGAATTTCCTTCCGAATGGATGCCTGGACTTGAGTTTTACCTCTGCGGGCTGATCTGCATCCTGCAGCTACTTGGAGCCCTATAGGCAGCAATCACACTCCATACACTCCTCCTGCCTGGATGAGATTTCAGGCTCTGCCTGTGACAATCACATTGGCACTAGTCAAACAGCTAGGTAATTTATTCAGTTGATGTTATAGTATTTTGATAGCGTTATTTGCCAATTTTCTCCTCCCTCTTCCTCCATTATATATCCAGTTTATGGAACCGGTGAGACAATTTGCAAATAAGTTTAATAGATCAGATTCCTAGCACTTTGCAAACAAAATACTACTGGAGTAATTCTCATGCTTCTAAACCAGAAAGTCAGCAACAACTAGAAAAGCGTTCTCATTTCTATTCCTCCATTCCAGTGCCTGGTGAGAAGGTATGAGCAGGTTTCTTGAAAGACAGATGCTTTTAGTGTGCACATTGAAATGCACAGAAGTCTTTGGGGTTCATTCTAAAAAAATTTAAAAATTTCTAGAAAAAAAAAAAAAGAGCAAGTTCAGTGCTTTGTTCATTAAGAATGTCCTTTAATGCGACACATTAAGCCAGTGGCCACCACAGGAGCATGAGTAAATGTGCCCTGTTCCATAGCATGGCTTACTGTATACATGATGTATATTCTTTTACATTAGTAGTTAGCTGACAACCATAAACTATTTAGTGGGATTATGTGAATCTAGAACAAGGACAAGGCAAACTGAATTTTTCAATCCTGCTGCAGCTAATTTCATTTTCCTGGGGCAAAATTGTCCTCTCTGCAAAGGCTGAGGTCTTTGATTTGGGCACAGATCTGGCATCGTCTATCTTTACCTACAGACATACAAAAAACCCACAGTGTCTTCAAGTTCCTTCCTACGAATGGGTTTTGGGAGTTCTATATATTTCAGCTAAGAGCAAGTCAAAAAGGGACATGCAAGGGAAACAAAGCCAACCTCCACCTGTCCTGGGACGTTTTCTACCACAAGCTTTCGTATCTGTTCGTTGAATTGACTAGAAACTGATTGAGATTGGGGAGAAGGCCTCTTTGCTATAATTTTCATACGATGAGAGTCTACAAACTCAGACTTCCTTAGGTGTCTTCAGGAAGGTCTTGCTCCCTCCCTGACAGTACATTTTCTACACTCACACACACCATAAGCTAAGAAGAAGAGAAGTTAAGCCATTCCAAGCTCCCGGCTGCCTGGCCTGTGTGTAGGCAGCTGGCACAGATAAAATCTCTGTAGCTGGGCTTCTGCAGACATTCCTTCTCCCCACAAACAAGACTGTTCATTGGCTTCTAATTTTATTTTATTTTTTTCAACTGACTTGGTAGTGAAATGGAGTTTAATGAAGGAAGATCTAACTGTCTGAGACTGATGACTTTAATAATGTTAATGAATCCTATACAAGTTATGCGTAAAATAGACTACTTACCAAGGTCATTGTGTATTTGCTTTAGTGAAGCAACAAAAGTATCAATCTCTCCTCTAAACTCAACTTATTGTACAAAACCAAGTCAGTATTTAAAATCTAACTTAGAAATATGAATAGGGCATGTTCTCTCAAGGTACTCAAATGATTCTTTGGAATTAGCAGATGATTTAGTGGCATTAACCTTGAAGGGCCCCAAATCTATCCAGCAAATCTAAAAGGAATGGAACCGATTTCTCTGGATTGGCGAGGTATAAAATTACATCGTCAGTGTATAATAGCTGAAACTCTCTTATTGATGATTAACCACGTTTATTAACAGCAGGCTATAATCCCGAGATGTTATTTGTACAGTGACTGAGATGTAGAACAGTGCTTTATAGAGGACCAGATCATGGAGTTCACCAAAGCTTACCATGAGACCCTGCAGAAATTATGCAATCAGTCTCGGAAGAAGCATATAGGCAGTGCTACTGACCTTTCTATCTAGTGCAAAAGAACAGTTCCTCTAGAAATTATTTTTATTTCAACTCATTGCAAGTTTAGACCCAGGCTGGAAGTTTTAGCTACCAGTATAACTGATATATATATATAATACTGCTGTAAACATCCAGGCTGGGAGAGAAGTGTAGAGCCCTGGTAAGAAAATGATCTGGTGAGATTCGTGGCTGTTTGAGATGTCTGAGGTGGGAACATTTTTTCCAGGACTGTTAATCATGTAAAATTTTAAGCAGTTGCTTAAAAGACCCAATTGCTGGAAAATGGACAGAGGGGTGATTGGGTGCATGAATCATTTAGAAGGAACAATTGGTGAATGAGAAAGAGAAATGCTTCTACCTCCAGTGGAATTTCATGATGGGTTAATTTTCAATCTGAGCAGCATCCCATGCCTGCTGCTAAGTGTGTGCTGAGCACCAAGAATCCCCACAAATATATCTGCGTGCTAGTATTACTAGACTAGCTTCTTTGTTTTCATTTGTTTAAATCCACTTTCAATTTCAAATTTAACTTAGGCTTCCTCAGCAATCCCCATGTTCACCCTTGCACAGCATTGCTGTATTTTTTGTCAATAACTGCCATGTTCCATCTCAGAGGCAGTGGCATCTTGATGTTATGGTGCCTTTCTTCATGCATGTTGTCTATAAATCACTCTTGCAGCTCTGAGAACAGAAAATTGTTTTTGAATGCAAAGGCAAAATCATCATTAAAACACAATGATGTCCAGCCCACCTACCTAGACACCATGTAAAATGCTACAGAACTGCATCTCCCTTTCCACTCTCTGTCCCTCTCAACCTGCATGAAATTATTAAGGCAGAGAGGAGAGAATTTGTCCTGAATTTTAAATAACATTCAATTTAAAAATACTGAGGTTAAGAGTGGCAGCTAAAAGCTCTGCTTTGGTTTTTGGAGCCGAGGGAGAAATGCAGTCCAACCTATAGGATGTAGAAGAAAAAGAAAAAATATATATATTAAAGAAATCCAGTTGTGAACTGTTCTCCTGAAAATTCTTTGAAAAGGGCAAAGTATTGGAATTTGAGACAATAGGAAGAAAAATGATCTTGGTTTGGAAAGCCTGCTTGCATTCTAATGAGAGAGGTTATTCTTAGAAAAACAGGCACCTTTGCTGCAATAGCTCTGTGGAAGCTGGTGTGTCAAAACAGATATCATATTTCCTCTGACTTCTTCGTGTTGGGCAGATATGAAAATTAAACCCATTGACCACAGTTAACGAGAACATCTGAATGGCACTAGTTCTGTAAAAGGAGTCTATTAGAGCTAAAACTGGCTTTCCTCTTACAAAAATATTATGGAGAGCTTGGTCTGTTCTCTTCTCTTAAATTAAGACAAGAAGTTGACATCTTTAGAACCATTGCAAACCTAAAATCTGAAGAAATATTTTACTTTGCGAGTTTGGAAGTGTTTTTGTCTGATATTTGAACAGTCCCCTCCCTTCCACAACCGAGCAGTTAAAAGGTGAAGTAACCCTTTGCTTATTATAAAATCATGGCATTAATAACTCTGTACCAACTTTAAATTGGCATTTTATCCTAAAGTGGAAAACTGGCATTTTTCAGAGAAAAAGTCCAAACAAGATGTTTTGACAGCTCTGCAACTTAAAAAATATGGAGATGAGGAGTGAGTGAAAATGATTCCCCACCTTGCAAAGTTTGACTGCTCTGATAGAAAATGTTTTTGAAAATAAAAAAGCCTGTTATTGTTAAACTGAGCACTGACCACAATGACAGCCTTCTAGGATGCTCTGAGCTGAGCATTTTGGCTCGTGTTGGGCATAAGCTCAGCTCCTGCCTGTCCCTTGTCCCCACCCTACCTGCGGCAGCAGCAGAAGAGATGCACAGAAATCTCTTTCCTGCAAACTTGTGCATCTCTCCCTGCAGATTTGTCGAAAGAGCAGATAAAGAGGGCTGAATGACTGAGTAAGGCTGCAAATGAACTCCCATTAGCTCTTGTGGTATATCTCTGGTGGAAGGGTTTGGTAAACAGTTAGCACTTATCTCTCTGCTCAGCATTTAGCTGATTTCCATAATGAGCTCCATTGAACTGAGAGGCCTCGAGGTGTCCCAAGGCTTCTGAGACGCAATGTGTTCTCTAAATCTGATTTATGTAAAGGTGAAGGCAATCGTGTTAACAAAGGAGAGGAACACGATCAACATGCAGTCTGCAGACACTGGTGTCTGTGGCTGCACACAGAGAGGGATCTGACTGGGGCGGTGTGAGGATGCAGCCCTGGAAAACACAGCCAGAGGGGAGATGCATGAGTTTTATTCATTATTGCCTTCTTTCTCTCTCTGCTCCTTTAGAATGAAGGAAAGCTGCAGCTCTGAGGCATGCAGAACCTTGAGGAGCCAGGCTGGGATGTCCCTGCTGAGCCCAGTGCCAGTGCTTGCTTCCAGCCCCAGCCCTATCTCCTCTTGCAGAAATCTCACTTCAGGTCCGAGTGCAATCCCAATTCCTCCTGCTCAGTCAGGCACAAAATCCTGAAGACTCCTTTTGTGGCCTGCAGACTATCTGTCACCACCATAACAAAGAAAAGAACATTCATACAGGCTTTCACAAAATCATTTGTTTCTCTGCATCATCTCTGAGGGCCTCTGTTTCTTTCCAGGGTTGCTGGGCTCCATGCTTACAACCAGAGCCTTCCCAAGGTCATGCATGTCAGCAGCTACATGGAGACAGCTCTGAGATGTGGGGACCTAGGAAGTGTTTAACCCCAATTTAGAGAGACCTATTTAACTATAAAATGATTTCACAAAGAAGAAAGTGGAAATCTTCTCATGTGATGGTATAGAAATTAAGACATTGGAAAAAAGATGTTATCATGGGGAATAATCCTATTATCTAATAATCTATCTAGTAACTCAACCTTTTTTCCCAGGTTACTAGCAATAGGACAAGAGATAATGGCTTTAAGTTGTACTAGGAGAGGTTCAGGTTGGATATTAGGAAAAAATTATTCTCAGAAAGAGTGGTGCTGCAGTGGCACAGCTGCACAGGGAGTGGTGGGGTCACCATCCCTGGAGGTGTTCCAGAACCATGGAAATGTGGCACTGAGGGATGTGGTCATTGGGAATAGTGGGGATGAATTGGGGTTGGACTTGAGGACCCTATAGATCATTTCCAACCTTAGTGATTCTATGATACCTTGGTTGTAAAGGGAACTAAATGATGCAGTGGAGTTTCTGGGTGGCTGAATGCTTTAAGCAAAGACAATCATAAAGAGAAAAAAGTAGAACACAAAGAAAAGAAAAATATATTTTTTTTCATGATAAAATAAGGGAAGAATGCAGGAGTGGTAACTCAGACAAAGCAAATGGAGTAGACTGCTATCATGACAGAACCAGCCAGCTGCCTCTGCTTTAATCCCTGCTCACAGGCTGGAGATGGCAATGTGAGCATTTCTGTCGCCCAAGAAGAGAGGTGTTTTTCTGCTAGTTTGCATTTAATTATGTATTTTGCAATTTCTTACTACACCAGCTATTCTGCTAAACTTGGTTTAATATGCAACAAACACTAACCATATAAACAACACGCCTGTCCTAAACCCTTATTATAATTCCCAGAACCACTTGCAGACTTTCTGAAACCCATTATTATAATTATAATCAAGAATTGCAGGACACTGTGATTTGTGCCAAAAATACATATACACTGTATTGTTTGTAAAGACCACAGAGGGGGAGCGAGATAGAGATGCTGTTTCTGTGCTGCTCGATTCAGGAGCAGTAACTCCCATTCCATTTCCTTTTTTCCTCTTTCCTTTTCTAACGTGACTTGTAACTGATGAGATCCAGACTAATATTTGCTTTGCCCTTTGTGCTCTCCTCAATGCAGAGAGCCTTGAGTGATGCCGTGTCAAGACAAATGCAGAGGAAAATGCAAATAAAGCATGGAGCTTAGCTTTATTAGTCTTTTGCACACAGTTCCTCTTGAAACACTTTGCAATCAAAAGATACTGGAGTGGACTATTTTGAGCCCTGATTCTTCACACTAAGAGATAACACTGATGAGGTGGTGCTAGCACAAGGCACGGATACTGATATTCTTTCAGAGGACTTTCTCAGAGATGCATGAAGACAGATTCTGATCTTGTATGAATGTATGTGTGGAGCAACACCGCGAGGGTCAAGCTGCTGCATGGGCATGTGAGTGTAACACATTAATCTTCTGAGGTCTGACCTTTGAGCAAACACCTCTTCAGTGTTGCACTTACACTTGCATTTATACACAGAAAAACACGTATAAGTACACAAAAAAATGCATATGCATGTGTATATGTGCAGAAATGTACGTATTTCCATGCACTTGCATAAACATCAGAACGTCTGTGGAGAAGATGGTGAAGCAGAGATCTCTGCATCTGCTGTTGTGTCAAACTATTAATGCAAAACCTCCCCCTATTCAAGCGCAATCCTTGAACACTTCAATACAAATCTCTTTGTTCAGAGCCGAAACCCTAAAGCTTAATGCACAGTTTTCACCTCAGAAACTGAGAGCAATTGAGAAGTGCAGTGGAGTCAGTTTAGTGGTGGTCTCCCTGATCGTGAACTTATGTTTCTCCAATAATTGTAGAATGGCTTGGATTGGAAAGAACCTCAAAGATCGTCCAGTTGCAACCCTCCTGCTATGAGCAGAGTTGCCAAGCACTATATCAGGCATCAGATCAGGCTGCCCAGGGCCCCATCCAGCCTGGCCTTATGGGGATGGGGCACCCACAGCTCTCTGAGCAGTCCATGCCAGGGCCTGACCATCCCCTCTGTTGGCACAAGTTGTTGATATGCCTGTGCAATCAGAAACTAAAAGTAACCCTTCACCTGAGTCGTGTTCAGTCACCACATGTGAGTGGCAGTTAAAATCACTGTATTGTGGAGCTCTGGTCATCTTCTCATTCCTGTTGCTACAGTAAGACTTCTGATTTGCACATAAGGGAACATAAGGGCTCTGGCATATAACACTAGCTGATTTTCATCACAATCAACCAACTAATCACTATGTGTAGTTATTTATTTCTTCAAGTTGATTGCTATGAGAGAGCTCAGCTTAGTTCAGTAACCCATTTACACCCAAGAGTGGCTCAGAAGACACTGCAGAGGACAGAAGGCAGGATGATGCAGTCTGAGATCCCTGGGTAGAATAAATCGAATTGGAGTTTTAGATTTCTTCTCTCCAAGTCTGCAGAATATCACAAACATCCATTGGCTAAATTCAGTTGTCTATGGGTTCAGTGAAGCCAGGCTATGCTACACCAGTGGAGAATTTGACCTCTTTTGTTTAATGGTCATTGCCAACTCAATTTGCACACACACACACAAAAAATTGCCCAGTCTGAATCTGAGCCAAGATGACCAAAGAGGTCATGAAGCTTTTAGAATTATTAACTCCTATTAGTATAATAATCCTTTTTATGACACCATAAAATTACATGGTGCCTTTCTGGACATAGATAAACTACATTCCCTGTGCTCTCTCTCATAAAAAGCATAGGATTGCTGTATCTGTAACCTCCTGCCCTTTGTCCTCACCAGTCTGGTAGCTCATCTGTCGATTAAACCTTCTATGAGAGGTGTCCTCTGCATCTGTATCCTTAAATCTCCCCTCCATGGATCCAACAAAGAGGCTGCGGAAAGAACACATGTTCTTTCTGGTTTCAGTAGACTTAAATTGGAAAAAATGATATTTTCTCGGTTGAATCTTTGGGCTATAACTGCTGTATCTGTTCTACAGGAATATGTGGAGTGTGGTGGGAGGAAAGATGTGGCGTCATTCTGGGAAACTAGGACAGATGAAGTTTTTGCATTCTTTTTTCACATGAGGTTGCTAGATGATATGGCGGATGCTATAGGGAATCAGCATTGGGCTTGTATTAACACCACAAAAATTGTGAGATTTTATTCAGCCCAAGGTCCTAGTGCCCACAGGGGCTGGAATGGGTTAGATCTCTTGACATTACAAGGGGTGTTGTGACAGAGTATATTATGATGGTTGGACTGGGTGATCTTTGTGGTCTTCTCGAACCTTAATGATTCTTTGATTCTATGATTATTGCCAGACAAACAGTGCCAGAAATGACACTTCCTAGGCCAGTGGCTCTTATAGGCACACTGAACTCTGGAAGCCTTTAGAAATAAGATATAGGCTTTTTTTTCCCCTCTAATATTAAGAGATAGGAACAGATGGTGTAGAAAGTGGAGTTTGTATTAAGCATGATTAATCAATTCATTAAATATTGAAAATAAACCTGGAAAGAAGTTGAAGTTCTCAGAGACCCAGCCAGTCCATTTCTGCTGCTTGTGTGAGCTGTGTGAATCGAAGCCATCTATTGATGTACATTTCTGCTGAGTCAGTGTGCCTGGGTTACATGATGTAATATGGTACAGTTTGGTGAAAAATGCAGGCTAAATCTGGTTGTTTTTTTTTTGTTGTTGTTGCTGTTGGTTTGGGATGTATTTTAAACCAAAATAATTACTGAACATCGACTTCTGGGGAATGAATCTGTTGACCTCTGGAAGAAGAATCTCTGTTCACGGAGGCTATTCAAAGGATTTGATGACAAGATAAAATCTGATTATGGTTTTGATGCTGAGGAGGAATAAAAAAAGAAAAGAATTTTCCATGCAATAGTTGTTTTAGAAATATCTAGCTTAAAGCCACTACTTCCTTTACTTATTTTTTTTTTACCCTGAAAACTCTCTTGCTTCTGAAAATATTATTTAAAAAAAAGTGTTTTTGATTTGCTTGTTTCTTATTCCCTTCCCACCTGCTTTCCCTGATACCAGCACCATTGAGCAGTTTTATTCTGCTCAGAATCAGCAGATCTTACTTGTTTAAATTAAAAGAAAAATAAATGATGCTTTAAGACGTACAAAGGAAAGATCTCAGTTTGACCAGGAATGCTGCTAAAACAATAGCAACGACCCTGCTACTGACTGAGACACACTTATAGGCATGGACATCATCACATAATAAATACTGAAATTTCAGATTCTGTCTGACAGCAAAATGCAACCAAATAGATTCTCAGTGGCTTGGATTTTCCACCCTAGAAAGGAATAAAAATAAATCAGTTATTGTGTAATGAAGATGAATAGATCCAGGGAAAATGGAATTTCCATATTTCTAGGGTCTTTAAAACAACACTGAGTAAATTCCTCCCAGTAACATAATTAAAAAATAGCATGCAGATGTCAAATTAATCTGGGCTGTCACTGCCTTGACTTCAGCAGATTCAAGAGGGAGGGCTTGCTTCAAGGAGAAATTGAGGGATGTTGAGTATTAGGACCAATGGCAGTAGAAAGTGACTCTGTTTTATATATTCCAGTGTTCTCTGCTTTAAATATTCCAGAAGAAAAGTATACTTTTTCTATCAACCTCTCCAACTCCTGCAGCTGGAGTTCCAGCTGGGTCTCACACAGCAGTGCTTCAGAGGAAGGAGGAAAGGAGCCCAGATGGGAGCTGTGACACGGTCATTCCCAGTACCAAAGTGAAAAGTGAAATTATGCTCACAAGGAAAGAAAAAGAGCAATGGAACACTGAGGAGCAAGATGGAGGGTGGTTATGTGACAGAGAAGCAGAGAGCAAAGAGTTAGAGTGGGTGAATGGGTGGCAGGGAGACCTTGTTGCAAAAATTTGGGAACCAACTTGTGCGTAAACGGAAGGCTGGAAAAAAAACCACACATACGTCCAGTCAGAGAGTAAAGAATGCTGTTGAGGCTGTCTCTGGGCATGGTTTGATCCAGCTTCTGGCAGCAGCTAGTTCTTGAAAATGCCTCTCCGTCTTCCTGAAGGATTGTCCTAGTAAAAACAGTGCTTGGTGTTGCCTAACAGAGTGCCGTATAAGGTCAAGCTCACAAGAAATATGGCAGTGTGGGGGGAGCTCAGGTTCCATACTGCTATAGCACAAGGAACCATTCTTCCATTACAGGGAGATCTATAAGGAATCGCTGCCATTAACGGACTCCATTAAATGCAATACTTGTGGGAAAAATTGCAGTTTGATTTAGTTTAGCAACATGGAGATATTGGCAAGATAATCACATAAAAGTGACACCTTTTATGGCCGAGCTCTTTGATTTTATGTCAGCGAGTTTCAATTTCTCACAATTTTATGTTCATATATAGGTTCCTGTTCTAATGTATGCATTAGCTGGCGTAAAGGTTAAATAGATTGTTTTAGCATTTCGGGATACAGATTGTGGGTATGAACAAATCTTCAATGAGCTGAATGAGTTATTTTGGGTAGGCAGGGACTGTGAGAAGGGAGCAAGAATTATTCATTTGACTGGCTGCCACCTGAAACAAAAAAAAAAAAAAAAAAAAGGAAAAAAAAGGAAAAAGAATTCTAAAAGGAAAAGGAATAACGAGGGAAAATAGCTATTTTATATTTGTTATGTCATTTGAAGCACAGACCTGCAGGCTTCCCAAGTACCGTCAGAAAGAGCAGATGGTGAGGGTCACCCTTGCTCCACAAAATGCTCCAAATCTGAATATTTATTTTTAAATGCAAAAAAATATCTGCTCCTTTTGAGGCAGATTGTGGTCTCCCTTACATCAGCAAAACTGTCTGAAGATGGGATTGGCATTGGATTGATCCTGAGAGTTGCAGAGGGCTGAAAACATAACCTGGCCCCTGTGGAGAAAGCCAGTCTCAAGGTCTGGCTCCATGGTTAAGCAGCAAAATGAAGCTCATCTCTTATTCTAGCATTTCCAATTTCATTGTTACAAAAAATTCCTAGTTAACAAGGTACTCAGTGCAGATAGAATCATAGAATCAGAGATGCTAAATCTTCTTTAACAAGAGTGGGGAAATTAGGGATGACTTCATTGTCTCTTTTGACGCCTCTAACAGCATTTTAGGTTTTCTCTGAAAAGCATACAAAGGCAGCTGATGGCAGCTTACTGTCACAGACCCTGCTGATACAGACCATTCCTTGTCACCATGTTTAGTCTGGGCCAAACAGATACCTAGCTGAAGTCATATTTCAGTATTCCTAAAATCACTTTGTAAATTTAATCCCTCAGTTCACCTTTTCCTTATATGTCCTTGGTCTCTCTTCCCCAAGCCCTGCTCCTCATTTCTCTGCTGCTTTACCAAAAAGTCTTTGGAAAACTAATATTACAAGTCTGGATTCTAATAAGCAATTTCTTTTTTTTTTTTTTTTTTTTTTTAAATCTTTTCTTTTCCCCTTTGTTCCTTTTATGCAAAGTCTGAAAATCTTTTCCCCTTATGTATTCCTGAATCTGGACAGATTACTCTTCATTTCATGAAAGGAATTCAAGTTGTCTCTTTAAATCTCCCCGCTCCCCTCACCTCACATACTTTCAACACCTTTCTATCTTTTCATTTCACTTCATTTAAAAATTCAGCCCAATTTCAGGGCTTAATAATGATGAATAAGATTGAGATTAGGATTTAATAAGAGTGTTAAGGAAAGATTTGTCATTCCGATGGCTGCAAGTCTTGGCTGAAATTGAATTGGCATCCAGCCTCTGGGCATGCGCAGTGTGAGCTGCTTGCTAGCTCCCATTAAGATCTTCTTCAGAGAACATGAAAGGCTTTCCATTCTCAGCCCTCATCACATAGGAATGACTTACTGCCTGACTGGTAGTGCCCTCAGAATCTTCTTTATGGAATAAAGGCAGTTTGAATCGATGGCTGAAGAGCCTGGGACCTCACAAGGACTGAGGTCCTCCTCTGTACCACATCTTGACGCTCTCTACTGCCTTACTGCATGTCCAGATACGATTTGGATAGCTGAAGCAGCTCTTTCTAGGACCTAAATTGCTATCTGGAAACTGAGGTGACACTCAGCCTAAATCCTTAAATAAATCTCAATCTCAGCTTCTGGAATAATAACTTGGTCTATGTGGAGGTGTAGCCGTCAGATCATAGCTCAAGGAGAATAAGTGTGTTTTGGATTGACTAAATTCCTTTACTGCTTTACAGTCATTCATTAATAGAATTAACAACATGCTGAGTGTCTCTGCTGGGCGCTGCAGCAAAGTTAACCCTGAACTTGAACATCCAGGAGAAAGCTGGTGCCCAAGCAGAGAGCTGAGACTTGAGAACCCACAGCCTGATGTGCCTGGGTGCCAATGTGGCAAAGGGTGGAACTGATGGACTGGAAATATGCCTGAAAAGCTGCTTCCAAGATATTTTCTATTATACCATGCCCCTAATAGAAGGATCCGGCTGTGGAAAGTCATTTATATCTTCTTCTAAGATAGATGATTTGTTGCACGTTCCCATAGGAAGTCTCATGCATGAGATCCCCCAAAGCACCCTGCAAACTGTGGTCGTTCTCTGTTCCCAAGGAGCAACCCTACAAGTTGTGCTCATTTCAGTACTTTGGACACTAAGAAACGGATCAGGTTTAAACACTCATGAAATATCTACAAGGTCTGCTGTGCCTGGGCTCAAGATGCTGCTCTAGCAACGGCATCTCCAACTGTTTTGACAAGGGTTTGCTGGAGTGCCTTGTGCACACAAGGCCCAAAGAGGCTTAAGGCTTCTAAAGTTTCAGGGACAGATTCCTGGCAGAGGAAAAATGTTGGAGCTCTTTAGAAATCAGGAGGTTGTGCCACTTTACTCCAGGCGAGGGTGGGGACCTGAGGGGTGCTCGAACTGCTCAAATTGCTCTGCAGTTTTAGGGAGTTTGCAGTAAGCCTCTTAAACTGCTCTAAGGGCTTACAGTATCTTAAGCCTCTTAAATTATATTTAAAACTTACAGTATTTTGGCAGAATCTACAGTGTGGAAGGATTCAAGGTTAGAAAAAAGAAAACAGACTTCGCTTGTTTGATAGATTTAATTGGGAATTAAATGTTTGATAAAATGCTGTTCTAATAATTTTAAACTTACAAACTATAAACTTACATACTTGCCAGTATATGTTAAGGAAATTGATTATGAGCATACATTAACATAATCAAACCAAAGGAAAACATCTAATTTGCAAACTCACAATTTCCTTTTTTAGGTGTTATTAATTTTACAACCACTTATCCTTTTTTTTTTTTCAAGTTTGAGCTTCTATGTCACAACCCCCTCTACAAAATAAGACAGCTTTTCTGGTCCATCCTGATCTAATTCTGAGAAATCAGAGTGTAAAATATCTGATCAGAACAGATGCGAAAAATACATTAATTTCCAGACTCCAGTAATTAATGGGGATCTACTGGCATTCCTGAAAATTAAATAACAAACAAAACACACACTCACACACACAAAAGCCCTTTAGGCTGAGACTAAATTGAACAGTTTTCTTCATGCACAATTGAAAGGAGAGATTAAAAGGAAAGAAATTGGAAAGTTAATGTGACTACAGACATGGTAATATGCCTGTGCTCTCAAACTCATTAGTGACTAAATTTTAGTGATTCTTTGAGCATGATGGTTTTTGTGACACACAAGAAATATATTGATCCTATGTTTCCTTGTAATTCAAGTTCTTTTGGAATGCCCCAGCAAAAGCACTGCAGAACTGCCCTTAGATGTACACACACAGTTGATTGTAATGCTTTTCTTCAGGTTTCAACATTAAATTGCATCTCCCATCTGCCTGTCATAAAAGTGTTGGAAGAAGATTCACTGAGTCTTTCCCATGGAAATCTTGTGCCACCTCCGTGAAGGAGTTCTGCATAACAGCACTGGTGCAATGTCTGGAGTCTGTCCACATGAACAAATGGGCACCATATGTGGTTGACAATCAGTCCTTTCAATTCCAGCAATGCCAATTGATCTGAGTACACTGATTTTACATTGGCCTGTTAGGAGCCATCAGATGGTCCTTAATTTTTAAAACTCAATCAGCAAGAAGGTTATGCTCCTTCAGGACAAAGGATTGAGTAACTACTCCCCATTCCTTGGGAAACTGACTTTAACATGGTCTGATAGTAATAGAATGTGGTTTTAAGATAAAAGGGGGGAAATTTAGGTTAGATGTTAGAAATTCTTTACACAGAGGATGGTGGTGCCCTGGTACTGCTACCCAGAGCTGTGGGTGCCCCATCCCTGGAGGTGTCCAAGGCCATAGATGGGCCAGGGGCAGCCTGAGGTAATGAGGGGCAGGCAGCCCATGGTGGAGATTGGAGCAGGATGATTTCTGAGGTCTCTTCTAACTCAAACCATTCTATGGTTCCATGATTCAACACCCCCTCTAAACAATTTTTTGTTTCATTGCTCATCTATCTATGAGAACCTGGCACAACTGAACCCCAGTCTTTTCTTCTTCTTCTTTTTTTTTTTTTTTTTTTTTTTTTTTTTTTTCCATAGGAAAAGTCTGAAAATAGCAATAATTATGGGGGAAAGGGGGAGTTGTTTTGTGTTTATCGTTATTATTTTGTGGATATTTTTGTAACATCTTTTAGAGATTAAGTTCAATTAGGAAACAGATGGCACCAAAATATCGTCAAACATTTCTGATGGGCAGCAAATTACTGACTTAATTATGTAAATAATTAAAATTTATATTTACACCTGATCATCCAAATGAGGGTGAAAATACCAATTTCAGGGTTTGTTATGATTGCTGGCAGGGTGTCAACCTGTAAGTGTGACACTTCCTTTTCTCAGCTTCATATGCTCCCTTAGATCCTAGACTAGTCAAAAAAACACCTGGAAAACTGAGAAAGAAAGACTGAGTAAAGACTCTCAGTTACATTTCTGCTATGTAGGCATTGTCCCTACTTTAAAAGGGATCCTTGTGTTGGTTGTGGGGATGTTGTTATTATCATGCTCATGGCAACCACATCCAGAGGTACCAGCTCAGATCAAGCTGGCCATGTACAAGAAGCCATACAAACATATTATAAGAGATGATTCTTGCATAGAAGAGCTTATAGGGCAAATAAACAGGGCTGACAAGTAGCGGAAATAAGACTGAGACAGGGTTAGGCAGTTTTATTCACTTCTATATTACAGGTGCAGAACTGAGGCACAGAAAGATAAAATGTGTGATTCTCATTTGCACTAAATTTGCTTTGCACCACCCTGGCAGCATAAATGGGCCATGAAGTGGGTATATATTATATTTACACTCACTTTGCACTTCCCCTGTGATTTTCAAATGCTTCAGCATTAGTGAATATCAGACCAAATATGATTTCTCTTGGAACACAAAGGAAATCAATGTCATTGAACCTACATTTCCTTAGTGCCACTTCAGTACCTTATTTACCTGACATTCTTTCACTCTTTCCTGGGCCCTAATATTGTACACATAGCTATCCACAGTGCTATAGTTCCTCTTGGTGTTATTAAATCTGTTTCAAAGAATGGCTTTCCTGGGAACACACACGCCACCAGGAAAATGAGACAACACTTCTCTGTCTTTTTGCTTTAACTTACTTCTCTACATCATGAAGGAGATGGAATACAGAAAGATGCGAGGCACAAGCAGAGATCAGCTTGCTGGCCTCTCACGTGGCAATCGCAGGTCCAAGCTTTCTTCTAGACTCTGAGATGGAGCTGCTAAAAGTCATTGTGAAGTCATGAATCATATCATTGCATCATATTGTAACCATCCATTATTCTATCACTGGCAAGGATATTCCAGAGTAGAGTTGAATTTGCCTTTGAAAAACTAAGTCTTCTGGTTGTCTAGGACATGGATTTGCTTCAGTTAACCTTCTCCAGAGGTTGGGATGGGTAAGACAGATACAGTCCAATGGTTTTGATTCTGAGCTATCTTTGAAGGTCAAAATCACCTGTTGTGGTTCTTCATATCTTTTCTGTTGAAGGTTCTGCAATATTAAGATTTTTATCTTAGCCCTTTTTTATCAGCTCTATTCTCCCATCCCTAATTTGGAGCCAGGGGTGTTGGGGGGGAGGAGAGGTGACAGGGAGGTCAAACAAATGCTTCTATTGATATCCCTGTAATAAAAAGAGCTTTACTTTCCCTTCTACTGATAGCAGTCAAAGGCGCTTTGCTTTTGATAAAATTAACCTTGGAGCCAGAAACAACAGAAGCCGCTCTGATTTCATCAGCCCTTCTGTCTGAGGAGACGTGATCACTTACTAGCAATGAAAGGGGACGTGTTGCCTATACTGGCAACTAATGTAAATTCCTTCCCTCGGTTCACTGCAGTGGGTCCCTCTAACAGTTTCTGTTCAGTTTCAGAGCCTCATTTCCACCACATGGATGGAGAGAAAGAAAAACACGGAATTCATGCTGTGC
The DNA here is from genome assembly GCF_951394365.1 of Tetrao urogallus. Taxonomy (NCBI): domain Eukaryota; kingdom Metazoa; phylum Chordata; class Aves; order Galliformes; family Phasianidae; genus Tetrao; species Tetrao urogallus. The sequence goes on along the minus strand of NC_136832.1, from coordinate 4,477,251 downwards.
ATACACCTACTGACTCCCATTTACCTCTTCACATGGCTGTGCTTTGCCTTCATCTTGCTCCCTTGCACTCAACATGTATGCATACCTTCAACAGAACATTTGCTTGGAGCCATACACAGCTACCAATGTGCTGAAGTATTAAGTTGGATCAGGATCCAGAGGGTTATTTGCCCAGGAGAACACTGATCAGAGAGGCAGTGGAAGGACAACAGCCTTGTCTTTCTGGCCTTCTTCAGCACTACTTGTAAGTCAGAGATGAGTCTGCCTTGTCAAACTCGAAACCATGGTGTTATCACAAGCCAATTTTACGGTTTAAGTACTCCCCCAACCAGCCATTTATCAAATGTTTCCCAGCTCTCAATTCTTTATTTAATGTGTTAGTAACCACTTCAAAATAGTACCTGTGCCCCATAATACTAAAGTACTTCACCATAAAATATAATGATTATGATTATGATCTGCATAAGCAAAGGCCATTGCCTGGTCTATGCTGATAGTATAAAGGGATTTGCCATACTATTCCCTCCACTCAAAAATCTTCTCCTGTGCACCCAGAGCTGTTAACACCATTCTGAGCTGTCCGCACACGTGACTGAAATGACTCAGAGCCACAGCTGTTATTCAAAGACAGAAATAAAACCTACTAATTCTTTTGGAGGCTGTTTCCTCATGTGGCCTGAAGATCATGCTTGCATTGTGCTCCTATAGCTGGGACTGGAAACAGGATGCTCAGCAGGGGATTGGGTTAGTCTCAAGAGATGGTGGCTCTTACAGAAGGCTGTTAGGAATGGCAGTTCTTCATGGCGTGCTCCTTCTCTCTGCCTCCTCTTCCTGGGTCTGTCTCAGAAGCTGCTTGCAAGCTATGGATTAGCTATAGAAGTGTCACCCAGGCTGCCAGCATCTGAGCTAGTAAAGGTGCTGTGGTATGTTGGATCTCATGTACTGCGGTGTAATATTTGGTCAGACTCAGGGCTGTGCTCAGAGCTTTGCTCTCATTATGACAGTGAGTTTGGGTTGAGTAGGGCAGTACCCATTGCTCCACCAGAGTGGCAGGGGAACCTGTGCAGTGAATTTTCAACCTGTGCTTCTAAATTTCCACATATCTAAAAAGTGTTATTGGAAAATTCTTTATCCTAACAGAGTCATCAGTAGACAGAATGCATCTCTGTGCCTGCTGAACCTTGTCAGAAAATCCTGGAATCACTACAGTTTGGAAAGACCACTAAGATAATTTAGTCCAACCACCAGCCCAACCCCATTGTGCCCACTGACCACGTCCCTCAGTGCCACATCTCTGCAGTTCTGGAACACCTCTAGGGATGCTGATTCCCCCCTCCCTCCCAGGGCAGCTGTGCCACTGCATCACCTCTCTTTTGGAGAATAATTTTTTCCTGATATCCAACCTGTGATCCTCCTCATCTCTCTGCTCTGGACAGACCCATCCACGTAAAACCAGCTAGCAGAAAAGCTTTACCTATTCCAAAATTGTCGGTGTCCTGTATCACCCATGCAGACTACCTTTGAATAGATTGGCAAAATGATAATAATTGATTCAGAAACTGTGTCTTCTTCCCTCTTGCTTTCTGCTGGAGCAGAAGGGTGAGAGGGACATTTGCATTCTGTGGGAAGGGAGCTCTACAAAGCACTGCTGCGGTAGGTTTCCAAAGGGTTTCCAGGGGAAATCTCTGGCAATCCACTCTGCTGTTGATTAGCACAGTGTTTTAAGCAGGTAATATTTCCTCAGCAGACAGCTGTAAATGCTCATTGTCAATATGTACAAATAAATATTTCAGGTGAAACAGACAAAGACATAATGGCTCATGTCTCTTCTCAAATACACTGTGTGCTCTTCCCTGCTTTTTTCTTTCTTTGTTTTATACGTCAGGGTAATTCTGATAAAGCCCTGAAAAAAGGGACATCAGAATGTAAATGGGGAATGAAACTCCTCTGACTTTTTTCCCAGCTCTTCGGCCCTAGCCAGGTTTTGTTGCATGGCATCATTGCCCAGTGATGAGGGGTTTATTCAGAAGAAATAGTTTCTGCTTCTGCTCTGACAATATGACCTTAAGCAAGTTATATTTGCTCTCCGGCTCTTTCTTTCTTCTCTCCTACTACTTCTCTTTTCTAAATTTATTTTTTATTTTTTTATTTCGTTAATTTTTTTCTCCAGTTTTGTCCATTTTGGATGCATCTGAAAAGAAATCCATGTCCAGTGAGAGTGCTGGAAGCTTTTGTAGTAGAAATGAGAGTTTTTAAGTCCCACACGGCCAATTGCTTGCTTACACCGCCGTGTTGTGGATTGTACAATTAGACCTAACAACTCAGCAGGGGGAGTTGGAGATTCTCAAATTCACTTCCATTCTTATTCGTTTTCGTGGGGGAAAGAAAAAGCATTTTTTCTGTATGGGTGAAAAAATGTTAATATCTTGTTTGGTGTTGTCCTACACAATTGAAATATGCAGCCACTTCACTGGTTTTAGAATCAAAGCATTCCCTCGATTATGTAGTTGTGTGAGAGAGAATTGAAATTTCCACACGCCCATTCACAGCCTAATTGATTCTTCTAACTGTAATGGAATTTTTCACCCAGTATCTTTTGGACAAAATGTTTACAGTGATATTGTTTTGCTGCAAGCCCACGCTATTAAGTTGTTTAGAGAGAGAAGTTGGCTGGAGAAAATCAACAGTGATAATTATGGTGGGTTCCTGCGGGAGCAACAGCCTGGCTGCAGGTGCCGGGGCTCTCAGGATAGTGGTTGGAAAAATATAGGAAGTTCTCAGAAACCAACTGGCCAAATCCTTCTAGAGTAGAAGATGTGTCATCTCCCAGAAAACCTTGATATATGGCAGCTCTCTTTGTAGGATTGCAGCACAATATTTTTAGGTCTATCATTTATACTTCAGATAATTCAAGCTTCCCTAAAAGCATCGTGCTTGGAAACAGATTTTCAGATAATTTGTGCCCCTGGTAACCCCAGATTTTAATGTAAGATGTACAAAACCAGAGGCAGAGGCGGGGATGGGTGGAAGCAAGGAGGCTTGTTTGAAAGAAGGAGCAAAACTTGAGATATCAGGGTTTGGGAAATGTGAAATGGAAGGAGCTCTGGAGTCAGAGTACATTTGTGGTACTCACTCATGCATAACAGACTGCAGAGAAATTACACATTTTTGGTTGAGCGGTTGGATTAATAGCTAACCCTCTGTTATGTGGTGAGAATATATTTAAGCGCAGTGAGGTACTATGCAGAAGGTTCTTGGTTGTAGTGCTGACAATAGAAACGTTGTGATGTTCGTTAATTCAGAAACCAACAGCTATTGATATACACACACCTGTATCTGTATCTCTCTATAAGAACAGCCTTGCACTGGGTTTGATAAGGGAACATCTCAGCTGGTTGATTTATTAGCGATGCTGCGGAACTGTCCTGTTTTCTCCACACTACTTGTGAGGCTGCTATGTTTCTCACCTATATTTAAACAGCTTGACTGAAATAAATATGGCCTGATTTTCACCCTGAATGTTTTCTGTGCACAGCACTGGTCTTTGATGCGTACACAAGATAGTAATTAATTTGCAGTTTCATTCACTAAGAGAGACATGAAACGAGAATGTCTCTAGATAGATAGCAATTACTGTTTTACAGCACACCACAAGACTTTAAAAGTGAATGCCATTTCTTTCTACAAATTGTTTTCCTAAAGATCAGAGTTGGCCCCTCTACCCCACTATCTCTTTCTCTGGAGCTTGCCTGGAGAATCTCCTGTGTGATGGGAAGAGGAGGGCCTCGTGGAGCGACAATCTGCATCTGGCTGCACTCAAAGCATTTGTAAACAACTCACTGTGTTTGCAGAGGTTTTTTCTCCTGCTGTATTTCTGATGAATGCAATGAAATGTGAGGGGAATTAAGGTCTCCTAAGTACATTTTAATTTAGATGAAGAATTATACATTATTATAGCATACTAGCTGTTCTTCTGACATAATTGACTGGGAGGGCCATCCACAAAGAACAGTAGGAATGCTTGACATTGAAGAGACTACAGAACCTGAATTAACCATTTACAAATGTGATGGAAAAATGGCTGAATCCAGTGGCCCAGACTGGAAAAGTGGAAAACTGAATATAGGTTTGAATGCTGTCATTCCCAGGGGGAACCTCTTGGTTGTTTTTGTTGTTGCTGTTGTTTTTTTGTTGGTTTTTTTTTTCTCTGTGACTTTGTTTTCCCTCAACAAAGTTTTTATTAATTCCTGAAGAGGTAAATGTGAGATAAACATTGGAAAGAGACTTTTCACTTGTATCTAAAACATCAGTGATGACAAAGATCAGGGAAAATCTGTCTCCCCACAGTACCAGATCGTCCTGCAGCCATCTTCTAATCTTCTCCATCATCTTGTCCAGGCTGTTGGACAGATAAGTGCCTGCAGTCTTGCAGCCTGCCTGAGTGCAAATGCTGGCACTGATGGCTTGGGTAATGCTGATTCTGAATCTTTAGGATATGATGTGGAGAAATCCTCTAGGTCCAAATGTCTTGTCTGGCTGTTCTCCTCCTAAGCTTTATGAGGTGAACATCCATCAAGGATGTTCCATCCATGGAAGGAAAGGATGTTCATCCAATAGCCCTCACAGGTAGAACAACAGAAGTATCTGTAGCTACATTCCTCTTTACATTTAAAGGAAATTTTTGTATCAATGAGTTGTGCAGCTCTGTGTCCTAAAGAGAATAGTCCTTATTTGATATTGTAGATAGCAGTGTCACTGACTCTGTATCAGGTTTTGTCAGGAATTACAGAGATAGAAGCAGAAGCTGAAAATAATTGAAACTTAAGAGAAAAAGTTTGCTTTGGGAGGAGTTTTGGGCAAGCCATTCAGATTACTTTGAACTGCCTTCCCTGTGCTGCTGAACACTCAGCTCTTATCTGCCCACAGGAAAACCTGCGATCCAGAGGATGCTGTGAAATCGAAATGCTTCTTGTGAGTGTTTGTTAGGTCAGAGGGAGATATATCTCACCTGCAATTGTGTAATCCAATGCAATAGGCAGCTTTGGTTTATTCAGATCCTCATGAAATGATTGCCCTAAACGTTTTCCGAGCTGAATTAGAGGATGTGGTTTTTGACTGTAGTGGATTTATGCTATCTCCAGAGAACCAGCTGGAAGCTCACACCCAACTCAGTCCTCTTGGAACTGACAGCACTGAAAAATGTGTTTTGAGACACTTTTGTAGAGACCATTCCTTACTTCTGTCTGGTGCAGGTGTTAGCACCCATTCAGTGGGTCTCAAAGCAAGTCCTTATGTCTAAGGGCAGTGTGAGCAAACTGGTGTAAAAATGTCCCAGCCTGGCATGAAGTGATGGAGTTTTCACACCACTGCCAATAAAAGAGAGCTGGAAAAAGGCTACACATGTCTTACATTGTCAGAGTAAGACTTCAGTGGTCTTTATCTGATGCAAGAGATGTATTCTGCTTGCTCTTCCCCAGGCTAAATGTCATCCCCATGAGAACAAGCGCTCTGCCTCACCTCTGCATTTCATAACTGAATGCGTGTTTCATAATTGCTTCTTTCAGACTGCAAGTGTCCAGTTTCTTTAAGCTCTCTCCATCAGTGTTAGGCTTCTACTCCTTTATACCTATGAGTTCCTTGAGCTGTTTCCCCACCCTGTTTTTTCTTTTTTGAAATATATATATGTATAATAAAGCACTCAGCTCCAACTGAACACACTCTTCCAATTAAGGCCCTACCAGAGCATAGCTGAATGGAATAATTGCCTCTCTTGTTTTACACAGAATACTCTATTAGCAGTTCTAGCATTTTGATCTGAGACTCGACATTCACCCACAGTATTTGGTCTTTTCCTTTTTTAACCATCAGCAGCACATGAAACGACAAGCCAAGTCTGACACTCCAATAAGCTGTTGGTAACAGGAAACGTTGTCTCTCTGTTTCATCTTTCCCACTTCTCTTGGTTTAGGACAATATTTGCATCTGCTCATTTTATTGCCTGCACATCTTTGTACCCAGGAAGGTGTATTTTTTTCCCTGAGCCTTCCACTTCACTGCAGCATAATGTGTAATGCAGTGCACAAGATGAAAGCTGTTATCTGATTTGAGTTTAATGTTCAAAAGTCCTCAAGCTGGTTTATCTAAAGACACTCCCTGTATAATTGTGTACTTAGAATTCAGCAGCAGTGTAATAGGGCAGGCACTCTGTATTCTGTCTGGAATTAAAGAAAAGATACTATTTATTTTTAAGCAAATAGGAAAAAGTGGAAAATATTACAACGTAGGAAAATATATTCAACAAAGTTTCAGAAAAACCTAACCTGGGGTTTGATATACGATGGAACTAGATTGGATTTAAGGGCAGTGAATGAGAAGAAAATTAGAAGTCTGGAGAGATAGGGATTAAAATTCAACAGTAATAGAAAGACTTTAGGCAACTCTAATCAAGGAATCAGCCCTTTTGGGCTAGGTGGTATACAAAAATATCATACAGAGTTTCACAGAGATCCTGGGATTTGAATCTAGTTCCTGTATGCATTTCCCTTTAGACGTATTTTTAAAGCCGCTTTATTAATATTATTAATATAATGAAAGCAAATTAAATGGTTTGACTAGTTTCAGAGGACCTAAGTCAATCGACTCTGACCAGAATTGTCATTGTGTTGGTTCAGGATCTATTAATATGATCTTCAAATCTGAGCCTGAACGTACTGTTACTATGAAAAGTGTTTACGGCCTCAAATCCACCAAGAAAACATGGCAGAGAAGTAAAACAAATAAATCATAGAGACAAAGAAAGAGGAGAACGGAAGCTCTGCTGTGTCATTTTATTGGGGGAACTGAAACACAGGGAGATTAATGGTTTCATTTGAAGCTACAGCACAGTCAGTGACAGGATCGGGAGCAGAATTCAGGTCTGTTGCTGAAAATTGGATTTTTGATGAAAAACTTCATGCACTCTCTAAAATTCAGGAAATTTCCCCTCACTTCTGCCAGAAGTTCCTCCCAAGAGTGGTGAAATCTTAGAAGCAGAGGGAAGAGTGCTCTAATCTTCCTTCTGCCTGTTTTCCTTCCATAGAAGGGCTCATTCCAGCTCAAGTTGATGGCTAGCTGATGATGCAGATACTTATGGGTGAAAGGTACGGTGTCAGGCCAGGAGGCATTTCACAGAAGTTTTGTAAGAGTGCCCTATTAAACCTCCATGAAATTTTACATCTTTTTACTGGAAGATATCAGCCCTTTCTCAATCAGTTAGTTTTATTTTCCCTGAGATTTAGCATTTGCATTGATGAAGACCGTTTTTCATATCAAACTTTGAAACTCCCTTAATTTCACACCTGTCAATACTGAACTACCATGTTGTGAAGGTCTGACTAAGGAAAAAACAACAACAACAAAAAACCCTCTATGTTTTTCAATAAAGCTTTAGCTGCTGTTCTCATGCAGCCGTGAAATGTCCTGGGGTGTAATTAAGAAAAAACCCTTCATGACATTTTGGGGGGAAAATATGTATTCAACTCTGCTCACACCATTCCAGAAAGGAAATTAATTCTACATAAAATGGTAGCCTCCTAAGACTTTGTAATGAGAACAACTGTCTGCTACAGAAAGACTGAAATAACAATGAGGGTTGGTGCTATTTTAATAGAGCAGCCCTGCTATTCTATTCTGGAGACGGGAGAGAAAAAAAAAAAAAGTGGGAATTTAGTTGAAAAGCTCCTGAATGGAGGAAGCTTCCACACAATCCTCCTCCGTGGCAAAGACCTTCACACCTCTGTGACAGCCCGCCTCCCCCAGGAGCAATGAACAGATGTAGATCTGCCCGCAGCCCCTGAGCCAGTATTGCAGGCTGCAAGCAAGTGGCACAAACTGATACAGGAGATGGGATTGTGATTTTGAGTGTGGTAATTATAATAAAGCTCGATTAGAAGTCTGCTATTGAGCCAACGTGGCCAGGACAGGCAGGTTCCCATAACCAGTAGTGCCTGGGGAGGGTGCATTTAGCATAGAGTCGTTAAGGCTGGAAAAGATCTCTAAGATCACAACCCAACCCACCCCACCATGCCCACTGACCACATCCCTCAGTGCCACATCCCCATGGTTCTGGAGCACCTCCAGGGATGATGATCCCACCACCTCCCTGAGCAGCTGTGCTGCTGCATCACTGCTCTTTTCGAGAAGAAGCTTTCAGAAATATCCAACTTGGTATTGCATCATCCTGTCTTTGAGTGCATCCTCATGACAGAAAAACCCTCACCTCTACTTTGCCACAACAAAAAGCCGCTGAAACATTAAAAAAAGCTGCCTGCATACATGGGCACCAACATGCACACCGTTGTCACACATACAGGTTTCGTCTCACTGAATATTCGCTGCGGATATTTTTTCTGCAGAAATCACTTGACTGCTGAAAAGTCACTGGAATTTTTTCATACCCTTCTGTTTTGTAGCAGCAAGGGCATAAAGGTGCCAATAGAAAATTGCTTTGGTACCTTGAACTGTAAATGATGCTGTTTTCATGATTCATCAAATCCGTCTGAAGCAGAGGTGGCATGTCAGCGGGGCTAGGCAAAGTTTAGAACATAATAGGGCCCAAGAGGTGAGAGACATGTCTTTCATTTCAGTGGAGCATCTTTGAAGTGACTGCTGGAAATAATTAGGTTCCTTGATTTCCATTGCCATTTTGTGCTCTTCACGCTAATCAGAATAACTGAACATTTGCATGAACTGGAGGGAATGGAAGTATTTCATATTAGGAAGAGCTTATAACAAAGGTCTCCAGGCTTCAGAATACATTGTCCCTGCAGTTCTACACCACCCTTCATATCTGGCAAAAAAAAAAAAAAAAAAATAGAGGCGAAAAATGTATATTTAATATTTATTACAGAGATCTTTATAATCTTTAAACTTTGGGCCCGTTAAATATTCCAAACTCTTTTTATTTATTAATAAATGTTTCATTCTGCCTCTTCCCAAACCCAAATGAAGCTCTTAGGTCACACTGCCTGTGAGATGAATCACAGAGAGGAAAATGAATAAAATCAGATTTCCAATCACTTTGAAGGATCCTTTAAGGACTTTAGGGGTCCCATGTTTAAAGAAGGGAGTGGGAGTTGTGATGTCTGACCTTTCCCTTCCAAATTCAGCATTAATTTATAGTTCTTTTATGATCCTGAGCACATCAGCTTCACCTCTCTGTATCTCATTTTATCTATATGTAGAATTAGAAGAGAAAAATATGACCCTATTTTACAAAGGTTTTACAGGTCTTAATAAATTTCGGATATTAAAGTGCGGTGAAAGCTTTGCTTTATAAAATACAGGGTATGTTTTCAAAAGAGCTCAGCTCTTATTTAGACACCTCTGTAAGAACCTGGGCACTGAGGGCACCGTATGTCCTGGATCTTTGCAAATATCTGGTTATGAGAATCACAGCATTCTCTGTGGGAGGCTGAGCTCTTAAAGCAGAGTAGATTTTACTCACATGTCCAACTTGGAAGCAATCTCCTTTGAAAGCCTGTTACTAGTTTGAGAAATTTGAATGCAAGGGGAATCCAGTCTTGGGATCACTCGATCTTCTGAGTGAGAATAATTTGAAGAGGGACTTTTCATAGGGTTTGAAGTTTGTGGAGGACTCCTGTTCTCACTGGGAACAGTGGGAATTTGGCCTTCTTCCTCTAAGAGCCAGAGTGTTGCCTTCATGGGGTATTTCATAGAGTGAGCTTGAACACTGACTTCAGATGAGAAAACTTGATGAGAAAGATGCCAACTAACATTTATCTTGACAATTAAGAGGGCCTCCTTTGCTTCTGATTCACCTATTTCCTTACTTGTCCATTATTCTTTTTGCCAATGAGTGTTTCTAAAAGGTGAAACTAAATGTTCATTTAGATTCTTTAAAACGATGAGACAAAAAAAATAAAAATTACAGCGTGACTGAAAGGTTGAAATTCTGCAGAATATACTGTTCTTGCCCTTTTCTGATATTTCTCCTTATTTTCCTTACAGCAGTCCTTCCTGTGGTGTGGATTTGTCCTACTGGGACAAATTCTGCAATGTGCTTTTATTCCATGAACCTCCTGTGGCACTTTGGCTGTAGTCAGGGAAATGTTCATGCTGACTTCAGAGCAAGTCTTCTCCACCAAACGCCGGTAGCAAGGCTTCTGCCTCCTGCCATCTTTAATCATGGAAACCTGCAGTACATCCATTGGGATCCACAGGTTCTTCAAATTTTTACTGAATTAATGGAGCAGTTAATGTCTTTAGGTTCGTTACAATGTGGGCAAAGCACATTCAGTGGTCTGTGAGTCTGAATCGGAGGACAAATGGGTGATATATGGTGAGAATCCTTGCAGAGCTGTGAAATATGTGATATTAGACTTGAGATGGAACTATACATGGTAAACATGACATTAATCTCCTCTTGATTTGCTTCTGTAAAAATTTCTTTTATCGAGCCTAACTTCACGAGGTTTCTCTATAATCAAAATGAAGTCTCATTGGAAGCAGAAGGGCTGCACTCAAAGCATTCTCTCCTCCTTCCATACCCTGAAAGTGAAAAAATACATTGCTCCAAACCACGTTTTGCTGCTTTTTCTTTTTTTTTTTTTTTTTTTTTTTTTTTTTTTGCCCCAAGTTCCCAGTGTCATGCAGTGACACTGAAATTTTTGGAGCATTGAAGTTGTTGCTGGTGAACTGCATGGGGCTGTCTTGAAAGCAACGTCCATTCACCAAGCAGCCTGAGGGAGAAAGCCTTCTCCTGTTAATTTTGTTTGTCTGAAGGTAGAACAAAAACCGCGGTGAAAAGAGAACAAAGTTTCCAAAGGTCCTTCCACATTTCCATTTGGAAACAAAACATTTATAAACTTTTGCTTTAATTTCCTTAGATCTTCGTTACAATTTTTCACTACTTTTAAAAATGCAGAAAAATACAGCTAAATTCAAAGGCACAGTAGGAAAGAGACATAAGCTTGAACCATAGGGGTTGCAGCTTCAAGTAAACAGTTCTCTTCTCACCACCAGTGTAAGATTTCCATGGCTGAATTTAACCTAGTGGCGACTTACTAGCTATCAAAAGCTTTTCATCTCCGTAAGCTGACTCCCCAATTACCTACCATTTCGAAATTAAAGAGGGGGAAAAAAATAGCTTTCTTAATCAAGCAGGAAAAATCCTTCTCTTGACCTGAGCAGGTGCTAGGATTCAGGGTCCTTCTGAACACCTGCAGGATGTCTCCAATGGATTTACGAGTTACAAGGCTGATTTTCAGCTGCTAACGAATGCAGTTTGATTTACCAAGGTGAAAGATTCCCTTACCCAAGGGAATTTTATTTTCTTACAGGTGGATTTTTGTCTTTGCAGGTATTGTTTTCTTGCTAAAAAAGAGATTGCTAAAGACTGTTACATGTTGCAGACAAGAGAGGCAACATCAGGATGAGCTGAAAATAATACTGTCATTAGCCATGTCTCTGACAAACTCTGTACAAGTCCCAGGTAACATCAAGCTTTGCAGCTGACAGCACTTATGATTTTAATTCCCCATGAATGGAAGCTACGTTTCTAGCTTGCACATTCCTGCAGGCTACTGGGGATTGGATGCTCCATGACTAGAAGACGTAGCTTGAGAAGCAAGGCTCTGAATCAATGCCAAGTTGCATTTCGGCCAAGTTCAAGTGTGTGAAGGAAGCATGGATATATAGAATCACAAAATCATACAATCATTAAGGTTGGAAAAGATCACTAAGATCACCAAGTCCAGCCATCAACCCCTCACCACCGTGCCCACTAATGCATGTCACTCAGTGTGACATCTGTCCTCTCCTTGAAAACCTCCACAAATGGAGGATATACCCTGAGGAGGGAAAGTTATGTTAAATACTCTGATCTGGGTCCTTTTGCAATATCAAAGCTAATTTGATTTTGAGCATGGGCTCTCCTGTTTCATTGAAATCATTAACCACCACTAGCTGAGGTCTTACCTTTCCTTGAACTAATTCTTACTTGGAAATAAAGCAATACAAGGCTTGATTTCTCAGTGGCTGCTCTCCATGACTTTGATGCACTGGTTACTCATCTTGGGCCAGATCTGGGTGGAACCTACAGAGAGGGAGTTGATGAGGCAGCTTGCAGTTCCCGAGTGTCAAAATAAGGGAACAACGTGCCTCATCTTTCCCAGTGCCTACACTGCCCCATGGTGATGATGGACTTCAAGCTTTCTTTTTTTCTGATCTGTATGGGGGGAAATTTAGATTCAAGCACTCTCAAGACATTTCCAAAATCGGAGAATACAGCTGTTAGATGATGTGGGGCACTTAAAGAACAAGAGAATGTTGTACTCAGTGCAGACTGCTTTCCTGAGCGTTTCACCCACCCCATGATTGTGCTGTGCCTTCATAGCTGAGGCTGTGCTTTTGCCTGAGGAGTGTGACTGCTTAGAGCACGTAATGCAGGTATACACCTCACCAGCTATGGAGCAGGGGTTCCTCATGGCAGGCAGTGTGGCCTGTTGAGGGCAGGCTTTGTACGTGACCTACATGTCCTCTTTCTCTCACTCGTGAATTTAATCCATCTCCAGGAGATGGGGGAGTGCCATTTTCACCTTTTCACAGCTGGGGAATGAAGATGCCGAGAGCCTCCCTGACTCACCTACAACTATAATTGTGGGTTGTGGGGATCAGAGGAGGTGGCAGCTGAAGAGGGAATTGATCACAAGCTTTCTGATAGCACCCTGCTGATTAGAACAGCCTGCTTTATCTGTGGATAGGCGTAATTCCACTCTTTGTACCCAGCCTTTTGTCTGCCTTGTCTTCTGAGATAGCAGGCTCTTTAGAATAGGCACCATCTGATATTTTATGTAGCACTTAGCAAAATATAGTCCCAATCTTGCTGGGCCTCCAGGCATTACCATAATCAGTGCATTAGGGGTCATTTTTTTTTCAGACTGAAATTTGAAAATAACTTTGAGTAGTCTTTTGTAAGGGAAGTTTTCTTTTGCCTCTCTCCGTAGAGGAGGTGGAGCAGGGGGATTTACGTTTCCTTTCTCTTGCATGCAGAGCTGCACATCGATGTTGAGTCCTGAAGACCTAAGTCCCAAATTCCCCAAAAGAAGTGGAGCCTTCTGGGTGTTTAGGAGGAGAGGGGGAAAAAAAAAAAAAGAAACGATTTGAAAGAGCCAAGATATTTAGCTTTGAAAATTAGCTACTCAGCAGGCCAGCATTAAAATTAATTTAATGGAGTGTAAATTAACATACTTGACACTTTTTTGATCATTTTTCATATACAGTGCTGACCGATGGAAATAAAAGCTTTCTCCCCCAAGAGATTAGGACGAGGAAATTCACAGATTTACCACTCCCACCCCCTGGGGCACTTTCCTCTTCAGGAGTCAATGTAATACATCAAATTAAGTCTTTAAATAGTAAGCATTGGCATGAGCCTTTGCATACAATAAAGCAACTTTAAAAAAAAAAATGTTTCATTCACTGACACTGGAATGTGCAAGGAATTTTCCTTTCAAATACATTGTGGAAGTTTTTTAAGTTCATTCAGAGTTTATAGCAAGGATTCTCTAAAAAGTGAGGGGGAATATTCTTACCCCAGTCTCAAAATGCAACATGGGGAAACTTTCGGTATGTTGATAAGTGATAAGAATGTCATTTGAGGTTTATTTTTTTTTTTTAATAATAATTTAATTGTCATTGTAAAATGCCTCATAGTTGGGACAGATTAAATTGCCACAAAAGCCATTACTGAGATTCATATCCCCCCATAAATGTAAAGTGTTTGCTGCCATTCCATAAATAACCACAGTCGTTCCAGGAAAATGAGGTACAAGAAATAAATTAACAGAACCCAAACACATAGGACATTCGGTTGCAACAATTTGCAGTAGAGGCTGCTGACGGGAATTCAGCTGTGCCCGGAGGGGAGGCAAATCCAGTGTTTAATTATGGGCTCAGTAAATCATGCCCCTTCTGTGTGTTTTGCCATATCGACAAGGTTCGAAGATTATTTCAGAGTCTGGTCCAATAGTGCTGGTAAAGTAGGTACATTTCAGGTGGTGTTCCGCTTGAAAAGGTCTGAAGGGCACAATATTTCTCCAAAGATGCGTAGGATCAGCTCATGGTTAAATGGAAAGAGGTAAATCAATTGGTGTCAGTCTCATGCTAACGGCTTTAGGTCCGAGTTTCGATCTTTTGCATCTTGGGTGGTCAGGCTACCTTGGGTAGCAGTGAAAACACAGTCACATTTCAGAGCTTTCCATCCGTTTAAATGGCCACAAAATGTTCAAATAAGAGCTTTTATCTGGAGTGTGGCATCAGCTTGGAAAAGGAATCGGCTCACGATGATGCGTTGTTGGAGAGAGGACAGGAAGGCTGGGGAGGGACATAGCGGGTGGGAAAAAGAGGTTTTAAACAACTTAATTGTCACGCAGAAATGGCATCTGTAGCAAACATATTGAACTGATAAACAATGCAGCTGCTACAGATTTCACACAGAGAAGAAAATGCCGTGGCCATATGCAATTCATTACCTGTGTTAATTAGGGAATTTAAAAAAAAAAAAAAAAAGAGTAAAAAGTAAAAAATAAGAAGGAAAGAAATTGTAGGAAAAGGGGACAAATTGGATCACCAGGAATAACGTCTGTCCTGACCATGCACGTGCTCCTCTGCTCCCTTTTCTAGCCAAGGCCAGGAGGTACCAGAACCATTCCTGCCCCTGGATAATGCACCAGGCCCTGGCACTAACTTGCTAACATCTGTGGGGAGAAAAAATAAAGGATGAAATAGAAGAAACTGAGGGAAATTTACTTTCAAATGCCTATTCAGGGCATTAATACTCACCTCACTTTTCCTCTCCGTTGACCTGCAGTAAAATCCCATCAGTTTTAAAGCAATATAAGGCCACTCTGTATGGCACCTGGATTACAATGCATCCCCCTAAAATACACCTGACTCCTGGTTTTGAAGCTGGAAATGACTCCAGCATTAAATACAGGCACTGAAGGCACTTTGGAGTGTGGAGCTCTATGGGATGGAGCATTGCTGCTTTGCAGCCAATTACTGCCTGAACCCACCACCATGGGCTCCGTGCCACGTTTAACAAAAACAGCAGGAACCCACCTTGAGGAGACTTTGGATCCACTCCTGCAGACAGAAAGTAAAGCTAAAGATTCCTTATTAGTGAGCAGGAAAGTCACAGACAGCCACTGAAAAATAAAAAGTTACAAAAAACTCCCAGGTTTTAGATGGGATTTCATGTTAGTACTGTAAATTAATGTAAATGTCACTTTAAAAGAGAATACTGAATAAAAACCTAATAAAGCTGCTCAGCACTGCAGGGGTGGTGAGTAAATTGAGGGAATATTTGATTAGATTTCAAATGCTGCTCTTTAATTTGTATGCTCTCACTTATTTCTCCCCTGCCCCTCTCCATGCTTTCCTCATCCATTATATCTGCTGGTGCACAGTGAGTGTTACAGCCTTAGAAAGGGGTCTCTCATTGCTGTACCAATGCCCACATCGGCTGTGACACGTGAGGAGAGTTTAGAATCATAGGATAGAATCACAGAATCATATAATTTTCAGAAGACCACTAAGATCCCCAAGACCAACCCCAACTCACCCTCACCATGCCCACTCTGTCCTTCAGTGCCACACCTCCATGGTTCTGGAGCACCTCCAGTTATGGTGACCCCAACACTCCCTGGGCAGCTGTGCCAATGTATCATCATTCAGTGTTTTGGGATTAAATCAAACCAAGAGATTTTGGGAAATTGAATCAAAATCCTTAGTGAAAGCCCCTGTGTGTTGTCTATCTGTAACTCCGGGGCAAGCACATGGCTGCTGGTATCAGTGCCACGGCCCAGAATCTGGGACATCCCCCAGAAATGAATCCTGTGGGCTCAGGACATCCCCAGGTCCCCTCTCCTGACCATCAAAACTTTCCAGTGATTTGCAACCCTCAGGGATCATAGCGCCAAGAAACCAACGCAAAGCTCATGTTAGGGCCATCCTGCCTTTAAAAGCTCTTCCCCAGGCAGAGATTCCCACTCTGGTTAAGCAACACTAACCTTGTAGTAGAAAGAATGATCTGAGATCTCTACGGCCTTTAGCTACTTTTCTTTTGCCTCAATGAACTGCTATTGTGGACTACATACTCTGCAGCTGCAAACTGGCCCCCTCCGAGTCGGTCAGGCTCTTATCTGCATTCCCTGAGCTCTGGCCAGACTTGCAGAAGAAATATGCTTAAAGGCTCTTCTTCTGCCTCAGCCCGAGTGTTATCTCGGCATCACTGAGCCTTTGCTACTCTCTTCTCGGGTGGCGTCACTCACATACTTGCAGTTTGAAGCTGGAAACTATCTCCTTCATCCCTCTATATATTATTTCTTGAGTTGAACAGAGATTGACCTCTTCCTGTCCTTTCTATTCCCCTGCTGCTTAACAGACTGGCGGGAAGTGATGGACTCTCTGCTTTTCTCTTAGAGATCTGAGGGCTGGCCACAGAGTGTCTATCAGCTGAGCTGTCTAGCAGCTATCCATGCATGCTCTCTCAGATAATAACGCTAACAGCAACATGCATATGTTTCTCAGCTCCCTACCTCCTAACATTTTCAACATTTTCAAACCCTTCCCTCCCAGGAAGGCAGGAAAATAGGATGGTGGAGATGAGATCAGCCAACCTGAGGTTTTTTAGCCATATTTCGTTAGTTCTTGTTTCATTATTTCATTATTTCTTTAATGGGCAAGAAGTGGTGATGCTGCTTGTAAGAGTGCCTTCAAAATCAGGCTGACAGGAGCCACAACCACACTGTGATGAGTGGAAAAGTGAGTGAAGAGGGAGGAAACACCCATTAGGAAAACAGTCAATTTTAACAAGCTAGTAAACTTGCTTCCCTTTCTACAGGTAGTCTCTCTGTGGCTCAATGCCTATGTGGGATTTCAGTTTCCACTGCTGTCTTAAATGCCTAGGGACAGATAAGAATGACAAACGACATAAATTAATGATGCATGGACTCTGTTCTGCTTGAATGGGAGAAGAGATGGGAACACGGAATGGGGCAGCACCGGCTTCAATGCAAACTTTGGCCGTATGACACATCAGTTTTGCCTTATCAGACTCGTAAGAGCTGTGATAAAACAGTGATTCAACTGAGAAAAGATGAGACATTCACTTTCCTTATGCTCTTACCCACAGCAGCTATCAAACAGAACCAAGTGATCTTTATTCTGTCCAGGGACATTACCAAAATTGCTGAAATCGTAGGCATTACACCTTCCCTCAAATGTTATGTAGCATTGGTGATACCCATCATTTGACCATGACTCACTGTTGCTTTACAGATCCTGTCCAGAAGCTAAATTTATAACAAACCAGAAAGGGCCAAATCAGAAAGAGATTGAAGTGGAAACTTTTTTTCTATGGAAAGTGGAAAGTTTTCTTGGAGATCATTACGTTATCAAAAGAAACCTATGGGAAATCAACTGGAAAGACAAAACCTGCCTTTGCTCTGATGTTATCCTCTACAAGGGTATTTTGAGGAGTCCTAAGGCTCTCAAAGGGATGAATGGCAGCACCCATCTCTTCATCGCTCCCACCTCTTAGGGCTGAGATATCTTTGCAGTGTATGTGCACCCCTGCAGGAGTAAGCAGAAAATACAGCGTTCAGCACAAGCCTAAATGCTCAGCAGCCTTAATGTCTCTTGACATCCTGAAATTCCCTAACCTTGGCAAGGGGGAATCACAGTTTTTGCATGGCCTTTCATCTCCTTCCTTCCACCTCTTTCACCCTCACTGGGGCTCTCATCTCCCGCACTGAGAGGGATCTCTGCCTTCATCCTTCTATTGCCCACAGTTTTTACAGACTGCACACTGGTTTTTATTCTCTCTTTCTCTCACCCTTCACTCCACTCTGAGAACTCGTCAATCAATCAAAATTGTTTCAACAACCTGTGGGAAGCCTCTAACCTTGTTGTCATTGATTCGAATAATGCAAATATTAATGAGTGGAAAACTCATTAAGGTGAAGCGGGAGAATTCTCTCTGACAATTTACCTCTGCAGTAATGCCAGGTGGATCCCGATACAAATACAGGAAAAATAATGTTCAAGCTTTTAATATTTGCTGGCCTGGCATATGTATATCTGCCCCACAGCCCAGGTACTCCGTGCCATCCAGGTGACTCTGTTTTTAAAAGACTGATGCTCTGTTTTTGTGTTCTAGACAATACATTCTGAAATGTATTAATCAGGAATTGTCCAATCTCTCTGTGCTGAAGCATCAGTAAAACAATTACTTCTGGGCTAAATGAGGTCCACTGAAGAACCACTTGATTAAAGTGAGAAGTTATAATAAATAAATACTTCAAATATTTCATTATTGATGCTCCAGGGGGAAAACAGCTCTGATTAAGTCAAAGAAGGGGAAAAATATTTAAATGTGAGTAAGCATGATGGACGGTGTTGTGTTGGCAAATCAGCATAACTCCAATTAATTCACTATGTCTGTATCAGTGCAAATGAGCTGAGTATTGGATATAAAGTAGTACTTCTCACTGGATTCAATGGGAATATTGTCTAAAAGGGGTCAAAAAGAAAATGTTTGCATGCCATGCTTAGCTCAAATATTTTCTTGCTGTGTTCCTTTTTGGAGAATCAATCTGCATCCCTCTTATTCCAGTACCCATCCCTAATCTAGGGCTCATAAGATTTATATGTATCACAAGGCATTTGTGGATCTTAATGAGCAGTATTCAGGAAATGTCATTTCTTGAAAGTTGATGCCCAGGTGCAATAGATCACGCAGTACAGCAGAAGTATTTTCAATTTCTTATTAACACTGTATAGAAGAGATAAGGAGCAGTCATTAAATACAAACATTTATTTAAATGCAGAGTTTAGATGGATGCTACAAGCAGACAGAAGCTGGAATATTTCACAAGATGAAGGGTCAACGTTTTCAAGCCTGGAAGTTTCAGGTCTCTAAAATCCCAGTTTAGAAACTAAATACATGATGGCTTTAATAACACAATACCTACATTGAGCACCCCCAGCCCCCTTTCTCATTTTGCTGTTTTGCACCATTTCTCTCACACAGGCAATGCGGTGAAATGTAGCACCTGGGAGAGGTGAGGTAGCCAAGTTACAGAGTTTAATGGATTTCCCATAGACAGCAGAAAGCTGTAAGTGAGCCACGCAGTGCTGCTGCACCTCTTCATTGCCTTCCCACTCATTGTCTGCTTTGCCTCTGCAGCATTTAGGCTCTTGAGAAAAAGGTTGGGTCTTGCCTGAGTAAGGTCTCAGTCTTGATGGGAGCCCATGACACAGATAATTGAAACAGCAATAATACAGGCGGGAAAAATAGGAGTAATTCAGTTACAGGATATAATAGTACAGGAGGTTGCAATGCAAGGCAACATGGCATCTGTATGTCAGAGGAGTAGCACTTTTCAAGGCATACTTCTGCAGCAAAGCCAGTGAGCTAATTTTTTCACCTTTCAGGGCAGCGGCATTGCACCATTACCCAAAAATTTTGCTGAGTCAGAGTCGGTCCTTCATACAGTGATAGCAGCAAATCAAACCAGACAAGCGTGTCTATGGCAAGAGTAGGAAAATCAGTGGCTACTCTCAGTCACAGAAAGAGAACTGCACAAGGCATCACAAATTTTTTTCTGAATAAATTCAGTTTTTTATTTCGTACACGGATAACTTCAAACTGACCAGTAACCGTTTATTATTATTAACACTCTTTGTTCCTCTACGAATATAAAACCAGAGCTGCCATCTGAAGATGAAATCACAGAACCATGGAATCATTAAGGTTGGAAAAGACCACAAATATCATCTGGTCCAGCTGTCAGCCTATCACCACCATGCCCATGATAATTAAACTTTATTGTACAATTTCTCGCTCAAGGAGATGTATATGAGACAGAGTTTCAAATGGATGGAAATGTTCAGATAAATGGATTTCAGTTCAGAAACAAAATTTAACATAAATTAGGAGCTGAACTTCAGCTGAAACACAGTCTCTTGAAATTAGGGGTACCCTGAAAGGTCAGCAGAAGTCTGCACTAAAGCTATTCAGCTTGAAATAATCCAATAGAAACGATTCAAGTTTCTGAATAAAATCCTGGGGAAGAAAAGATATGAAAAAATTCTGAAAGAACACTATGATTTAATTTCATATGATAATGAAGATATTTTCAAAGTATTTTAAAGTCTCATGTGGTGAATGGCCTTTCATTGCTCAGAAGCATCAGCATGTCTTCTTTTGTCTAGCAGACACAGTAGCAATGTCACGTAGTTGACGACTGACATAGACATGAGTTGAATGGAAAATGATTTATGTATTCGTTTGTTTTTAACTATTAATTACTAGAGCATTATCCATGTGATGCAGATAATTTGCTATTTCTCTCTGGTTTTATCTCCCACCCAGATATCTATTTCTGAGGCAATCCTAAGGTAGTGAATTATGTGTTGCAATATCTACTATCCCAGCACTGATAAAATGACTCAAATCCCTTTCTATCAATGGAAGTTATGAATCTTCGATGTCTCAGGCAAATAAGGGCAAGGTCTGTGGTTTGGAACAGATCTCATGTCAGATTCAGTGGCTTTAGATACACTGAAATATCTCAGGAGGATAATGATTTTATATAGAAGCAAATTAGTTTGACATCTGAAATAGGGTTGTCTCTGAAATGGCTCACAACCAATTATATGTATTTTTCTCTATGTAAGCAGTGGTTACATACCATCAGTAAAATATTTCCCAAATGAAATAAAGCTAGAGGGAACAAAAAGAAGTCCTATTTTCCGTGTGTGCATGTTCCTCTTGAAATGCTCCTTCTGTTCAGCTTCAGAAACTCCTGCCCACGCCTCCCAAACATGTAAGGATGCGATGTGCAAGAATCACTTTGGTATACCCCATGCATTTTCAGTGCTGCTGAAAATCCTGGGCCTTCCTTATCATAATGTGAGAGGCAGAAATTGTGTCCCATGTTGGGAGATCAGGATTCAGTATAGGACTGAGCTGCCCATGGTTTCACTCCAAAGACAGCCTTCCAGTGTGCTCAGGGGTTCGAGGTCTCCTCTTTGCCCTTTTTACTCAGTTGGGCCTTCCAGAGCCCCACGGCTGTTGCCCCCAGCTATGTTTCTATTTTATTTGCAATCCTTTGAAAGCAATAGCCAGTGCTGGCAGATGAATTATATTCTGTCGAGAAGCAGGAGGGGATGGCTGGGACCGTCTCTTTCTCCCTCTCTCCCTGAATTCTAATTTAAAACGAGGAAACAAGATTTCATTGAATTTTAACAAATTAACCATTAATCACTTATGAAAACCTCCTGATGAGGACATGGATCGCCTAGGTTATGAATGGGAACAGCTTCATTTTGCTGTGATTGCTAGACCGTGTTAATCCCCAGCTCTTTCTCTGCCTCCATCGCGCTCCTCACTGCATTCCCGCGTCCCTCACTGCTGCTTTTGTCTCCTTTCCCCCACCTCCACCCAACACACATGCCCTGCTCCCTCATGTACTCTTCCCTGGGTGCACAGCCCCTGCTGAACTCGTCTCTGAATCATTTTTTGATGTCACGCTGAATATGGAAATTAAGGAAAAAACAATGTCTTCTGCTGGCTGTGCACTGTGAATATTTATGAGGGAGCCAGCGAGGAAGCTAAATAGGAGCTGCAAGCGAGCCAGCCAGTGAGGATGGCAGCTGACAAGGGCTCATTCAGCAGCACATCCTTGGCTGCCAGCAGCATCCTGGCAGTGGGGGCTGTATGAGTGACAGAGCAGCAGCATCCTTGCCTGGGCAGCACAAAAAAAAAAAAAAAAAAAAAAAAAAAAGCCCTCAGTTTCAGCCATTTCTCTGCTTCCTTTGTATTCCTCTCATCTCCAGCTGATCAATTCCAGCTAAAATAATAATAATAAAAAAAATCCTTGGATGGCATTCAGCTGCAGCAGACGATGAGGCCCTAAAAATCAATGTTTATGTTCAACAGGGCTATAAAAACCAATGCTTCCTTCCACTTATCAAATCAAAATTGGAATCAGAAAAGCCCCTTGGCTCGTCGTACAAGGGGTCACGGATAGTGGCACATGGTGATGAAAATCTTGGTGAGCCAAGGCTCTCTCCAGCACCTTCTCTCCTTCTGCTGCTGTATTCCCATACTCGATAGCAGTCTCTCCCACAGGGAAGCATCACTCTGCTGAATGCCGTGCAGGGGGCCTGAGCACAGATGGGTACCAGAGGCCCAGAGAAAAAAAAGAAAAAGGATGGTTCAAGTCTATCCATTGGAGCCCCAGATGGAGCTCTAAAAAGTGCCATCTTTATTTTTCCCTGAAGGGTAAAACAGATCTGGGAAGGAAAGCGATCTGGACATGGTACTGGGCATGGGCCAGCTGGGGAACGACGCAAGTGCTGAAGTGAAGAATTGATCCTTTTGCTTCCTCTGAAGTCTGCAGAACCTCTGCGTTGTGATTATTCTTTGCCTTGGCCTTTGGGGACTGGGCTGTTTCTGCTGCCGGGTGCAGGATGCACGGGGAGTGAAGGGGGAAACTCTTTCATATATTAGTATATATATATAGATCCTGCCAAGGAGATGCTCATGATTCCAAACGTGAAATTATTAAAAATTAATTACTAACAAAATTATTTCTAAATAGACCAATTTGTTGACTGTAATACAAATCCCAGTGACTGGGCTTTGTTGCTTTTCTGAAGAACATCATTTCTGCCCCCTGAATGGACAGACATCACTTTTAAGGGTGTTATGAGCAGCAGGTCTCCCCAGAAAGCATGTTTCAAGTGATCTAGCAATTAGCTGCCAAAGGAATGGATGCTCATGAGAATCAGTGCTCCAGATGACACCAAAGAGACTCAAACACAGATCTATCACATATTTGCATTGCTAAATCCCTCAGCCACCTGATTCCAGTCTATGGGCAGAAGCTCCTTCCTCTGTAGTTACTATTCCTAGCCCAGACCTGGGATTTTCCCCATCCAGTATCTCTCACTGATTCCTCTTCAGGGTGCTTTGGACTGACTCTTCTCATGGTCACTTGCAAACAAGCACATGACTTTCTGTAATTATGCAGGACTATGCATTCCATCCTTAATTATAATCTTTTCACAATGATATATAGCCTTGTCTGACTCAGCTGGAATATCATTTCACTTCCAGACACATACTGTGGCTTCTACATATGTCTGGGCTCGAAATTGCTTGGTCCATCTGGGTAATCCTGTTAATCCTTCTGCTCACACACACTGCATTTCTGGTCGTAGAGCTGGTGTTCACTGCTGCTTTTCATCTTTTTCCCACCAAGATTTTATCAGAGGCACTCAAGGTCCATGGCAAGGCACAGGCCAGTGAATGGACTCAATGGTAGAGGAGCAACCTGAATCATAAAACAAAGAGGCAAGAGGGTGAATCTAATGAGATGGATGAAACTATTGATATATGAATCCCATGGGATAGTGTGTTGGAATATATCACCTATGCCATAAGAAAAAAAGTGGTTCTACTGTCTGGCACTGCAACAAATAAGATGTCTGGAACATGCTATAAACTTATGTGAACCACATCACTGCAATATAGGAGACTTTTAAATTAAAATTGATTCGTCTATCTATCTCCATTGACAAATGGTAGTGAAATCCATACAGGCAACTTGGGCAAAATCATCCTAAGGACACTCTAAATTTTGTACCTCTGCTCATCCTCCTGCTTAGATGGACATTTATATGAATTGTGGGGGCAAAAATAAACCTGGAAAAAACAAACGTCAGATTTCTTATTTCCAGGGGAACTCGGGGATGGCCATAATGTAAGATGCTTTAAAGGATCCGGGATATATCTGTGCTCCCAAATGTATCACCACTTGAATATTGGTCAGGATCAGTCATTTTCTCAGTTATTAAGTCACTTGAAATATCTGTCCTCAATCATAATCGGTATTAGATTTCTGCTTATTTGCTCATTGTGAT
The DNA here is from genome assembly GCF_951394365.1 of Tetrao urogallus. Classification (NCBI taxonomy): domain Eukaryota; kingdom Metazoa; phylum Chordata; class Aves; order Galliformes; family Phasianidae; genus Tetrao; species Tetrao urogallus. The sequence continues at coordinate 4,453,257 of NC_136832.1, read as the reverse complement.
CCATCAGTCATTTTGACATTGAGAAATTCAGAAAACTTGAGGACAGCAGAAGGCTTGTTAAAAAGTTGGCTTCAGTGAAATGGGAGAAGCCACACCAAATGTAGCTTAAATGGCATTGCTTCTCTGAGTCAGTGCAAATCATATGCTTGTTGTCCCCAACTCTGGGCCAGAAGAACATAATTTCATTAGGAAGATTTGTTGAGGGAAGCGCAGCTAATTGAGATGACCATTCACTAGCTGATGTACAAAGGTGTATAAAGCTCAATATTTTACTGCATTACAGCTGATTAATAGATACGAAAACTGGTCATAGATTCAGTTCTACAGTGGAAAGCTCTGAGCAATGAATGAACACTTCCTTATTATCATTTGTGAAACTGCAGATAAATAGGCAAGCAGCTTTCCAGGTAGATTGTAACTCACTGAAATCTATTAATGGCTTGCCTACAAAGCTGCAGAGATGGTGTAAAATCGTGACAGCAACTCAGTGCTTCTGGGTTTCTCTGTAACAAAAAAGCCCAAACAGCCAAGCTCGGAAGAGGCCATTATTTAAATAGCTGTCTCATTTTGTGTAATTTCAAGTTCAATGGTGCGGCAATTCTGCAGTATTAGATCTACTGAATGATTATTAAAATCATACCTATTCAAGATTAACCATGAATTAATTATGAGAGGAATTCAGAAATTCAGATGCCTTCTGAGATAGGCTCTGGGGTAAGGATAGGGTAAGTGTCAAAATCTGGCACAGGCTCAACCTGCTGTGAATTTTTCCAAGTGTATCTTCCCCTTCATTTTGGCACCCATACTGGACAGTGATGACTTGCACCCTGCATCTGCATAAGAGATGCATCTAAAAAGTCATATGAGACATACTTGAGACGTGTCACTTCTCTCCATTGAAGACAAAGGGAGTCCAGATGATTATCTCAGAGGTAGAGAATGACACCTACATCTAGAAAGAATGAGTCACCACTGAAGAAATCTAAAGCATGCAGCCACTGAAGGAGATAACAAATGCAGTGTGGGCTTCAGCCCTTATTGTTCCATCACACTCGAATTTGCAGAGTACAGTGTAGATTATCTGTTGGAGTTCAGCTGTGGAGTTATGCCCCACAGATGAAGCAAAGCAAGCTCAGCATACCTGGACAATAGTAGGGCTTCTGCTTGATGCTGTATTGTAGCCTGTATTGCACCCAGCCCACCTCTGCTCCTCCGTTCCTTCATCTCTCAAGCCTACCAGGACTTCTGTTCTGTCAGTTTTACACAGGAGTCCCTCAGGTTCTATGGCAGTAGGTGGTTTTATACAGATGTAAGATAGCTGGCTAGACAGGCAAACAGCAGAATAGATCCGGATGCTTCTGTGCATGGCAAAGTAAGAGAAGAAATCATTCGTGTTTCCATGTCCGCAGCAGATTGTCAGAAGGCAGCTGCTGCACATCAGGCTCAGAGAAAGGTCTTTGGCTGGGCTGGCAGCATGGGGGATGTCTGTCATTTCTAATAAAGGAAATGATCCCTGCCAGAGCTCCTCCTTGATCTGTAGAGTGCAATGGGAACCCCCAGACTTTTGTGGCACAGCTGCCTCAGCAATAATCCAGCTGTGCACCTTCTGCTGGGCAGTGGACGTGTCTGCTCTGTTTCCACTTCCTTCCAGGTCAGAAGACCACAGCATTACTGGGAACCAATAAAAGGAGGGAGCATCGTGGACTCGGTCCCTTCTCTGCTTGAGACACACAACCCAAACATGCATTGGTTGTATTCATTTTACTCACTCCAATGGCAATCATATGGACGTGGAAGAAATGGTGGCATGGCATAGACTCACAGTTGTTAGTTTGCTAACCTTCCTTTAATGCCAAGGTCTTGTGTATGTACATTTATTCTTTCACCACTGTCCAAAGAATCAATCAATTACTGTGGTGCTATAGTTCTTAGATAGTGCAGTAGATTTCAGTGACATAGGAGATACTTTCAGTGATATGGCTGAACCTCTCTGGAGCCAGCTATGATGTGTGGGCATAACTGAGACAGAGCACAGCTTACTGCATGACAGACTTTTGCCCTTGCAGTAGGGGCACTATAGCAACTTCTTTAGCCCCAAACCTGCTTCTCTTCACCTCTTCACCCGAAGATAGACGTGAAGGCCACATCAGACTGCACCCGTTAAAAATCATCTACCAGGTGGCAGAAACCTGAACTTCCCATCTACATCAAAAAGAGCCTTAGAAAAGGGTCTATTGGGGAACAGGCTGAATTTTTCAACTGGGGGCTATCCTCTGATTGCTATACTGAGTTTTCTCAGCCATTTGGGAGCATGCAAAGTTTCAAGGCAGGGCATGAACAGCTGCAAATACGTTAAGAAAAGACACTTTCACACAACTTAAAGGGCAACAGACTGCTCTGGGAGGCTGACACTAAGCAAAGGCCAACGCTCTAGAGAAATGCATGAATTTGTATCAGAATCACTATTACTTTTTCAGCAAATTTGTAATTTCCTCACTTGTGAAATGGCCCTGAAAGAAGCTCAGCTGGAGATGCACGTTCTGTATTTTCTCATTAGGGTTTGGCTGTCCCCTCCTGCTCCTGCTTTCTGTTTCAAATTGTCTTCTAAGCAAAATGCGAAGCCACCAGTTTTCCAGTGGGTTCAGCATTTGGCAGAACGAATTTGTTCATAGCTAATTAAAACAAAAGATTTCAGAAGCTCTTTCCACTTTGGTTTATTAGCTTTCCTGTGCGATAGCAAATCGGAGCCCTTGTTACACTGTCAGCAGAACTATTATTATTATTATTTATTATTTACAGTACAACTTGTGAGTCACTTCCTAAGTTGGTGGATCTTTCACCATCTGTTAAAAAAATAATAGCAGTCATTTTCTGAAATATTATTCTAATCCAAACGTTAAAATAGAACCATATGAAGCCAATTAAATAGAGTGTGTGTTGTTAATCTGAGTCGCTTCAGCTCAGCTAAAGAAAAAAGCATTAAAAAAAAAAAAAAAAAAGAATTGAGACAAGCAAAAATGTAAAGCAAAGATGCAGGCTTCAGAAATCTGTGGAGGTTTTGCCAACATTTTCTTGGAGTTCTAAATTTCAAAAGAAAAAAAATTGTAAACGTCATCTTTTAGGCTCAGTTTAGGAGCAGATATGGATCCAAATCTGGATGCAAGATTTCAACTCCATACCAGGCTTTTTGGGAATCCTTAAAAGACCAGAAAATTTCTGTTTTAATCCCTTTAATATTTAGTGCTCTTAGCTGTTTTTGTTCTTACTCCGAGTGAAAAATATATTTGATCTGGTTTGGTTGCCTCCACCTGAGAGTTTTATGTAAGCTTATGACTGATTAATATGAATTTCCCAATGGTGCTTCCAAAGACATTACCCCTGCCTGCAGAAGTCAAGGAGAGATGAAGCAAATACATCATGAGGAAATTACAGTGGTCAAGCATGAGTCTGCTGTCCCTACAGCACGGTGATCAATAGCAGCTTCACATCAAACATGTGAGCATCTCTTTGGACTTCAGATTTCTGAGCTTGAGTCAAAGCATGTTTGAAACAAGCAGGTTTCTACCTAATTTCTTGCTAAGTATATCTATTTTAATGATCCCTCTGGAGCTAGATATCCATTGGATATATATTTTTTTTTAACTGAATTTGGGCTAGACATTACAAACCCTCAGCCAGATCCTGGAGCAGCAGGGCATGAGGTTGGAAAGGGACCTCAAAGATCATTTCCAAAACCTGCTGCAGGCAGGATTGCCAACCACTAAATAGAGCATCAGATCAGGGCCCATCCAACCTGGCCTTGAACACCTCCAGGGATGGGGCATCCACAATGCCTCTGGGCAGAGTATGTGGTTGTCCTATGCCATCAACTCACGACCTATGTATAAATGGGGAGTTGGTCATCTCATGGCTAAATCAGTGTAGTGGAAATCTGAATCACTTTCTGAACATGCCATGCCTGCCCCCATTAAAATCTAAAGAGAATTCTGATGGTTATGGTCCCAAACAAAGTACCTGGCCAAAGACTCCAGCATGGAGAGACCACAAATGCATGAATGTTGAATTGTTTTTTGAAATGTTTTTCATGTCAGGATGGAAATGTCCCTTGAAAACCAGTCTCCAGTAAGATATCCTTGGCTCTGCATCTGGAGATGGAGGCAGAAGGGCTATTCTGGGAACAGAGATGGGAAATGGCAGAGGCTAACTCCTTCTCCTGCCCTGCAACTGAGAGACACGGCTGAGCTTCCGGATCTGAGTGGCCCAACTGCATTCCTGGCTGCAGTTATTTATATTCCTTGAACAGCGTTGTTTACACAAACTGCATGAATGCAAATCAATGTGAGGAAGTGCTGGAGTCGGTGAGGTGTGCAGCAGTAACAGTCTCCTGGGATTGGTTTTAGTAATGTAGTGTTAACACAGCTACACATGGCTACACACACTTTCACATCCAAGCGAGGGAGAGGGAGAGGGAACACTCATTACCTGGGACACTGGCCGAGTCCTTGTACCTTGGCAAGAGATAAAAAATAAAAATGGACTTCATTATCACAGGCCGCCTGTCAATCAGCTGCCATTGCACTGAGCCTGCTGTGCATTTCTCCGACTGAAAGGTTCCCAACACCATTGGCAAGGAAGAGGTGTGTGAAAGGAGCCAGAGCAGGTAACACAATGACTAGCATCACTCTGCTGGCTGCTCTCTCGCCCTGCAGCACACACACATTGGAGCACAGCCTGCTAGAAAAGGGGTTTTATGACAAATACCCATGCAAATGAATGCAGTGCAGGGTATATCTCAGGTGGTGGTCCAGTGGCACAGCTCACCTGCAGGTGATGTCAGATGGCAATGCTGGCTGGCCACCCCCTAAATTCTCACTTGATTTCCAGTGCCACAGTATCCCTACACTTCTAAATCTGCCAGTTTGCAAAACGGAGGCAACCAACTGAGACAAACTCCCTGATATTTAGGTATTGAATCTCCCTCTGGGAATCCCAAATACTGTTGTTGGAGATCTTTAGGGCTGCTTCTTACCTCTGTTTTTCTCATGAGTAAAATAGGGTTAATGATGCCTCAAAGCAGGTTTACCGACGTGTTGCCAAGACCTCTCAAGTGCCAGTGACCTTTTATTTAACCCATCAGCAACAAGCTGTCTTTCATTCCATCACTGTCTATTCTCAGGAGGCTTTGCTGGCAATTTAGTCTTTCCTTTCTTGGCACTTACCTTTTCTGAAGTACCGTAAAACAATAATAATAAAAATCTATTTAAACAAGTTCCTTGCTAGTTTATGGTAATTAAAAGCAATAAATATTCCTGCACGCAATGCTGTAGACCTTGACTCAACGGTGGGTCAATACTGTTTTCCTGGTGAGGCTGGGTAATAAATCTTTATTCCTTTTTGAATGGAAATAAGGACGGGATTTTATTCATGAATTCTGTGACCCGTTGAAGTGACATTTTCAAAACAAACACTCCAGAAATGAGAAGTTTTCTCCGCAGAGTGGGTTAATCTGCTCTCTTCTCAGCGTGTCTCTTTCAGCCCGATGATTTGCCTGATGCCTTTTTAATCCCAGCAGCAACTTCTCAGTGAGAAGGAAGAAAACTGAAATAAAGTAGCTCAGAGAGAACCGAGAGACACGTGCTGTGGGGAAGCTTCAGGGAAAGGGGCACATAGGTGAAGAAGTCTGCCGAGAAGAAGTCCCTGAAGATCTGGCACTCCAGATTTGGTGTCTGCTCATGCTTTTGCTTGCTCTGAGGCTCGGGGTGGCCTTGGAGTCCCAGCCCTACACAGCTACATGGCTCCTGCCTCCTCAGCTGTCGGCCTTCATTAGCTTTTACTACTAGACAGAGGGTGTTCCTCTGAACCCAGATCAAACAGCAGTTTTTCATGCTCATCTGCAACTGACTTCATTTGGTTATATAATCTAATTGGCTTGGGATGCTCTGTGAGCAGGGGAGTGAAGCCAGTGGTTTATAAAACAAACTTGCAGTGCAAAGCATGCAAGTTTCCATCAAGTCCCATTCTTTCTGAGCACTGTGCAGCGTAAGCCAAGTACCAGGATGAAGTCTCTGGGTTATTTTTCCTCTCTCTGAGAGACTGCTCCTTCTATGGAGGAGGCTAAACATAGCAAGGGGCTCCTCCTCCAGCAGAAAGGATTAATCATCAGCTAAGTTGCTGCTTGTCACTAAGCACAAAATGCACTTGGGTCCAGGCTCACCATGGTGGAAGGGAGTGTAGATGCTGTCTGCATGAATTGGTAGAAAGAGAGAGCTTTCCTTCTGTGGTACATGCAATGGATTTTAATGGCTTCAAGTCTGTCCCTCTCCAGGTCCCTTCCCTGACTGTGATGGGACACAGGGGATCCATTTTGTTTCTATTTATTAGGAATGTAGAAGGAGGGCTCTGCCTCCTGCCCCAACACTGCACCGAAGGGGGTAGAGGGGAGGAAAAGGACCATTAACCAACATCAGGCCAAAAGAGTTGAAATATAAATATCAGTGTGTCATCAACTTTGTTTTTCTCCTAGAACTAAAGCATAGCATCATACCAGACACTCTGAAGAAAACCATTCTATCCCAGCTGAAACAAAGACACACGGTCAGGGAGCAGCTCTGCCATCACCCGCTTCCCTGGGCAGCATTGTTTCCATTCTGCTGAACATGATTCACATTCAGGCTTCACAGGGAGAAGCTTTGAGGTGTTCTGACCTACAATAGCTGCTGCAAGCCATGGGAAGGACACAGATGCTACAGTGACCAGAAAAGCATCCCTTCTAATGGGACAGAACTGTTGTCTGGTGGCTCCCATTCGAGCCAACGTGTGAAACAAAAGAGGCAGGAATAAAATGATGCTTTCTCCCTGGGCTCAGAGCACTGAAGTGGCAGGGGCACTCACCAAAACTAATTTAAGTTATTTTAATTATGATTCTCTCCTCTCTCTCTCCCGCTTCCCTTCTCTCTCACATACGCTGCATGGACAGGGAACTGTAGGTTTTCTTCCACTTAGGATTAATTAAAAAGGAAAAGTCAATAAGTTTCTCAGCAATTACTGTCTTTTCCATTTGGTCATTTGAGACAGTCAGGGGCTCAGAAATTGAATTTCCAGAGAGAAATCATGTCTTGTGGATTCTAGCACAAGGTTCTTGGAGGGAGAAATAGCTGCATTTTCTTTAGGCTGTCTCCATGTTGGTTTCCCAGCTTCCTGCCCTTCATAACAGAACCAGTTTTGCTATTTCAATAAACCCTTAGTTCAGATGACCTGGGAGGATTTTCTCCATGTCCATCCTGTGCATGTAAGATGCCTGAGAGAGGGAAAGCAGCAACACAGAAAAGAGACTGGAGGTGATAATGACAAACATTGACTGGCCAGGGATTTATTGACATTATCTTTACCAGATAAGGTGGCTGGTCATTATCACAGCCTTAATCTAAAGCCTCTGTAAATCAATGGAAATCTTTCCACCGACATCAATGATCTTTAGATCAGACTTCACCTGATACCTGTGACCATATATAGGTGAAGTTCAGCAGCAAGGCATAGCTGCTTTCCATATTTGTGGTGTGGCTCTGCCATTTGAGACCGAACAAGGACAGAGTAACACACTACACAATTTAATTTTAGGAACAATGGGAGCTGGAGTAGAGAAAAGGTGTTTCAGATCCAGAACGTGGGGAAAGGAAGTAAAATAATCAGAGGCTAAAAGAGAGTGATTGAGAGAGAAAAATAAAAGAAAGAAAGGGGAAAAAAGAAGTTAATGTGCCGTCTCGCTTGGTTTTGATTTACAATGGGACTACTCCATGCTACTGCATATAAGAAGTGCAGATTTGCTCCTTCTCCTCCTCATTTAAACTCAGCAGAAGCAGAGCTTCTGTTTTATTTTCATATTCCCATTGAGTTCTTTCTGCAAGTATTTCTCAGAATGAAAGAGGAGAAGAATAAGAAAACAAATATCACTGCTTCTGTGCATGCTTTTTTGCTAACCAGGCTGCTTTGCCCCAGAGACCCTGCTGGGTGTGCGGCAGTGCTCCCTGCAGCTTTGTTTAGGAAAGTTACATTTGCTTCTCCCTTGGTGAGGCTATTAGCAGCCTCTTTCAGAAGCAAGCCTCCCTTTGTTTACTGTCACCTGAAATTGCTGAGGAATGAAACAAATCTAGATTCAATGAGTCAATAAATAAATAAGATTAAAAATATATATATATATAGAGAAGAGGGAGAATCAGAAAATCAGAGATTTTTACTGGGAAAAAATGAATCCCAAAGAAATAAACCCCAAACTTCAGTACTCTGTTGTTTCTGATATAGGGCTCACTGCAGCTCCTGCTTGGTTGGACTCTGGCTCGGGCACTCTCCCAGCAAGACTGATTATGCTGTCACCACAAACAGCGTGTAAAAAATTGTGCCTCATTTTATTAGCTGGAAAACAGTGTTTAATGCAGCTGGAGCTGCAGCTCAGGGTAAACGATGGAAGTTTCCTCTTGGAAAACTGTCAGTGCTGGTAATGACATCATTTCTCCATGGGTTTGATCTAGTTAGGGCTGTGGCTATCTGCGTTTGATCTTCTTTACTCTCTTGCCTGGCAAATACACCATTCTCACAGAGCTCAGGTGCTTTAAGTCTGTCCTGACACAGAGAGAAGCCATGGGCAGCAGGGAGTGGGCGCCAGCCTCAATTAACCTGTGACTGAAGGGCAGGTAAGGGTTTCCCTCACACTATGGCAAATCCATAATGGTGAAATTGAGAACTGGGATTAATTGTCATCTAGAAACAACAGCAGATGACTTCAGTCAATGTTTAAGCCCTCTCTCTGCACCCTGTCACTGCGAAATACGGGAGGGCCCAACTTTCCCTAATTTGCGTCTTTTTGCACAAGGATCCTGAAAACCTTCTCTGCAGCAGTAAAGGTCGTCAGGTAAATCCGTGGCCATCGATATCTCATTTCCATCCGTTAGCCTCATGTTGTAATTTCCAGGTGTGACAGCATGTAACACAAAGTCAGTCATGAGAAACAGCATCCTCAAAAAGACCAATGAAAAGGTAACTTCTGAGGTGTGAGATGGGCTGGCAACATTGGGACACATCTGCCATAACCCATCCCTGTACATCAGTACAACCACAAGACAATAGCATTGGGTTGAAGGCACAGCAAGAACCACATCCAGGCAACACAGACAGGATTGCTTGTTCAGCAAAGTGATTCACAGAAGGCTGTTTCTCTCATGGAAAGTTGCATGGTGAGCCCTCTATTGTTACCATTGGAGATGGGGTAAATCTCTGCCTGTGCCAAACCACAGTGCACAATGAACACAAATTTCCAGCTGACTACAGTGGAAAATGTGACTTGGTACTGGTTTTCTGTCTATCGAGCTGGAGTACTGAGCTTTCCTGACATTCAGATCTAGACAGATAACCAGAGATTTGTTAGAAAAATGCAGTTGTCCTCTCCTGCAAATTGGCCACTCACAAATTGCAAAATTCCCAACTGTCATTCATTGCTAAAATGGCTATTTACAAATATCTTCTGAGGGTGAGAATCGAAGTTACTAAGCTGCTCACCAAAAGTTGATTGAAAATATCCAACATTTGAAGTTAGAAATTCAAGCTGCATGGATAGTTACATGAGTTATACTGTGTTATTTCTGTTCTCTCATTGGGCAAGTTGTGTAACTAATCACATCAGAACCAGCATCCATTTCGAACTGCATGTTCATGTGTGTAATTTGGAATACGCTTTTGGAAAATATTAAGCTATTTGAGTTCCAAATTGACTTCTGATGAGTATTCACACTGGTAAAGCTCATTTGCTAGAGTATTTGTGGAAAGCAGCCATAGAAACAGACCAGGAGATTCAAAGCAAATTTGTTCAGGACTTCAAATGAATATACACAGACATCTTTCTGCAGTATTCACTCACCATTAGTCATGTTGCAGTAATACCTGCAGTACATACTTACAACCGAGTTAGACTTCCCATTGTAAAGCTCTTGTTTGGGAGATTTATTAGCTCACTGGTTTCAGAATGGGCTGAGATTTTTAATACTGAGTTCCCAGCTTGGAGGGCCACTGTCTGAGTCCATCCCCTTACACTCCCTCCCCTCTTTCCTCTGCAAACCACTGCTATAAGTTCAGCAGTCGATCTCTTCTATAGCTCAAAAGCTCTAATGGAGAAAAATAGAGAGGAAGAAGGGCGGCTGAGGGGAGGGTCAAAGAATTTTAAACACTGAAGCGGAGAAGCCCCGTGTTCTCTATAACCCAACTTTCTCATGCTCACTGAGAATCCCCAGAAGCGTGAATAATAAAAGAAAATGCTCTAAAGGTAAAACTTAAAGGACAATATGTGAAATTTCATTTACAAGAGGAAGCAAATGAGGCAGAATCCAAATGCTATACAGCAAAGCCGACTCTAAATCAGCATTTATAACACTGACTTGGCAGGTGGGTTTTAGCTTTCACCAACCTGCATATGCTTTAAAATTAACAGGCCAAAATCTGTTCTTTGTTACATTCAATCGACTCTGAACTAAATTTACTGGATATAAGAAGTTGTGCAGACCAAAGTATGGACAGAATGTGCCCTCAAAGAGATCTGCTAGGGAACTTTCAGCTTGTAGGAAAAATGATCTAAACCAAAACATCTCCAAGAGGATCTCATTTGCAGAACCAACAGGTCTTATAAAAATAAATACCAAAACATCTTCCCAGAAAGATACAGTCCAATTTTAATGGAAATGGAATTGCGTATAAACATTGTTTCATTGCTTTCGATTTCCCCCTTTTTATTCCTCTCCACCTCATTCTCAACATTTTCTCTGCCTGTGCTTTTCAAAACCGATCTGTATTTACTTGGGACAATCTGGCTGGCCCCTGAAGTTTCTGTCCACTTCCTAGTGTCGGAGATTGGTGTTTCAGCTAATCACCACAGTCAGAATTCAGAAGACACAACCAGAATCACAGATCTGTTCTAGGATTGTCATTTGTCCAGTTGATAGCAGGTGAGTCTGTGAGCAGATCCCATGGTGATGGTGTTCTGGCACACATTGGCCCATCCATGCAATGGCCCTGGTGTTGTCCCTTGCTGTTGGCCCACGCAGCTCAGGAATTCACCACTTTGCTGCAAAGTTTTGGAGTCCAAAGTTGAAGCACTTGAGCTCTCAGAAGAAGAGTTGTTGTTTTTGCTGCTAGACAGCTGTATCTCAGTACACTGTTTGCTATAACCGCATGCTGATTGAGTCTTGTAGTAACAAAATGCATTGCCCTATAAACATAAAACAAGCTGTCACAGCATATCAACACATGAAGAGGCAAAGCAATATTGGAACAGGGCACCAGAATAACGCGTGTGTTTCCAGTATCATTCTGGAAGAGAGCTGTTCCTACCAAGACAGAGAAGGTTTTGCTGTTTGTAAACTCTGGTACTTTTCGTAAGAGTTACTTCCAATCATTTTATAGAATGGAGAGACAGAAGCATTAAAAAGTTGAATCACGCATGCTAGAAGGGAATGGAGTTCACCTGAGGCAAAATTAGGACTCAAACCAAAGGCACCTAATGGGTATTTTGCTCTTACCACTAGTCGATTCTGCCATACAGGAAGGCAAAAATGGAAAGGGACCACCTGAGGGAGATCCCAATTCCATTTCCTCTGATTGCAAGCAGGCACGGAGAAGAAATGTCTCTACCAAATAGAAAATATTCCTCAATGTCTAATCTGAAAGAAAAGAAAAAAATTAAAAGGAAATCTTTTAACAGAAAATATGTTTCAAAATTCAATCAACCTGCTTTTTCTTCCTTCACCTTTCTGTCGGTTGCAGAAGGCTGTAGATGGTTCACAGCAGCTGCCCTATATCCTCTCAGCATTTCTGACTCCTCTGCAGAGCCTCCCTCATGGGCAGATCAAGCAAGAACTCCTGGCTGCAGAGCCAGCCCGTGCCTCCACAGGCAGCCAGATGTTTGAAGGTGTGTATCTGATCTGAGGAGTCACTACTTTTGCTTTTCCTACAGTTACCATTTGCAAATATTTCCAGTGTTAGTTTTCTCCTTGAGCAAAGATTTGGGGGCACCGTAGCAGAAATGCTTGAAATGGTGATTGAACTCCTGATAGGAAAGCAGGGCCAACCCAGGGAAGCTCAGGTGCACGCAACACACTCAGAGACCAGAAGGAGTGGATGCTGCCTCCACTCCTTCCCAGAGCTAAAGGGTTGGCAGTGGAGATCCCTGTATATCTGAGGCCTTCTAATGGTAAGGAGTTTCTTTCATTTATTTTTGGGTCTGCAGCTGTTGTATTTGAGCAAATCCACACTTGCTGCAGCCTGGAACCTTGCTGCTCTGTTATCTTTGCTACACTTTCCATCACATTACTGGTAACAAGCTGTAAGTGAACAAGAATACATTCCAAAATAACACAGTGCAAGACACAGATTTGCTCCTTAAAAAAGAAGATGCAAAGCTACAAAATTTTGCTATATGTACTTATTATATCATCAATGCCTGCAGTTAGCTAGATAGTGGTGAGCCTCATTGCTGGGCCATAACACAGAACAAGGAACTCCTTGAAGCAGGTATTGTCTCTTTGTTCTGCACTCAGACATTCCTAGCAGAATGGAGTTTTGGTTTGGGGCTGAGGGTCCATCTGTGCTACTGGAATATGGATCAATAGTGGAAAGAACATCTTTAGTACTCAATTTCATGCTTCTAAGTGTCTCAGTTTTGTACTTGGAAAGCAATTATTCCAATGTTACAAACTGACAAATGACAGCTGTGGATAAAAATGCCTTTCTATAGGGCAGTAGAATTTTTTCAGGTTAAAGGCAAGCTTTTTTTTTTTTTTTTTTTTTTTTTTTTTTTTTTTTTTGAAAAAAAAAGTAACGTAAGTAAATGAAGAGGACTTGACCCACACTCTTCTTTAATGTTAAATTAATGGATGGATGAGTCACTAGATTGTTATTAAAATGAGAGAACTGCATGGCTGACCATGCTAGTAATACTCCCTTTGATGCTCAGCTTTGTTTAATATGCACCTGAGAGAATATGCACACTTGCTGAGCAGTTAAGGAAGCCAGGAGCACGTATTTGAGACAGCCTTGCTTCACCTTGAGGAAAGGAGAATATAAACTCAGTACCACCCTCCTCCTCTACTGACAGTGAGGGGATAACCAGAACTTGCTCTCCAGCTTGTGTAATGCTTGTTGGTGTAACAAACCTTGGTTCCATGCATGCTTTTCTCTTTAGGCTTTGGAATTGATTCTCACCCAGGATTTACCTTTTTGTCTGAAAAGAGATGGAAGATGCTTTGCTCAGACATGCATATGTCAAGCATGTAATTTTCTAAGTCAACACTTTGACCCTGCTTTATTCATTTGGCTCTCCTCTGCTAGCTAATGGCTGTTTCAGGGACACCCAACTTCTCCCTACCCCCAGTGCTATAAGTGGTCTTTGGAACAGTAGGAAGGGTCTTCCTGGAAAACCTTCTCATCCCTGAATCAGAAATTTATGCTAAGGTCCGAGGCTCCAGCATTGCTCTTTGGAGAAGGTGTGTTTGGCTTGGAGTGAATCTCCTGAAAGCAAAAAGGAGAACCATATTGTATCCCTTTTCTCTCTTTCCTTCTCCACCTGTGGCTCATGGCTTTAAATTTCAAACCGAGCCAGCAAAGCACCATAGCTTCTGCAAACCTGGATTCTTAACAATCCCCAGGTTGATCATTTACACACAACTAATTACAACTCTTCCAAGGCCCCTGTTTATGTGTCCTCCCTCCTCTGCCTACTTTTCATTTCCTGTGTCCCAGGCCTTGAAATGCTTGGTCTCAACGTGATAATTGATGGCTGCTTGCTGTACAAACACAAGGGCCTGGAGTATAAATAGAGCCAGATGGAGCTGGAATTGTACTGTGTATTTTTCTTAAATAAGGAAAAGATTTATAAATTGATGAAATTTTTCATAAATAAGAAGGCATTGTTCATTATTTTAAAGTAGTTTATTATAATTGAAAAATATCCGTGACTAATCTGCTCTTGGGTCACATTGCTTTGTTTGCTCTTTGTTGCTCTCTAGAAGTGCTCACACAGACGCTTTGTGCCTCCTGTACCCTACTGGACTCCATGTGTCATGATTGCTCTCACCATGTGCTGCTGAGTTCACAGGTATGATATTTTATATCCGTAACTTCTGTTTTGGACAGGTCTTAACTAAGCGAAATGAGGCCAAGTGCCTCAGTCTAGGGAAGATCAAAACCTGGGCTGAAATTTTGGTAACTCTTGACACCATTGGACATTGTGCAAGAAGAGCAGCTCTTTCGGTGTGGGTCTTGAATTTCACTGCAGCTCCGTCTTGCTCACCTTTTAGGGGCAGCCCATGGGACTTGGGAAAGGCCTGCCAGACTCCTGTTGCTCTTTTGCTCGCTGCACAATAAAATCCACCATAAATCCTGCCCTACAAATTCTTTATGGAGTCCACCTGTCCACAGCAAATAAATCAATTGCTCTAAATTAAATTCTGTAAAAGCTGAGTGGCATAGGGTACCACGTCTGGATTTATTTGGGAGCCAGCAAGACTGTAATTTTCTAAGTCAACACTCTGACCCTGCTTTATTCATTTGCCGTTCGTGATAAAACTGGATCTCTCCCTATATTTTTGGCTGGCTGTTTCTTCTCTCTGTGATAGCTGTAATAAGCGTGTCCCTGAGAAGAGGGTGGTGGGGAGGAGGCACAGAGGGCTGTCATCCAAAGGAGAGAATTAAATCAGGATGTATCTGCTCACGCTGGCTCCTGTTTTTGCACAGCCTTCTGCTTATATTTTCCCTGCATTAACTTCTCACAAGCAAAGCTAAAGTGCCAGGCAAAGGCCTCGTTAGACACACATCTTGGGGAACTCTGATGTGCCATTAATTAAGCTCTTTCAGTGCCTCTTTCCTGCTGGTTTCAAGGACCAGCCTGCGTGCCTTAACTCTTCTCTGCTCTTTCATCTCCCTCTCCTCAACAGTGCTCTGACAAGAGCAGCGCCGGGCTCTGCTGCAGATGGGGCCAGGGTGGTGTGGTGCCCTCTAAGTGAACTCTCAAGTTTGCTTTAGCAGAGGGAGAGCCCTTGCCAAGTTTGTCAGACAGCGATGTGCAGAGCCGTTCTCTGTCAATGGATTTGTTGGACAAAGTCAGGGCTTGACAAAGAAGGAGTAGATGCCAGCACATCCTGGCATGGCAGCACCATACGGATCAGTTCCCCTGCTGCTACCCTTCAGTTGATGGCACCGGAAGCCTTTCCATCAGAAGGGTTTGCACTGTCAGCCTGATTGATTCCCCCAGCTAATGATTCAAATAAGAATTCACAATATATCGCTCCCAGTATTGCTTTTCTTTTCTTTTATTAATTTTCTTCCCCTCTTGTTGTCCCTCTTAGCAAAGTTTAGGGGCAATTTAAATCATGGTGGCATGCTCTTAGAGATGCAGGGTGTACTGGTTGAACTATTGCTCACTGCACTTATGCTTTGCCTCATAAAACCACTTTACCAGGTGACAATCCTGGTCCCAACCCTCACCACATAACCAATGGCTGATTAAGACAAGGCATCCTCCCCCTGAACTTGAACTGGAGACTATAGATGTACTTCAAATCTGCACCTATCTATCCTAAATGCACTTTATGCCAAGAAATGAGCAGTCAGGACTAATCCAACTTCTGGAGGTATATTTTAATGTGTATTTATGTGTTAGAGGAAGGGAAATGTAACACCATATATCTCTCTCACAGCTAAGAAGCTATGAGATGGAGATGATGCTGGTATTTTGATCTCTATCTTCCCTTGGCAGCTCAATCTTCTTTTCATACATCTTAGAGGAAAATTGGGTGTCTCTTTCTGCTGAGTCTACTGCCTGCTTAACAACACGCTTTGTCCCTATATCCAAAACCCCAGGTAAGCAAAGATTTAGCAATGGATCTTATTTTGGGTCCTGGACAGTCTCATTCTTCCCTTGCAGCTGCCACAGCCCTCACTGCCTGTCCCTGCTCAGGGTATACAGGCAGGGATGCAGGTGCCAGAGTGCACCTCAGTGCCAGCATGAAATCCCTCTGCTGGCTCCTCCTGCCTTGCCATTTTGCAGGTAGCAGAGCCAACCAACTTCTGCTCTGTGTGAGAGCCGAAGCAGAGCTCCATTGGTGATACGGGGAAGGTGACAGCTCAGCAGGAGGACTTCTCACTCACGGCAGCTCCTCTCCACTCTCTGCCTGCTGTAATTAATATCCTTTTCCCTTCAGGCTGTGAGGCTCTGACAGGCTTTATTTTTAACTCCACTTAATGACAGAGTATTAAGACAAAATGCAACTTTGGTGAGCTGCAGGCCTCGGGGAGGTGTGAGGACCTCGGAACGTTGCTGTGCTGGCAAGGCAGGCCTGTGTGTGTGGCACAGCGAGCTCAGCATGCCACAATGTGTGATCATCTGACACATCCAGTGGTGGAAATTCAAGAGGATGCTCCCATGGGACAGGTCCTGCCCCGTGAACCAAAGGGGTATTCAGCAGAAATGGGAGTGTTATCCACGAGGATGTAGTGGGTATATGATCTTGGGACAGATGGAGGTTTAGGTTTTCCTGTTTAATGAGGAAAGTGAATGATGGGAGGGGTGTCTTGAAGTTTCATGGAAGGCAAATTCGTGGAAGATGAGGAGTGAAAGCAGGCAATAAATGATGCTTCCAATTTAACCAAGAGACAAGACAGGGAAAGTTAACAAAAATTGGAATCAACACAGAGTGAGCAGCAAAAACATCAAATCTAAACAAAATGTTGGCCACAGCTTGTGTATCTCTCACATAGAATCATGGAGTGGCTTGGGTTGGAAGAGACCTCAAAGATCATGCTTTTGCAACTCCTGCTGTGGGAGGGAACTGACCTCCACCAGCTCAGGCTGCCCAGGGCCCCATCCATGGCCTTGGACACCTCCAGAGATGGGGCACCCACAGCTCTGGGTAGCAGAGCCTCACCACGGCCTCACCAGCATCTGAGTAAAGAATTTCTTCCTTACATCTAACCTAAACAAGCAAGAGAAGCATTTAGAAGCAAAGTGCGGAAAAATATTGAATAAATAAATGATCTTCCTAGAAACAAAAGTTCTGGTTATTCTTCATATACTTTTTTAGGAATTGATGTGTTAGTAAGATCAGGAAGAGAACTACCTTATGCTTTTTCTCCTCCTAGGTCCAAAGGTCCAAATAAAGCATAACAAGAAAAAAATTGTTCTAAAATTGCTAGACATTAATGGTTTTTGTTTCAGAAGTTAGGCTTTGACTAAGCACCATAGATTTATCTTTCAACTGTCCCTTAGAAATAACAAAGATAACAAAGATTTGCTTTCATTTCATACCATATGGTCTTCCCTCCACTTGTGACAGCTTTTCAGGAACTGCTCTTAAGGAAAGATTTCTGATTTAACTCCAAGTTTCTAGGCTGGGAAAAGAGCAATATGGAAGACTTTGGTGCAAGCTCTGTCTCTGCCATAGGTGTGTAGTACACTCATGATTGACTAGAGGCAGGACATGAGTGCATATTCTTCAGGGTTAGCCTTATACAGCTGGAAAAGAGATTCCTTTTACTTGGGTAAGAAACTGAGCTCTGTCATTACAGAGTTGTGCATGCATCTGGTTACCATTTCTTCCAAGATGTAGTTACTAAAGCATCCCCCACTAAGTTTTATAGGATGCTTCTCTCTTTTCTCTATTCTGCAGGAATCGTGGGCATTGTGAGTTCAAGAGGGAAGTGTGAACACTGAGCATTTACTTTCTGTGATAATATTGTGTTTAGAGTGTCACCAGGCATTGTTTTAAGCAAATGATGCCAAAACTTAGGAGCGATAAGAAATGAAATTAGAGGAAGCCACAAATCTGACTTTTATTACTGCTTTGCTTACCCTGAAGCCTCAGACTGTACTGTGGAAGCATCCTGAGTCTATGCTTGTTCTTGCAGGACTCAAAATCCTGCAGAAATCAGTTAATGTGTCACTTGTCTCCCTACCAAGTTGTGTTCTCGTACTAAGGAGGAACCAGCATCTCCTCAACATTACCTGAAGTAGCTGTAGTGACTTTTTTTCTGGCATCTTCTCTTCTGACATGCATTCTGTAAAGAAAACACCATCAATGGGCCAAGGTGACCTCAAGCACAACCCTAATTTATTTTTACTTGCTGTCCAGAACTCCAGTAGCACGAAGCAGGTGTTTCCCTTTTAGGATACTAGACTTTCTTTTAGCCCACATTCCCAGTGGTTTCTTCTGAACAGTGATCCTTCCTCATAATCCTCTGTCCATCCTCCAGCAGAAGAAGCTCCCCTATAATTAGGACCACTGGTACTGCCGATGGATTCCAGGCCAATGCACAGAGTAATTGCTGCTCAAGATTACTTATGACACAAATGTTGACATTCTGTTGGCATAACTTGCAATAATGTATGCAGATTGCATCCTTCTAGTGCCTTAATTATTACTTCTCCGCAAGAAATAGTCAGGTTATCCTCTGCTTTGATTTGAAGGAGATAACTCCACCTTGAAGCACAGTTCTTTAGAGAAAGGGGAAGGGCAGAAGGAGAAGGAAGGAACGGACCAAAATGCTGTTATCGTGGTTTTTCCTCCACATGGGAGGAGTTTGTAGCTCAACCTTGGCTACATCTTTCTCCTTTTTTCTGCTTCACTGTGGGAGTGGGGAGGTCTCTTTCAAGGTGAAACTTTCCCTGAGAAAACACAGAAGTGCCGCATTTAATGAGCCAAGACAGATGTCCTATTCAACAGCCAACAGCATGCATGAAAGTACTTAGTATTTATTATCTACAGCGTGACAGTGTCTGGAGTCCACAACCAAGGCTGAGGTTTTGTTGGGCTGTTAGATAAAATTCTTAACCCAAGAAGTTTAAGCTATACATGAAACAGGAGGCAAAGTGTGGGGAAAGGAAAAAGAGAACCTTCTGCAAAGCACAGATCAAAAAACCCAAAACAGAAAAACAATAAATTTAACACCTTCCCCTTAAGAGTTTGCATTTTGTCTTTAGCTAAAAGAATCTTGGGAAACCAGAGAAATTATTATACAGAAATGCTGTTTTCAGACAAGTTTATATGAGAAGAACAAAGAGCTCTAGAAACCTGGTCTAGGAAAGGAAGCACATGGCTCAGATTCTCCTACATGTATAACATTATAATTTTATTTTTATAAACCGACTAACACCTGAAGACATTCAGAATAGAAAATGGGACAGAGGAAAATATCTTGCAAAGTATATCCTTGGAGAATACAGTTGCACAGCAACAGGGGATGTATTCCTGGAGCTCTGGAAATAAAACCGCTAAAGACTCATGTTTCATACATGGGGGAAGGAAAATGCTCCATGTCTTTGCAAGGTGAGGAAAAAGTCTCTGCAAGACGACGTGCCACTGCTTTGATGTGCAGATAAACAGTAATTTCTTTTTTCTGCCCAAAGTCCTCTCAAATTTTTGAGTTATGCAAAGATTTTTATCTGTCCTGCTTTTTGTACTGACCCATATTTTCTGGTATCCTGCACTAACACCCAATGGCTTGGAGAAATCATCTTGGTCAGTCCTTCAACTAGACCCAGTTCCTAAATACTACAGAATGTATGTAGTCACCTGTGAAAATCTCATGGTGGAGAAGGAAACCCCCTTCTCACACCTGCCCAAGTTACTCATGTAGCTTGAATTGAGATCTCCTTCTCAGGCTTGCTTGGCAATTGATGCCATCATTGTATAGGAAAATAATTAACTTTCTTAAAAAGAATGGGGGCTTGGTGGATTCTTTGTCTCAACAGCCTACCTGAGGTGCTGAACTGTGAATGTCACCCTTAAGCTGGGAGCACCACCTCCCGAAGCTGCCTTTTCTGTTTCTGTAATCGAGTCTGTGTTCTTGCACTGTCTGATGGGAAAGGAACAGGTCTGCTCAGATTAAACTGAAAGGGATTGTGAGAAACAAGTCTCCTGAGATAATATGGGGAAGATAATTGACATCATTGGGAGCATTCAATTTCTGTAAGTCTTTTTTGGTCAGGAGGGATCAATTTTCCAGGATCGAGATAAAAATGGAGCCCCCGTAAATCATTTCCTATCACTGTCCCAGAAGTCAATAAACACAAGGAACCATGACCATTCTTTCCTCTTGGGGACAGCTGAATCGAAACCTGAAAGTTAAGTAATATGCTTAGATACTATGGTGATCAGGTTATCCCACAATTGTAGGCACAATCAATGAATCATAAACCATCTCGGTTTTGAATGGCTTGAACTCTACCTTTCCAAGCAGAGTGAGAAAAGTTGTAGAAAAGATTGATCTAATTATTTCTGTGGGATCTTGGTGGTAGCATCCCAACAGCTCCAACACAGCTGCAGGTCTGCTTTGCAATGTGTCCCTTAGCATTGATGCTGTTGTGTGCCAGGCTGGAGATGACAGTTCAGCAGTAAAAATGAAGTTGAACAAGATCATGATGTTGTGAGTGTTTCACTCCGTTTTTGAAACAGCAGCTGACCTGGCAGGACTCTCCTTCACGAACCAATTTCATTCTGCCTTATTCAATAAATGCACGAACTGTTGCCCAAATTGTGTGTATATATATCTGTGACAACACAGCTTTGTGCCATATGAGTCTTCTTCTATGCAGGAGCTTGGCTAACCCCTGGGCCAATACCTTGTTTGCATTTTCTAGGAACAATTTACTTTCACTTTCTAACAGATTTGGGGAATTTCACATGCAAGTTTACTCCTCCCTTTTCCTGCCTTCATCCATCCACCCCTTTCTTCTGTTCTTGCCCGATAACTGCATCATTTTCTCCCCTTAGTGAATTGCCTTTCATTTGTCTCCCATCTCAGGTGGATGGGAAGAGCATGGCAGATCCTTGCCCTGCCATTATGGGGTCTCTAGGGCAGGACCTGCCTCATCGCTGGCCCCTTCACCTTGCCTTTGGCCCCAAACCCTTCCATCCAGCCCCAGCATGATGAGGGCCATGGGCAGTGGCATTGCCCCAGCGCTGACAGTGGGATGGGGGCAGTGTCCTCTTCCCATCAGGCACTCCATCCCCACTGCTTCCCATCTGCGCTGCTCTCTCCACTTCCAGTGAAACACAGCCCAGGTTTGTTTAGTCAACTTGAAGCGAAATGCTGCATGTTGGCCAAAACCCTCCATGAAAATCCTGTTAATTTGTTTGATGAGCTGCCTCCAGCTGCAGCCAGACGAATAAACGCTGATTGGCTCTTTTGCTTAAACTCTCCTTAATGAAATGAGCCAGCTCCGTGCCTCGGATGCGTGTGCCAGCCGGGCTGGGCGAGAGGTGGGTGTGCAGGGCTGCGTGGGGAGGGGAGTGGGAGGCAGGGGGAGATGCGTCTAATGGCATCATTTCCACTTCACAATAGCTAATCCTGCCTAAATCAACGGAGCCCTGGCATCCTAATGAAATTGGGTTGGAACTTGTTCAGTTTATGATGAGCTTTTTAACCTCGGCTTCTTAATTAGCCCGATGCGGGTTTGAAATGGGGAAAAAAAAAAAAACAACAACGTTTTTTTTCTCTCTGACCCATCTCTCATTGGTGATGTAGAAATGGTGAAATTAGATGCTAATCTGTTGGTTGGGTTTAAAAATAATCTCAGCATTTAGGTCTTTCGGGGATGTGGGGAGGAAAATAGAGTGGATTTTTCATGTATACAGCATTGGCATCTTGTTGGGATGTGCAGGTGTTTCCCACACAGGATGGAATGGGGCCTCAGAGAGTCCTGCAGACATGGGGAGTGGGGCAAACCCTCCAAACTATGGGGAGGTGAAGGGGAAGATGAGAGGAAGGAGAAATTATGTCCCAGTTTGTAAGATCAGCTTGAATAGAAATGTTACTATTTCTTCTGTAGAAATGACAATGTTTTGGAATAGGACGGGATATTTTGATGCAATTTGAGGCAGTTGTCCTGAAAAGCATCTCAGGGAAGGAAGAAGACTTGTGGCTATCTAGGAGCAAAGGGACTGAATCAGCTTGAAGGAAATTCCAGACACTCCAGAAGGGAAAGGCTATACCCTCCTCTGGCAGAAGTGCTCCTGGTCACACTGTTAGCTATGGTTTCCTTGAGCACAAAACTTGTTTTCCTAGCAAGGGGGAGAAAACCTCTCTGCAACTCCTTTGGCAGATCCTTCCTTGGGAAAGGAGGGGCTGACATCCGCTCGCTTCTCTTTACACCCAGGAATGATTCTTTGGTGAAGTCTCACAATACTAGGGAGAGCTGGGAGGTCACTGGGAGACATTTAGACAAAGCAGCAGCTCTTCTTGTTCTACAGCTTTCTCCCCGAAGAGAGAGGGAAGAAAACATACCTTCTTTTCCCCCATCACCCTCTCCAGCAGAATAAAATGTGACTTCTTCCCTAAATAATTTACAGCCTGTCTTCTTCCTGAAAGTTTTGGTTAGAACAAAATGACACTTCTTACCCTTTAATGCTCTGATGAAATATCCTTCCATGTATAATTTAGGAACTGGCATCTGGTAGTAGCAGGGCAGGTGTAGTGCTGGCGTCTGCAGGCAAATCCCCTGGCACTGGTTTGTTCCTGGGTGATGGGAGGAGACAGCGCAGGAAGAGCTGAGGACAGAATCAGCTCAGAGATGCCCCTGCCAAACCTGTGCTTCTGAAAGGGTAAAGAGCAGCTGGGAAACCAGCACTGGTGCAGCTCGGGGGAATAGCACTCTTCCAGGCAAGACTGTGTTCAGCAGAGGCATTTTGGGCCTTTGGATGAGGTGCGAGGCTTAGGAAAGGGAAACAAAGTCAGAGGCTGACTCTGCTGCAGGTTCCTTTGTGGCTCAGTTCGGTGCTGCAGGTTCAGATCAGCCAACGTGTCAGTGGTGTTTGTAGGCTGTGCTTCAGATGCTCTCCAGCTTTCACAAGAGTAGGCCCTTCTCTCTTTGTGTCCACAGACTGCTTTAACCAGGAAAAGAATTACTTCCATTTTTAGAGATACATTTTTAAATACAACAGGTGTTTTATTGCTCTTGGAGCATTATCACTGTGTTTCAGGTTCCATTTTCAAAATCTTACAAGGAGTAACTACCAGCAGCGTTCAGGCTATGTTCCATGTTCTCCTGTGCAACATTTGCCATTACATTTTGAGGACGTTTATTTTTCCTGCTTGTTTTCTGCCTATCAGAGTTTCCCTTGCGTAGCACGCAAAGAGAGGTGCAGATTGTTCAGGGTATATCCAAGCACGGTCACGTTGTGCTCAGCAGCAGGAGCATTGCCCACTCTTTATGGCAGATGAAATAAAGTGAAAGTTAAATGGGAAATTGATATCGTTCTGTGTGCAAACCAGTGAGGGCACTTTTGACTTTTGCCCTTCTCCTGTTGCCCACGGCCCTGCCTGCAAGGCATAATTAGCCTTGAGCTCCTGCAGCTCTCCTCTGCAATGGCTGTGCAGTGCAGGAGTGCCATCGGCCATGGGCTTCTCACAGATATTTCATTAACGTTCAGAAATGGCACTTACTTGCTAATAATCTACCAACATTTAATAAAAACAGCCCAAGAGCTTTATAACCTGTTAACTTCTGAGTGGCAATAATTAAACAAAAATGATAAATAATTAAGGCCTAATTACATAGTATCAGTCATTTCATTTTCCTGCACGCATGTTAAGTGCATTTGCCACTGGTGACTGGGGGCCCATTCCATGAGTGCTCAGCTCTTTCTCTGCGTGCCTGGATGGAGAGTCAGGTTCCATGCAGCTTTATGGTGGAAGAAAAAGAGGAAAATGTGCTTCATTAACTGGGTAATTATCCCCTTCCAACACTGAAGATAATTCCCTTTGAGGCTGTTGTATGTCATGAGTTTGGGAAACAGGCAAATAGATCCATTTATGTCCCCTGTTTCTGTGAGACACTGAGTCGTAGGAGGAGGGCCAGATGCAGAGGAGCAGCTTCATGTTGCCCACAGAGATATCTCTTTTCACTCTCCATCATTTTATTTCTGGATCCCAAAAGAATCATTGCAAATTGGGCCCTATATAATGGGATGAAACAAAACCCAGTGACTAGACAGATGGCAGGCATTTTAAATAGTTGTATCAGGACTCAAACCCATCATGAGATCTACAACTGACAAAGATCCACTGTAGCACCAATTCACAGCAGCTGAAAATATCTGTTTTGGAACATTTTTGGTTGGCAACTCATAGAATCATTAAGGTTGGAAAGACCAATAAGGTCATCCAGTCTGACCATCAACCCACGCCTGTGTTTGCTTTAGACCACGTCACCCAATGCAACGTCCATGCTTTTCTTGAACACCTCCAGTTGATGACTCCACCACCTCCCTGGGCAGCCTGTGCCAAATTGAGGACTACCTGAAGACAGACCAGCTCTCCGTAACCTGTCAGCTAGGAAACTCAGAAGGACAGAACTTGCTTGGAGCTAGTGAAAAAAGAAGGGGTGGATAGCACTGAAGCTCAGCAGGGGTTGGAGTATGCAGCAGGTGCAAGAGCAGGACACCAAAGTCCTCTGTGCACTTAATGGACAAGGATAGATGGCTGAGCCTGATACAAGCTAATAACAGGGGAGATGAGCTGACAGCACAGAAGACTGAAGGTCTCTGTCTGGTCAGAGCGCAGGGATTGTGCAGGGCTGGTGAAAGGATCGGGAGGGAAAGTATGCACTAAATCCACTTAGTTATCTGCTGCCAGGGCAGCGTTTGTCTGCTACAGGGAATAAATGGCCTCCATTGCTTTGAAAGCAGGGAATTGGTTTAATTGATCTCTAGTGGACCCTTAGTCAAGGAGGAGCCTTGCTCATGCTTTAGTTGCTTCCCTGAAGCTGTGCATTGAGCTGGTTTGCTTCAGTTAATTTTCAAATGGTTGCAAAATCTTCCCAATATTCAAACCCCACTCATTTTTGTTATCGTTTTTGGTTTTTTTTTCAGCAGGTTCTACTTCAGCCCCTCCAGGTAGGGGACGTAATTTGATTTTCCACAACGAATCTATTTCCTCATGACCCAGACCTACTGGTGCAAACTTTATGTCTGGCAGCCTATTGCAATCCTCAACATCCCAGCACCATGGCCCTACATATACAAATTTACTGCAATGTGAGGTGGGGTGAGATGCAAACGTGCTCCTAGAAATATGTTTTTTCTCAGTTTTTCCATTTGGCTCTCTTAAAGGGTAAGAGCTACAAGCCTCTATACTACAGAAGAGTCTGTTTAAGTCATGAGTCATGGAAGTGATCACTTTAAATATCTTCGACTATTTCTAGGGTTTAAGAAGGACTGTGATTGCCAGACTTCTTTTCCCAGCTTGAAGTGATGTATCACCAACTGCTTAATGAGCTTTTATGTCTGGGTTCCAAGGTTTCCATGGAGTTTGCTTTCCAATTTATGGTTCTCCCCTAGATGGAAGGAATCTGAGGTACAGGGTCAGGTGGTGGCCACTCCATGTTGACCCCTCAGCAGGAACTTCGTGCAACCTGGAAGCCCACTGCAAATATAGAGCAACGCAGCTTAAAGGATAAGCTGGAATGAGTAGCCCTACATTTGCCATAGTGAAGGATTTTGTTTCACACGGAGCCTCAGCTGAAGACTGAGAGCTATTACTACGCAGCATCTATGTGCACATTTCCAGGTTTAATTGCACACTGTGGGTGCTAGGAAGGAAGTCTGAACCAGCAGCCCAGATCAATGTTTATCATTTCTGCTCTCATTAACCAACCCTACCCAAACACTACATTTCATGCTCCTGGCCACTCACTCATCTTTCAGCTGAGATTCAAAACTGCTTTGGGAAAATCAAAGTGCCCTGCTAGCAAAATTCATCCTGCAAATCACAGAGAACCCTCAACATCTACCGAGAGCTCAATATTCCCACTTCAGCAGCTGGGGAGTCAATCAGGCAAGGTGTTTCTTTACCACCCGGAGCATTACATAATGAAATGCAGAGGAAACCACCTCGCATGGACAGAAAGTAAATTCTCCACAGGGGAGAATATAGTGAGAGAAGCAAGGGGAGATGCATTAGCAGAACAATGCAGATCCTCACAGAAATGGGGGCACATGTCAGCTGCATCCCACTGTGAATGATGTGTGGTGCTGCGTTCGAGGAACTGAAGCATCATCAAGCGCACTGGATTGCACGGAATTGCAGGACTGCTGCTAAGTAAGTGGCAAACCCAGGTTGCTGTAAGTCTGCATGCCTGACTTGGTGTGCCATTGGGGATGTAAAGGCTTACACTGCCTGGATCCAAAACCAGATGTTCTCACGTAGATGGGCTAATGGGGGATTTGAGGTTTGACTTGAGGTTTGCCAGCACTCATGGTTGTGGCTTTTGAACCTGTGGATCTATTGGAAGATCCTTCTTGGAAGAGGAGGTGAAGAAAGCCCAGTGACAGCTCCCTCTGTTCCCATCTCTTGTTGTTCCTAACAGATTATTAGCAAAATGAGGCTTATTTCTCTCTAAATGACACTGCATCAGTTGATGCATTATGCATTACCCCAGGATGGAATGCTCCATTCTGTCCAAGACCAAACTTCTTCCAAAGGTGGCTTAAAGGAAGGTTATTTCCACACTCAGGAACCCACTTAGCCAGAAGCACTGAGCTATTTAGAAATGTCTTAAGTACTGATTTTAAGGAATCCAGTTAGAAGTGATAGTGCAGCCTGTTCTGAGTTAAAAATAGACCTTCTCTACCCAAAGCTGGAGAAATAACAGCATTTTCCCAATTTCCAGTTACCCTTAGGTGGCTGTATTATCACAGCAACCATACTTAGTCCAGCCGTTAGAGTGCACCACCGTGCTAGTGGATTTCACCCTGGGTTAATGCAGTTTCAAGGCAAAGGAATACCTGCTTAGCACAGTAGTAGTATGCAGAGCCATTGCTGGAAAGGCTGGATGCTCTGTCTGCAGGAAGAGTTCTGCAGAATGTGCTTGCAGGGCTACAATCTCCAGCAGCAAGTAGTGAGGTGATATAGAAAGTGTAGCTATTACAGTGGGGATACAGGATCTTGACCCACTGACAAAGGCCTCTTTCAGGGCTGGAAAGACAAGTTCAGAATGGGTAGTGCTAAATCTGAGCATGTGCCTGGTAAGACGCTTTCTGGGATGTAACCAGTCAGCCTTGCACCTAGTGCTTGGACATGACAGATGTGCTCCTCACCAGGACCCTGGCCTGCAGGTAGCAAGTCTGGCATGAGACAAAAAAGCACAGTTGATAGGAGCTAAGATAAGCTCATTTCCACCGAAGCCACTCTTCTGCAAGCTCTTCAAACAGATTACAAGCACCCAAAGCACTGTCACCATGACAGGGTCCTGCCTTATCCCAACTTGCATTATCCAGTCCTCTCACCAGTCTCTATTGTACAAACTCAATTGCCTTAATTACTAAAGCCCCCGGTCTACTTTGCCATACATGTTGATGTCTGGGCATTAAATATTTATCGAAAGACTCATTATTTGGGCATTAAATATTAATTTATATGAGGGAATGAATGGGGTGATTTGTATTTGTTTCTTATGAATTGTCTTGGAATTGGAAATGCCTGGTTCTTACAGGGTGGTGCTCGGGAGCAGCTGATTTCCCACTCCTGCCCTTTTGAGGCAGTCCTTATTGCCTGTCCTTCAGACATCTTTTCCCCCCCTGTGGCTGTCTGCCTGGGCTCTGGAGATTAACTTTGCTATCAATACGCTTGAGTTTTGTTTACAAACCATAAGAAAAGTTCTTTCTGAACTCCCACACTCAATCTTTCTCTCTCACACACAAACAGAAGAGACTTCACTTAAGATGCTCAAGCTTCAGTATAATTGTTTTTGTTACCGGGGGATGTCTGGTTCTGTTCTGTCTCTTTAAGTGAAGTTTATGGCCTGAAAGGTAATTGATTTGCAATGGTATTTAAGACAAGAGCTGGAGGATACTGCTGTGCTCTTCTGCAGTACAGTTGCCTGGAGAAAACCACTGCTAAAGCAAAAGCATTGACTTTTTTTTGTGATGTGGTCTCTTCTGATGCACTCAGCAGGGAAGAAGTTTGCTCTATTTTTACAGAATTGTCTGCTATTTTTACAAAAGCAGTTTGGACATTGCACAGTCTCGCAAGTTGTGCTCTGAATTAGGCAATGGGTGCAGGAAGGGAGGGCAGGACGCTCCATGCTTTTCATTGCCTCCCACTTCTTTATCTTTTTGCATTGGATTAGGTTTAACTTGTTTTATTTTTTCCCAAAGAAAGGCAGTTTTAAGAAGCAGTCAAGCAGGGCTGGGGAATCTGCTGAGGTTTAGCTACATGGTATATAATGGCACTATAGGAGGCATAAATGCTTTGGTGATTACAAGCAGAGACAATGCCAGGATAATATTAGGGGGCAGGATTAGAGAAGGTAGACAGAAAGATTTTCCTAATACACTCTAGTCATTTCTACAATAGGTCCATCAGAAAAGCGCTGTAAATTAAAGTTGGCTGCAGATATGAGAGAAGACAAATGCCTCAACATCAATGGCACATCTTCTGCTTTCAGCAGAGTTTTAATTTCACCCACCTTCTATGGAGCAGGAACACAAAAGCAATTGTTTTTCTTAGCTTCAAAAAAGAGTCATGCAGGAACAATCTCAGTAAGATATGTGAGCAACCAAATGCAGCAAACTGTTCTTGTAGCTCATGGGGTTGTGTAGGGTCTCCATCCCAGTAACTTTAGAGTACAGATATTTCCCTGGATTAAAATTATGGAGAACCTGGAATGAGATACTACTGCAGTATGAACAGTAACAAGCAATTTGATCATTTCATGCAAAGACTTCTGCCAAAAGCCAGCAGATCTTTTCAGGGAGAGTCAGACTGCTAAAAATCGGTGTCTACGAGCTTTCCAGAAATCCATCTACACAGCTAATGAATTCCCCAGGGCACAGAATATCACTGAGATGTACACTGGGACTCCCGGTTACTGCATGCTAGGAGAGAGCCTGTCCTGGGATTGATGCAAGTGGCATTGATGCATCAAAAATCAGGGTGCAACAAGGACATTGTGACAGTAGGAGTTAGAAATTCTTTCACTTTGCAGGCATGGCTTGCCAAGGGAATATCTACCATACACTTTAACTCAGATGAATTTTCCTTCTTACTCTGTGTAACTTAAATCTAAGGGCGTGTGACACGATAAAGAAGTTCTCTGCCTCCAAATAAAACTGAATGCCTTCTGTCAGCTTTCCTCAGAAATCATGCTGGGAATCTAAGGCACAGGTAAATAAAAACTGCTCTATTCCACCACAGCACAGATCAGGACAAAATTGGAAAGTTTTGGATTGTTACACAGGGGAGCAGCTGATGGAACTGGGATGGATCAGTCCAGAGAAGAGGAGGCTCAGGGAGACCTTATTGCTCTCTACAACTGCCTGAAAGGAGTTCATGGTGAGGTGGGGTTGGCCTCTGTGCCCAGGTAACAGCGATAGGAGGAGAGGTGATGGCCTCATGTTGTGCCAGGGGTGTTCAAGATGGATATTAGGAAAAATTTCTTCTCCAAAAGAGCAGTGATGCAGTAGCACAGCTGCCCAGGGAGTGGCGGTGTCACTGCCCCTGGAGGTGATAAAGAACACTAGAGATGTGGCAAGGACAGACGTGTCAGTGGGCATGGGGCTGTGGGTTGGGGTTGGACTTGGTGATCTTAGAGGTCTTTTTCAACCTTAATGATTTTATGATTCTATGCTTACTTATTTGTAATGATTTCTGAACTGACACTGAATGATGTCCTTTCTCCTATTACAGGGAGTGACAGATCCTCTGTGCTCTCTTTCCCTCTCCACCTTAAGTGGAGACGACTCCTGCCCACCTTAATCTTTTATATACTCACTGAATAATAACCTTTTTGGTCATTTACTCAGGAAGGATTTGTCATTCCAATACTTCATTAATCCTATAACATAAAATCCAGAAGATATGTACATGGCTGAGAAGAGGCATGTAATTCCTTTGGTAGTATTCACACTTAACTATAACACAGTGTAAGAGCAAATCAGTTTTGAAGGGAGGTGTCAAAGCCACTCTTCCACCACTTTTGGGGATCACTGCCACCAGGATGTTAATTAGGCATGGGGAAGAGATAAGGCTATTCCAGCAGATCAGAACTCTCTGGGAAACCCTGAGCCAAATCACTGCTACAGCAGTGATGTGAATGCAGGAAAATACAGTTTATTCGTGTAAGTTTGGTACATCCTTTAGCCAGTGGCTCCACTTGGTTCAAGAGGCTGCTCTGAATGTTGCTGGAGACGCTCTGCCTGATGCTCAGGGCACTGTCCCTCTTACAAGTGGTTTTCTGAGGAGTGTTCCCACCCTTTCAAACACCCGTGGAGAACTGCTTTTGTGGGATTATTACAGAACCTCCTGGGGAAAAGACAAATCAGGCTCTTTATCTGCTTTTTGGCTTGCCACAAGCGAGTCCCAACTGCCTGCCACTAAAGGCACTTCTGCTTCTCTCTGCTCTGTCAAAGGACTTAAGATGATCAATTTATAATGTCTACAGAGTGCTAGGATGAAAGGATGTTCTGAAAATGCCTTGGATGAAAAGAAGCTGTAAAAAAAAAATAATAATCTTTACCCTGATAGACTGATTACAATCTATTGTGCTGTGGATTAGCGGGTGAGTATTTATTCTGCTTATTTTTTTATTCCTATGTACAGATGCTCTGGACCACAATGACCCCTTTGAAGTCATTATTGGCTCTTGCATCCATGAGTAGTATGGAGGGCACATTAATAAACTGTGTATAGAAAAAGACAATGAAGTCCCCAAGAAGTCATTAAGACTCTATTGTGTCAGTCTCACTGTGGCCCACAAAAGATACTGAATATGTAAAGCTAAAAATATCCTTCGGAAATGCTGTTGACACAGTTATTTTACATTGGCAGCAACATCTTCCCTCCACATACACATGCTCCCCTTGCTAATCCTGCTCAGAGCAATCCATGTTCTGGGAATCATCTGTTTTTTTCTTGGGATTCAGAGACCTCCAGATACCAGCACTCTGCCAGCACATTGCAGCTTTGTTAGGGAAAAACAGGACCATGTATTTTATTCCTGCCCTATATTCTCCCACATATCAAGTGCTGCACAGACACCCAACTGATGACTGCTGTTGTGTCAAAGGGCTGTCAGCTGAAAAGAACAGAGCATAAAAATATGGGAAGGGAGCTGGTATCCTCATTTCTTCTGTCCTTTTGGACCCAGTGGTGTCCCCACCTCTCAGCCCCTCTGCTTTCTGTACCCACATCCACGAGGGACATTCAGCCCAGCAGCAGAGGAGTTGAGCTCAGGTTTTTCTGGTGACAGCAGCACTGACACTCTGCCTCCTCCACGTTAGCAGGGATGCTTAAAAGAGCTGATCCCAAAGGTAAGGAACCTTTGCAGAGAATGGAGGAGCTCAGCTGACTCAGAGCTCTGGCTCCGGGCTGTCTGCAGGCTCAAGCAGCATTACCATGTATTTAATGTATCTCTCACAACCATTGGGCTTAGGGACATTTTTCCTTCTTTTAATAGAAGCTGAAATTCAGTAGTTGCTAGCTGAAATCAAGACTGAGAGAGCGTACATGTTCAGTCCTAAATTAAGAGGGCAGCTCATATCATCCTTAGGGTTTGTATCACTGATAAACAAAGAAAATAAAGCAACACGCTCTAATGGCCCATTTGTATTACAAAAAGCTATATACCAACCCAACAGGCCTACCCACACACCCTTAACTGCTCCGATCCCTTCCTGGAAGTGCATTATGCTTGAAAGGTATTTCATTGTAGAGGGTTTATGGAGTCCTCTACCATGAAGCTGTCCCAGCTCTGCATGTTCTAGTAATGCAAGAAGACGTTGGAGAGTGTAAACAAGCACTGAAACAAGCAGGAAGGTGGGAATTGATGTGATATCCAGGTCTGCTTTTCCGTTTCCTGCTAAAAGAGGATAAGAACCAAGATATTTCGCTGCCTCTCTTGGCCGTGAAATCTACAACGTTGTGTCTGACTCGTGCTGAGTAATGTGTATTGATTGCTTGGTTACAAGTTTTCTTGTTCAGCCCACCGCCAATAAAAAGTTTATGTAAAACAAGAGCTGAAGTAAACAAGTGGGAGACAGCGAGACGGAGAGTGTGAATGCACACAGGGGGTAAATGCTGTTTTTCTTTCCAGACATCCTATGCCTACATGTTGGTGGCAGGAATTCATTTTTAAACGTTTGAAAGCCTTCAGATGAAGAGGTTTTTGTTTTGTTTTGTTCCGGCCCGGTGTTCTGTTTTGTTTTGCCTTTGTTTTCCTACTTGCTTATGTGCAATTTTTCTTAGATAAACAAAGCACCAGAATATAAAGGCATAAAGAAGGTAACAATAAAAAATTTACATATGAAAAGCAGTGGCTGAATATTTTCCTGCTTTTAAAAGGAAGGAAAAAAGAAAGAATGGGGATTAACAAGTAGAAAATAGAGTTGGTGGAACAGCCTTCAGGCCTGGGTTTCCTAAAGGAAAAGAGTGGGATCTGGGGGACAAAACCACCAGCACTTTCTGCTCACAGGCGGCTTCTGGGCTGAAAACTATTTCATTACCACTACTGAACTTCTTGCATACGACTTTCTTCTCTAGGATGAAAACGAAATGGGACCAGCCTGTTTGTGAAGGGGAACGTTTCCCTCTGCTAACAGCTTGACAGAGATCCACCCAATTTGCTTCTTAACAGCTGGAACTGCTCCCACCAGTGAGTAGGTAAGGACGTAGACACAGGCAATTAACAAGGCTTGGATGATGGACCAGCCCTCCAGGATGACATTATGGGATGGTACAATGTCAGGAAACGGAGATGATCCTCTGCACTGAGCCTGCCCTCCTTGTGAGCTGCCATAGTTGCTGAGTTTCCCTGCAGAATATCAAGGGTATCAGTCAGTCTCGAGTTTCCACTAACTTTTCTAGGCCTCAGACAATAATGCTGTGGAGTTAATTTCATTCATTTAACCAGTGGGAAGGGGGTAGGAGGGTGAAAAATAGACAGAAAGAATTTTCTTTTAGACTGATGGATACAGGATGCCACGCTTGCATCCCCAGTACACTCGACAGTGTCAGCACTCACAGCATCTCAAGCTTGGCAAGTAATGACTTGCTTGGTTCAGTGGTCAAACTGAAGGAAAATCAGGGACAAAAAAAAAAAAAAAAAGAGCTTCAAGGTTATTCTACAAAATATTTTGACCCAAGACAGAAAAAAATTATCTTCGTTTTAGGACATTTTAGGACATTTACTCCAGTGTTGTTTTTTTTTTTTTTTTGCTTTCTTTTCTAATTAGCAGAGGATAAAGAGGCCAATTTCAAGAAGTGCAGTTTCAGAAGGGAAAGTGGAAGACTTCTGGTGGGAAACAAATGTGAGAAAATATTTTGATCTCTCTTTTTGTTTCTTAATTTTAACTTTATATTTTTGCCCTAAGTGAAACTGTCCACATGCTGAGTTTGTGTTGGCAGGCAGTGGCACTTTCCCTAGATGCCATGTATCAGTGAATTAGACATCTGCACAAAGAACGTTACCTTCCTCTTCCTTCATGGTCTTGCTGAGATGAAATGCAAGCAAAAAAGCACTCGAGCAGGTAAGAGAGAAGTGGCTGCTGGAATATCAACACCACATTTAAAGAGCAGAGTTGGAAGAGGGGCCAACATGGAGCACTCCTCTTTATTTTTGTTTTTTCCCATACAACTGCTCCCCCTCCAGCTCAAATGCTGCCTGCCCGGGGCTGATGCTTGGCACTGTGAGTAGGCAGCATTGTCCTCTGAGCTCCAGGAAAATTGGGGGCTGTGGACCCAAAGTATAACCATGGGTCGCTAGAGGAGGATACGAGGTGAAATCAGAGGCAGTGCTTAGCAGATGTGAGAACACTGAAAATAAGAAACAAAACCCCATTACCCACAGTCATTATCAGCCTCCCTCCTCTTGGAATTAAAAACAGGCTATTTAGCTCATTCTAGTAGAACTTTTATTAAGAAGCTGCTGGATATTGGCATTGATAACTTGCCAGTAAACTCAGGCAGGGAGCCTTCTGTACCAAATCCCTTTTAGCAACAAAATAAAGATGTTGGTGATGTGTGTAACTCTCCATTAACCATGCTTAGTTTGAAAAGAATATATTGTCTCTGTTTTTTTTGTGATCTTGTTTGAAATCTTTGGGCAGGCATCACTGTATGATTAAATCACCTGCTCCATAAAGACGCTCTGTAATTAATTACAAGGGAATCCAAATTCTAAGATGGGAAGAAAAAAAAGTAAGAAAATAACTTCGAGGTGACGATAAAAAATTGCTTCAGCTGTGGAATGGCATTGGAGGCATGCAACTTGCTGTTGTCATTACACATCCTGCAATATGCACTGGATGAACGCTCTGTTGGTCATTGTTGGCTAACAAAAAGTGATGACATGGCAGCATGATAGCACCACAGCACCACTGAAATGCAGCCACTTCTGGGCACTAATGT
This sequence comes from Tetrao urogallus, assembly GCF_951394365.1. Classification (NCBI taxonomy): domain Eukaryota; kingdom Metazoa; phylum Chordata; class Aves; order Galliformes; family Phasianidae; genus Tetrao; species Tetrao urogallus. The sequence continues at coordinate 4,418,826 of NC_136832.1, read as the reverse complement.
GATGGATATTTCTGGAGAACTCTATATGCAAAGAGTAGAAAGCAGAGAGTAGGAGAGGAGCAGCAAGGATCGCAAAAGCCAGATAATCCTTGCCAAAACCTGACATTTCCTGTGGCAGATGTCATTTTAGACATGAACAATGAATCACTGCACCTTGACTAAAGAATCCAACTTCTGATGGCTTTCACTTGTTTTATCCAGTCACAGCACCCTTCCTTTGATAGGTATGGCAAATTCCTTGCACTGAATCGGGAACAAGAGGTTTTTGCTGTGTTTGAGTGAGCAAAAACCCAAATGATTCTCTTCCTAATTAGCCTAATGAGCCTTTTGGCTCTCACATGATGACAAGTAAATGAATTTGCCCTTTCGTTGACAAGTTCTTATGGGAATGATCTGAAGCCTTTTGTAACAATGCATCAAAAGTACAAAGTCATTAAAAACAGTTGTCCAACTATGAAATTAGTTATTGATTAATATTGCTTCCAGACAACCGTATTGTTCATTCAAAAAAAAAAAAAAAAAAAAAAAAAAAAGATAGAAATGAATCTGTGTTCACATTTCTTCACGAAAGTAATTTATTGAGGCACACAAAACATTTGGGATCCTGAGGTCATATCTGTCAGTATTCTACATTCACTTTTCTCATTTGGAGCTCAACAGGGGTTGAACAAGAAGTGGTTGATTACCATAAATATCCCGACTAATTCCATCTTGATATCCCCATTCCCAGGTGCAGCGATCAGCTTCTTCTGGAAGAAACGTATCTAAAACGAGCAGAAGTGCTCTCCTGTGCATCACGGGAACGTTGTCATCTCCCAGGCTGTGATGCATGGTTAAAAAAAGAACAGAGGGCTCCTAAAAGCAGCCGAAAAGCACATGATCTGTGAATAGAGCCAGGAGATAACTGAGTCGTCTCAAGTGCTACAGAGGGCCAGAAGAGTGGTATTGGAGTGAATACGAGTGCAGAGCAGGCTGTGAGCAACAGACCAGTGATTTCCATGGTCAAGTGGGCAGTACAACAGATGTGTGCTTGTGCATTGGTATCATTCCCACTTCATGTTCTCAGATTCTCTGAATGGAGAGCGAGGAAAATGATGGAGGAAAAGGATCACTGAGAAAACACTTGGGATCACACCAGCCAGAAAGCCTCTGCTTTGCTAAGACTGTGGTAATTGGCATTGGGCAATAACTAACCTCCTACCACGGCGATAGCTGAAAATGACAGTTGCATGTTGAAAACAATTACGTGTTTTGTACTCCACTCTGTTTCACAGAAGTCACATTTGCCAGTATGGTTCATGTTTCATTTCGCTCTGAGGTAATTGCCAGTCAGCAGCCATTTGTGGTCTAAGATGATTGGAAGTTTTAAAGCAGAATGTGGGCTTTTCCCATTTACCTACTTACCAAAACCAACATCTCTTGGGGAAAAAAAAAATCAACACAATAAACAACAAAACCAAACAGTATCTCAGAGGAGTCTGGCACACAAATGACAGTTAAAATGTTGCTCCACTATTACAATTGCTTCAGAATGATTACTATCCTTCCATTTCATCCTCAGCTGATTAGTCCCTAGGCTCAATTGCTTTCAAATGAATAAAACACCATCTATTTGTGTTTTTGCTTCTGTGAGAAAAAAAAAAATAAATCTACTTATTGTGATAAAAGAGATTGGTTTCGTCTGTGTGGACTTTTGTTCTGAGGAACGCAATAATTTTGCTGGTACTGAAATTCCGATTTGGAGTGTCTTTAATTGGACTATTGTCTACTCTGTTGATTTGAGAAATGGTTTGCATAACTGACCCAAGCACCTCTGGAAGATTAAACTGAATTTTGGAAAGCATTACAGAATATTTTTCCCGTCTTTCTCCTCACTGGACCGAAAAAGCTCAACAGCCCCAAGCATAGTTGGATACAGAAACCCACAGGAATGCTAGTAGCTATGCTTTTCCCATCACCAGTTGTTCAGGAAATGCTGTACTTCAAAGATACCAGGTCATTGCCCTTTTTCAATACGAGGCGTTCGGATAGTTTTGAAAAATTTTCAGTTGTCATCTAAGATGAATCTTATCACATTTGCCCATTATTTCTAATCAAACCTGAGACATGATATATAGACAGGCATAATTTGGATCGAGATATTTGGCATTTCCCAAACCTCTGCCATATGTCACTCAAAGCCATTGATGGGCACTTCGAAGAAAACCAGGGTGCCGTTTTGAGCAGTTCTCTACAAGTTTATTTGTAGCAAAATTTCTTACTTGGAAGCCCTCTAGTTAAGCTTGCATTTCTGATAAATTTCCATGCATTATTAACCTAATTGGACCCAACATATATTCTAAGATTCTCATTAATATTTTTTAACATGTTATGGCATCTTTACCCTTGAGCAGTCAACCAAGTTTTCATCTTCATAAAAATGGGTTCCTCATAATCGGACAATCCAATCATTTCCAGTCCATAAGGTAAATTTCCTCTGTATTCTTTGATTTTGCAGGATTTTTATTTTATTTTATTTTATTTTATTTTATTTTATTTTATTTTATTTTATTTATTTATTTTTTTACCGATCAGCATAATACATTTCACTCCATGGATTATTTGTCTGTATACCTTGCTGCTATTGCTGGAAGCTTCTAACTGGAAAGGGTGCCAACTTGAGCTGGAGGACACGTCTAAGAGATGACCTCAGGCCAACTGAAAGAAGGTAGAGCACTTTAGGAGGATTGTTCCTTTTATTCTTGTAATTTAGACACTTCACTGACTCTGATCATCTTCAGAATGGATAAAATGCCAATGGTCCGTACTGAATGGTAAATAAATGGTTCTACAGCCCACTGATTGTTAGTCGTTCGTTAATATATCAGCATAGGGATAACACTGTGGAGACTAAATCCTGGACAAAACTGTCTGAGGTGCTACAGAAATAAAAAGAACATGAAAAAGATGACCCTAAGGTAAAAAGATTACTGGTGTTTGTTTGGCACTATGGCTGTAAAAGCAGCAATATTCAGCTAGAACAATTATTGGGTGGAAAAGAAAGCTTTTTTTTCATATATGTTCAGAATGCTTTCATTGTTATTATCTAAAATTGAACTATGTATATTATTTTAAGTGGGTAAATTTTTGTTTTGTATCCATGAAATTGCTACCACATTAACAAGATTTTCCAGGCATTAATGGATTGATTTCTGTATAATTGTAACTATATTAATTCATCCCAATTACCTCTAAGTAAAATTTAAATTAAGTTAAATTGAAGAAATTAAAAATGTTTGAAAACCCTGCATGGAAACCTTGAGGCATCATAAGATTGTCATTTCTCATCTTTAATGTCATTCATTTTGCAACTGAGAACACAACATAAGTAGTCTCAGTTCTCCCAAGATTTGCAAGCTGCTATTTTTCTGTACAATTGAAGGTAACTTAAAGTATCTCTATAAATCCAACTTGATTTTTTTTTTCCTTGCTGATGATAAAGGCTGTTTGCTCCTTTCCTAAGAAGGAAACAGATGTGTAGATGAACCATTTGTAATGAGAAGATGCTCCTCCATAAAGACGGGTTTAAATGAATGTGGGAAGCACTGCCATTGGTCTCATAGAGAGAGCCCTCAGAGTAGACATAGAGGAAAGTGCCGGCCAACCAGTAGTGACCTGCAGCTCCTGAGTGCAACATTGCTCCAAAAAGCAGAAATAACCTTCTTCCCAAGGTTATAGCTAGGATTAGCCTTCTGCCAAGCTTGGTGACAAATCTGTGCTGAGATAGCTTTAATCTGATGCTGGGGAACACAACTATATTCTGGTTTAGCCAAGCTTTGAGTTGCTCATGACTGGGCTAGAAATATTTGAGTTGAAACTGGCTCTAAATGGCAACAGTTTGAAGAGTTCTCCCAGGTTACAATTTACAGGTTAAGAGAACTGGGAATATAATTGGGGATGTCAGCACATGGTAACTCAAAGTGTTTATTCATCTCTGGATCAATTGCTTCTTGAAAAGGCCCTTCCAAGACCACAGTTCTCCAGATCCTGATTTCTAGACACAATCAGAGCTCGGAAGGGCCTTGGAAGGCTCTGCATGTCCGTGAAGGTGAGCAATGGGCTGCTCTGAGATGGAGATCATGATTTATTAATGGAGGATGTCATGCTGCAAATCTGTTGGCATTTCACGACTTCTCTTTGGCTTCCTTTGTCCTTGAAAGCTCTGTATTCTTCAAGGTTGGCCCGGTGGTCTGCTCAGAGATATAACAGCTAACTAGAGCTAGCAGAAACCAGACAAAGAACTCAGTTTAGATCATCCGTGCTCTGAGAGAATTAGACGGATGCAGGTCATGCTGAGGAGAACCAGGGAAGCTGTTCCCCTCCCTGCAGCAGCATCTTTCAAACTGAGAGAAAGCTGCTCGCAGGAGGGAGGAGGCTTGGAGAAAGGTGCTTCTTAATTGCATTTTGGTTCTGGACCCTCTGGTGAGCAAAGACACTGGGAACAAATGAAAGTTTCTGGCGCTGGGAAGAAAAAAATAGGAGGAAAAAGTTTTGCCGCTTAGAGCAGGGAAATAGTTTGAGGCTATGTTTTAATTAAAATGAATATCTGCGCTATCTTAATGTTATTGCCAGTTAAGTGTAGCAGGGTGATTTAGAGTTCTATAACACAATTATACTCCGGTAATGAAGCTCCGCAGAATTATCCCAGGAATTCAGAATGCAGAGGGGAGCAGTAGCTCTCATTTGTAACCATGTTACAACCTTTATTGTTACAATATTTTCTGTTTTCCTCAAAGATTAACTCAGTCGTATTTAAGTCTCTGGTTACATTAAAGAGAAATTGGGAGCGAGTGACAGGAGTTTTTTTACTGTCCCTGCAGCAGTTCAATTCAATACAACAACAGAGAGCCGACTGCCTTAACCTGTTCAAGCTCTTGGTCTTTCTGCTGGGGGACAGCATATGTGTTGTTAGCTAGAAATATCACTAGAAATACAGTTTTGCAGGTGAGGCTTCAAATGAGCAAATATTCCAGCAGGGAAGTCTCTATTGGTGATGTCTTGACAGCTGGTATGAAGCCTTTCAAAGATGCTTAGCTCCTTTGAAATGCATCTACATCTGTTTGCTGTGGGTTTGTGTTACATCCAGGAGCTGTGTGTGATATGGATGTCTCCTTTGCTCCTGAGCTCACAGTTGGGTTTCCATAGGGTGCAAGACCCAGTGGAAAAGAAGGGCTGCATGGGATCCCTGCTCTGCTTAGTCCCCTCCTGTACACTTGAGAAAAGCTTCTGTAATTCTCCAGCTGTGTTTCCAACACAGCTCAGGAGATGTATACCCAGACTTACAAGCCAATGAATTTAACCTCAGGGGAGAGTACTCAAGTCATGCCTGGCTTCTGTACTTGGTAGGGAAGTATTCCTGTTTCTTTAAGGAGGACACTCAGATTCTAATAGATTGATCTATCTGTGCACAAGAAGCACCTTATTTCTCCACCCCAAGAATTAACCTCATCAGTCCAGAACCGAGCTAGAGCATGAGCTCTTCCTGGCCACAGGAAGCCTGGCCTTGAGTGTGTACTGAGTTAGAGTAGTTGTGTTGGGGTATCCACCCCGAAACTTGCCATCCCACAGCAATTCTTCATCACTGACTGAGAAAAGTACAGTATTTTATTTCCAAATCTCCTTGGTGAAAACAAGAAGCCTTGCCCCATTACATTCCTATTTGGATATAAAACTGTTCAGATCTGAGGAAAGCTGGAATTGAAACCGAGCTAACTTTACTCAAGCGTTCGATTTGCAGCAAACAGATTAAAAGCGGAAATTAATCGATACGGCAAAGCGATCAATCCTCAGGAACACCTCCAGATCCCTGCGGCAGACCCCAGCGGCCCGATTAATCAAAGCATACAGCCTGTGGATAAGAACCTTTGCCTTTGTTTTTTCCCACAGTTTTATGTCACAACTGGGGTCCAGGCTGCTCAAATGAGGCGTAGCTGTCAGCCCTACAGGACTGTCACTCTTCAAACCTCAAATCATATTCTTGCAGATATAGAGACTCTAGCTCCAACCTAACGACACTTTCAGGGGGAGAAAATTACAGATTGGGCAATAAAAGTGTGTTTTATACATTAGTTATTGTTTTACTTTACAATTCGGTTTGAAATAAATTAGGAAGAAGGAAATGCTTTAAATCTGAAATACGTCTGGGTTTATTTTAAGCATTTTTCAAAAAGGAGTGTTTCTATTTGCTCACTTCACACTACGTTTAGTTTGTTCATTTCTTTCCAGAAGAGACTTTTGCAACCATATTTCCTAGATCTTAACAATAAGAACTGATCTTTCTTTCAGGTCCTGGGCTTTTCACACTGAGCTGCATTCTTCCACCTTCAGGCCCTCTAAAATGTTATCCATTGGGGAAAAATGTGGCTCAACATGTGTACAGACCCTGCCTTTCACCTTTGGGTCAGTTTTCACCTCTACAGCCCCAAACATACAATTCTTCCATTGTTAAGCTTTACCTGAAGAGTAAAGGCTGTCACCTCACAGCTGTGTGAAAACCCACAGCTTAAGCTTCAGCTCCAGAAAGAAGCAGACTGTTAGCATAAAAAATAGGTCAGGCTGTTTTCTGCAGAAAACAGTCTTTCTGCAAATCTTTGGTCCCTCTCCAACAGCTCACTAAAAGCTCATGACCAAGGAATAAAGACTAAGGTCAAATGGCCTGTAGCTATGAGACGATATCTCAGGATGCAGGTGTCCTTGGGCTCTGATTTAGGTTTCCATGTGTCTTATTGCATTTGCTTAATGATTTTCTAGGCACCTATGGCCATAGCATCTGGGCTGCTGCCACAAATTAAATGCAATCAGACATTAAATCAAACTGTCTACAGCAGACTGCAGAAACAGGCCTCCTCCTGCTGCCACTATCAGACATCAGTAACCCAGAAATGGTTCAAGCCCATGCTAAGCCATTGCTGATGTGACATATCTTATGGTGCTCTTGGAAAGTCGGCAGTCACTGCTGTGCTACCAGGAAATCCATGCTCTAAACTGGAATTATTCTACTATAAATATCAGAGAAAATAGGCCTGGAATGCATCTCAAGTGCTCACATATTCTACAACTTCACTGTATAGGGAATCTGCCCTTGGTTTTCCTTTAAGGCAAAATCTTACACATCATTTATATAGCACAAGACCCTGAGGTTCAGACAGTAAGATTTTGGTGTTTTATGGCTTGTTATTAGAGATTTATTCCCAGCATGACTACTTGAATCTACAATAGCACATGTTGAGAAAGATGCATGCCTTTCAGGAGCCACTGCCTGGTGTGAGCATTCGTGCCTGCACTTATATTTGATCTCATTTGGGATTTGATATTCTGTATGTTACTATTGGAGCTGGACTCATGCATGACCATTATCTACCAGAGTGCTAGCAGCTGGAATGTACAAATTGTCTAGTATAAACAAAAGATTACCAAGAAATATTTATGAACTCAATAACATAAATTCAGCCCTGTTCTGAAATATGAAAGAATGGCATATCCCTAACACCATGACAATATGAATTTATATCTTTAACAGCGGCTCAATTACAGTTTGTTAAAACAGCTTGAATAGCCAAAAATATTCAGTAAGTGTAATCCCCTTCATCATAAGGGAGGGAGGAAGAATGTCAGGGCATGTAAAATCTGACTGCTTGTGCCCATCTGCTTATAATGGTTTTGTATTTCTGCTTGTTTGGAAAGTATTATCAGTTCTTCGCATGGGAAAGAAAGGTCACTGTTCCTGAAGGACGAATTCCGCCTCTGTGTCCAGCACTCTGCAGGAGTCATTGGTCACCCTCAGATGACAGCTCTGAATTGGAGGGGCAGTATTGGCTGCATTTATTTTGCAGAGTAGTTCAGTGGGCGTGGGGAGGAGGGTGCCGTGCAGTAGGCAGAGTTCATGGTGTGAAAGACACAGTAGGCCACGGTCACCTCAAAAACACTCAGGGATATTTACAGAACAGAAAAAAAAAATAATCAGAAGCTGTTTACTGATTAAACTTGAAGCAAGCCCAGTCCTTCCAAAAGAGCAATCATCTGCTATTCATCACAGATTTCTGCAAGTCTGGATGCAGGAGCTACTGCAAAGCTCTGAAAGTCCTTCACATTCAAAGTCACTTCCTGTTGTCAGTAATAGTGATAACAGAAGCTCCTAAAAGCCTTGAGCCTTGTTTTAACTTCTTGACAGAGAAAACCATTCCTAGCTGTAGGGGAGGCATGGGGAGGATGTAACACACCTATTGTCATGGTGTCATTGTGGTGGCACATCTAGGAAGGGAACTCAGACTTCAGTTACACTCAAATACCTCACCTTTGGAACCATACAGCACTGAATCTGGGTCAGCCACAGTTAGGACTGGGGGTCATGAGCTGCATAGTAAATGGATAAAGAAAACCACTCCGCTTGGTGAAAAGATCCCTAGATATTAAGTTAATTGTAGACCCTCTCTGCATCAAAATGAGAGATTTCCCTTTCTTGGTTTTTGATAAGAAAACAAATTCTTGCAACGAGGTTGTCCCTCCCTGCCTATTTTGGATCTTGTTGGCCAATGTCAACCACACTTGGCAGAGGGGACAGAGGTTCCTACCAGCTCTGTGAAGTCAGACAGATGGGTGAAGAGAAAGGAGCTCAAGCAGAACTGCATGGCACCAGCCAATACAATCGTTGCTTCACGACTGAAATTGTGGAGTTCTCTTTTTGGTTACTCAGAAGACTATTTTTAAATACAGCCTGTGCAGCCACACCAGGTCAGCTTGTGTGGCATGCATCTCTGGGCTGATAATTGCCTTCAGAGTTGTATAACAATGGATGCAATTGGATACTAATCATAAGCCATTAGTTTGGGGCTCATAAAACCCACTGAGCATTTCTAAATACAGTGGTACTGCCATGTGAGCGGCAAGAGGGAATAGGTAGGGAGTTTTCCCAGTGGTTGCCTGCCCTTTGGATTGAAGAGCAGAGTTTTCAGTGATGCCACAACCTGAAGAGTTAAATTCCATTTATTTTCCACAACAGAACACCAGGCCACCATGATATTTTTTTCCCCTTTTAGATAGTCATCTTCCATTAGGAAAAGGAAATCACTTGGCAAGAATTTCCTCTTGCTCCTGACAGAGCTGCTGTGTAGGTAGAACTGTCACATATTAAAACTGCTTTCAATCATCAGCAGAACTCAAAAAGCAGCAACTTCATTTCTCGGCTTCGCTCTCAGTTTGATAGAACACTCACAGTCTTTCCTGGGAAACTGTCTCATACCTTGAGCACAAATGAGAAGGGAAAGGAAGATCAGTTTGGTACTAAGCAGATAAAGACCCTGACAGAGAAAATGAAGCAGAAATCTTCAAGAAAGGCATGCCTGGTGGGACAGACCCCATAGGCTTGACCAAAGCACGCTCTCTGGCATTGAGAGTGTGCAATGAATGCTCTCTAGCATTCAAAGAAAACACGAGGCAAGGCACTGGGTCTTGTCTGGAATGAATTATACCACATACAGCTTCTCATCTCAGAGACATCATTACAAACATTACCTGGATCACATAGATACTCTCTGTAGCCAGGAGAGTGCTTTGGTTATTGGAACACAGAACAAGCTAGCAGAGGACACGGCTTTTAAACCAAATTGAACAATGACTCTGCACATTTTGGAACAAGACATTTCATTTCCCTGTGCTTCTCTGCTTAGTGAGGACAATACTTATCATGGGTGCTGGAATACTGCAAAGCTTCATCTGCCGAAATTACTGTTGCTCTTTGTTACTACAGAACATTATGGGAAGAGATAACAGAAGCACAAGTGAACTTCACATCTGAATGGCAGTCATTATGACTTGCAAGACTTCCCTGACTTTGAAGATATTTATTCACTCCAGCAAAAAATCATCCTGCTAGGATTCACCTTGTGTATAAATCTGGAGTAAACAGGCCTGGTTCTTATTGTATTTCCTCTATTACTTACTCTAGAGAAAAGTGAGTGTGTAACCAGTATTCGGACCAGCATCCCAGTTTGAAGCATCTGCCTAAAAAGGAATGTGACAAGAGGATAAAAGGCTTCTTCTCCATTGTCTTTCACTGGTAGAAATACTGACAATGCATTGCACTTCTAGTTGACAGAAGTCAGGAAAATGCGCCTGAAATCACCTCCTGAAGAGCTTCTTTGGAAACCAGGTGTACAGTCTCTTGCCTAAATATTTTTTCCTTATGGACACTTATGCTATACAGATAACATCTTCCGTTACAGGAAAATGTCAGTCCTTCTACTTACAGATGGGTGAATGCAAATGAAGTGGAAGGATCGTCACAGGTCTGTGCAGGAGTTATTTGATGCACATGGACGAGCACAGGGTGCACACATGGCACATGGACACAGAGAGCGTGGTGTGCTTTATTGCATATGCTCACATGAATTGCAGATGAAGCTTTCTCAGACTCATGATGGGGTTTCTGTGGAGCTGAGCTCACGCGCTCTGTGAGCACACAGAAATCTGCTCCTCAATTGTCTACTTTACCAAACATGCAGGATGGACATGGAAGACGGGCCTCAGAAAATGTGGATGGGGCATGGTGTACCAGGAGAGAGGGACATGGGATGTCCCTTTGAGAGATGAGAGCCAGGATCTGAGGCCTAGCTCTCCTGCTTTTCAGCCAAGTGTCCATGCATTACATCCTTCCTTCTGGCTGTTCATACCATTCCCATAGCCGCCATAACACTTCTGTAGCTTCCGTATGGGAAGAGTCGTGGAGCTCTGGTTCAAGAGCTGTGGTGGGGTTGAAAGTGCAGCTTCTTTTCTCTTTTCAGCTATGAGTTGGATGTTTAGATCTAGGGTTGTCTGTCGGTCTTGTCCTAAAGTGCTAAAAATCGCCAAAAAATAAACGCTTTGAAATGGAAAGGAGAATTCTGCAGAGCCAGGACTGTGAGAGTTGTGACAAATAAATGGGTTTTTATTCATTAAAATTCAAATGCAGATAAATAATCAACAGCACCAGTGAGGATTATAGAACTTCGGTATTTATGAGGAAGCAGAAATTTTATAAACATTGACATTGGCTATTTTCTGCCTTTATACCTTTCTTTTTCTTACATCATTTTTTTTTCTTTTTTCTTTTTTCCTTTTTTTAAGCAATAACATTAGCTAGTCCAGCAACAATGCTGTACATTTACGCAACAGCACTTCACTAACATTGGCTGATGAATCTTTACAGAATTCCCATGGGGGCAAATGATGTATTGTTATCTCCAAACCAGATAATTCTGTTCAGAGGCAAAGGCTGAGAGTGTGGCTGAGCTGTGGAGCACAGCAGCTGCATAGAGAAAATGTCTTCTAAGGGAGGGACTTCACCACTTTAAAGATGCAGTTAAAAGAAGTGGAGTTGCTGTGATAACTAGTGGTCCAAACTTAGAGCACGTCAGTCACCTCATGCTCACTGCCTATCTGCATGTTGTAAACTACAGTAAATGAAAATAACTTATTCTTGCAGGTCAGCATCAATATTGTATGAAATAAATAGGATCCCAGAGGGTAGATCAGCTCAGACAGAGTTGTGTACTAAATAGCTGTGTTGCTTCATGTATTCTGTTAGGTTAGGTATCTCTACATAGCACTGAATTATGCCATGTAAATGTCACTTTTATGGATAAGGTCAATTTAAAATGTGTTCCAACAGCAGCAGCACCAGGCACAACAACAACAACAGCACCAAAGATGTTTTAAAGCTTGTCAAAACTTCTCCTCTACAAGGCTTTTTAATGAAATTTTCACCCGCTTCAGAACGGATTTGAAAATAGAAGTTCAGTCATGAAGAATATGCGAAGGAAAAAAAGTGTCAAAGTCAAAGTAAAAATAAATACAGACTGAACAGAACATGTATAAGGGACAACATTAACCAGTTAAAAATAGATATAGAAATATAAAAGCATGAAAGGTGTTGCCTACTTTCAAAAAGAAAATTATTTTAGAATTTCAAAATTTGGAACAGGAGCCTTGGGCCTTTCCCTGCCCAGATCAGAATATCCTCCACCAGGTATCACAGAGTACCTCTGACAATTGGGATGTTTCCTTTCTTAAATTCAGTTCTTTTTTTGTTTTTGTTTTGTTTTTTGTTATCTATTTGATGCTCCTTTAAGTGATCAAGATTACAGGATTGGATAATCTCCAAGCAATTAATTGGCTCAACTGAGGTTAACTTGATTAAGTAGTTTGAATGGCAGAAGGGAAGACAATGACATTCCATGATCCTATGGTGATTACTGAACTTGTGGGTACCCAGATTGATTTTGCTGGTCACAATCACTGGCTGATGGGTTGCAATCTGAGCATGGGCAGCAGATGGCATTGCACTGTCCTGGAATCGCTGGCATGCCATTTTGAAGTAAATTTCACATCACCACTGATGCACATACTGCTGCCTGGGAACTTCTGATTTAATCTGAAGTCTTGTCTCTTACCTCCTAATTTATATCAGTCCTTTCCTTTTCCATTCATACAGTAACACCTCTTTAAATCAAGCATGGGTGTCTTTTTAAGGGTTTCAGGTGGCAGGGAACCCACAGCATTTAGCTCTGTAGTGATTAGCACTGCTGTTTAGAGTCACACCTCCATCAAAGTTTGAATGCACCTCTTGAAGTTTGCAGCCATTGGCTTTTGTTAGAACATTTTTGTTTTAGTTTAAGTGCATTTTGATAGAAAACCTCCAGCCCACGTAAATGCTGAATGATCATGATGGAGTCATCCCTTTGTTACTGCGTGTAACATAATCAGGAAACTGTCGTTTCAACTTCAACATTTTAGCTCTAAAGAAATGAAAATACAGCCCTCCACGAGGCATGGGCAGCATGCACAAGGCCAGACTTCTCCTCTGGTGTTATTAAAGCAAGTCTGCTCTGAAGGAAGATGTTTCAGAAAAAAAGTTGCTCAGATTTTCGTGTTTCATGAGGACTCGCATGTGTTATCCTTGACTGTATGTCTCCAACTTTAAATATAGTCAGGCTTTCTTTTTGCTTTTTTTTTTTTTTCTCCAGGGATGACATGCCTAAGAATGGAATATTGGAATATTGCTGGGATGGAGAAGACAGGAGCAGGGAGGGGAGTGCTGGAGCATCTGTCTGTGGCATGGTTCCTTCAATGGCAAAGCAGTCACTCATTAACATCTCCTTTAAGCAATTCCCTTTTATGGCCTGAATATCCTGAACTCTGCCCAGTTTCCCAGGCAAAGAACAACACCAAAAGGGTTTCTTGTCTTGTTGTCCCTGGTGACCAGTACCTGCTATGCTGCTTTCCTACTGCTGGCCCTCGACACACGGATCTGGCAGCAGTGGAGTGGAAGGTTCATAGTCCAATGGATTAATGACTCTTTGATTGACTCAGTGTTGTCTGATGTGTTGTACATACGCTCAGCCTGTGTCTCCTGTCTCTTTATCTTCCCTGTGCAGTTCAGCTGACAGCTTTGCAACTTCTCTCCTGAACTGGCTGTTCAGCACAAGGAGTTTTCTCAGCAGGAAGTTTTGCCTTTGTTCCTTGGGTTCTCTCTAACACCCATAAAGCATTCCATCCTGGTTTTGTAATGAACACAATAACCCACTTACAAAGGAAAGTGCTAAACTCGCTCTTTGCAAAAGATTTAAATCAAAACCCCTGGACTCTAAGCTTTAGGAGTACTAAAAACTGCTGCTTCAAAAAAGCTGAATCCAAAGCCAAACTTGTCTGTCCCATGCTTGTTGCTCAATGTGCCTAAACACTGACACCTGCCACAGGAGTAGGAATGGCTTCTCACCACTGGAAAGTCACTGTGAAGAAGACCAGCCACAGATTGTGTCTTCCACTAGTGCTCCTTATCTTGTGTGGCCTTAACAAAATGCACAGTCCAGATTACAGCACAGTTCTGGGCTCTTTTCCCAGCACATGAATGTGGGAGATGCTGGAGGTGTAAAGAGGAGCTTGGATGCTAGAGTTCTGGCACATCTGATGGGGATGACAGCTCAGGTTTAAGAAGACACAAACACTGAAAAAGAAAGGTGAATCTGACAATACTTGAAAACCAAATTTGATGGCTCTAGAGATAAATTAGCTGCACTGCACAGGGGTCTCAATCTCCAGACTCTGACTGACAGTAAGTCCCATCATATTCTGTTCTTTCTCATACTGCTAAGTGTAGCTCTCATCATCCTTCTTTTTAATTGTTTGAGCTTTCCAGGAAAATGACAGGATTTCTTACAAAGCTTACTCGAACTCAAAGAAGTCAGAGCCTCGCGTATCTAGTTATAGTTCCTATTAATATCTATATTACCAGATAGAAAAGGAAATGCTGGATTTCAAAATTACCCCACTGAAAAGTTAAAATGCCTTTTAAAACTTCTCTCCCACTTCCCGCTTTGAAAAGATTTTCCATAGCATAGCAGAAATGCAATTTCAGGGCCTGAAGCAGTGATTGAGCACCTGGTGGGAAGGCAGAGCAACCTAGAGGAGCTCAGGTGTATGCAATGTATTGAACGACCAGAAGGGATGGAGCCAGGATGCACCACTTCCCAGACCTCATTTAAGGCTTGACAGGGGAAGTGAGGGTATCATGATGGGGATCTCTGTGTACCTGAGGCCTTCTGGAGGTGAGTAGCTATTTTTCTCTGTTTTTGTGTCCACAGCTGCTGCAATTGGGCTTATCCTCATTTCCTGCAGCCTGTGACTCAGCTACCCCACTGTCATTGCTGTGTTTTCCATCATGTTACAGTGTTACATGCAGTTTGCTGTGTGACTTTCTGTGTGTGTATGACTAACTCAGGTTTCATCCCAGACACAGCTCTTGATTTGCTGAGACCATGCCTGGTGCTCTGGGCATGATCTTCAGGAAAAAAAGGAAGTAGAATTACATAAAAATCACACACACACACAAAAAACAATCTAGAAAATAGGAGACCTCAGGAGGTCACTCTCTCTATCTCACCCCAGTGATCGATCAGCTACGCATAAATCTTTCTTGACAGATTGTTTTCTAACCTGCTTTTAAAAACCTCCAGTAGTTCCAACCTCACAGCAGTCTATTCCAATTCTTGACTATCCTTATTGCTGGATGTTCTACCTTCAAGTCTAATCTAAAATAAATGTTCATCCCCATGTGATTACTTCTTCAGAGACTCAAGATCTGCTTTCAGATGATGAGGCAGCACGTCTCAACTCCAAAAAAAAAAAAACCAACATTGTTTTCCAGGCAGGATGTAGGGGCCTGTATTTTGAACTCTAACATTGCTGTATTTTTCACCATATTCCTGCATATTTTTCTTTACCATGAAAAAATCCTCCTTTTTTTTTTTTTTTTTTTTTTTTTTTCTGCCTTTCTTTGTATTTTCTCTCGCACCACGTCATAATCGCTGTCCGTGCATCCAGCCTTAAATCTTCTGGCTCTTCTTCACTTGTGTTTGTAACACCTCCTCTGTCACCACACCACACAGCAGATGCGGTCTGAGCAACTGCAGCTCCACATCAGTAGATGTTGTTGGAAGCTGAACTGACACATCAGATGTCAAGGACAGATTTCATTTTTTGTCCTACTGGTTCTTCTCTGGACTATTGATGTAAATAGGTGGCAAGAATGTCCCTCATGCAGGCTGTTACTCTCAAATGAAAACATGACACGTCCATAAAAAGTGATCTATGTGTAATCATCACACACATGCCTTCAGATAGGGGAGAGAAGTGACTTGCTAATTAAGTTTTACAATCCAGCGGTTGCGAGAAAGATAAAAACATGTCCCCGGTCAATCCATTACGAAGAGAACAGAACATCTGACCTTTTCATCCTGCCTTCCGTTTGCACTTGCTAGATCCATAACCTTTTCCAGCTGGAACGGAAAGTTCAATTAAGTTTTGTTGGCTCAGAAAACTGCCCATGTCCTGGAGAGTAGATTAGGCACTCAGGGGCTGCAATTATCCATCTGGTGCCACTTCAGCTATAATATCTATATATTTATATATGTACTGTCATTGTTTGCAAGGATAAACATTGTGCTGAGCTGCTCAGGGTCACAAGCTTTCCTGCTAAGGATTCTTCTGAATCCCAGGACTGAAGCTACCAGGCTCCGTTCAATATAAACCCAGTGTCAATGGAGTTTGTGCCATTCATAGTCTCAAAGGAAATGCATCCAAGTGGAAAAGGTTCATCCATACCTCACAACCTTTCAGGTTTGAATCTGTGTAAATCCATTGATTTATGGATTTGCACTTCTCCACCTTCTGGGTGAGGCATACTAAACATTTAGAAATAACTTAATCTCTGTTGAGATAGAAATTAAATATATACACACATATATATCATATAATTAACACTTTTGGGGACAGAGTGCTTGGCCTTGGCAAATTATTCATGCAATTACATCAAAGATGAGGCACTGACAGCAACCAACGCATCAATCATCCGACTGATCGATAATGCCTGCAGAACACGCAATCAAACCTAATCAGACTCGCATCGCCTGAGGATGAGAGAACATCTGAGGTCCTTACCACATGCTGAGAGGCTGTAGCTTCAAGGGCTTGTTGGAAAGTTTGCTGAGCAGACTTTTCCCTTTGGGGCTCTTTCGGTCCTGTTTGCAGATCTGCAACTTGCTTTGAAAGGCAAGCAAACATACTTAGAGCTTCATACTGAGTTAAGTGGGCTCCTTAAGTAAGGAGATGCCACGTTCATATTTATTCAAGGTGAACCTCAAGCCCAGTGGGCAGTACAACTTGTAACACAAGTCTCTGCCTTGACTAGAATTTTATAAAATTTTATAAAAGCATAAATTCTGCCTTATCCACTGCACAACAAGAGAGCCAGCAAACAAACAAGCGTTTCTACTACAGTTGACAGTCCACTGTGGTGTGCAGGCTGTTAGTACTACAGGTCAGAATATCTTTTTACTTCTGTAACGTGAGAGTAAGGATTGCTCTACCCAAAAGACTGCCTCACCCTACCACCCTCACCAAAGGAGAAATACTTGGCTTTCTGCTTCAGAAGTTTCAAGATTTGGAGAATGTCTCAAAGCTCCACCAGGAAACTTACCCAGAGGCTGAAGAGCACAGCTCTTCCCCAAGAGGCCACTGCAATCATCAAGTCCTGCAGCTGTAGGCACCAAACGTACCTCTTCCATTAGTATGGATGTTGGATGTAGGAGCACTCATCACGTCATGGGTAGCAACTTCTTAATGATATCTCTTTTGGAGTCAGAGCAACAATTTTGCTCAGCCAGTTTGGCTGCTCTGATCATCAGCTCCCTTCTACAGGGGCATGTTTAGCTTGGAGCTATTTCAGCTTTCAGCTTTCCAGTATGTGAATGGAGCTTATGAACAGGAGAGGGACTGACTTTTTACATAGCCTAATATTACTAGGACAAGGAGGAATGGCTTTAAACTAAAAGAGGGGAAATTTGGGTTAGATGTTAGGAAGAAATTCTTTATTCAGAAGGTGGTGAAGCACTGTACTGCTTCCCAGAGCTATGGATGGAGGTGCCTGGAGGTGCCCAAGGCCAGGATGGGTCCTGGACAGCCTGAGCTGGAGGGGATAACCACAGCAGGGGCTGGACCCTGATGATCTTCAAGGTCACTTCTAACCTAAGGACTGTATGACAAAATTCCTCCTTCAGTAATAACATCCAGCAGTGATGCTGCACTATAAATTAGGAAGAGTCAAGCTACAACTGTTCTGTTTCTACCTTCCAGGGCACTGCTTGGCTGCCCATTGCCCACAGCCTGCTTGGTGACACAGCTGCCACCAAGATGTGCCCCTTATTCACCACAGGGCCAAGAAGGATCCTGCCTGGCCCAGCCCAACCTCCCTCTGCCACAGCTGTGGGCTGAGTCTGCAAATCTTCGGGAACCTCCTGCCTTTCCCCGTCAGTCCCTGCGCTGCGCCTCATTAGCTGCTCAGCTCCCTTCAGCTGGGAGACAGGAATCTGGCAGGAAGGTGTAAACAGCCAGTTTAATTGGGTGTTTAGAACAAAAGGAGCAGTGGCAGTGCTGTCATTTTCGAGCTAGCTTACAAACAGGTAGTTTGAAAATCATTTCCTCCCATCTGCACAGAGTTAAATCTCCCAACACATGCAAGCAAGAATCTCTCTGAACAAGGGAGAAGCAAGCAAACAAAGTGATGCTTTTTCAGTGTAAGACTGTTTCTGTCCTGCCTTATATCCTGTCCAGTGCAAACGTTTTTCATCTGCCTTGAGGCTCTGCAAGTTTGAAACTATTCTTTTTTTTTTTTTTTCCCCTATCTGCCTTATACTGATGCATAAACACAATGTGCCCATCTTTACCTTTCATCATTTTATTCCTGGTAACTCTCTAGACGTGGGCAGTCAACAGTAGGTGCCAAAAATGTCCAGAGTGGTGACAACAGTGTTATGTTGTACCTTGAAATGGAGGTACGTTTTCTATTGCCCTTCTTCATGCAGTCTCCTATAATTATCCATCCCTACAAAGGAAAGCTCCTTTTTTATTAATTTTCTTCCCGTGTTTAATCTCCATGTTTCTGAAAGGAAGGAAGAGAAGGAAAGAAAAGCTGTCCAGAGATGTCCTGCCTGCACCTCTAAATGCAGATGTGGATTTATTTGTGTTGCTTAGAAAACTGCATTTGAGGCCTGGCTGGTCCCTTCATGTTTATTTAAAATCACATATAACAGAAAAAGACACAGCTGTAACACTCAAGAGTGAAAGATTACTGGGGTGACTGGCTCTGCACCCAAACCGTTTCTCTGATCTCTCCTCCCAAGCCAAACAAGCCACTTCCATATCAATGGGATCCTGATGACCAAAGCACAGGAATTCAGCTCAGGTTATTTTCACCCATGGCTTGTGCCCTTCCCCAAGAAAA
The DNA here is from genome assembly GCF_951394365.1 of Tetrao urogallus. Lineage (NCBI taxonomy): Eukaryota > Metazoa > Chordata > Aves > Galliformes > Phasianidae > Tetrao > Tetrao urogallus. Next base: position 4,399,976 of record NC_136832.1, on the reverse strand, counting down.
CAATATATGTGCGTGATGGGAGTGACAGTATTTCAGGATGACAAGCATCTCAGTTTCCCTACAAGTATCCTGTTTTTTCCTAGATATTTCCTAGATATAGATCCAGGCTTTCAGACCCACGCTGATGAAAGCCCAAGGATTGCTGACGTCTGGCTGCAGATTTGATTTCCAACCCAGTTTGACGGTGACTTAATTTACACATAAGCACAAAACCCGACTCCTTACTATTCTCCTTTCCTTCGATGAAATAAAAATGATCTAGAACCAACAAATTGAAATGTAACTAATTCGGAATGTAATGGATTCATAAATTTCAAACATGAGACCGTTATGATTTACTGCTCTGCCTTGCTGCGTAACCAAGGCTGTAGATTTTTTATACTTACAGTTTCTGCACAAACCTCGATTGGATTCTGCTATAAACAGGGATGTGCAGTCTTTGACACCAGTCCCAGGGTGACCGCATCCCTGAAAAGAGTTTTCCAGTGACCACTTTCACTGGGAACTGGGTGATACCTTGATTCAGCTTTGAGATTCAGCTTTGAGCTTACCTCTTATTTCCCATCAGCAGATGATAATGCAACAGCTGAAAAGCTGAACTGAAAGACTGCCTTGAGGATCTGTTTTGCGTAGCCATGAGCAGAACGTACCAGGAATTTCATCAGTCTGAGTTTGCTGACAGTGCCTGACTGCACTGGAGATCTGCAGCATCCTGCTGGAGGGGAAACAAACTTTCAGAGTGCTGGAACCACACCTCTGACATTTTAGAAGTTCACTGCCTATAAATAAGGGTTTTTTAATGGAAAGCATTGTCACAAATCACAGCCATGAGGGCTTAGAGTGCTGTCTAATTTTTCAGCTTCCTGCACTGGGGCTTGATTGTTTTCGATGGGCTTTTGTGTTCTTAGTTTATGAAAAATCAATACTTTAATATAGAAAATGAAACTCCCAGCTCTCTATTTAGGGTAGTGTTACTTCCAGCATTGTTGTTCCCTCTGTTCTGTTCTCTACATTCCAACACACTGACGCGTGTGCTCACCCTGCAGGGTAGGATCTCTTCACTCAAGGAGTGTCATAGAATCATAGAACTGTTGAGGTTGGAAAAGACCTCTAAGATTCCCAAGTCCAACCCCAATCCATCCCATCACGCCCAGTGATCGTGTCCCTCAGTGCCACACCTCCACAATTCTGTAATATCCCAGGGACAGTGACTCCATCACTCCCTGGGAGGCTGTGTCAAGGCATTATTGCTCTTTCTGGGAAGAAACTTTTTCTAATATCCAACCTGAACATCCCTTGGTGCAACTTAAAGCTCTTACCTCATGTCCTATTGATTATCTCTTGTCCTATCTGTCAGGCACAGGACGTGTGTGGGAAGGTAGGCATTGCATCACCTCCAGCAAGGAGTTGTTTCCCTCCTCTGAGCTCCTGTGACAAGGATTTTGAATTTAAAAAGCCTGGAATTTGCACAGACATCACTTGTCACTACTATGTGGCTAACCAGGAATTTTCTGATTTAATAGTCTTGTCTGGTTGGAAGGTAAATAACTGTTAAGGTAAAGAGGAAAAATACTTAATTGTGTTTTTTTGGTTTTTTTTTTTTTTTCCAGTTCTGAGACAAATAAATCAAAATGTAACCAAAAATAAAAAAGGAAAAATGGCTTTCAGAAAGTTACACTTTCAGTATTCATTTGGGTGCACACAGGAAATAGAAGTGGTTCAAGACATTCATTTTTACTAAAGGTAAACACCAGATTCAAAATCAAACAGCCTGCAAATAACTGATACTCCATTATACATACATCAACTGATTCGTTTTCTCTGTACTTTGCATTTGGTGCCATGGACATCTGCCATGGCTGGGGCAGTTCCGCAGCGGCACTGTGAGCACCATCATCACGCACAGCTCTGCTCTTCCTACTCTTGCTTTGTTTCTAAAGGACGGATTCTGCAGCAAAGCCCAACTACTGAGGGCCGTCAGGCTCCTGTTATTCCTGCTGAGGGCAGAGGGACCTCATGTTGGTGTAAATCTCTTTGCTTTCTGCTCATTCCTAATGCCCTCCGGTGAGTGCTCATCATGAAAGCAAATCTTCTGTCCAACACTTCCTTTATTTTTTCTATTCAAACACAGGCCTGCTTGGTGCTGAGTAATGTTGCCTTTTCCTCGCTTCTCCTCTCTCGTAGCAAAGGGAGAGGGAGGGAAACACGAGGATCAGCTATTTGAAAAAGCAGAAACACACCATGATGTCACACTGCTTTCTTCTGCCCCTCAAACTCCAAACCCAGTGGCTGTTCCCCCCTCTGCCATCCCAAGAAATCACCCTAAAACAAAAGCAAAGGAGTTGGGAATATGTGGTCTCTGCGGGTAGGTAAGCAGCTTGGTGCACAGAGTTATTTTTGGCTGGGTATGAAGCACCACGTGGTACAACCTGCACAAAATGCCAAGCAGTCGGAGGCAGAGCCATGTGCTCCTCACCTCTTGCACTGCGGTAAAAATAAACCTTAATAAAAGGGCTGACGAGGCTTAATGGGAAGTGAAAATGCAAAAAGGAAATAAAAAAAGAAACGTCTGCTGGGATGGGCCTCTGCAGAGACTAGGGGACACAATGGGATGTCTCTGCTTTGACTTCCGTCATTGCTGCCTTTCCATCACAGGAGCTTGGTCCTCCAGGCTGCAGCAACTACGGCATTAACTGGGAGAATTTGGAAGTGTTTGGCTCTTGCTGAGCAATGGACTTGGGCAACATTGGATGAGGTGAGACTGGCACAAAGGACAGCCATAAAATCAAAGCACTGTGAGTGCCCAATTCTAATTACCAGCATTGACACTGGTTTTGTCAGTGACTATCAGCAGTTTGTTTTCCTGTCTCTTGTCCCTCAGTTCCACTTCCCTGAGTAAGATTTTAAGGACTGTGGAAAAATACTACTAAAATGCCTGCTCCTACAGTTTTCGTATGTCTTCAGCACACTGAACCTCAGTCTGCTAGCAATAAGCATCTTCTAGTTGATATCTGGACGCTTACAAGTTAAAACAGGCTCAGAAATCATCTTACAAAATCTATTTGAATGCTTTGAAAACCTTAGTAGTGCTTTCTGTCTCTGGCTTTGCAATTTCAGACTCTTTGTAACCCACCAAGCTGGCTTCACTTAACTATGAGCTTCCATCCCTGGAGGTGCTCAAGGTCAGGCTGGACAGAGTCCTGGGCAACCTGATCTGGTACCTGATTTTGTGGTTGGCAACCCTGTCCATAACAGGGGCTGGAACTGGATGATGTTTGAGGTCCCTTCCAACCTAAGCCATTCCATGTTTCTGTGATTCTCCTGGGAAGGTCTTCCTAAGATAGTTTATGGGATAGGTTTGTGAGATCCAACTCAGTCCTCATTTTCTTTCATCTTTTTTTTTCTTTTTTTTTTCCTGTCAAAGCTTTTCACCAAATGGCTGGTGAGGAAACAAACACCAGCTCCACCTCCCAACAACACCAAACTCCAACATCTCTCTACAATCTCTGAAACAAAGAATGTGATAAAACAGCACCACAACACACTTCCCTCTGTGTTTATGTATATATCCGTCCCAAACAGCTCTGTGCAAAGCAAACTAGCTGGAGGGTGAAAGTCCTCCGAGTGGGACTGTGGCTGTCTGACAGGAACAGCACTGCAAATCTGAAGAGTAGCTGTCTTTCTGCAGTGCTCTGTCAGAGGATTAAGCCTGCCTGCTACCCTGGGACTGTGCCTATTTTCAGCCTATTTTCAGGGCTCCTGGGAGGTCAGACTGTCATTTGCCTGATAAAGGAGGGCTCCTGGGGACAGGATCTGTAGGCAGTGTTGCCAAGATGGAGCTCATCTCATATGACCCATCCTGGCTCTGAGCATTGGCTCTGCCGTCCCAGGTATGGAGCAGCCCTGGGCACTGAGGAGCAGCACCACGATGTAAGTGTTGCAGAATGGAATTTAGAGTGACTTCAGTAGGTGACATGTAGGCTGGAGATGCTGGTGGCGTGAATCACAACACAGCCCATCTTTCTCCTGTGGTTCTTTCCTGTTACACCAGGAATTATTGTTATGTTATACCAGGAGTTATTACAGGATGTGTACTTAAGCACCAGGACCAAGCAACAAAAGCCAAAGCCCTGGCATCAAAGTGAGGAGGAAGGGATGGAAAGGCTCGGTGGTTTGAGCTCAAAGGAGAAGATACAAATGTTCTGGCTGCTGTAGGGCACTACAGCTCTTCTCTCCTGTATGATAGTTTCCTACTAAGTCCTGTCAGCTGCCAGACTGATGAGTTATGCCTGGAGTGGAGGCACAGAAATGCTGTGCCATGGCCCTGGGAAGCACGGAGCATCCTCTGCCCTATGGAGGGAGGGGAGAAGAGGCGTAAGGGGGAAAGATGAGATATAAACATTTTTACTCCAAATTAAGTCTCCTCTTGGGCCATGCAAACATTATCAGCTGTACTAATGGAAATGAATGCAAACCTCTCCAGAAAAGGAAAAAGAGGTTCTGAAGTCAAGGAGCACAGGGTCCTGAGGGGAAGTGAGTGTGCGTGGCACTGCCCAGGGCTGGCCCAGGAACTCCGCAAGGAAGAAGACAGAAGGTGGCATGTCCTGAGGTCACAAGGGATTCACTCTGCTTTTCTAAATGAAGAGAGAAGTGTAAAAAAATCCAGCGAGGAATAATAATTAAAAAGTCCTAGAGCAGAGACAGCAGCGAACGCAGGCAGTCTGACAGTTTCAATTTTCACTTAGACAGGATTTCTCAGGACTGATAGCCTTCTCCTCCTGCTGACAAGCATCTCTCACTGCTGTAAACCCCAGACCTAGCTGCTGCTGCTCGCCTTCCTGCCCTCACCAGTGCAAATGAGCCTCTACAAGGTGGTGACAACACTTTCTCATGCTGGCGGAACACCTCAAGCTGGAGGAGACAATGGTGTGAGGCAGGAGTCAAACAGTCAGCATCACCTGGGTAAAACAGATACTTTTGCACTGGGTTAAAATGTCTGTCTGAGCAGGGTTGGGCTAACATCCTTTCCCACATTGGTTGTTCTGTCCTTTGTGACCGCAGGGATACTGCTGAGAAGGAAAACAAGGAGGGATGCTAAGATGAGAGACATACTGTGAGGTCAGGATACTGCTGCAAAATAAGGGAACAGATTAAAGATGTGGGCCGTGGCAACAAACACTGGAATTGAAACTGCTAGACATGCATATCCTTGCTTCCCTCTGCATCTTTAGTATCAGGATGGGTGAACACTGACCAGTGCCACTGTGCAGGAATCCCTTGAAGATTTAACCTTTCGTGTTAAGGAATGTTAACAACACTATTACTGGAGTGGGAGAAAAAGAAAACTAAAACAGCCCATACCGAGGAGCCTCAGGAGCTCTAACTCCACCCTGAGCTCAAGTGTTGGATGTTTAAACCATGGCTTTGCTTCCCTTTGCCTGACAATACCTTCCCAGTTCATTAATATTCAGAGCAAGACCTGAGGGGGTTCAGGAGAAGTCAGAGATCAGAGAGGGAGCAAACTAGAATCAGAGATGGACCTGAACCAAACCCCCGGGTCAGACCAGGACTCTGCTAAAGGACAGGCGGGGGGGGTGAATTTTGCAGCTCAGCCCAATCTATAATTCATTATGTATCTCTGGTATTTCTAAGAAGGCTACAGCTGTGATATTTAAATGCCAAACCTTTGTGCATCTTTAGACTCATACTTCTGTTGTTGTTTTTGAGGAGCTGAAATAGTTTTCTCTCCTCCTTGTTTCCAGAGGAAACCAGAGAGGGAGAATGTGCTGGCATCACTCTGGATAGGCTTGTTCCTTGTTACTGTAGCATCCAGGACATTCTGAATTAGTGAGTATGAGACTCCAAGCCATCTAATGGCCACTTGACACTTAATTTCACAGTAAGTGGGTAGAGAAAAATCCAACCCTCTCCAAACTCAACAGGACAAACTTTGTGTTCTCCATGGGTTATGACTTCTTTGGGGTATGAATTCTGTGACACTTTATTCCTATGAACGAAGAGAACAAAGAGGTGTGAACTGATATCACCCACTGAGCAGATGAGGAGGCTTCTGCAGTAAACAGCTTGAAACAGTAAAAGAGGAAAAAGCAGAAGAAGAGCTGGAGGTTTTAAGAGTGAAGGGGAAATTAAATCATAGAATCACAGAGTTGTTTGAGTTGGAAGGGACCTTTAAATGCCATCCAACTCCCCTGCAATGAATGGGGCATCTACAGCTCAATCCCATCTATATAAACGAGAAGTGTCTTTTTCTGTCTCACCCATTGTCAGGTTTGTCAGAGAAATTTATGAGCGTTCTGGGGGCTGATAACTTTTTTTTTTTATTAAAAAATATGCATATATGCAACAATTAGTTGAAATTCTTCACAGAAAAGCTCAAGCAATGTATTCATTGACATTTAACCTCCTCTCCCTGCAATCAAAGTCTTTTAAATAGAGATTGCATCAAATTTGATTCCATTTTGGCAGTTATATTTCTTGAAAGGAAAAGAAAAATAATATGAGAGGGAGAAAAAATTCTGAAGTGAAACAGGCTGTGACAAAGCAATATGTATCTGCAGAGGAGAAAAAAAAAACCTTCTAAAAACCAATCCTGTGGAGCCCTAGAATTAAGATGTCAAGGAAAAGAACACAAGGTAAGGAATGGGAGAAGGAAAGAAAAATATCGAGAGAAATAACGGCGGGGTTAAAATACAGTGATAATGTCCTCCCTAATGCACTGAGCCTCAGTCCTGCTATCCCCTAATGAGCATCATGAGCTGATGGAAGGCTGGGGACAGCTACAAAGCCATGGTGCTGTGGGAGAAGGGGTAACATCAGTTACTGATATTTTTCTTTCAGACACGGCACTAAGCAAGCAGTTGCTGCAGGGAATGGGGTGAAGAGGGGCTGAAAGGGAAAACATTCTGCCTTTCAGAAGGGAAAGTGAACTAAAAAGCTGCATTTGGTCTGTAGGCAGCTGGTTCAACTGGAGAGGGGCAGCTGCGTTAGCCGGGGCTGCTCTGCAGAACCTTTATGGCAGTCCTCCCTCTATCAGTATGAGCACAGCATCCGCTGCTTTTCGTATTTTGATTCATCCACCTGCCACAAGTTTCATCCAGTGACACAGGCCGTGCTTATAGGGGACTATAGCACGAGGATCCACTTATCTCACACAACACTTCCATCGCAGGGCACGTGCTGCATTGTTCTGCAGCTTCTTGGGATGTGTTGGGTGGATAGCCTATCTCCCTTCAGAGCCTGGAAAGCCTTTTGGGACCCAGAGGAATGAGAAGCTCTGTAAGATGCTTTTATCATTATTAATGGGAACACTTGTATTCAGAGGGAGATGGAGAGGAGATTTGGGAAACGTGAGACCTGTAAGTCCTGATTCCAGCAGCAGGGGGTTATAGATACTGGCTACGCTAATCAGCAGCAGAAGAGGGAAGACACCCAGGGAATTGCGATTTAATTAAAGATAGCTGCCAGGGATTCAGGGAGGAAAAAACAAGCTGAACAAACTCTTTGAAGGAGCACACAAAAGGGAAAAGTTGCCAAGACCAAGCAGGGAGATGATCTTAACTTCGGCAAGAGGAAAGCTGTGAATAGGCATCAAAATCTCTCTGCTGAGAGTTTTCTGCCAACCTCCAGTATGGAAAACAGTGGCATCTGTGCAGGCAGCACAGCTGGAATGGGATGGCAGCTTACTTGTGAGTGTGAAGCCCTGGGCAAGTTCACGCAGGAGAGGTGACTTCACCTTGCTAATCCCTGACAACCCTTCATTTCAGTGACGAGGCTCCTTTCGGAAAGCTGGAAGTCCCATTTGCAGCTCATGGAACTTTGATTTTAGATTATTATTCCATTGGACACGTTTGAAGATTTCTTCCCTCACAGGATGACGTCCCTCCCCTCTCTAAACCTGTCACCACTTAACAGGCTTTGGTGCTGTGAGGAGCTCCAAGGGAAGCCAAGGATGTGGAGCAGTGGCTTCACTCCTCAGCCATCATTTATGTTATCAGTCATCCTCAAATCCCAGCACAAACAACACTACAGGGGCAGAAGCACGGACGATGCCAATGCTGCGCTCTTGGCAGGTTAGATATACTGCTTCATTTTACTTCTGGGCTCCGGGCAATATTAATTTTTTAAAGCAAGGTTAGATCTCAAACATTTGTCAAAGGTGTCGCTCACGAAGCTGAGATCCATCTCCTTCCTCTTGCCACTCCCTTGTTGTTTTTTTTCCTGCCTCTTTTGTCTTAAACTACTCTAACATGCCCCAGAAGTCAGAGCTCTCCTCTTTGCCAACCCTCTCGGCTAAACCATCAGTCACTGTTTATCATCCTCTGTAATAGAGTAGGAAATGGCTTTTTCAGAAGAAACGCTGGGCTGAGATCTCCAGCAAAGCCACCTCCTTGACACCAGAAGGACAGAGTGTGAGTGAGATCCCAGCCAGAGCCAGCCCTGGGCAGGAGCTGAGCTGGAGGGACCGTCACAAATGCTCCTTGGGCCCACACTCTGCTGGCAGCAAACCCTGGCTGAGATCTGGGTGGTATTTTCAGGGTATCAACATTCAGAAGCAGACTGGTGCAAGCTAACTTTTTCATGAGCAGCATCAAGAGGCTGTTGTTGACTTGTTTTTCCTTTGTTTTTCTTTCTTTCTTTTTTTTTTTCTTTCCTCATGATACTTTTTTTTCTTTCTTTCTTTTTCTTTTCCCACTCTACCTTAAAGGGAGAATAAATTAAGAGTTTATCTGTAATTTTCTCAGCAGGACAACTTCATTGAAGTGCCAGGCAGGATCCCCCATTGTATAAATCAATGCATTTTATCACAAACCTGGGCCTTCTGGTAATAAGCTAAACAAGAGCTGCTGCTTTCCTCATGGATGTAATCAGCAAACAGGTGAGCACAAGAGCTTTCCTTGTACTAATGGGGCGAGGGGGGAGGCAGTTAATTTCACCTGGACTGCAGATTTAGCCTCTCCTGCAGCACAGCTATTCCTGCAGTTATCTCTCCAAGTCCAGCCTCTGTGACTTTCTGTCTTATTTCTAGTCCAGACATGCTCTGGAAACCATTACCATATTCATAAAGCTACCTGGACTCACAGAGCACGCATGAAAGAGTAAGAAAGACCTATCTGTTTTACCAGCTGTGCAGCCAGCATCTGTAAGTGAGAAAAGGAGAAGAGGAAGGAAGGAAAAGAGGTTATTCTGCATTTGCTGTGTGGGAAAAGCGTGTGTGACCCTTCAAAGGTAGCATCCACTAACAAAAGAAAGCAGAGATACCCATACTGGCCAATTCAATCTGCCCCTGAGGGCAAGTAACAGCTTATCACATACCCCTGTTTGGATTTATTGCATTGCCAGGGAACATTTCCACGAGCATGTCTGTTTTCAGGCAAGTGGAGAACATGGCTTGAGATAAGGAGATTTAGAATACGGGGAGCAGGAGGAATCTTTGTTGCAGGTTCTAATTCCAGGCTCAGACATGGGTTTCATAGATGATTTTAGCCAAGCAAGAGGATTGTAATGGTTGTAACAGAAGTATGTTTCCTTTACCAGGTAATGAGCATTGGTAAAAGGCCTTAAATCCTTGGACAGAAGATATCCAGGATCTAAAAAAGTATGATCACAGCTATTCTAAATGAAAGCCTCCTGGTGTGTTAACTCTTTTATCTCTGTTATCAGTCATCCAATTCTTTAGCGGTATAGTAGTACTGAAGACAAAGATGGTCTTGAATAAAACTGTACTAATTATATGAAATTGTATCATACGACTTCAAGGTATTATTGCAAAGAGTCCATCACTTGGCCTGAGGCACTGAGTACTCCTATTCTACAGCAAGGACGTTTAGGGAGCGCGTCTCATTGGGGAAGCCTGCAGGGGATTCCCATTCTTCACAAGCTCACATGCTCAGGATTTAACTAGAGCATCTCTTTCACCTTCTGAGAACACAGATTCATCTTCGTCTTTGAAGGGAAGATGATAGAGTGATTATAATGCTGTCTTTCACATGTGAGGTGGGAGAACCAGCTACACAGGGATGGTTTCCAGTACAGAGAAGAGGTCATATTTACTGAGTATTTAGTGGGTCTGAGAAATGTTGGCTAAAAAAAATCACTGTAAAGGTTAGAGACAAAAAAATCTTTTTCTGGCTTTTTGGACTTGTCTTTGTGTAGCAGCACAGACATGAAGAAGATAACACTGAGAGATGATTCACCTTGCTTGCTCTGGTGAGAATGAATCCGCAGCTACTTACACCCAATGTAAGAAAAAAGGAAAAAAATATTGATCCAGAGTTCCCACATCTATGATCTACATCCTTGTGTTTCCCCTAAAGAAAATTTATGGCTCCCCATCAGCAGTAAATCAGAGGACTGACTTTCCTGCTCCTTCTCAGACAGATGCTCTGTTGTACAACATGAGAGAAAGTCCCCAAAGTGTGGAGGATATGAGGGTTTAACACATGGGCAGGTCTGGATAACAGTTCAGAGCAAGGAGAAGAAAGACAGATCAGCTGCCAGCCTGGTGGAAAATAGCAAGCTTTTCATTACGTTTAATGCATTTGCTAACCGTAGTTCTATAAAACACTAGTGTATAAATAGATTGTTATTTATACTAATATTTATAAATATATGTATAAATACGACTTGGTAAATATATATTTATTAAACTACATAAATACATATTTATAAAGAGATATTTAATGCATTTAATAAACATACAGATCTTGTTGCCATGCTGGAGGATAAAACAAGGTGAAGAGAATTGGAAGTCAGCCTTGGCAAGAAATAACCTTAGATTGACACCTTCTTCCTAATGGATTGCAAAGCTCTGTTTTCCTCTAATTTACACACTGGTGAGAGATTTGGTTGTGATGTGCAGCAGCCTCTGAGATGAGATACAGTAATTGTGTAACCAAAATAGCAGTGCTGCGGCCGAGTGCCTCCTAGAAAGTAAAATGTTATTTTTTTCAATGAAACTTGGACAAACTTCTCAGCTTGGGAGAAATGATTCTCCATTATAGTGAGTAAGGTTGTAGCCACAGAATCCAGCCGAGAGGATGTCTATATTAAAGACCTGTATACTGATACATAAGCTTTTTTGGAGTTAGTTAACAGCAGGTTGATGAGGACTATAAGCCCTGAAAAAAAATGGAATAAATCTGCCCACTCTGAAGAGTTTTGCTAGATTAAAGTGAGCTTGGATGTGGTTACAGCAGTGCTGTACTCCTAGAGAAGTTCAGAGAGGCTGGCTGTTGGCACTGACCCAGGATTAGTTTGCAGCCCAAATTATCCCCTCCTTTGTGATTGAGTTGGGTGAGTGACATGAAGGTAGAACTGAATGAGATCTGAAATATTTAATCAAGAGGAATGATGCAGATAAGAATAGGACTGTTTCCTGTGCGATAGAATCATAGATAGAATCATGAAGGTCAGAAAAGACCTCCCAGATCCCCAAGTCCAACCCAAACCCACCCCACCACGTCCACCCACCACATCCCTCAGTGCCACATCTCCATGGCTCTTGAACTCCCCCCAAGGATGATAACCCCACCAGTGCCAGTGTGTTACCACTCGTGTCTAGTTACAAGAGAGGGAAATGCAGCCAGCTTTGCCATTACCTTTGCCACAAGCAGGAGGCCATGCAGCCAGCTGCCTTCTGAGCGAGATCAGGTCATTACTGTGCTAACTGAAAAGCAACCGGCGCCTCTCACATCACTCTGATTTAAATCACACCTCTCCTCCCACCTCCAAAGTCTCACTAATGCCCCTGGCCTGTAGATGGGAACAGTAGAAATGCGTAAGCTCATCAGTTTGGGATTGTTATTTCCATCATGCTCAGCAGGAAAACAGAGCACTGCTTGGTTTAGTAACTGGATTAAAACAAACTGTATCTCAGGGTTTGAAATCAAGCCTCTTACCTTTCAGCTGCATGATTTAACCTAAGTCCTTCTTTCTCCATGTAAGAGGAACATCATGGTATCAACATCTGTCTTCAGCACACACTGCTCTGGGCCTGCTTCGCATTCTGGATGGATCTGTGAATGAACACTTTTCAAATGCTATCAATATTTTATGAATTTCTATCCACTTACTTTAATGGGGGATTGTAAAAGCATTTAACCATATTACACCCAATCTCTCAGACACTGCAGTAGTTCAACGGAGCTATTTTATTAGAACCAACTGGCAGAGTTTCTGTGATTTTGTTTAAATATATCTATGCAATAAATAATACTATATATCTCAAACCAGATGAAATCAGATACCGGGAAAGGGGAAGCAGCCATGGAAACACTGCATCAGGTTTGTTCTGATGTACTGGGAATGTTTCATTTGCTGTGCATGGTTGCATGCAGACTTCTTAAGTGATTGTTTTTATAGACTGGGCTGAGACTGAGACTGAGCCTGACTGTCTGCTGCTCTCTCTCTCTCTCTCTCTCCCCCAGCACTAAATCCAGATACAAACACATGGCATTGTCTAGAAAAACAGTTAAGCAGAGTCCCTGATGTTTGGACTGAGGTGTCCCTAAGTGAGGATGGCACTGGGGCTCAGGTAAAATATTACTTTGCATCTGCAGTGAGCAGAAGAAGCAGGCAGGAAAGATAGTTTCCATCAGACATCCCAAATGCAATTCTTTCAGGTCTACTTTAGGCTTTTGCCATGAGACCCAGCCATCCCAGACCCAACCCTTTCCTGCCACCTCTGTTTTAGCAACACATGGGACAGATGTGCTCCAGGGCAGCCAGACCCAAGGGTCCTTCATACAGCAGAAGACAAAGATGCCACTTTCTTCTCCTCCTTGCATCCTTTCCACCCATTGTTTGGAGGCCCATAGGCTGTTCAAAACCTACCAAGTTTCTTCTGACCACATCACTGTTGGGTAAATGAATTTAAGGTCAGCCAGCCTGATTTACAAATGCCCATTCTGTTTCAAATGGGAGGGCTGGTGATTGTCTACCTTCAGCCATGCAGGACAGTGAGTTGTTCTGATCAAAGAAGCACTGATTTTACTGGCATGATTTATTCAAGCCAGAAGAATTACAACAGCATCACTCTTGCACAGCATAGCTATCACAGGTCAGAGGCATCTTCTCCCACCAAAGACACCACCTCTGAAGCCTGGGATGGTGGAAGATTTTGCCCTTACTAATTCCTCCTATTACTCTCAAAATAAAGCAGCTGCTCAGCTATACCTGAGGGCTCTGTAATCCATGTTAGAATGACAACACACAAGTTTCTTTTATTGTCCATGCCTGCTGGGTCTCTGCTGCTCACACACCAGAAAGAGCAGCTCTGCAAAGCCAGCCTCATTGTTCATTAGCATCAGTTATTAAAATATTGGACATCTCTGCTTCCAGATGGCAAACTGAGTTTTATATAGCATTCCTCACTTAATGGTTTAATATATTTTTTAAAGCTCTTTCCTGACAATTACCAGTAAGTCACAAATAAAGCATCACAGAGATTTTTCTTGGTGGGACAAATGACACCCAAAATTAGTTTTTCTCCTGTTTTGTTTCTATTTTTTACTGCTAGAATCTTCAGCCATGAACTCTTCTCCTCCATGCCAACATTCAGACAAGTTTTTTTCTAAATCTTCTCTCTACACTGTGACTCCTAATCAAAGTCAAAGGAGTATAAAGTATAAGAAAATCAGAATCTCTCCTTCCATCTGTCCAGAAAGGAAGGTCACAAACCACAGTAACTTCTGGACCGATTCATCAAACTCTTGGAAGTCACAACTCCCAGATTAAAAGAGCAGTGATTGATGATACCTTTTCCAGGGGTTACATTGGAAAAATGTTCTCCTTATAATGGAAACAGAGAGGAAATTAGTTCTCCTATTTCTCGTGGGTTTTAGTAGAAGTGGAATACTGTAGATGAGAGGCTAAATCCCCAAAGCTCTCCTCCAAAAACCTGCCCACTGAACCGGAGATCTTTAACCATCTTCTTCCTTTTACACTTTCTCTACATGCCCTTTGCATAAAAGCAAATCATTATATTTGGATAGTGGTGGCTTACTGACATGAAAATCAGAGGCTTTTAGTACAAGCATTATGTAAGTTCCTCTAAGACTGCTGGAACACGAATCCAGGACCAACAAAACCCACCATCCCAAGTTTTACAGCCATCTCATCTGACTTTTAACAACAATTCCATGTTTCCATATGCCTTTAATTTCACACTTCCTTGCCATGCCTCGGTGGTGTGCAGTGATCAGGCACTGCAGTGATAGAATTTTGGGAAAGTATGGAAATATTTTGCAATATGACTCATTAATGCCACATACCCCTCAGTGCACCTGTGTAAAGTCACCCCGCTGGAATTCTCACTCAAACGGAGTTGAGAGAAAAAGACAGGAGCTAAAAAAGACTGGCCCAGATAAGACGTACGTTCTTAAACATAACAGGGAGGTTTATAGCTGTGAAAGACTCCTCATTCCCAATCCCAGTGACAGGGCTGTTTTGACAGGACTGTTTTGACAATGCTGAGAGGAGAGAGATCAAAAGACACTGATCTGTTAAAGGACTGGACCCACAAAGAAGAAGAGGACAAAGCTGTCAAGAGGCTGACATGAAGCCAGAGGGGCTGCAGAAAGCAGGTTCCCCAGGAGAGCAGATAACACCGAGACAAAGTAAATGCAAAAGAAAGACATTATGGGCACAGAGTTTTTATTTCAGCTTTCTTCTCCAAGCACAAGGATTGTTTTCAAAACCAAATATGATTTTCATTGTCAAGAGAAGCTGCTTCTAAGTTCTGGCTCGCTGTTACTCGCTGGAGGCTCTGGAAGGTGGGGTGGAAGGATAAAAGCTGTGGCTACAACCATCTGGGCTAAGAAATGTGGTTGGGAAGGATCTGATAGGTCCAACTGTAGAGTGTGCTTGGAAGGGCCACTCCTTTGGGAAAAGTTTGCTGGTAGGATTTGTATCCCAGACTGGAGGGGAATCCAAGTGTCCCACTCTTGCGATGTTATACTCTACACTACAGAAATACCTTCCCCTGCCTGCAAGAAAATCCTTAAATAAGCATGTTCCTATTACAGGTGAATACTGAATAATGAAAACCAGTGAAATAAAAAGCAGTTTGTCAAGCAGTGGTGTGACAGCTATCAGCATCTGAAGAGAGGGAAACCTGTTCCCGTGGCCCCAGTGAGGGCTGGGTTGGCATGAGGATCTGGGGCAAAATCCCATCTCTTAGCAATACTGCTAGGGTATCCCTGCTTGAGGTGTACCCACCACTCACAGAAGAAATCCCTGTATGTGCCAACGTGAAAGCCAAGACATGTGAAATATGAAAATGATCACAGCTTATATGAGGGATGCCAAAGCCAGTCTGAGGAGTCCTGGGGGATAGCCAACAAGAAGCTCACAACACAAGACAAACAATTATCCAAAGACAAATCAGTGCCATGCAATTTCTGCTAAGACGTCAAGCTGTCATTCCTACACTTGATAAACACCACCTGCACTACTTCAGGAAAACAGTGGCTTCCCTATTTCTCCTATTTTACCAGGAAATCTTTGACATCACCTTGGGGCTTTCTAACCATTATGTTGGGGTCATAACATCTAGTGCATAGGCCTTCCTTTTCACCCCAGTGCTTCCCTGCTGCTCCTTAGCTCCAGCAGCATGCGTAGCCCTGTGCTGGCTGTCTCTCAGCCCTGCAGCCTGGGCATCAGCCCAGATCACAGTTTGAAGCCTCACATCCAGGCTATGCCTCTAGAAGCCTTTTCCCTCATAACATCTCTAAATAGACATGACCTTTCCTCCCCTGCCTCGAAGCCAATGCTTTTGTCCAGCTTCTCACTTCACATCTCATAATGACTGCAGGAAATGGCCTTTCCTCTGGGATTAATGAACACAGCCTGGCACCACTCTCACGTCTTGCCAGGGTACGGAAGCAGAGATCCCTTCCCCATCTCACTGCTGTCAGCATGTCATCCCTCCATACACTCCCCTCCAGTGGCACCTCTTCTCTATCACTTCAAACATATGTTGCACATACTTGCTTTCACAGTCCATCTTCACCCACCTCTCCTTCATCTGTCACTCAGCCTGGGACTGTTCGTTCTCACCTCCAATTGGCCCCCAGTGCCAGTCTTCCCTCGCCCACTGCTTCCATCTTCAAACGCGCTATCCTTGTGTTCATCTCATGCTGCTCCTCATGCTCTCTTTGACATCTGCAATGTTATCTTGTCATCCTCCCCCAAATCCTTTCTTAAATCAAACTCATCATCATGATGTCTGCAAAAACCATGACAATTACTCTGCTGGCACTGGTCTCTCACTCTGACCCACTTCATCTCGTTACTTCCCTACATTCCCATCTGTCTCATGCATTTCTTACCTTTCATCTACATAGAAAGCTCTTTGAAACTGATTTTCATGCTTTATGTACAGCACCTAGCATATATATACAACTCAGTCCCAGCTTAAGATGAGTAGTGACACGGAAACAACACAAGATAATTGTGTGTCACTTTTCCTAAGTGGAAAAATACTACTTTAAATTTCTGTGAAATTGGATTCTCATTTGCCTTCACTTCATGGCCACAATTGTGCCTCTATAACATTCAAAACAGTGATGTTCCAGTCCTCATGAATGGCTCTGGGATGTTGCTAGGGAATGCATAAATATCCCTATATTTGTGTGTATTTTTGAAGAAATAATGTTATTTCCCATTTATGGTTTCTTAGAAAGAATACAGTCTTTATTCTGCTACCCAACAGGGAAAATCTAGAAATAGATAGGAGGGGATGTGTCAGGGGCAAGTGACAGTAAATAGTAAGAAATTACCCTTGGATACTAGAACATATCATCCCATATTCCTAAAAATGAGAGTGTTCTTGCCTAATCATATAACTGGTAACAGCATCTGTCACTTCACCAGAATAGCAGGCATCTCCTTGTTGAGGCAGGGAGAAAACAATTTGCAGGAGGGAACTTGTTCATTCGACATGTGCTCAGGACAAATCAGACATCAGTCACTCACTTTTGCTGCTAATGCTTTACCTGGATGCTGCAGTAACCACAATGTCTTGTCCTGTGCTGCCTGGCCTTGTGTGCCTTTGCCTATAGCAGGTTGTCACTGCGGACTGAATCCGGAGCTGCCCTCCATCCCAGCCGGTCTGTGCAGGACCTTTGTAAGGGAGAAGCTTTCTTGGAGCATTATTTCTCATTTGAGGCAGCAAACATTTCAGCCTGTGACAGCCTCTCATCACTCCAGCCACCTGGTGTCTTGCATCTGAAATGCTAACCAAGCCAGGGAGTCAGGCTCTGTTTCCTCTGCTCACTGCTCTGCCCTGAAATAACAGGTCTGGGATGGCAGGGAAGGGTCGGGGAAATAATAACCCATCTCCTCCGTCATTTGATGGGACCCCTGCTGTTCGCACGTCCATCAGCTTCCCGGCAGGCAATCACAGAGCACTTAAAGCCTTTGGTCCAGTCTTTCAATGTAAACGGAATTTGTGTAAAGCATTCCCTGAGCTCCCACAGCCTGAGGGTCCTTTGAACGGCTCCCCACGAGGGTGTAGGAAAAAAAAAACACAACAAAAGCCGCCAAGGCGAGCATCAGACTTGCTGAAAGCCCAGTCCTGGAAACAAGAGTGGATGCCAAGGAACTGGGAGTGTGGATCTGACTCTGGTTCCATGCTAACAGCAGCAAAGTGACCCAATGGCATGAGTAAACTATGAAGCAAAACTCTAAACACACAGTACTATGCATATGAGTAATGCCTACTTAGGCTCAGAAATGATATCATTTCTCTCATTGAAACACACCTCCACCACATTTTCCATTTGTGCTAAAGTCACATTTAAGGTGAGCTCACGCCACTGAGCAAACCAGAAATGAATTTGAAATGAAAGCGTCCACCTGCAAAATCAAAATCACTGTGTTTTGTACTGGAACAACATTAAAGTGGATTTTAATGCAAGACGATCTCGGATCAGCTCAGCTGTGCTCTGCCTCTGTTCTTCCCCCTGCTTTGCATTCCCCAGCTGGACTTCAATTCCCAGCACACACTGAGGTGCTCCCTTGGGTCAGGTGACTGTCATTCTAACATCTCCCGAATCAAGATCAAACTGCTTGTTCAAAGACTGAGGTTCCCTAAGGGATGGAAGCTCTTATTTGAAACAAACCCTTATTATTTAGGCTGCGCTTGTAGTTCCGAAAGGAACTGGCATCAAGATTGATTTTATGCACTGATAGCCAGGGAATATGAGAATTTCTGGTGCATAGCTTTTGTTCTGGATGTAGAGAAGCACACATTGTTTACCTAGTATATAAATAAGATATTAACATCTCCCCATGAAATCACCGGCTGTAGTGCAGTTATAAGCAAGCAGCAGGAAATAGTGAGCTAGCTCTTGTCCCTAGAAAACAAAGTTTGGGATAGCTTCGCATTCTACAAAACCCTGTTGGTAAATTTTAAAATAGCTCTTCATCTTTCTCATGAATTTTTGCCATGGAGTTGTAAAAAGAGCCCTTGCTTCCAACCTGCCTGATGTGTTTGTTAGCTTCTGTAACTCGATTCTGAACGTACACTTCCCCCTTGTTTATTTGCAGCTGTAATCCCCAACTGTATCTAAATTGGATCCCAGGAGTCCAAAACATTGTCTGTTTCAAGAAGCATGCCGAGTCTGGACAACTCTAGCAGATATACAGAAGATACCACGTATATAATCTCTCAGTTTTTGGAAGAAAATTTGAATATATTTCACACAGGAATAACACATCTATCTGTTTGAGAGATAGAGACATTCCACGTAAGTATCGAGCTTTCAAAAATTAATGAATGCCATTGATTGAGTTTATCCTAGCAAATTAGAGAAAAAATCTTGCAATATCAGAATAGAAAAGGTACATTTCCTCACATGTACATTACCATCTGGCGTGGAGATGTATTAATATCTTGCAATATTTAGGTCATAAATCAAATCTAAGACTTTATTGCACACCCAGAGAAAATTACTTTCTAGTGACATATGGCATAACCTTCAACTTCTATAAATTAATAAAATTCTAGCAAATCTACTTAAATTCAGATATTTTGTATCCACATTTTATTTTTATGGATGCTGCTCGTAACAGCTCGTAACTACTCGTAACGTTGGAGGTCTTAGGTCAATACTGAGAGTTTATTGCAGAGCTAAAGGAAATTACCTTTCAGTGACCCGGGGCACAAACTTCAGCTCCCAACAGTCAACGATGAGTTCTGATGTTATGTCAGTTGATACACACAGGACACCAAAATTATATGCTGGGTCTTATTAAAGGGTTTTTAGGAAGAGCACAGCTACAGCTGACCATGGAAACGTTTAGCAAGGAGATCAGTTGGTTGAATTATGCAGATTTAACATCTGTATGGCCAGAACTCCCCTGTTACAATTCTCATTCCTTCTCTGTGTCTTTAACAGACTCTTTGTGACCTCAGAATTCATTGCACAAAAATCAGAATATATGTCTCTCAATTTGTCTCTCATTAGTAGCAGTATTTTTATACAGCTGAGTAATGAACTGCTCAGAAGGGACAAAAAAATCTTGCTTTGGGATGTCTTGGTGAAATTCTGCTTTTTAAATTAGAACTTTTTTTGTAAATTATTGCAAAAAACCACGTTTGCTGGAATCATATTTCTCTATGGCTGTTGAGCAAAGCGTCATTGAAGTTTGTGGCTTTCAAGTGAAGCTGCTGGGACTTAGATCTATTAGTGTAGAATAATTAGAAGACACCGTATGATGCACTCCTAGTCTTTTCTGGCTCCTTGTCTGCTCTTGCAGGCATTTCCCCAGTCCACAGCTTCTGTTTGGTTGCCATGTCGGACCTGCCTCTTCACCCCGACACGCTCCATGTATTGCACCAGAATCCATTTATTTGTGCCACTTTCCCTCAGTTTTGCTGCTGCTCTTGCAAAAAAACCACTTCCTCGCTTATGCTTTTTCTGCACCTCCGTGTCTGTTTCACATCAGGTTGGCTCCTTCCAGACCCTGTTTCTAGAAAAAAAGCAAGGTAGAGATTGGTTTAGATGCCTCATCTCCTCAAAAGAACAAAAGGTTCATGAAATCCCTATTTGATAATGTAAACCTCTTCCATTCTCTGCTAGCAGTGCTCAGCACCATGCTCATCACAGTCATTAGGTTGAATATATGCTTTTTTTGTTGTTTTTTACTGTTGCACTGCTTTGCCTCTCCTTCAGTCTGCAGTTTACATGGGAAAAAATGTTATGTCAAGACATAGCATCTCTTTCTCTTGCACACACCCACTTTTTCAGTTCCTTCTGGCAGCTAAAAGACCAAGATGAGGCGGCTGGAATTTGAGGTTGTCAGTGTTGATGTCACAAATTAGAGGCTCATTTTTAACAATAAGAGCAATTAGTCATCAGAGCAGGTTCCTAAGAGGTAAAGTGAGTCAGCCTCTTTTGTGAAGCTGACTAACATCTCTAAAGGTTGTATTTTGGAATTAAAATCACGAGTTCTTGGGCTTGATGAGAGAACTGCCAGATGAGCTCCTGCAGTTTGTGTTTTGCAGCAAGCCAGGATGCAATCATCCTAATGGCCTCCTTTGGCCTTTAAAACGTATGTGACTTCTGTCCTTGGTGGATTTCAAGCTCAGTTTTAAGGACTGTCATAGATTTCTTCCTGCCCAACTTTACTTTGCTTTTTCTCCTCTGCTCCTTACACATCTTGCACTTTCTTTGCTCCTCCCCAGGAATTTTCTTCATAGATTTTTCAGTAGTTTGTAGTTCATTTGATTACTGCATGGAGATCTTTATGTCTGACTTCTCTTGATGGCAATTTGTAACTGCCTGGGCTCATGAAATAACTCATGCTATATCTCTTTGGGCTCAAAGACTGCAACTCCAGGCAGCATAGAGAAGAATATAGAAGATTTCTGAACCATTCATCTCCCAGTCTTCCAATATGCCCATGACTGATCCTAACCCAGACTAATCACAAGTACAAAAGAGGATTACAAAGGCTCCCAGTCTGGGAAAATGCATGCATGAAAAAGAGAAAGAATTGCTTAGGATGGTCCATGGGGAGCAGTGATAGTTCCTGTGCTCTTCCCTGGCATCTATTATTAATGACTTCTAGAGACAGGATAGTGGCTTGGATGCTCTCATCTGACTGATGTGGCATTTCCAGCAGTGCAGGAATACGAGAGGCTGCCATAGCAAAACAATCCACATAGATAATGGGAATCAATTCCAGGTGATTCTAAAATTCTCTGTAAAACATGCATATAAATCTAACCTGAAGATCATGCCTTAATGACAGTCCTTTATCCAATTCGGGAAGTATTTGATATATCTCCTGTGGGGCTCATGCTCCTCTAAATAATGATTCTTTTTCTTTCTTTTCCTTACAAAGGATTCTGGGCGAATCTATTTCCTATAGAACCTATGGCTGCAAGAGAAAGTCAGGCCTCAGGAGGAAACTTTTGCACATTTCTGTAGTTGGTTGGCAATTTATCTCATCTGGCTTCCCCTTCCCTTCCCTTCCCTCTCTCTCTAACCCCGAACTCCTGCCTTTAAGTACTCCCTCCAATCAAAGCATTAAAAGTTTAAACAAAACAGAAAAGAAAACTGAAGTTGGATGTCAGGGAAAGATTCCTATCAGTGAGGTCTGCCAGAGTACAGAATAATCTCCTGTTGGGAGCGGTGGGAGTCCATCACTGGGACAGACTAAAACTAGATGAAACTAAAATCAAAATCAATATCATCATTAAGGGAAGCAGCCTGAAAGGCTGTGGGATGGACAGGAAAATGTGATGCCCCTAGAGTTTAAGAAAATGGCTGTGACCTGCTGTCTGGCATTTAACCAGTGTTTTGTTCAGAGTGATACAAAGAAGGTAAAGGATTGGGTTTTTTGCAGCACAAATGCTTTTTTTTTTAATTATCAGTTTTTGTGTGTTTAGTTTCCAAACCGTTTTCTGGGTTGTTTTGTTGTTTATTTATTTGTTTATTTTGTGGATGGGGAAAGCATTTGTATGCAGAAAAAGCAATGCTCAGTGTGGTATTTAGGAAAAATACACGAGGCACACGAGTGATACAATAATTTATTAACTGTGAGTTGAATGGGGAAGAAGAACGAGTAGAATGAGGAAACAGCTCAAGGTCCAACACTGGCCACTGATGGCACTGTCTAATAATGCAAACAGATTGTATGAGATGTTTCTTGCATTGTAACTGACAGCCTGTAGGATCTGGACCTTCATTAAGTGCCAGCCTCTGTCCCTAACACCTCCTGGTCCAGTAAATGAATTTAAGGTCGGACCTCCACATCCTTGGAAGGAATGCCCTGCTTGTGGTATGTTTGGAAATGAGTGCTGCCATTTAACCAGATGCAACAGAAATGTGCTTGACTTGAGCATACAGAAACAAACAACATCCCAAAGCCCAAGTGCTCTGTGCTATCACAAAATGTGTTGCTAAACATTTTTTATTAAGAAATTCTCTAATTACTAGAGTCTAATTACTTTCACCTAAAGCTACCAGAAGCAAATCTCCCAAACAGGGCTGGGGTTCCTAGTGGCAAGGAACTACAGCAAAAGGAACCATAGGGCCACCAACAAAAACAACCTCAAAAAGCCAAGCAAAGAACCTGCCCCTTAATGGGAATAACTCCATGGTCATCTCTCAACAAACCAGAGTGCTGTGCTTTTTGTCATCAACCTTTCAAACGATCCAAAATCGGCCCCCATTTCTACTGCAATATCCCCCCTACACAAATAATTACCAGCCCCCCTCACTCAGCTCCATGCTGTATCCCACCTTGCTTCCCCTTTGTGCACTGGCTTTTGACAGCCTCTATAAAGGATGGCAGAGAGTGTGTGTTAGCTGAAAAATAAAGCCATGTTTTATTGTTCTGACCTCCGTAATGCCAAATGTAAATCAGACAATTGCCTTTATTTAATGATTTGTTGACAGCACTATGTGAACAGAACAGTTTTGCTTTATCCTGGAAAAAAAAAAATTAAAAAGAAAAAGAATCTCAGCTCCTGGAGATTGATTCCTGCAGTCAGGAATCATTAGGTATTTGGTACTTCTGTAGGTGTTGGGCTGTGAGCCCACGTTGGATAATCCTTCAATCCCTAAATCATTTCACTGTAAACATAATCTTTGAGTAACAAAGTTGGTCTTGGGTATCTGCCAACATCTTGGGATGAAGCTTGTCAAGCGATTTCTCCAATTGCCTTTGGATGTAAATGGCTTGAAAGCCTGAATGCTTGGCAGGGCTGAGGTTGCTGAATCAGCGGTGAAAAAGCAATACGCACCCACTCTGCTCTGACGGTGTGGAAGCCCGAGATGAAATCCCCACTTGGAGTCCTACCAGCCCCCAGGAAAATTATGCTCACCCTCTGCCCAATTCCTCTCCTTCCAAGCAGTGGACAAATACTTCCCCTTAATTAGAGGTTGCCTTTGGCTTGGGAGCCCTGTGCTGCCTCGTTGTTGATGTCTTTGTCCAGGACAGGGCAGCGGGTGTGAGCTCTTTTTTCTGGGAGTTAAAACCCTGCCTTGCAGACCTCTCATTTTTCCAAGCCACGAACTGCACAGCCTCTTTTCATTATTCCTTTCCAAAACACTGAACAGAGTGAGATTTTTCCCAGCACCTCTCTGGTACAGTCTATCTAGGGCTTACTTGGAAGGAGATGAAGCTTTCCTGCATTTGTATGGCGTGGAGGAAACAGCTGCTTGGTATTGTACATGGCTTATGTTCAGATTTACTGTGATTTGAAAATATAACAGATCTCTTTTTGAAATATGTTTTATTACTTTTCTGTGTATCTCAGCCTAGTCAGGACTTGTCAAAAATATCCTTTACTTATTGGACATTAGTGAGATTGAGTTGACTAACCATGCAGCACCAAACATCAAGAGACTGGCCTATATTTTTCTCATGTGAAAGCCTCTTTTAGGTATTATACCAAACAAGACTTTGATGCAGTACAGATTACATGTTTATGGAAGGATTTATAGAAAGGTTGCTTATTTGGACACACAGATGCCAGAGGAGACCGGCCTTTCCCAACTTGCTGAAAAATCAGGGATGTTCAGGAATGTTCAGAGTTGCTTCAGTTCCTGGGGCTGCTGAGGGCTGGCAGGGACTGCAGCAGCAATGCTCTTCCTTTGCTCAGAGGGAACGTGGGAGAACAAGCATCTGGATGAGAGACCTTGGTTGTCTTGGAGGATGGACTGGAAAAGATTCCTGTGCTTAGAGTAAGTGGAAAAGCAGAAATATATTCTTTAACCAAAGGGCGGGAGAAGGGAGAAGGGAGAGGGAGAAGGGAGAAGGGAGAAGGGAGAAGGGAGAAGGGAGAAGGGAGAAGGGAGAAGGGAGAAGGGAGAAGGGAGAAGGGAGAAGGGAGAAGGGAAAAGGGAGTACCTCCATACTTAGCACTGTACATTTTGCCATAAGCCCAACAAAACTATGGCTCTCAAAGCAAACTTAGTGGAGGAAGCACTGTCAGGGTCCCGAAAACTACCCAATCCCTTCTTCTCACTGCCCCTTAACCACACTGTACCACCCAAAGGCTGCTGAAGATGTTCCAAAATTGCTTGCTGCTTTTAGTCCCATTGGTCTGGATATCAGCACCATACTTTACCAGGTCTGTGCACACCCACTGGATTTCATGCTGCTTCTTTTCTCTGTTTTCAACCTCATGCTGTTCCCCAAGGTTTTACGTCCCTTGCCCTAGAGTAAAGGTTCACCTCCTCTCAGCCACAGTATCCCAAACTAAACTCTTCTGCTCACATTTCTCAAAGCAAGGGAAGGAAGGAAGAACCTTTCAAATGGTCTTTGCATCCATCCACACTGAATTTATCTTTTCTGACCCTGGGTGATCAAAGCTGTCATGCCATAGTCCTGATAAAAGGACATTAGGTCTTTGCATAATGGCATTAATATCTCCCCATCTCTATGGGGAATTCTTTGCTTTGTACATCCTAGGATATCATTTGACATTTTCATGGACAAAACTCATTGGTGATTCACAGTCCACCTTTGATCAGCTTGTACACCCTGATGTTTCTCCTCTCGTGACATTTGCAGAGGATGTGTTCCCAGCCTCAACACATGTATCTGTGAATTACGGTATCACACGCCAGGCCCTTACCCTGGCTATTGAGATCAACCCAATCCTCCTCTGTGCAATACCTGCCTGCTTCTCTGAAACCTTCCCTCCCAGCTCCCAATCAGCAAATGCTTGATCACAGTTGAAAAATTGCAATCCAAGGTCATTCATGAATAAATCTTCCAAAATCCACTCCTCTTCCAGCTTTATTGTTTCTTATCTGACCTTAAAGCACTAGCAGAGACTAGTTTACAAGACTTTAATTCTCAGCGAAACTAATGGAACTAACATGGCTTAGTTGAAATATTACACCCAAACCAAGATTGGTTAAACACAGTAGTGTTCCTTTCTCTCTCCCTCTCTCAAAAAAATAATCATTTCCTTGGAGAAATGAGACTAGTCTGAAACCATCTATCTTTGGAAATTGAGCTGATGAGAATGATTTCAGAATGTCTGGGTATTTGCTGACAGGAATGGATCTATTTTAGGTATTTACGTAGTACACATTGTTGTAGCATGTGAGACCATCGTGGTTTGCAAAGTATTTTATTTTCTACAGGCTCCTGAAAGTAGTGAGATGATGCCCATTTTAGTGATGGTAAGGCCACTTGAGAAATGCTTGTTGGAAACAGAACAAAATCTGAGTCCTTGCTTATGGAATTGGCATTTCTTAGAGGCTTCAACTCCAGATTAGGAGTTTTAAATCATTTTCCTTATTACGTTCTCTCTTTCAGTCTTCTTTCCCTGGGCACCCTTATACTTTTTAGCTAACGTGACTTCGCAGCACGTAAATGTTCTTTGGTTATGAATGCTGCCAGAGACACAGCACTCACTTTCTTGCCACTGAGCTGGGACTTGGTGGCATCTCCCAGGGAAAGGAAAGAACATGTTGATGTCTGTCCAAATGGCAGAATTTTTTTTTTTTGTTTGTTTTTTTTTCCTATGGTGCCTAAGTATTTTATTTTCATGCAGCACCTCTCCTTCTGCCGGGTCCTTAAGCACTTTGTAGATGATCTGTGCAAAGCATCATTTCACCTACCATTGAAATGCAGCTTCTGCTGCATGGAAGAAGTGAGCAGTTTGCACCTAAACCATTGGGATTTTTGACAGGCAATGGGAGGAAGAAGTGAAATTGCAGAAGGAATCAAAGCAAGGAAAATCAGTTCATCAGAGACCTCACTGCCTTTCCCCTCGGAATAATACAGCACTGAAATCTGCATAGAAAGCAAGCAGCTTGGGACTATATTATGCCTTGCTCAGAATCCATGACTCTGATGTCTCCAAACCACTGTTCCTGCCACACCATATTTCAGAAGAGGAGAGAAATGCCAAGGGCTCCTTCAGGGAGTGAACACAAGAGGTCAATCCAAAGCATTCAATTATAAATTCTTTGGGGTGAAGTCATCCTGGTGGCTGCCCCTGGGCACTGCAGCGATGCTGAGTGCAGAAGCAGTTACGATCATGAACCACAGATGAGTATTTTGGCCGAGATGCTTTTATCAAAGCCACTTTCAAGCAAAGGAAGGCAGGCCCTGTGGTCACTAACATGACATCCCTTGGCCCTGCCAGCTTCAAAGGGAAGGATTTACCCTGCTGTCCTGAGGGATCTGCCACATCCACCTGATTTATGTCTGAACCCAGCATGTGCCAGCAGTAGCTAGATTTGCCCTGTCACAGCTTCAGCCCTGACCTGGCTGGAGGCTACGAACATCCCTCTGAGAGGCCTCATTTCGGATGTGGCTTTACCATTTTGGACACTATCACTGTGGTCTGGCAGCTCCTTATGATGCCACATCCAGGCCCCTTATCACTCCCACTAAAGCACACTGATTGAATCATGCCTCTAATTGCTTTCCTCATTGCACAGACATAAAAATTCCTCTCCGTAACAGAGATGAACTATTTCAGCCTGCACACCTCTAGCTCTCCGTTAAACTTCCTCCAGCAGCTACAGCAGCTCCCCTGCTGCCTGCTCCCCTCTGAGCTGCACCTCACTGCTGATCCTCAGCCTCCTCTCTTTGTGCTTCCACCTGCCACCCTTCGTCCCCGTTTTTGGGGACCTGTGGGGTCGGCTTCCTCCCTCGGGCTGCCCTCCGGTGGCCGCATGGGAAAAATGCAGCGTCAGCTCTTGCTGCAGGGCACCAGAAGGGAAAATCCCCCCTTCTCTCCAGCCCATGCAGCTTCCACAGCTGTCTTTTCCCTCTGAAAAATAAATGCTTCTCTCTTCTATACAATCTTTGGCTGCCAGTATGTGCTGGTTAGCTAGAAGCATTGCAAAGCACAGAACATGGAATTGTCTTACTCTTCTGCCCGGCCCATCACAACCAGTAGGGAAGGGAGATGAACTAGGGAGATGCATATATGATGCTCAGAGAGATCATCTCTAATCCCAGAGGAGCTCTGAAGGCCACGAGGGGGTTTAAATTTGGTACCCTGGCCTTCTGGGGGGCAGTTTTCTTGCACCCCCTTGATTCAGGGGTATCTCACTGCTGCAGAGCAGTTCCTCTCCGTAACAGAGATGAACTATTTCAGCCTGCACGCCTCTAGCTCTCCATTAAACTTCCTTCAGCAGCTACAGCAGCTCCCCTGCTGCCTGCTCCCCTCTGAGCTGCACCTCACTGCTGATCCTCAGCCTCCTCTCTTTGTGCTTCCACCTGCCACCCTTCGTCCCCGTTTTTCGTCCCCCCAAGGCTGGTCGGTGACACACTCATACCCTTCTAACCCTTGTTCTCCTCATGCAATACATTCATGCTGTCATCCAGGCCCAAGCAGCTCCTGGGACTGTTCATAGCATCACTGAGCTACTGTCCAAAATGCCAGCTGGAGCTCATTACTGACACTGCCCAACCCAAGTTGTTCCTGCTGGGGTTGCTGGAAGTTTCTGGGCAGAACCTCAGGTTGAATAGATGGCACCGAGCCACCATCTTGATAACTGTCCATGGAAATAGCTGTTTCCCTTCTGGAGTCAAACCCATCTTCCCCTCAGGCCTCTCTGCTGGAAGTGGGACAGCCATTATCAAACCCAGCTGAGCAGCCACATGGCTCTGCACTTGCCTGAACCTCCTGAAGGTCATGGTTTTGCAAAAAGAGAGGGAAAAAACCGTGAACCACAGATTATTTAAATACTGGAAAACTACTTTGAATCAGGAAGGGGGGCATACAGAAGGCCTCTGCGACTTTCCCTGCTGCTCACTGTGATGCTCTATGCAATGCTGTGTCAGCCCATTGCTGGAGGGAACCACACGAGCAGTGAAGAAGCTGCTATTGGAGAAATTGTCATCTCCACAAGCAAGTGAAGGCCATTATGAAGAGGGCCAAACTCCATGAGATGTTGCCTAATAT
Source organism: Tetrao urogallus (assembly GCF_951394365.1). NCBI lineage: Eukaryota > Metazoa > Chordata > Aves > Galliformes > Phasianidae > Tetrao > Tetrao urogallus. The sequence goes on along the minus strand of NC_136832.1, from coordinate 4,371,559 downwards.
AGCTCTTTTCAGAAGTCAGTGCTATCTCACAGCTTGAAAGGGTTCATGATGTGCAAGTCCAGAACGTGACAGGTTTTTCTTGTTTGGCCATTTGTAGCTTTCTTCCTGTTCTTCATATCTCCATCTGCTACTGCTGGGTTGGCTGCCAAAGACTGCTTCTGTCCTAAAGACCAGCTCCTGGGAGCAGCCACAAAGACACTAGCAGGTCCTGCAGAAGGCTGTGCCATGTTGGGAAGGAGAGGAGCCGCACGTAAGGGGAGATGAAAGACCGTGGAGTTTTCATCCATCAGAGAACACCACGACAACAGTTAGGTGTGATTGGCAGAAAAGACAGATCTGGAGAAATCCCAGAGGAGTTCACTCAGAAACCCAGTGCTATTTTGAGGCCACATTTGATGTGTCAGAGCATAGGTAACAGGCACTGTTCTTATGGAGATGAGGTTGCATGCTGGTGACTAAGCCCACCAGCCCACCAGATGTGAGGCTAAATCAGACACTGCTTAGGGCTGGTGTCCCATTTAATCACCATCTTGAAGAACAGATTGGGTACAGATCCAAGAAACCTGGTGGACAGGAATCAAGGTCTGAGTCCCGCTCCCAGCTCAGCCACCAAGCTAGGAGGTGAATGTGGGCAACTCAGTCCTCCATGCTGTGGCTGTTCTCCCTTCTGCAAAGTGTCTTGGTCCAAGAAATTTTAGTGCTATATGTGTTTGTGCAGCATCTATCAACAGGCTCTGAATTGCTTTTTCCAATGGTGAAGCCACCCTAAAATACTTCAGTAGTAAGTTGCTCGAAGAACAGCATCCAATTACAGAAAAGAAAAGGATGGGTGACATCTGCCATTGATTCTTTAGGAGGAGGATAGGAGGAAGATGGCACCTACTGTCATATCCCAGAATATAAGCAGAGATTTCTCCCAGAGCTGCTGTTTCTGCTGCAAGGCATGGGCTGACCCTGCTGTCAACTCCAGCACTGCACAGGAGGAGGGGACATATTCTAATGTCTGGGCAGGAGATGCCAAGGTTTCTTGGTGCTGAGCTGCCTGCCCTTCCCAGCAGGCTCAGCTTGTCACATTAGATTCACTCTGATGTCACTCATTTGACTGAAGTGGCTCAATTCCTCCCAACGTACAGGGTGGGACGACAGAGCTTGCTGATGAAGCCAATGTGTCTGTTAGCAGGAAGGACAGCCAGCAACAAACCAAGAGTATCTTTACTCAGCACCATTTCTGAAGGGCACAGCTTGGGTGCATATATAGATCAAGCTAGCTGAGGACCTTTTCCCCAGGAAGGCTTCATATCCCTCTGGCAAGTCAGGATCCAAGGAGAGGACCTAGAACTGAAGACCTGGACCTTTGAAAATGCTCCAGCAGTTTGGTTATCCAGTTCCTAGCAAAGGTCAAAGAAGATGTACCAACATCTCTTCCTAAGAGTGTTCCAAGGCCCCATGCTTGACTGGCCCTTGTTCCCCATCTGTCCATCTCCCCGTACCTTGTCTGCTGCACACCGGCATTGTGGTGACTCATTCACGCCTGCTGGCTCCCTGCAGTAATTACCAGCAGAGCTTTCTGTCCTCACAGCTCTTGAGGTGGGCTCACGCTGTGATAAATAAGCTGCTTAGCAGCATGGAAAGAAATGGTATTTAAAGTTTAATATCTTTTTTTAGCACCTTTTCAAAGGATGCTGATTTTGTGATCTGTTCGGGAAGATGCAGTAGGTTTTGTTTGGGGAGAGGTGCAGGCAGTAGAAGGGGGGAATGTGTGTGTGTGTGGCATGGCAGAGCCAGGACGTGTCTCTTCTGTCTCACCTCTCTGACTCTCATAGAAGCAACTGGTACCCTCATTACACAGTTTAATTTCAGTCTGGCAGCTTAATTTGGCGTTGCAGCTTTAGCCATATCAGTGCTTTGCACCCATGCCCCCATCCAGTTCCTTTCTCAGGAGTAGAGAAAAATAACTATGACCCAGAAGCAGTAGGCAGAATTTGCTACCCAATTTCCCAGGCGACTCTCTGGTCCCTGCTGTGGAGTGACGTGACACAGTCTGTAGATCTCTGCTTTTCAGGCTGAGCATCCTGAGCTCATGCTGTAGTGCAGAAGCTCAGCTTTGTGCAGCTGCTGATGTTTCTCTCCATAAACCCTGCTCAAATTTTGGCATTTACTTTCCCAGCCCTAAATCCTGTAGGAAGGTGGGGGGAAATGAATTAAGAAGCTCCTTTTCTCAGCCATGCGCTCACTCATAAGGCTTAGACTACCCATGACATTTTCTGTCCAGGTGCTGCAGGCAAGGATGGCAACTCACTATGAATCTCAGCCAGTGCTTAGCTTTCTCCCAGTCTTCAGGAGGGAGATTTACATCATTTTATGTCAAACCAATCACGGTGCTCTGGGAAGGTTGTTCACTGTCTTCACACTTCAGATGGAGAGGCTGAGATGTGGAGGAACTGGTGCAGCCCCTTGCCCAAAGTAGCCCCCAAGTCTGAAGCAGAACATCCATCCAACTTAGACATCTTGCTTTAATCTCTAATCAATATTGTATCTTTTGGGATGGCAATGGGGCACAAGACATTCATCCTAAGCCAGGCTGGTTGAGGTTCAAAAGCAGTAAGAAAAATTCTCAAGCCAAACTACCACATGCTCTTGGATGACTTTTACGGTCCCTTCCAACATAAGCCATTCTCTCCCAAATTCAAGCATCCCAAGGAAGATGCAAGGAGAGAACTGCTGGCCAGCAGGCGTGCATGAGCAATGAGACAGTGGTGGGCACCACCCAAAGTCACCTAGGCCTGGTGAGGCAGTAGCCAGCATTAGGCAAAAGGAGTTGCTGCCACTGCTGTGAAATAATCTTTCAGTTTTCACAGCTACAGGAAGGCTGGCAGATTCCAAACAAGCTCTCTAAATTCAAAGCCCTCTGCATAGAGTTACCAAGAACCTGTGAGCATTCCAAAGGCTTGTACTGCTTTGAGTAACAATTTACAACAACAAAAGCCTCATTTAAGACAGGGACCCCTGTGGGAATGTTCCTATTCAGTTCTCTTTTCTGTGGGTAGTTGCAGGAAGATGACATTTAAGTTGTTTTACAAAAGTGGCAAGGAAAAAAATAAATAAAAGGGGAGAAGGAGAAAAATAAAGAGAGGGTAAGATGGTATGGTTGGATAAGGTAAAGAAAAAGAAAGTCTGGTTATGTTCTCCAGAATACAGGGAGTTTACAAATAACTGGAGGAAAGTTTGAACTGCATAGCAATCGTGGATCATATCAGGGTGATACCAGCTGTGTGTACTGAGGACTGTGGAAGCAAGGCATGGAAGAAGGAAAGCTTCCCTACACACAAGAACACAGCTGATTCCTAGAGCTGATGGGCAGATATCAGGTGTGGGTGGGAGGCAGACTTCAGACACAGCTGCCCATCATCTTGACATAAACTGGAGAGCCCGACTGCCTGAATACCTCTGCCAGTGGCTAAAGAGGTGAAGCTGTGTGTGGTTAGTGCTAAAGAGCTTCAAACGTCTTCTAGCATCCTGTATACAATGAAGACCAGGATCTAAAGGTTGGTGGTATCCCCCCTCAAACAGGCTGGGCAAATCCCACTGGGATGAAGAACTACATTCACCCTGCTTTGCATGTAGGCAGTGAACCCTCTTGTATTCTGTAGCTTTTCAGAGATTTACTACCCATTATAGTGGTTTAAATGTGTTCAGTGTAATTGAACTCAAGGGGAAATACAAGCATTTAATGTCTCATGATTTCCAAAATATGTAAAAAAGTACCTTTTTCTCCTCTGCTCTGTAGTAGTCCTGCCTGTGGTGACAGGTTTGAGGAACCCATAGCTGAGGCTTCATCCACTGAACTGAGCACCTGCACGTGTGTGTGCGTGCAAAATCATTATAATGATCCCTAGCGGAAGGGCAAGTGGGAGAGGAAGGGTGGGTGACAAGTGGGGCATGTTCCTGCGATGCAGAGATAATTAGCCCTGCAATGGTAATGGCAAGCTGGCTGTCAGCCTCTAACAAAGTGTGCAAGAGATGAAGTGACACCCTGACAGGTCCCGCCGACGTCCTGCACTGCCCTGCCTCTGCCACGCAAATGATTACAGCCTTCCTACTGACATCCAAACTAAATTGGAGGTAATGACTTTCCTGAGGGGCTTGGAATAGGAATGGCACGAGGGAGCCTTGCAGCTTTACACCTCGCTTGGGACATCCTCTCTATTTTGCTCTCTTCCCCACAAGGTCACAACATTTTCCCATGGGGGTAATCACATGGGTGTGCTGAGGTTCTGTCCTCCCTGTCCTTATCTATCCACCTATGCCAGCACAACTGGGTACTGAACAGGGTAGAGGTGGAGACCTCTCAGCATCAACCTGGCTTTGGCTTTCCTCCTTTTCCTCTCCCTCCCATATCTCTTGTTCTCCTCTACAGAAGTAAGGGGCCCACGTTATGTGCTGACACAAGGATCAGCAAAAGAATGATATAAAGCACTCCTGTAGCTCTTACTGCAACAGCCTGGTTAATTTCAGGTCTTCTTAAAGCTGAATCTTGCATCACAAAGGGTACGTTCCCTTGCAAGAACAAAATGATGACAATCTCTGTAGGTATCTACCAGGCTGCATTCCTGCTGAAATGATTTAGTGCAGATGAAGTATTGTGTTACTGATAGCAGCGTGCTCAAATCTAAATCCAGATGGGTTGTTGTGAACTTCTCGGGTCTCTCATTTTGCAATAAAGTCGCATTGTTATCACATTGCATAGCTCATGGTTTAAACTTGCATTGTAATGGCCACACTAGGAACTGCATTTATTGTGACTGTATGAAAGGATAGAGAGAGAGAGAGAGAGAGCTTGAAACTTGTTGGCTGGAAAGAGTTACAAGCACACACAGCTTGTAAGCACCTCCTCATCATATTCAAGTTTGTCATATCTGAATAAATATGCTTGGAAATTGTCCATCACGAGGGAAAACAGTCATCTCAAGGGTACTGCTGAAAGCATGTGTCAAAGGTAAGGCTGTGGGCATGTAAATTGATTGAGAGTACTTAATTGGCACTGTTTTCTTTAGCACACTGATGTCATTCCAGAACAACCCAACCCCCAGCACGTTAACAGCAGGTTATATTCTGAGCCTATTTACTTCACAAGGTTATTTCCTTTGACTCCAATGGTTTAACCACTTCTGTACTGAAGTAGACGGGGGTCAGAGTTAGATATCTTCCATTTATATTGAATTTATATATATATATATTTCTTGCATTTGTTAAAGGAAAATGCAGCTCACTTCCAGAATAGAAGATAATGGAAAATGCATCTGCATTCCCGTGACGCTCCCGAGCACAGCTCAGAGCCGGCTCTGACGGATGTCAGTACACGTACTGACAGACCAAACTTCCCTATTTATAGGCAAAATACCCCAATGACGGAACAGCTTTCGTTCCTAAATGAATCAGAGAGCTATTTTACACCCCAAAACCACAGCCCTTCAATGCCTGCTTGAGAGAAGCAAGCTCAATTGCTTTCCTGGATTATCCCTCATCTTTTTCTAATCCTTGCAGAAGACCTCTTATCTCAATGGCTAGCAGTATTTAGAAAACATTTCTCTTTCTTTAGTGATTGCCCTGTTTAGGTACTACCGATTAGTAGCCTGACAAGAATCTGGAGACAAAACCCTGCCTTACTTTCTTTGTCCCACAAAGGCTGTTGTTCAGAGACCCAGTCGTGTTCTTCTCCCAGCTGTTACCCCAGCTATTATCTGCTGCTCATCACCGGCAAAGCCCTAAATTCTTCAGGTCCTTTTTGACTCCATTAACCCTTTGTTTGCCTAACTGGGGAAGAGTCTCATAAATTACTGCAGTCACTGCAAGAAATTTTCCCTTATTTATTGCCGTAATTACCCTAATTCAAGCTCTTATTTCTGTTCAGCTTGAACGGTTATATACACGTAAGTTTTTCATGCGAGCTGTCTTTCAGGAATGCCTTTCAGTGAAGTGACTGCCATAGTGAGTTCCCTTTCTCCCCATAGGCACCATGTGGGAGACTCAGAGCAATAATACCTGCTAAGACCCATAGCCAGGACCTGAACTGCTGCACTTTCAGGTGCTTTTTCCCCATTAGTGCAGATAACAGAAATTCAGTTCTGCTCCGAGCTCCCTGTCTGAATAATATTATTTTATTGTGGCAGCTAAAGGACCCAACTGAGAACGGGCTCCATTTTGTGCTTCGTGATGCACAAAGATAGTAAGGGCTTCTCTTGTCCCGAGAGCTTGCATTTCAGAGCCACAATCCTTCACATCACGTTTTGCTATGACCTGCTCTTTCTTTCTTAAGACAGTGGAGCAGTCAGTGTCGCATCATTTCTATCTACTCAAATAATGAAGTAATCACTCCATTGGCCAATTAATCCATGCCTTTCCAAAGGCTCTGCCACAGAGCTGTTGCCAGCAAAAAGGCCTTTCAGGAGTTAATTTGGGTAACATTTGCTTTGTGTTGTTGCAGTAGAAAGTGGTCTCTGAAGGAACATAGGTGTGCCCAAAGTGATCACAGTTCTGGAATTGTGATGTTGCCATTGTAGGCCAATTTCTTTCTGGAGAAAGGACTAACAGTCTGTAGAAACAGCCATCAATAGTCAACAGACATTTAAGAGTATTGGTACAAACGCCCAAATAAAAGCCTTGTTTTGCAGCATGAATTTGAAGTTCTCGTAGCATTCTGCCTTCACAATTTCTGGTATCTAGCAATGGTTTCTGACCACAAATTCCACCTTGCACAAAAACTTCAGCTAAATTACATTTAATTGAAAAACCTGGGATTAAACAAATGGCTGCTTTGATTGAAAAACAGCTTTGGTCCAGTTGCACTGACCTCCTTGAGCATCTTTTTAAGTTCCCTCTGTAGAAGCTTTGCTGGTGGCCCATGAGGAACTTCGGGTAAATGTTCCCTCATTGTCAAGCACATATCTCACACACTGTAGACTCAGCCAGTGGCTAAGTGGGAATCTCTGTTTATTGGGTCTATGTGCATCAAATGCCTGGCTACCAGCTGGCAGAGGCAATGGCCTTTGCACTGCCGCTTTGGCAGAGGACTTCTATGACTGCCATCTGTTGGCTTCCAGAATCACATTTTCTAGATAAACTCAGCCTCCCAGTGGGAAATATGGCTTCTCATGATGAGTGTACATAAAATGTCCTTCCAGCTTCGGTGGGATCCTCAGCAACCTGCTGGATCATAACCAAATTGAAGCCATCCTTTTACAACGGATGTAATTCTTCACCTTGCATCTCCTGTAAGAATGCACTCATCTTTTCTACCTTGCTACCTAAGATCTGTATTTAAAAAGACAGAAAACAAATGAATTTTTTGTCTTTGTGAGTTTTGTTTTGCTTTTCTTTTTCCCCATTGGTGATGGTTTATGTTTAATCACACTTTCATCAGAACGTGAATTTCTCTTCGGATTTCTCTCTGGCTACAGTGGCTGATTCTGGCTCAGAAAGAGACCTCAGGCTTCTGATCCTAATGGACTCTCCTGTTTTGTCCAGACGTGGCTGCTCTTCCTAGTTCCCTGAAAGGCTTTAAGGCACACAGAGAAAAAACTGCATTTGTATATGTTTATGTTGGCAATATGTATATATATATTCCCAGAGGTTTTAGATTAATGCTTTTTAAAAGAAGAATTCCTATTGGAGAAAAAAAAAATAAATGTAATAAACCATGAATTTTCTTCTGAACTGTTGTCAGGAAAAGCTATTTGGGTTCCCTGGGTGCTAAAGAATATCGTGTTCATGTCATCCACAGAAGGCAGACAGAACTTTCTGCGAAATTCTTCCAATAAATAAATAGCTTATGAATATAATATTTGCTACAGAGAGTTGCATATTTCCCCTAAAATTTGGATAGCAGAGTTCAAAACGTGAGGTGATGGCTATCACCAGTGGAATCCACACTGTCTTTTCTGACATAACCATTTCTGACAGATTGATTAATAATTATAAGACCGGTACTCACGGCAACGGAATCATAACAGAACAGGTACATCAGTTCATAAATAATGCTATTCCCAACTTCTCTCTGTTAAAATAGGTAATATTCATCCCCTTTAAAAAGCAAATATTTGGGGAAAAAAAGCAGCGTCTGACTGTTTCACATACCTTAACCAAAGTAGTGTTTATATTCCTTCCTTCCTTCCCTCTTCCTTTCAAAACTACGCTCTCAGAATTTAAAAACAACTCCAAATATCTCTTAGGAAACACTGCAAAACAGAAGTTCATTACAAGACTGTGGTTTCTACACGTTCTCAAGGGCCAAAAAACTCTGGGGGCCTAAGATCAAATCCTAAACTGGACATGCTGAACAAAGCACCTGGAGCATTTCCTCTGAACCACCAACTCCCCCAGGACTGCTGGGTTCGTGTGTTGACTTCTCATAACGGAGCTTCCCAGCTTTCTTCCAAAGCAAGCTGCCTGTGTAACTGAAGAACCAGGAATTACTGATACTAGAAACTTGGCTCCAGCGCCCCAGGGCTAAACAAGCTCAAATTTGTGTTTTACCAGTCCAAAGAGACATTTCATGAGTTTCAGCCAGCATCACAAACACGCTGGGAAGGAAATGTGATCTTGGCCACCCCTGTTGTCAGCGCTGAGAGTCTGAGCACTGCAGCAGAGTGGGGAAGCCCTTGAGTTCTATGAAAAACAACTATAGAAATGTTATGGGGTTTTTGTTTGTTTGTTTGTTTTTCCTCTTGTTTTGTTTTCTGTACTGTTTTTAATCGTACTATTCTTCCAAAGATTAAACACTGCAGATTATGCTCATTAAGATGTATGGAGCTGTTTGTTGTGAGCAGGGACGTTAAGAAGCCAGGCTCTGAATCAACAAGTTGCTTAACTTTACAACTATGTAATCGTAAGAGCAAATGAAAATCCTGTTGACTTCAGCGTTTGCTTAATGCTTTGTTCAACCGCAGCCTTAGTCCAGTTAGCAAACTTGTCATGAACTGATCCTAATTCATACGAATGGGTTTATTATTTGTAAGTATTCACCAAATAGGATGAACAAATAATTTTTTGACCTATCGGCTTTTACTGTTTGCTTTAGAATGTTTGCCAGTAATTCATTATTCATTACGATTGGTCAAGTGCAACACATGATGCTTGTGGACACAAAGGGGAGGTGAGGGAGGAAAAAGAATAATGAATAATGAATGCTGCACTTCCTGGTCTGAAACTTCATGCCAAAGCGGGTGAAACATGGCAAAATTGCAAACATTTTAGAAATTCTCAGTTGTTGCCTGGATGCTCATTGAAAGAAATCAGAAGACTTCAAGTATCACTGTTTGCTCAATTTTAAAGGATATTTTAATATACTCAGATATTCAAAAGAAGTAAGTGCCAAAAAATGCCAGTGGACATCCAGTAGGACTTACAAATGTTCTTAAGCTTGTAGAATGTATACAGTGCAGCATAAGAAGTCCGAAATTCCCACTTGGTATTTATCTGCATCCTAGAAGTGATCTCCAGAGGTTCCTTCCAGCCTCAACCATTCTGTGATTCTTTGAAAATCCACTGTTCAATCCCACCCAGTGTTCTCAGCATGAGGCCATAGACAAATCTGAATCATTACTTATGAAACAAAATGCTTAGGAGCATTCCTGACCCTGAAGCACCTGCTTGAATCCCGCTGGAGGATGAAGTTATACTGAGGAGGTGTTGTGATCTCAGTGTGGGGAGAAAAGAGCAAGGAAGCTCTGGGGAGGAGTTGCTGGGATCTTTCCAGGGTCGCTCAGTTCCCTGAAGGCTGTAGAGGTGACTTCTTTAGGAGGCAATAGATCTGGTTGGAGGCAAAGGTTTTATTTGATTGTTTTTCAATCAGAAGTAAAAACTGTTTTGTTTTTTTTTTAAATAAAAACAAACAAAAAAAGTGAACAGGTTTTTTCTCGCATTTTAGCTGAAAGGCTTTTGGTTTGAGCAAATTAATAAGCACTATGGAAATGGTGATTTTCTGTAGAAAGCAGGAAAATGTGTTCAACGTGTTCAGCTGAAAATGCCATTTCTATTCGCTGAAAACCTTCCGCTGAAACTTTTGGAGAAGGTTGGCGAGGTTTTGTTGCTAGGATTTTGCACTTGGGGTGGCACTGAGGGCATGGTGCTTTGGGTTTAGCTCGCGAAGCACGGCTGAGTCATTTCCACTTAGAAGAAAACAACCCCCATCCTTCTCTCTGCAGAAAATTCCCCGCGTCTCACTGGAGAAGTTTCCTCCCCTTTGCACGGTGAGATGCTCTGAGCAGACCTTGTCCTGCACAAGGGATGTCTGACCCCTTTGGAACACAGCATTTCCCGTCTCTCCCTCCTGTTTCTGATGCAGGTCTCCCTGAGATGATGCCATCTGTGTGCAGGAACCAAGCATCAGAAGCGATGGATTTACGAGCTCGCCACCAGCCGCAGTGCCCCGCTCATTAGACACAATTTGCATGCTGAACATCAGCATGACAGCCCTAGCGAGGGATTTGTTTAGCTAATTTGGAGTAATGGAGAAGAGAAATTAATCACTTTAACACTGATACTCCCTGGCACAGGGAGGCTGGTAGTCATCCCCTCACCTGTCAGCGAGGCACCCCCTCTTCTCCCCCAATTTCAGTGCTGTTTGCCCACCAAAAAGAGCCCAGACAGGTAATAACGGGGCTGCAGTGCTGCCAGCATGGACACAAACAAGGCAGCTCCTGAGCACTTACAGCAAGGTTAAAGCAAACAGGATTATCTGCTCGAAGCACTTGAGAGTGCTGATGCTCTCAAACCAAAGGACGAGGACAGAAGCTGCACTCAGCTGTCCTCCAATGCAGTGCTTCAGCTGGGGAGAACCTGAGCCCAAGCACAGCTCGAGCAATGATTTATGGAGGGAATAGTGCTGGAGTGGAGGAATCCTGAAACACTGCTCTCCAGGTGTTTTGTCCTGGGTTGCACAGGTTGGGCTCAGGGGACTGTGGAAGAAAGTTGGAAATTGCTTCAGCTTCAGTTCTGTTTCCCCCCCCCCCCTTTTTTTTTTTTTTTTTTTTGTGCCTTTCAACTTTTGGCTTGCATGCTTTTATCTAGAAAAAAATTTATAGTAAAACATTCAGCTAAGCTGCAAACAGAAAAAAACATTCCTTTTACCAGAAACAAATCTCCAGTTTTTAAATCTATGTATTTACCATTCCCATGTACTTCAAGTAGATGCCCTGTTCAAATAAATGAAGATACAAGCTCATGACAGCTGTGATATGAATAGAATCCATATTATGAACTCAAACCTGAGTTATTATAATCCATTATTTAACATTTGTGATCACTCTGCTCTCAGGTGCTGCCATGCATGGCAGTGCTCCTTTTCCAGTGCTCTTGCCTACAAGCCCAGCATGGGTGTTGCTCCCTGGACAGACTTTCATGGCACATTCAGTTTCCATGCACTGCTCACCAGTCCTCATCTGGAAGAGGCAAGGCTGATGCCATATGTTGTCCCTTTTCTGCAACCCAGAATATGGGCACAGGCTGCTTTTTGTGGAGTTCCTCTGCTGTAGGACTTCCAGCCATAGAAAAGCATTAGAAACCCACATATCATCATTTATAGGCGCAATCCAAAACTCATCTCCTTTTATGGGCCCTAGCTTAATAATTGTGGCTGCAGAATGGCCATCAGTATTATTCCCAGAATAAGAACTACTGAACTTAAACAAGTGTAATGCAATAAGGGAGAGATGGAAGTACCAAAGCTTTTATGTACAGAAATGATGCCAGACTGTAAAAATGTGAGTGCTGTAAAATAATGTCCTTAATTATATACATGGGAAGGAGGGTTTCAGAGCAGATGTCTAAAGACAGGCACTCAAACCACAGAACAGGCAGTGAACTCTAGGGAAGAAAAATGAGAAGATGTTAAGAAATGGATGACAGGGATCGTGTTGGTTTTCCTTAGATACATACATGTGTGTACATCCAGAATTGGGTGCTTTATTACAATCAGTGTAAGGGATAGGAAGACTAAAAATACATATTTGATACTATCTCCAGTAGAGCCCCCCCCAAAAAGAGAAATTACATTACTGGATGCTTTTTCTATGAGTTCAGAGGGATTTCTATCACGTCCCAAGAAAGGTATTTCTGGCCAAGGCTTCTCAGTAATTGGAGATGTGTGGGGAGTTTCACCCAGCACTTAATCAGAACAATTGCCATCTTTCTAGAAGATTATCCTAATGTTGAGATTTCTTTCTTTAATGTTTTATAATAAAGGCCCAGAAATAAAAGCTGCAGTGTGGTTGCAATAGAACATACATTAGCATATTTGCAGAGTTTTTTGATCATTTCTGCATGCATTAGAATGAAATATTCTGGAAAAATTAAACATTATATGCAAATGAGTGCAACAAAACTACATTTTGAATAATAATAATTCATTATCCCACTATAATATATGTAAGTGGCTTCCTCTTTTTTTTTTTTTTTTTAAGGGGGGGGAATGCACTGTAGACATTAATTCAGCACAGCAGAAGTTTACAGAGGAGATCCACTGAAATTAGAATAGAACACATTCTTCATTTGCATAAATCCCAGAATCCCTCCTGCCAAACCCCTCCAGCTATTAATAGGTGATATGAATGTCACTCGATGCTCATTTGTAATAGTGTTGCTGTAATATAATGCGTATTTAGGACAGATTTTAAAAATCATTGTAATTAACAAAGCACACCATTACCAGCAAGTGTTTATTTGTGTTATAGGATAAAGATGTTGCATTAGGAAACAATTACAACTCGAGGTGTTGAATTACCCCCTTTGGAAGCGTTGCTCCCTTTTAGTGCATGCAATACTTTTCCACAGGCTACTTGCATGGGAAAAATGATTTAAAAGAATGGCACTTCTGTGCATTTGCAATGATAACAATCATTCATGTCCCAGGCCGTGTCTGTATGACACGCATTTATGTTTCAACCCAGGGCTGTCTGCGTTTGAAAGCGTTTTTCACCCCTCAGAGTTCTGAATGGGGAAGTGGAGTTAGGGAAATGTGAGAGCAGGAGCTCTGAAACACCTTCACAGCCCTTAAATGCACATTGATGGGCGCAGTTGCTGTGCTGTGTTCAGGTTTGTTTTGGATTCCATCTTTCATAGAAGTATAGAATCACCAGGGTTGGAAAAGACCTCCCAGATCCCCACCATGACCCTCAGTGCTACATCTCCATGGTTCATGATCACCTCCATGGATGGTGACTCCACTGTTCCCTGGGCAGCTGTGACAGTGCAGCGCTGCTCTTCTGGAGAAGAAATTTCTCCTAATATCCAACCTGAACCTCCCCTGGTGCAACTTAAGGCCATCACCTCTCATCCAATCACTGTTCCCTGGATGCAGAGGCCGACCCCCAGCTCACCAGAACTCCTTTCAGGGATTGCAGGGAGCAATGATGTCTCCCCCGGATCTCCTCCAGACTGAACAATCCCTGTTCCCTCAGCTTCTCCCCATCACATTTGTGCTCCAGACCCCTCACAGCTTTGTTGCCCATCTCTGGACGCATTCCAGGTCCTCAATCTCTTTCTTATAGTGAGGGGACCATCACTGAACACAGCATTCCCCACCACTGCTGAGTACAGAGGGATAATCACCACACTTACTCCAGCATAACGAAATGCCTCAAGATTTGGCCACACGTTAAGTTCTTTTAAATTCCTCCTATTGCACTGATGTCCCATGTCCCACCCTGGGCACAGCCCCGGCCCCAGCTGGGCAGTGCAAGGATAAAATCCATTCCAGAAGCAGCAGAGCTGCAGGCAAGGAAGAAGTGATATTCTCACATCTTTCATACCAGTGGATTTATTCATCCAAATCTGAATTTTTAATGCAAATCTCTTTAATTTTTCAGTTTTTCAAACATTTCTACCTCTTCCCTGATAAAACTGGTTATATCCCACCTACAGTGCAGGACTGATAGAGGCGGACACAGCCAGAGATGTAACAGTTTCCAGGCTCCATTCAGGACCAGATTTCAGTTCAGATTTTAACTAACTAAGATGATAATAAAATACAGTGCCTTCTTTTCTTCCACTCCTTCTCTCTTTTTCTTTCTCTCCCCTGCAATGTCTCAACAAAACGGAAAAACAATCTTACACATTTTCCAGAGGGAAAAAAAGAATAAAAGCAACGTTTTGATATTTTTTTTTTGTCAGAGAAGCCTAACCAAATTTGATAGAGTTACATCTGTTTGGAGAATACAGAAGAAAATAACAGGAAAAGGAAAAGACAAATGGAAGATCTCCCAGTGCTGCCTGAGCACTGCTGAGAACAGAGACTTGTTGATCCTTGGGCTTTCTGGTTGCCCGAGGAAAAGAAATAATTAAAAACATTAAGCGAACAAAACACTCTCTGCAAAAGAGAGCCAATGTCTACAGCTGAAAACCTACCCTCTTTTCTAAAGGCCTTCACAGATTAATCAGCAGCATTTTGCACCACCTCAATTATGTCGGAACCCCTGCTCTGCTTAGCATGGGCAGTCCTTATGCCTCAGCCTCAGCGCAGGGAGAGCAGTGTATTATACAAGACCGACAGCTTGATATGATCAAATCCATCTCAGTTATGCTCTTTCTTGGCTGAGCTGTGGCAATACTTTGTAACGGATGTTACAAGGAGCAATCATTGGAAAGTCACTCCGGGTCACCCGTGGGTTCAGATGTACTTTATCAGATTGATGCCACTCCTTTGCCTTGCCGCTTCCTCTAGCAGCTTTCTTGTTTTGATGCCTTCATCTGAGTTTCCCAGCGGAGATCAGCCACCCCCGGAAGGGCTGCAGGGAACACGTTCCTCTGTAGATGTGATCAGAGGAAGGAGCTTTGAGCTTGCCTGCTGTTTTCAGGGGAGCTCTTGGGAGCGGTGCTTTGGCCCTGTGCCCTCCCTGACAACCTGCAGGCTGCCCCCGATTTCCCAATGTGACTCAAGAAAAAATAAAATGAAATAAAAAATAATGATGAAGGAAGAAAATAGCAAAACAGGCTATTCCCTAGAAACCTGCTGTCGGAATTAGGCACGCAGGGTGCAAGGGGTAAGTGCAACTCACATCGAGCAGTGCTGCTGCGCAGTATTTTGTTATTGCAGGCATTTTGTTTGCTATGACACCTCTGAGCTGTCTGTTTCTCTCCATGTTGGCTTTCTCTCCTTGGGGTGCTGTGCTCAATGTCCAGCCAGACCTGGCATTGCACCGGGACCATCAACTTCCAAGCCTTTGATTATCTGCATGCTATGCAGCCATGAAGCAAACCCCACCATGCCTCTGCACAAGGACTCCTGTACCTTCCTCCAACACATGCAGAAATTCAGTTGCATGTTTATAGATATGCACAAGCACCACTCACACCTGCAGCTCTGTGGACAAGAAGCAATGCAGCCTACACACACTTCCACAGCAGCACACCCACAGCCTCCCATATGCACTCCCCACTGCACTAGTTTTCCTCTGGCATGCAAAGTGCACACAGCTGCCTGTAAATAAACACACCAACATGGCACCAGCCTCAATGTCAGCTCCCTTCAGTCTTTCAGTTTAAATATAGGCATTGGCTCTGCTCCAGGAGGAGGTACAAGTGGTTTCAGCCTCAAACAAATTGTTATGAATCCCATTTGCAGCGTGAATACGCTTAGCGAATGTTTCTTTCTCTAATGAGACCAAAATAGCAATTAACAGGAGTCCTAATGCTATAATTCCTGGGAAATATGCACATCCATATTTTTATCCTTAAGACTATTCTCATCTGGCTTCAACTGTAGGAGCCATCTTGCCTGAACACACATGTCACACATCACTCCTGCACTTGCACCTTTCCACTGCACACTTGGGCATGGCTGGGTTGAGATGTGCAGTGAAGGATGCTGGCTTTGAATCAGAGCAGATCCGAGCTGTCATTGCTGGTAAATCCCAGCACTTCTACCCAGCACTGTCTTCTGGACAATGATGCAGAGGAAGAGTTTTCCTCCCACCTTCCTTGCTTGCTGCATTCAGGTTTCCCTATGTGAATTTTCCACTTTTTCCTCTTTCTAGTGTCTTTTTTTCCCTTCCCTACAGCCAATAGATTGGCTGATGAATAAAAAACCATCCAATTCAGACAGAGGGACATACCTTTGGGGAGAGCAGGAGGGAAAAAGAGGCATGATCAGCACTTATCAAATGAGCTCTTTTGTCCACCATGCATAAATGAATGGGTTCATCATGTCAACCATCCTTATTCCAAACATCACTTGAAATAGATGAGAATTACAAGGAAAGCAAATTGCTCACTGGTTTCCTGTTGCCATTCCTGGGCTTTGATGGGTCAGGGAATGGTCTTCTCTCCTTAGCTTATTAACATTTGTTTTGTCCTCTGAGGAGGTAAGCTATGCTGAGAATCTGTGTGGTGCCAGAGAAGTTAATATTCAATATTTTGTATGCCTGTTCCCAATTTTGTAGGGGAACTGACAATGACTGCTATGAGTAATGGCCCCTAGAAAGTTTTTGGTCAGATGCGTAACATTAGCACTGCTTTGGGATGCCCTTTCTTGTTTTGCATTCTTTGGGTAAGGGTAGCAAAGATCTTTAAATGGAAGGGAAATCTTCAGGAGACCATTTTCATTGACTTTTTGCAATGACCTTTTAAGGCCCCCACAAGTGTCAGGGCATTCAGTCCATAGAGTATCCTGGAAGGCCAAGTCAATAATATTATAGACTAATTTATTTAAAAAAAAAAAAAAAAAAAAAAAAAAAAAAAAGGTTCCTCAGGTGTGTGGAACTGTGGCTTTGGCATAAGAAGGGGAAAAAAGGGAAATAAATCCATGCAAAGCAGATATCTGAAGCAGCATGTCTGGAATAACAACAATTACAGCAGTAGCACATCAGCACAAGGCTGCTGGACATCTCTGGGTCCCGTAAGAATAGGGTTTTAGCTGCACTGGTTTCCAGTTGCCTGCTCTGTGAACTCATTTATCATTGCCAGACTGACTTTACTAATCATGCCTTTCATTATGCTTCTTCTCTCCCTCTTCACCAGTTCCCATCCCCACTGTATCTCCCAAGAATGGCTGATTTCCAAAGTGCCAGCGAGTGCCTGAGAGTTGTGTAATTGCAATATAATTAATGAATTAAAAGAATGAGATGTTTTAAGTGCTTTCAATATCCCAGTCCCTGTAATTATCTACAGAAAAAAAGTGTTCATTAACAGTCTCGGAGTGCAAGGCTGTGGCTCCTTGCTCTGACTGTTTCTTCCTCTGGTGGGGCTGGAGGTGGAGGTGGGAGCAGGGAAAAGGCTTTTGCAAATCTTTAGAAAGCTTTGCTCTGCCTTCTGACTGGGTTAGGGCAAGTCAAAAGTAGAGAGTCTGCAGAATATCAGGCAGTTTCCAGCAGATGTGGAGGCAGTGTGATTTGCCAGAGTAGAGGCACAGGGCCTGTTTCCTAAGCCTCTGCATGAACTGGGATGGCCATGTGAAAGTTAGCTGCAGAGCATTTATACCCTTCCCCATCCCATAGACTGAAATGGTGTTTGCCTCTGCCGGGATGGAACACGTTTGCATATGAATAATTATGCACTATTTCTCAAAGCATTGGTGTGAGCAAACACAGGGAGGGGAATGCCAGGTCTCACTTGTGCTGCTGGGGAAATATTCCACATTCCCTTCTGGTTTCTCAGTGGAGCTGGGGGGGCAAGCTCACATTAGCAGGTGTGCAGTGCCTTCATCAGGACCTGGTGGTGTGCATGAAGAGGCTGGTCTTACTCACATGGGTGCAAATCAAAAGCAATTCCTTTGATGTCGATGGAGTGGCCGACATAAGTGAGAGGCGAATGTGGCCTATTGGTGTTGAAAGCACTTAAGACATCTCTTGAGGGCACTCCCATGAGGGAACTCGCTCTGTGAGGCTGATTGACAGGGTACAGCTCTGCTCAGTGCTCTGTCCTTCCCAGTATCCTAAATTGTAAATTAACTCAGCTGAGATGCGTCTAACACATTCCCCATCCGAACCATTTTAGCTCTGTAGCTGGCTGCAGGCTCCATAAATTGTTTTCTGTTAAACTTTGGGAATAAATGGCCAGTTCATTTGAAAGGATTGAGCAAGCAGCTCACCAATATCAGCCCAGTGCTCAAGGAAGGGAAATGACGAAGGATGAGTTACAGGGTTATCTCTGCTGTTTAACAACCCCCCATGTTTCGATTACAATAAGCTCCTGCTGAAAAGGCAATATCCTCCAGCAGACAGGGGTTAAATATCCTGCAGCTCAGGAAGAAGCTGGAAAGGCAAAGGAACTACAGTAAGGGCAAATGTTAATGGAGATCTTTGCTGAGGAGAGAAAGCACTCAACAGCTGACAAGGTTAGGCCCTGGAGGGCAGGAGAGCCATGGCATCATCATCCAGAGGGACACTTGTCCACAGTGTGTTTGCTGCTCCTTGGATGTGGCATTCAGCATCCTTGAGCACCACCACCAAGGGAAGATCCATGATTGGATATGACTGAGCTTTTTGAGTTTAATGGGACAAAATTGACTGAAGAAACATAATTACAGCAAGAGCTGGTTCCTACCATTGTTTTCACATGGAAGTAGATAGAGTTCAACAGCCCAAGTCTTTGCAATACCAGCTGCACCTTTCAACCTCCAAGTAGAATCATAGGATCACAGGATCACAGAATCATCTGAGTTGGAAGGGACTTTTAAAGGCCACCTAGTCCAACTCCCTGCAATGAACAGGGACACCCACAGCTCCATCAGGTGCTCAGAGCCCCATCCAGCCTGACCTTGGGTGTCTCAACACTTCTCTGGGCAACCTGTGCCACTGCTTCACTACCCTTATCATCAAACACTTCTTCCTTAAATCCAGTCTAAATCTCCTCTCTTTCAGCTTGAAACCATTTCCCCTTTGTCCTCTCACTACAGACTCTTCTGTACCTTTCTTTCTTGTAGCCCCCATCAGCCATTTATTATGAGGGAAGTAAAACATTCCAGTGGAATAAGGGGAAAGCAGTTTCTTTGCTTTGCAAACCTGGCTTTTGTTTTGCCTTATGAAAGCCTCATCTTATCCTCAGGCAGTATGAGAAGCCAGAATTCTGAAAATGTTCACACAACTGAGCTCTGGAAAATACAATTTAAATAATTTTGAAATATTATGCTTTGATATGGGCATTTTCTAAAAAAACTACTTCAGTTTGTAACAGACAAGTCATTTTAAAGGGGAAATCTCGATGGTTTTGTTTCAAAGCGAGAAAATGGAAATTTTGGCAATCTTAAAAGGAATAATGTTTTTGCAACATGTAAAAAAGCCATGAAAACTGTCTCTTTACTGAAAATATTTTCATTTTTTGACAGTTTGCTATTTTTCACCCAAAAAGTGTTATTAGAAACATCTGAAAATAAACACGGAAGGAAAAAACTTCTCACGTTGGGAAAGACAGGTACATTTCTGCGCAATAAAATGAACTCCTTGATGTCTGCTGAGCACTGCTGTTAGTCTAAATCATGAGCAGGAAAGTCAGGGTCTATTGGTTTTTCTTCTTTACCCTATGAGGAGGCCAGGCCATATCACTGCTGGGAGTGTCTTGGAGCTACAAAAATTCAGCAAAGGCATTCTAAAGATATCATCAACATATATGCACACACCTATATATGCGTATGGTGTTGATGACTTGACAGTTGGACTGGAAGATCTTACTGGTCTTTTCCAACCTTAATGATTCTATGATTTTATGATAAACAGTAATATATGATGAGCATAGCAATCAACTGTGTCTAGCTGCGCAGATCATTCAGCTTCTCCTCCTCATTCTCACCCTGCTGGTAAGTCCAAGAGTTGCATTTATGGGATGATCCACATCCAATCTTTCATCCCTTTCTTGCACTGGAATTACACTTTGGTTCTCTGTCCTTGTGCTAGCCCTGAGCCCAGTGCCTCAGTGGTGGTGCTGGGTTGGATCTCTGGTAGCGATGAGCCATCTGCCCACAACGGTCCCTTGTGCAGCAGCAGCAGCAGCAACATAAGAAGAAGTCAAAGTCAGCTCTTCCGGCAGCATGTGGCGCGTGTCAGTAGGTGGCTTTCCATTGGACATTGGCTGCTCTTAAATTCCTCAGGCAGTCTAATGAGTTCTCAGGGCAGTGAGCCATGTCCTGAGAAGCCAGGACATCATCCAACAATTCCAATGTGCGTCAAAGAAGAGCTGCCTTTGGTTTCTTTCTTTCCTTCTTTCTTCAACTGTTGTTTTTATTGTAATGCCTGCAAGAAGAGCAGCTTGTGGCACAGGAAAAGTAGAGGATGATCCAGAAGAATTTAAAGCAGATGATGTTACAACATAAATTATCTTCTGTATCTAGTAACACTTGATTCTGGACTGGGAAGAAATACCAACCAGGACAGAACAACTTCTTTCTTCTGCCAGATTCAAGGCATACAGCTTTGAAGAATTATAACCAAGCCAGTACTTGGTTTCCTTATCTGAAGAATATAAATTATAGCACTTTGCTTTCTGACATTGTTCTCAGCAAGTGTAATTCATTAACTTTCCTGAAGTGCTTTTAAATCTCCCGTTTCAGGCACTACACAGGTATTCAAAAAAGAGTTCACAGAGCAAGCTAAAAACACTTAAAATGAAATTAAAATACTGTTGTTTCCAGATTATGATAAATCACACTCCAGAAAGTTCTGATGACAAGGGTACGAAAGCTTCTGTGTTTGTGGGGCTGCACTGTTTCTGACGGTCCTTCGGAGCCCAAAAATTCCAGCACATTTTTGGAATTTCACATTTTATGTCCCCATTGCATGGCTGGGAAAGGAAAAGAAAGCAGAGCAAATAACGTCCAGCCTCTCTTCCTCTGCCAGTCTCCAGCAAAACCACAAAAGACACTTGGAAACTCAGCACTCTTTCTTTCAGAGATAAGTTCCCCATGGGCACAGGATGCTTCTGCCCTGGGGACCAGTGTGGGGCTGAGCTGTGCTGCATCCTCAGTGCCACCAGGGGAAGGGCCCAGTGACAAGCCTGCAGGGGATTTGCCAGGCTGATGCTGGTGCTGAAGGGTAGTCAAGCTGTCCTTTAATATGTGAGCTTGTCTGTCCCACTCTCTCTGTTCTCCCTGTGTTCAATAATGTAAATAAAGTCTTTAAGAAGCCCATTACTTTCATCTGCAGTTCTGAGAGAATCGTTCAGATTCTCCCCTGGCAGTTTTGTTTGTGCGTAATAATAATAATTAAAAAAAAAAAAAAAAAAAAGCCCTCTGGAAAAAAAAATAAAAAAGGAATAAGAGTAGTAGAAAATAAGGAAGGCAAGAATCTTTTTTAAGTTTTACCTTTCAAAGACATTTCCCCTGTTTGAAAGAGGGAAAAAAAAGGAAAGACCTTGCTGGTATCAAACACCTCTGCCTGCATTTGAAAGGCTGATGAAGGGCAGCATTTGGCTTTTCAGAGAGGGGTGCAAGCATCCCTTTGCTGGCTCTGTACTGGGCTCTGAGCACTGCTGGACCCGTCCCAGGCTGGTGCCTTTTTCTCCTTTCATACCGCTTCCCATCTGCCTTTCAAATCTTGGTAGGGATATCTTTTTTTTTTTTTTTTTGGTGGATCTTTGGTTAAATTCAAACTTTTAATGTTGCTGTGCCACTCCGCTAAACCTTCAGCTTGGGAACAAAGCCTCATATTGCTAAAACTACGCAGTGTTGAAATGTCTCTTCTAACATTCTCACTCGACCACTTTCTCATTAGGGTTTTAGAGAACCTTTTCACTTTGAACTGGGCTATTAATGCACGTGGGTTTTTTTTTCTTACTGATAAATTGAAGCAAAACGTTTTGTGAAAATAAGACACTCATCCAACTTCAGATTTGTTATTTGCTTGGGCGGTTTATTATTTTCTTTTAATATTTTTCCTCTGGGGAGAAATTGCAAACTCTTGTTCTTTTCATGCCATTTGGCCCCGTGTCAGGCTTAAGAACCCAGACGGACTTTGTAGAGCTGCTTTACCTGCTTATTTGCGTTAATAATTAATTTTTTAATATCACAAATGAAAACTGCCAACTCTTTTTAATTACAGTAAAAAACGTCCTCCTTCACTAGGTAGGTTACAGAAGTGCTCCTCATCACAACCACAGTCCAAATGCAATCAGTGGGAAATCCTCCATCAGCCCCTTGAGACCTTTCCATGCCACCGTTGGAGGACAAAAATTCATCAAATACTGCTCCTTCAGCTCAGTACTGTTCTCCTGCTCTTATCCACAACCCCCTTCTTTTTTCTCTGTCTAATCTTCATGTATTAAAAGTAATCATTTTAAGGTCAATTTTGTTCTGTTCCATTTTTTCCCTTGAAAATTGAACCAATCTCACTGTGGTCCTCACACAACACTGAGTTGTGCTCTCTGCTCTGCTCATCACCTTGGTCCCTTTTCCCTGTTTCCCAGAGGAGGAACCTATAAATATTTTATTGTCCAGCTTCATGAGTCATTCCTTGCCTTGATTGAATTTGACAACAAGTTAAAGAACAACAAGCAGATGCTGCTGCTGGAGCAGACAACAAGGTAGGCAAAGGATGGTTCATTGCCAGCTGGTTGGGCCTCCCCATCTCATTTGTTAGATCCCTTTGGAGTCCTGCTACTTAAAAGAGCAATATCTGCAAAACTGGTGAGACACTGTACCATCACCTCCATCTTTGAACACCTATTGGCATCATGCAAGCTGCCAGGAAATGGAGGTTTTCAAGAAGAGGGTAGATGTGGCACTGAGGAACATGGTTAACAGGCACAGTGGGGATGGGTTGGGGTTGCATCTGGTCATCTTAGAGGTCTTTTCCAGCCTTAATGGTTCTATGATTCTATGTAATACAGACTAAACCAAGCACAGGATTCAACCCCATTCCTGCTGGCTCATGCTGCCCACTGCCTGGGCTCCCAGCCCTTCCCTTTCTCTTGTGCATAACCTCCAGCACAATTATTCAAGTTTTAGGAGAAATAAGTCTGATTTATAATTAAAATGAATTGCTTGTTTTTTTTTTTTTTTTCTCCGTGTTCTATTGAAACAAAAATTTAACTCTGTTGAAACAAAAAGAACTCTGTTAAAACAAAAGCATGTCTCAGTAATGCTTCAATTTCCATCACATTTTCGACAGAAGAAAGCGTAAACAGATAGTTTGTCTTTTCATTGTGTGGAAGTGGGACTTTTTCTATTGGCTGTGGTGAAAATGTTCATTTTGGTGACATTGCTGAAGTCGCACTCTTTAAACACATGGCTTATATTGAAACAACGAGCAAATGTTATTTGATGTTTCCTGCTATGTTCACTTTTCATTGTAATAGCTTGACATTGTTGAAGTAGAAGATGCTCATAAAAATCAAGCGTTATGTTGTTCCCAATAATATTTTGACAATTTTGATCCAAGGGTAATTTCACATTTGCATTTTGATGTGTGACAAAAACAAACGTTAAAAATTCAGGGAATTAGCTGTGCGTTCTGACCACGGAATGAAGCATTTCTCCCTGATTGTGTTTGGACAGTGGTTGTGATGAGAAGCACTTCTGCAACTCAAAGAGGAACAGTTTCGCTATAATTAAAGAGTTGGCGGTTTTCATTTGTGATATTAGGGAATTAAATACCAACACAAACAAAACCACATTAGAGAGTCTACAGAATTTTGTTCAGGAAAAAAAGCCCTCTTTTTAGGGGAATAAAATACAGCTTTTCCCACTCATTTCTCTCTTTGCTTAAATTTAAATGAATAGCAGGGGAAGAGCTCCATACCCATACCTCAGCCTGCTTAAAAATACCATTATTTTCTTTAAATAACTCCAAGTTGTTTGTTATAACACAGAATTAGAAACTGCCTCTCCGCTCATCTCCTCTTCTT
This sequence comes from Tetrao urogallus, assembly GCF_951394365.1. Taxonomy (NCBI): domain Eukaryota; kingdom Metazoa; phylum Chordata; class Aves; order Galliformes; family Phasianidae; genus Tetrao; species Tetrao urogallus. The sequence continues at coordinate 4,347,736 of NC_136832.1, read as the reverse complement.
GAGGCCAGGATTAGGCTTTGATTTGCAATAATATTTGACACAAATCTGACAATGTTTTGACCAGGCATTGCATTATGGAAATTACAGTAAGCATTGGGAAATGGCAGTGCGGGTCGTGGTTGCATTCCCTGCCGCCTCTCCTTCCCTTTGCTCCTCCTTCCTTTGGTCTCTTTGGTTCCATCCCTCTGCTCAAGTCCCTCACATCACCTTGACAGAAAGGACTTTCTCCTCTTTCTCTTGCTGCCTGGCTTCTTTCCACCATCGCATCCTCACGTCACAGCAGCACGGCGTGGGCGCCGTCACTGCCCCTTACATCCCTCACAAATTGAATTCATCATGAACGTATGAATAAATCCCCAAGAGAATAAAAGTTCTCGGAGGTAATTGAATCACACAAGAGTGATAGGGGATTTTTTTTTTGTTTTTTTTTTTTTTTTTCCTCACTCGTTCCCAGAGTGAGGTTCAATCAGCATTCATTACTCCCACCTTCCCCCATCAGAACTGGCAGAGGAACTGGGTGAAGGAGGACTCTCAGCCTTCTGATTAAATCTTCCAAACATGATGGCCTATCGAGCCCAGTAATTTGTGAGCCAGGAAACGCGAGATTTTAATTCAACATGGATTAAAAAGCACAAACCATAGAACTGGCTGAGAAGAACAGAGGAGCTGTATAGTGATGTCAAATTTTCTTTGGGAAGGATAGTTTAATTAAAAAGTGCTTGAAAATATTTTCAAGCGTGAAGCCACTTACAGTAGAAAAATATTAAAACAATTAACAATCAAAAGAAAATCTTTTGATTTGACTTTTTTTTTGCCCTCCTATTCGATTTTGCTACAGGTTCAGGGAAATATTAGAAAAAAAACAACTGAAATTGAACTGAAATAATAGCAATATTCTGCACATACGTGCCACTTAATTAAACATTTAGATCGCAGTGTTTTGACGTTCTCAAAATGAAACATTTTGACATTATCAAATGGAATATTTCAACAAGCTTGTTTTGATCTTGTTTGATCAAAAAAATATCTTGGGATCCTCCCTCCAAATGGTGCTCTGAGGATTCGCTTTGGAGGCTGACTGGAAGGACTGAGATTTCTGCTCTGCCAGGGCTCCTGCAGCAGGTGATGTGGGTTGTGATGGGGATCATGGCTCACATCCTACACCGGCTGTAATGTAGAACTGTGGGATCATATGGAGACACAGCAAAGTGTTTGAGCTGCAGCCTCACATGTGCTGTTCTGCCAATGAGCTGAGTCAGCCTTCAGACATCCACCATGAAGGTGCTGATGTCCTCAGCCTGTGACCTTCAGTGCTAAGAGCACAAGGCTTCATTGCTCAAACGAGGGGGAATATTCGGAATCCGTAATAAAATTCCAAGCTCTGCCATGCATTTGCCCACTAGAGGGAAGTGCATTCACACACACGCATATTGCTGTGCACATGCAGTGTGTTTGAACGCTCACTGACTGCATGGGGACTGAGCTGGACCCAATGGGAGGCTACCAGCTGCCTCTGCCAATGCACTGGTGGCAGCTGGGCATTGCCCAAGTGACCATATCCACAGTCCCTATCTCTCTCCATCACGAATATACCTGTACACACACAGCCCCCCTGTAGATAAATATCCCCTTGGTGAAAAAAAAAAAGAAAATGAAGTGGCAAAACTCGAGCTCTGCAGGGAAAGGCTTCTACTGTGTGCTCACTATGAAGTTGTGCTTGAATTGGTGGAGGGATATGGAGCATCTGGTCCCGAGCCATTTCATCGCTGTCTGCACTTAGAAAGCTGCTATATGCACAGATGTGATTCATACAGATGGGTTTTAAACATGAGCAGCCATAGCAGTGCAGTCAAGTGCACTCAGTGACAGCATATATATGTAAGCAATCAAAAGCAGGCTGTATGAAATTATATATATGTGCCCAAATACATGCTGTGCTGTCTGACTGTTTGTCCACCCAGCCAGATTAGATTATCTTCTCTGAAGTAGACTGGCTTATAAGGCAAAGCTCCTTCATGCTTATGCAAATGTGAGAGAATCTATATCTCTATAAACACATAAGCAAGGTAAGCATGTATTTATGATATGCAAATTAAAGTGAGCCACACAAGCCAATGGGTAAGGACTGGTGTAAAACCCAGCATAGTGGCACATGCCTGTGCACAGAAACATGCAGCAGTGGGTGCACCTGTGAGGATGCACAGAAAGGCTGTGTGGCATGCATGAGGGCAGAACCTCCCATGAGTGCTCCAACCCCGGAGACATCAAGGTCAGAGCTGGACGGGGCTCTGAGCACTGATGGAGCTGTGGGTGTCCCTGTTTTGTGCAGGGATTTGGACCAGGTGGCCTTCAAGGGTCCCCTCTGACTCAAAGAATTCTATGATTCTATGATTCTGTGAGGCAGAAAAACTTATTCTTTAGCTTTCACTTCAAGACAAACTTTTGAACAACAGCAAACATTATAATTGTCCCGTTGCTAAATATTTTCTTCATTTAAACTTCTGCGAGCTTCTGAATTTCAGCAGTTTATTCTCTCTGCATCCCAAAGGAGCTGTCTCACAGGGGAAAACTCACTGCTATTTCCACCTCTCTTTTGACAGCCTGTTTTAAAAACTATAGCACTTGCACCTTTTCTTCGGTTCATGCCAATGGCTCTCAGGAGCAAAGTCTTTGGCCAATTTAAATTTGTGGTGCCCTGTGGGAAGCAATAGAGATGTAATGGAGCTACTTTGTGTCAGAACATCTGGCCCCCAGTTCTCCTGGGAGGCAAAGTATCTTGTACCACATCAAAGGGCCAGGTTGATGTGTGCTACAACCAGGGAATGGGGAAATTTGTTGAGATGGAAAATGATTTTGCCACCTGCTTCCTCACCTTGAATAGGACCTAAACCAAAGTCCCTGGCAAGGTTCCTAAATGGAGTTATATTACAGTAATTAACAGGAATATTACTACTACCAGTAGTAATTTTTGATTTACAATTTCATGCATTCCTAACTTCCCTCATTTTTTCACCACTTAGAGAAAGAAGAGGCAGAATATTATGTGGAGAGGCTCTTCATGTCATCTGTTAAATATATTTGACAGCTAGAAACATGGAAAACCCATAAAGAAAACCTATCTGGGTAGAATGAGATTTCCAGTATAACGTTTTTACTGATCTGGATGTACTGCTGAAAATTCAGCCCAGATTTGGAGTGCTTTTACAACAAGAACTGTACAACAAGAACTGTGAGAATTGGTCTTATTTCTCATCTCAAACACAAGGTTTCTCTATCACCTCTACGTTCAATGTAGGCTCACTGCAAAGCTCCTGAAGTGGGAGACGTTGTTTATGGTCATGCTAATCCCATGCAATGACAGCATAAAGCAGAAACTATATGGGGCATAGTGAGCAGTGCTGCACTCCAGCCCTGAATTTTCCAAATCAGACAGGCACTGGTGAGTGCCTAAGTGTACTCCTCAGGTCAGTGTGACAAGGTAAAGAACAGCGTTCAGCACTGTGTGAGCAGTGACTCATGCCTCAGTTTAGGCATAACTTGAAGACAGGACAAAGGGAAACGGCCTTTATTTGTGCCAGGGTAAGTTTAGGTTGGATATCGGGAAAAACTTCTTTACAGAAAGGGTTTGTTAAGCACTGGAATAGGCTTCCCAGGGAGGTGGTTGAGTCACCATGCCTGGATGTGTTTAAAAAACTTTTGGATGTGGTACTCAGGGTTGATTTAGAGGAGGGTTGTTAGAGTTAGGGTAGTATGGTTAGGTTGTGGTTGGATTTAATGATCTTGAAGGTCTTTTCCAACCTGAGCAATTCTGTGATTCTATGACTTCAAAAGAAGAACAGAGGCATCATCCTAGATCATTTCTATGTGACTTATCACCACTATGAGTGAGATGAGAGAGGTTCCATCTCAACGACATCAAATATTCTGCCATTTTGCATTCCAAACGCCCTGCTCAGCACCAGCATTGGCATCTGACATGTGGCCTACCCAATCCATCAAATCAGCTAAGCAGATTATGATGGCCTTGAGAGAGATTTTAGTCTCATCATGCTTCTCCTTTCCCCTTTCCTTTCCTATAGTGAAGGCAGTTACCAGATCTCAGCTCTCACTGTATAACTGGCATCCTCAAAGAGAAAAAGCCTGATGAAGAGCCACTTTATTTCACCCAGCCCAGCAGCTCTCCTTCTTGTGAGCACCGCAGCCAGAATGGCTGCTGCTGTCTCCATGTTGCAGAGGCTCTGTCAGTGCACTAAGGCTGCAGCAGCACACAGAGCATCTGTCACCAAGGAGCGGTGTGACAGGACAGATTCCCTGACACCGTGCTTGGAAAAGCACAAATCTGCAAAGCAGTGTGTTCATAAACCAGCAGCTGTGTATATGTGATTTGTATGCACTCTAATATAGCCATGTAAACAGTCGTCTGTATTTCTATCAGAAGTCTGGTCAAATAGATGTTCGGAGTTTTTATGGAAAGATGAATCTGCCCCAAACTTCCTTTATGACTGAGAAGGAATATTGGTTTGTCTGCCTGATAAGCTACCTATGGAAGACAACATGACAAGAATCAGAAACAGCAAAGTTAACTCCCGTGCTGGGGACACATGCCACCTATTGAGGTTGTAGAAGAGCATAAGATAATTCTGCCAAAAAGACAGGAAAGCTGCCTTTATCATTATCTTCCGAGGGAGATTTCTGAGTCTGCCACTGCTTGCAGGAAGACTGATCCCGGTTTGTTTCCATCCAATGAAATCCTTGCATTTGTGTTGTTACCAGGAACAAGATCAGTAGAATACACGTATTTTTGATGGTTGGATATCTTTGGGTTTAATTTTGAACTGGTGTGACCCTTGTTATTGGCACTGTGAGTCAACTTTATAAACAATATCATGTGGCAAAACAAATAATGCCTAGAAGAATTCACAGGAGTGCTTGCAGGAATGCAAAACTTTTGTCCCATTTGTTTTCTCACAGATGTAACAAGGGTATGTAGCCATGAAATCCAATCAGTCCCTTTTGGGACTCTCCATCCATTCCCTACTGTGGGAAATTTCAGTCTGAAGGGCAGAAACTGGCAACACACCCAGTGTCTAAAGCTAGAAACAAATGAACTGTTCATTAGACAAGTTAAGCAGCTTAAAGGGAAGAGCTTTCCTTCTACATTTTCCTTTGAAAACATAGAATAATATATCTTTTCCTTTTCCAAACATCCAGAAAGGTTTGTCCACGTGGATGTTAGCTGCACAGATGGTGGATGGTGGATGTTTTGGTTGCACAGATATCCCCAAGAATAACAGCATGATGCAGCTCAGCATCAACTACAGGGCAACGTTCGCAAGCTAGAATCAACCTGACACAAAGGCTGTGGTCAGGTAAGGTCTCTGCCCTTTGCTTATGTACCTGAAGAGTTTTCAAACTGTCAACACCTATTAATCTGTCAAAACGGATGGATGAGATCAAGAGAGTGGGAAATTTTTTAAAACACATTTATCATTTCCTGCTTTCTTATGCTTCAGAGATACTGTCAGTATTAGCTTCCTTGCTGGTGTTTCAGGACATCTGCATTCAATTCCAGGTGGAATCAGAATGATGGGAAAACACTGAAATGTAGAGTGAAATATTCTTTTAATGAAAAAGAAGACTCTCGGGTAAGAGTTGAAGGCTTATTTTTTTTTTTTTCATTAATTTGAATTGAGATTCTTTATGCCTTACATCTCAACCAACATCCTTATCTTAACTAGGAAACAAGTCCCAGTAGATCTCCACTTTGGCGATGCTTCTTACCTATAGTCTGGCAGAAGTGGAGGAAAAGTGAATGCATCTGCTTGGCTTTCTTTTTTCCCATCCATTTTTTTTTGTTTTGCTCTTTTTGTTTACACAGGCTAATGATAAATTAATGGGATAAACCAAAGGCCTTGCTGGAACAGCTGTAAACTCAAAGCAGGAAGTCATTCAAAGCCTCCGAAACCTGGCTGTGTAACGCTGGAGGAGTTAATGACGAAGAACCGAATCCTCAGCTGGCACAAATTGGCATAGTTTGCTTGAAATACATGAGTTTCACTGATTTACTGTAGTTAGGGATGTGGCCTGAAGTGTCTCCCTATTCTGCTTTGTTTGCATTTTAAAGTGATCTCTGCTGGTTTCTTAATGGTTTTGTCTCCTATTGACAGATTTGTGGGATGCCAGTAACAGTGCTGGTCTCCAGCAAGCGCAGATGGTGGAGCATGGAAAAGCACTAGCTCACTTTCCTGGGAAAATCTTTTTCTAAGAATTTAGGAACAGCAGTGAGGCCCCTGCAAAGGTTTCTATGGGCTAACAGCTGGTACAGCCATAAGATCTACTATCTGAGGTTTATCTATCCTCTTCTAAACATGAGGCAATTTAATTTTGGAGTGGCTCAAAGATGGTCTTAAATTATAGAGGATATTTAGATGAGCTTTCTAACACTATAAAGACTGAAATGTTGGGGAAAAAAATAGCCCAGGAAAATGGTGGAATCCTAGAATCACAGAACCATTAAGGCTGGGAGGCCACTAAGACCACCAAGCCCAATCCCAACCTATCCCCACGACGCCTACTAACCCATGTCATCAGTGCCACATCTCCATGTTTTTTGAACATTTCCAGGGATGATGACCCCACCATCTTCCTGGGCATCCTGTGCCAGTGCCTGATAACTTTTCCTGAGAAGAAAGTTTTCCTCATATACAGCCTGATTCATCATGACCGGGGAGTTTGAAGAAAAGGCTGCAGAACACCATTTGGATCCAACATCAGCAGATCAATCCTCACTTGGACCAATGGGATTGACTCAAAATGTCATCTGTGTTCCTCTGCAGTTGTGTATTTTCTAATACAATGTTCAACCCTGCTTAAAAGATTGCTAAATTTACCAAGAAGAAGAGTGAAGAAGAAATGAGTTACACATTTGCTCTTCAGGAACCAGAGATCTATCAGTCAACCTAACCAAGAGATGGTCTTTTTTTCTGGTGATCACATCACCTGATGATCCCAGCATCACCTGGATCTCCACTCTGTGAGCCAAAAAATCATGAATGTTAGCGGAGGCAGGGAATCATGTCATCGCATTTGGCTATAAAGTGTTTTTACAGGAGAACACATGAGCATTCAGCTCTGTGCTTTCCTGAAAATTAAGGACTTAAAAATTGGAGGAAACAACATGTTGAAATTAAGCGTAGGCAAAATTGCCCGCAGTTATTTGCAGCTATAAAACTGGAGGCCACACTCTGAAAGCCAGGCTATCACACAAAGCAGCTACTTCCAATTATGTCCTACTGGAAGGGACTCCAAAGCTTCCAAGATTCATGGAGGGAAGTCGTCCAGAAAAACAGTGACAAACTTCTCCCCATGGAACAAAAAGCTGCCTTGTTGAAATCTGAATGTTTCTTGGAAATGTGCCTATTGTAAATATCTTTCCATAAGGAAGATTTATGAGATCCAAAGAGGAATTTCAGAAAGGAGATAAATAAACAAACAAACAAATAGAGAACAGTTTTAGAAACAGATGGTCAGGGAACTGACCTGGGGCGCAGAGAATGAAGCTGAATCTCCAGCACCAGAAAAACATCCTGAAACTGGGGATCCCTCACCCAAAGCAGCTCTGGGCAATGCTGAGAGGGGCAAGCTTGGCTCCAGATGGGCATAAGCCCAGTGGAAGTATATTCTGCACCTTTTATTCCCATCCCAGCCAGGAAAAAAGATCTATATTCTTCTCTCATCACTCAACACCTGTGATCAACTTCAACCAGGTATCACCTCAATCATTGTTATCTATTGCATGCAGCGTCAATAGCCAAGTCTTCAAAGAGCTGATAGGGATTGGCATGACCTAAATCACTTCACTTAACATGCAGATAACTAGAGGAATCCAAATGACATGGCCACAAGGGGAGGTGGACCTCTTAAAATCCATGAAAACAGGACAGCAGCTAGTCAAGGTTCCTCAGCTGGATGGATAGAAAAAGGCTCACTTGGGTAGAATAACCACTTTTTTTTTTCCATTTTGCTGTAGGGTGCTGGTGTTTTCTTGTATCTATTTACTTATTTTTCTGATGGCATATCAAAGAGGGAGGGAAGATAAAATTTCCAAAGAGTTGTGCAGTCTGTGACCACAATTTACTGTTTCTGATTTCTTTTTTTTTCCTTCTAGGAGAGTTTTGATTTAGAAAATGGGATTTCTGCATGAATGTGTTGTAAAAGGTGATTACAAGGAGGGTAGGAAACAAGAAGTCAACAGGGAAATAAAATAGAAATCACTGGAACAGATTGCTTTGTACAACCTGTTCTGATTTTTTCCCCCAAATTATTGCTTCACACTGCCCTTAACATTCTGAATTCCATCCAAGAAAACAATGGGAGGAAAACAGTGTTAGACATCTTACAAGTGCTTGCATGGAAATGCTTCCCACTTGTTGCAGATGCACCAAGCCTGCTTCCTGCTAGGAACCTCATGATTTTCAGTGCTTCAGTGAAAATGAACTAACACCCTTCTCAGAATGGAAAGAGTCCAAGGAGAAAAAGTCCAAGGAGAAAAGTATTTCCCAGCATTGGTGATTCTGTTACAAAGCGTCAAGCTCTGAAAATGGATGGGAACCTCAACTGCCAGTTGTTTTCCTATGGAATGGTTCCTTCGGACATCAAGATATCCAGAGCCATTCAAGATTCCACACTTACATTTGGTTTCTGTGCATAACAGGACAATGATTCCCATTTCTGGCAGCCAGTCCAACTCATTCTATTTCTTTATCATATGACATCTGAACTTGCTGCACTGCACTACTTGGCTATACATTGTTAGCAGGGCTTGCCTCCTTCCCAGGGTGGTTTCCCTCCAGGCACTGTATTTGCTGCATTTTCTCTGACACTGAGGTTTTGTTGAGCACCCTTAGTGAGTATTTTTCACCCACTCTGACATACCCTGATATGTAGGGCTTTTCTCTCCCTCTTTTCCATTGGCAACCCCAGCCAAAATCCAGCTCCAGCAGTGCCATCCGAAGCATTCAAAAGTTTCCCAGTTCTCTGCTTGCGCAAACCTCTCCTGCCTCCTTCTCCTTTGATTCGCCTCACTGTGAAAGGTTTGTGCATTTTGCAGACAGCATGGAGGTGGAGGGCGGGGGTGGCAGGGAAGATAAAGAACTTGGTGATATACTGAGTATATAGAACAGTGTATAATATACTGAGTGATGCAACAGCGAGAGAGCTAAGTGGATGCCACTGCCTTGTGATTTACTGCTTGCAAATGGCTTCTCTTCTTCTGAAATACTGTTAATTTAATAGACAAACAAGCTAGGATAAAGGCTTGCCAGAGATGCAACTGATGGGATAAACATCAGGAGATTAAAGACCTGTGGGGAAAGTGTATAATTCTGTTATTAAAATCCCAAAGTGCTCCCTTAAAATTAGACCCTAGCAGAGGAAGAGGAGTAGAAAACCTATGCTTAAAAGGGGGAGTTATTGTGTTGAGCACTTCAGAATCATTTGCTAAGCAAAGTTAAAAGGAATAATAGTGCCAAGCTGGGTCTTCTGCTTGTTTCCTCCTGCTGTCCTTAACTACCAAAGTGGTATAAAAGAAACCTACTTATTAGCTATGTGTTGAGAACATTTTCCAGAGGCAGACAGAAAGCCATCAGTGACAGCATTTCTGTGACCTCCTAATTGCACACCATACAATGTGGCTGCTGTTAGGCCAGAAGACAGATGCATTTGCAAAGTGTGTCCCATGTCATTACATCCCAGCTCATGGGCAAGCTTGCCATACTGAATGGTGCCTGTTAGGGTTTATTTTAGCAAAATCTAGTGATCCAACTGAAATCAAGCTGTCAGTGGACTAACTGCTGCCTAGGCTGTGACAGAGCCTGTGTCCAAAATGCACAGTCTCAATCGACCAAAAAAAAGGTGGTATAACCACAAAACTGGACAGATGGAGGAGGGTGAGATAGAGGGATCCCAATTCACTGGGTAACCCTGATCTGAGCAAATCTAGCTCTTCTCTGTGTCATTCTATTAAACAATAGAACAGGGAGTGGCTTTAGTCCCTCAGGACTGCACACCTTCTCCAAATGCTCCCAGAGCTGTGCTGGGTGACTCTTTACTGATGTCCAGTTCACTGCGAGAGCTAGTTTGATTTTATTGGGTTATAGAAGGTCCTGGTCTAGGAGAAAGAAAAAGCTGAAATAATTGTGATGGCGTACAGGAGCTATTTGAGGAAGGCCACTGTCAAGCAAAGAGAGATCTGCATTTTCTTGCCAGTAGCACATCAGCTAGAGGGACATTGCTTCTGCTGGTTACCAAAGAGACTAACAGCTTGGCAATGGGACGTGAGCATTAGGTTGCCAAAAACAAAGGCAAAGAGAACTGGAGTACCTGGCTCCACTTTCTGCCTGAACACCAGATGTGTTTGTGTTAGATGAGCATTACTACATATCATGTAGATACAGTGGGTAAACAACTGATGAAGACTTAGCTGCTCATTACCACAGATAGTGCAGTTGGGAACAGGAGAGTTCTTTGTTAGTGCTATGGTCAGAACTCAGACATTCTATTTCAGTACACATTTAGAAGATAATATTTTACAAACCACCCGTGGTTCCCTGCCCACCTCCCACCGCCCCTTTCCATCCCCAACATACAATTATTTTCTGTACACAAGAATGGTAGCATATCTTTACAGGAGGGATGATATTTTAAGAATGAAAAAAAGAAAAACCCATACCAAAAACCCCCACAATCAAACAAACAAACAACAAAAAAAAGAAACGAATCAAACAACCAACTAAATATTCTGTTACCACAGATTTAAACAGCTGTCTTCAAATGAAATTTTACTGAAAGCAGTGTTTGTTCCTGTAGCATGTTTTGATTTTGACAAATTGATGTTTTCCAGTGGGAGAAAATCCCATCAAGATGCCAGCTACTTCTGTGATCGGTGGAAACGAAGCTCGTTTTCCATGAATATGTATCTTGTGGTTGAATTCCTGGGTGTGTAGTTAATTAGGAACTCGGATGGAATTAACTTTTTCATGAAACTTGTGAGAATTTAGTGTGTCTGAGACTACTAGCTGTATATTACATTTGATTGCAATTGGTCAACTGGTTCAAATGCGATTGGATGGGATAGTGTAGTGAAACAGGGAGACATAGGTGTTCTCACACCCAAAACAGAGCATGTTTTTCTTAGGAAACTGGTCCAACCAGCTCTTAAAGGTTGGTTTTGATTGAGGCATGTCATGTTATCCAGCTGGATGCTAGAGACGTGAATGGCACTGTTCTTCACTCTGGAAATCCCTCCTGCTCTCTAGATGCTCCCAGTGAAGTCAGAGTCAGTCCAGAAAACAGTGCCAGGACCCGTCCCATGCTTTGGGCCTCTCCTTGCACCACTCCTTGTTGTATACAAGGACACTGCACAAGGACATCACCATAGCAGGACTCCCTCCAGGCACATCTTATGGAGCCGCATTAGGAGAGAGTGGAAGAGAACCCCCAGACTAACAATTGCCAATGACAAATTACTCTGAAATCAACCGATCATGACAAAACGCACTTTACTATGTATTAGTCACGTATCACTGATAGCAATATGAGAGTCCATAAACATGCTTTTAATGATCAAATATTATTTAATGTATGCCGAATCTCACAGTAAGTGGAAATTAAATGGACAATTTAGTGTATCATCTCCATGCATAGGCTCAAAAGCATTTCTCCAGTGGATAAACACTGACAATAAAGCTGTTGTTCAACAGAACACTACAGCTGCCAGATGTTAAAGGTTTTGGCCTTTGAATGCGTTGTCCCACAGAAAAAGGTTGACATTTGCTGTCACACTGGCATATGTTTTGTAGCGAGAAAAAAAAGGAATAGCAGTTCTTTCCTGACAGCAGTCAGGGCTGGTGGGTAAAGGGGTTGAATGAAAGACCTGAAAGATCACTGTTTTCAAGGTTGCAGTTGGTCAACTGAGTGGTCACATCCTCCTCGTCCGATCTCCTGTTTTCACCATTCTTGTCTTTTATGCAATAACTTATACATCAGCAGGAAATTATGCCAGTTCAGTCAGGTACCAGCCCTGACACCAAAACCAATAAGCAGTATGCAAGTTTCCTTTGCTTGACTCTGTCCATTGGTAGTCATACGAATCCTCTCCAAGTCTCAGAAGCAAAGATTTCTATCAGTTTGCTGTTTCTGACTTGTATTAGTCCTTCAAAGTCTGAATTCACAGCAATAAGAAGTATTAAATAAATTTGGCATGCAAGACAGAGAGCACCTGTTAACTCCCTGGTACCATACTGCGTTTGCAGAGGTGGCTGTTAAGAAAACAAATTTCTTTTTTGATTTGTAGACTGAACAAATTTAAATTGGAGTCCTTGAACGCAGTCAGTGAACCTCACTGTGCTTTTTGTTTAAAGATCAGAAAAGGAGACACTCTTCTCAGGAAGATGTTTTAAATACATTGAACTCTGCAATTCTACAGTTCCATCAGACTCAAGCATATCACAGAAATACTATTAAATTCACATAACCACTCAGTATTGCAGATTGAGGAGTCAGATCTTGGTATACGTGTTCACTTTGAGGTAAACCAAAGGAAAAGAATATCTAGATAGAAATGAAAAACAATGCCAGATGACAGTGCCAGCAATGTTCTGAGACAGGTTATTCATACAAGGGCTCCTTCTTCAGTGGTTCGGATGGGCATTTGCATTTAAAACTAAATAAAATTAAGGACCTTCAGAAAGCCTCCTGTATCAATGGCAATTATGGTCTCCAGTAGCTTCCACGTCTGTCTGTGTTGCAGTCACAAAGTATGACCATAACTAGATGTTCCATGGAAGAAATGCTGCAAAAAAAAATATTTGTGCAGAGGCAGTGAGCAAGGAATTCTCCTCAGGGAAGTATTTACAGCCCCAGATCAAAATAACTGATTTGCACTGTAAAACTCCCCAAGCTCCAGCTTCACCTTCAACCCTGCCGATGCTAAAGGTGGCAAATGATGCATTTCCCACTCCCCCACTTTCAGATAATCCACTTAAGATTTTTTTTAATAAACGTCCAAAGAGAAGATATATGAGGCACACTTACCTCCTTCTGTACTGTGATACCAGTTACTCCACAAAGCAATCTTACCCCAGTTGTGATCATGAGCACCGGATTATACCCTCCTGATAACCTGCTCCAAAACAGCCTCCCAAGAGCCTGTTTGCTCAGTCTCATACACAAATCCCCAGTTTATCCATAAAATCACAATGAAGAGCTGGTGAAAAAAAATTGATTTTTTGTGCCCCTCCCTCCCCCATCTTAATACTTCAGTTTGTCGCTTTGCACAGGCTTGCCTTCACACACAGGAGCTATAAATCCTGTATGTCACTTTTATGATTATTAGTGGTTAGGCCTGATGAATATTGATATGTGGCAAGCATTCTTTCGACATTAAATACATTTGCCAATTTTCCTCCTGCAAACTCCACCCGTTAATGCTTCATCCAATATGAATCAATATTGGTTTAATAATTAACATGTTTAAACATTTTTTAATGTATATTTCATGATGAGAAGATCTATGTTTATTTTATGATGATAAAATATTTAGGGCCCAGGAAATTTTACTGTGCTGTCATCACAGCGTTAGATGGGTCCTTTTCATTGTGCCTGAGGGGCATCTCTCTGTCTCTCCTAGCAAAAGCAAGGCAGAAACCTCCCCTAGCACAGCTCTTGTCCTATCGTTGTTACCTGGGAGAAGTGGTTGATCCTCACCTCATCACAACCTCCTTTCAGACAATTAGTATGTGGTGGGGCTGGAAAGGGACTGACATAGCCTTTGCTGCAGGACAGTGCCCACGATTGGCACAAGCTCAAAACAAGAGCAAAGGGATCTTACATGTGGGAGGGGGACTGACTTTTTATACAGTCTGTTAGTGATAGGACAAGGGGGGGATGGCTTTAACCTAAAAGAGAGAAGATTCAGGCTAGATGTTAAGAAATTTTTTACTTAAGGGTGATGCACTGCCACAGGCTGCCCAGAGAATCTGTGGGTGCCCCATCTCTGGAGGCCTTGAGCAGCCTGATCTGATGGCTGGCAACCAGCCCATGGCAGGGGGGTTGGAACTACATGATCGTTAAGATCCCCTCCAACTATTCCTATAGAACTATTCCATGGTTCTGTGATTCAATGAGATGAACCAGAATCTGATCTGCAGACTTGTAACAGGTTCGGCTTCAAAAGTAATTCAGAATAGAAGTTCAAGTCTACGAAAACATGCACAAAGCGATCAAGGAAAGAAAGAGAGAGAGACTAACTCCTGCTCTGGGAAGACTTTAAAGAGCCCATGGTGCTTGCTGCAGAATGGAGGTTTATTCTTCCTCTTGAAGCCAGCAGGCTTGGCTTTCTACTGCTGTTTCTGTACTGGTGAAAGCAAGTGTTAAAACAAGTTTCCTGGAGTGGGAATGTTTTGTGGGAGTTGAAAACTCTCATATGTAAGTGAAGGGGTTATTCCTTAGTGCTCATGTAACAAGTGAAGGGTCTCAACAGACAAAGAGGGAAGGAAAAGACCTGTAGGGTGGAAAAGGCTTCAGAAGCAGAGACTTGGTGCTCTTCTGCTTGTCCTTCAGCGTGTGTAGCTCCTCAGATCCTACAAGGCCTCACCACCACATCATCACCTTGTGGAGGTCAGAAGCACAGAAGCATGCAAACGGCATGCAGGTGATGCATTGGCCTTGCGCTGGATTTTATACAAGGGTGAATTTTGCTCTGGCTGCCCAGGGCCACCAGAGAATGAGGGATAATGAACAGACTGGCTCTGAATTCACTGAAATCCATGAAGGTTTCCTGTGAGACTGTGATTAATGTGATGAAGATGATTATGTTTATTTCCATGTATTTGTTGAGAATTACTCAACTGGTCACAGTCCAGCAGCTCCTGATGTTCCACTTCTGGGCAGCAGGACAAATACGTTGTAGTACATCTGATCTGTCTCTAATCAGGTACCAGCACTAACAACAGCCCTTGTGGCAATGGAGTGGAGGAGCACTGTGAGCCATTTTCAAATGGGGTGTTGATTGCAGGGAAATGCTTTTCTTGCAATATTTGGCACAGAACATTTTTATTCCAGAAATACATATAAATGTTTTTTGTTTTCTAAAAAGCAACAACAACAACAACAACAAAAACCTATGTATCTGTTGAGTCACAGCCTGAACCACTGATTGAACACCTGGGAAAAAGACACAGTCAGCCCTGGGAACACAGGTGAAGGCAATTCCTCTGTGTGACCCGAAGAGATGGAGCGTGGCTGCACCTCTCTTAGATCCCATTGAAGGGCTGACTGCCCCTCTTGGAAGGGCCTCTGGTTGGAGATCCTTCCTTTGCGGAGTTTTTCCTGTGAGCTGAGATCTTGGGAGATGGGTGAGTACCTTTACTTTTCCTTTTAGATATCATCCTGTCCTCACTGGTTCCTTTGCTGTTACATTTCTGTATTGCCCTTTCACTGTGTTAATCTTTCTGATTGTAACTGTACTGAAATCATAATGTCTCCTGAAAAGAGACTTTTCTTATTTCCTTGTCAAGATGTGTTTGCTTGGTAGTGTACCCAGAGATGGAAATGTGGTGTGATTTCATGCTTTGCTTTTGGAACCTATGTAAACTTCTGGCACTCGCAAGAAACACAGCTCTACAACCTGACTGTGTTTTGTGAAGCTATTAGAGCCTTCACAGAAGAAAAAAATCCATCAAGAGCACAGAAACCAAAGAAAGATAACACCTCTGGCTCAGGGAGTCCCTGAGCTGCTGTTTGCTAGAGCCTGAGTACAAGGGAAACACAGCTACACTCACACTGGTATAGTCCCAGTGACAGTTTTTGGCCACTATTGAACAGATGATCCTGGGTTAGATGAGACAGACTTCTTCATTTTGTTCTCATGGAATGATCCAAGATACCTGGGGGGTTGGGCTAGTTGATCTCCAGTTGTCCCTTCTGACCCTTACAGTTCTCTGATATGTGGAACTGGGCTGGGAAAGGTCAGTTTAGGTGTTGTTCTCTGAAAAATTCCTGTTCTTTTTGACCTGAACATAAGTAGGGAAGAGAAAGGGAATGCTTGCACATCCTGTTTGACATCAGAGAAGTTCCTGAAAGATATGCACAGATTAAAATAGTGCAGAACAACCTCTGACAGGTTTCAAAGGTTTTATTTAACTTCATTGTGATTATTTTCTGTGGTTGTGGTTAGGAGTAGCAATTATATTAATCCTTCTCCTCCAGGTTGTTAATCCAAGCAAAGCAACCTGTTGCGTGGAAGATTGCATGTTGTTAAGGAGCACCCTGAGAACATTAATTCATGCTTGGGGAGCGCGTTCCTAATGCATGCACTTTTCATTTAGGCTGAAATTCACCCCTAGGAGCGGGGCTGTGCTCAAAGCCGAGGTATCTCTTAATTCCCACTTAAACCCTTCAAATCAGAGGATAAAATGAAAACCAATAGAAAAATCTACTGGTGTGGTTAGGAAGCCTCAGCACAGAAGTCAGTGGGGCTTTGGGTGAGAAAAGGAAGATCACTGAAATTGAAGTCTCTTCCTCTGAATTTGATGGATCTGAGCTGCTGTGAGAGATGGGAGACAGGAGAGAGAAAAAAAAAAAAAGCTTGCATAGTTATATGAGCTTGTATATTTATGCTCCAAACCTGAGTGCATAGCGTAAATCGGATAAGACAAGTAAATTGCACCCAACGAGCAGTGAAAGCCAGCAACAGCATTCATGCGGAATCTCAATTTACACCGCAGCTGGGGTCTGGAGGAGCTTCACTGCAAAAGCAGGGGGCTGAATTGCAATCTGCTTTTTTTTCCTCTCTTTTTTTTTTTTTTCCTTCTTCCTCCCCAGTGATTTGGCATAGCAGGTTTGCTTCAGAGCAGCCATACAGCACCGTGAGGCTGCAAGCCAGTCACCCGGTACCTGCGCGATAGCGTCCCATATCAGAGGATGCGTTCCACATACTGCTAATAGCCTAAGAAAGATTTGCATGGGCACCGTGCTCTGACATGGGTTGCTGTCATTTCCATGTTAATACGCTGCTGCTCACCAGCCAGCAACCTTTGTCCTTGTAAAATGCTCCCGTGGCTTTGTCACAGCAGAGTGGCTCAGGGGGCGAGCCAAGCAGACTTGCTGCCTAATGCTAATGGTGAGATTTTTCCATCAGAGAACTTCCATCACTTTTTTTCCCCCCCCCCCTTTAAATCCATCTGGGCAAATTTGAAATTTCATCACTCTGGACTTGTTTGAAATTCCTGATATGTTGGCTGCACCCCAGCACCTCATAGCATGGCGGACCACCCTGTGAGATGCACACCCCATGCATCACTGCCCCTCATGCTTACAGATGCAGTGTTGGTCTTGCAGTGTTGCAGGCAGATAACATGGGATGGCCCACCTACACATCAGGGCTGAGCCTTGTCTCTTCTCCCTTCCAACTACCTTCAGCCAAGCGAGCTGTCTAGACTCCCCTTGCAGTAGGAAAAGAGAAACAAGCAATTCGGCAGCACAATTCATATGACTTGCTTTAGGTGTCTGCCTTAGAAAGAGACGAATTGGGCTCTTGAAGTGACAGCTTCTCTGCCTTGATCATAAAGGGAGGCTCTCCAAGCCACATGGGTGCAGGCCTGTACTCTCCAGGTGTTTGTACATAGTCAGATAAATCCTGGCATTGACAACTCGTACCCATGTAGCCCAGGGTCCCTCTGCTCCCATGGCAGCTCCTGCAGTTGTGCCCTCCAATGGAACAAGATCTCCTTTCCCTAAAATAACATGAGGTCCCAGCTTGGAGGCGCAGCGCCTCATTTCTCTTGATCACGGTGGTTTGCTATGACAGATATTCCGATCTGTCCCTGTATAAATCTCTTCTGAAAAGCTGTCAGGCCATGTAAGAAAGAAAGATGGAGCTCCTTCTCACAATGTGCTGACAGGGTGCTGCCAGCCCCGGCATGGCAGGGCACTGTGTGAGCATGTCTCGCCCCTTGCTCATCTCCTCCTGCCCTAGCTGAAGCATGAGAAAGGCTTTTCTGCTGCTTTATTGTTCATTCCAGCAATAAAATACAATTAGTATATATATTTTTTTTCCTGCCGTATTTTCTTACTGTATTTAAGTCAGTGCTAGATTCCATTCTGTTCTTGCTAGGTGTTTGTTTACAAAGCCACTGCAGTTCATAGACACACTTCCAGGGGAGATTTTATTCATACGGCAGCAGGCATCCTCCCTGGAGTGCACTGATCCAGACACTGAGCACTGACTCTCCTCCTGCTTTTGGAAGCATTTTAAGTCAGTTCTCTGCAGCCCACTGCTCAGAAGGCTCTCAGCAAGCTCTGTTCCCTGTGGTTGCTGCAGATCTCATAGAATCATAGGGACCTTAAAGATTACCTAATTCTGCCCCCTGCCATGGGCTGGTTGCCCCCTGCCAGATTGTGCTGCCCAGGGCCCATCTATGGCCTTGGGCACCTCCAGGAATGGAGCACCTGCAACTCAGGGCAGCAGTGCTGGGGTCTCACCACTCTCTGAGGAAATAATTTCTTCTTAACAGCTAATCTAAATCTCCCTTCTTTTAGTTTAAAGCCATTCCCTTTTGTCCTATCACAATCAGACCGTGTAGAAAGTCACTTTGCTTCCTGTTTATAAGCTTCCTTCGAGCACTGGAAGGAATCTCCACAGGAGCTGGCCCACTGTCATGCACACTGACCCTTTACCAATTGTTTCACATCTGATGGCGTACCGTGAAAGGAAGAAGCAAGAGATGCCCAGGAAAAAAATACTGCTTTGGTGCATTTTCCGTGTATAACTCTCTCCACACGCTTCTAAGGTCCTCAGGTATCACTGAGGGCACAAAGGCATAAGAGAAAAGGTAAAACTATGGAACTGCAGTGTGTGGATAGTGTTGACCTCAAGGGAGTCATAGAATCATTAAGGTTGGAAAAGACCTTTTAGAATCACCAGCCTCAACCCCAACACAAGCATACATGCACATAGCTCAGAGATCCACGAAAATGGGGGAGTTCTGTACACCCACTAGTGCACACATCCACCTACAAATGCAGTATGAGCAACCACGGTGTATTTATTTACTGGGAAATAGCCATCTAAAGATCTACAGCAACCTCCTCTCCAAGCACAGATGTGCGTGCAGAAACTCTTTCCCCTGGATTTTTGTGTAGTCTCCAGGGGCGCATGGATGTGCCTGGTCTGCCTCACAGATCTATCACATTCCAGGACTTTATCCAGACCCTTTCAATGAGGTTTCAAATGTTTCTGTGCATGTTTCAATCAGTTTGGGCATGTCAGACAAGTAAGTGCTGTGGAGGTACCTGCAAATTACACCATCTGGCTGCCTCGGTGAGCCAGACGAGAACAGACTGCAGGGAGAGGGAGAACCCAGACCTTTAAGGAAAGCAGGGAGTGGAAAACTAATCATTTGCTGAGCAGGAACAACTAAAAATCACTCCAAATAATCTTACAGTGAAGATTTACCCGTTTCATTTTATTAACCAAATCTGATAGGTGTGAAAGAATTTCTTTTGGAGGGAACCCAGTCCACTGCAAAATCATTTCCAGCATAACCATCCTGCATTGGATGCCAGGAAAGGTCCCATGCAGCAGTATCTGCACGTTCCCAGGTCCCTGGGGGAAGAAGCAATCCACATTGCCAGTGGGTTCAGCCCAGATGTTAGAAATAGACAGCTCCATGGGTAGATAACAGCTGACAGGGCCTTTTGTTTCCAAACCATTTTAAAAAAGAATATTGGTAAATTATCATGCATGAGTCTGCATGAAGTAGTCATTTCCAGCTGAAGAATGGGCTGGTCAGGCTTTCTGTCTTGCGTAGAGCGTTTCAAGTTCTCATTAAAGACAAAATCACCTTTGCAGGTAGCTTTAAATCAAAACTGTAGGTTTATTATGGGAGGAGGGATATTTTCAGGGGGAAATAAACTATTTTCAGACAATGCAAGTATTTTCTTTCAGAAAGTTTAAAAGAAGAGGAAAAAAAATGTTTTCTATTAGAAAAAGAAATAAAACCAGTTAAGCAGGCTCAGAGTGGGTTCCCAGGCTGCGATGGATGGATGCTGCAGGCTGGGGGTGATTGCTTGGAGGCAGACTTGCTCGGTCAGGTTGAGGAGCAGGAAAAGGGACCAGCACAACAGCCTGTGCTACCAGGAGACCAACTGCTCCTACCCAGAGCCAAGGCAAAGATGCTCATCTCTTGTGATGTCCATCCAGCAGTTTCCCCTCGCACAAAGCTCCTAGCAGGAAAAGCAAGGAGGAGAATAAAAGCATTCATTTGTTGAGAAGGGAATGTTTTTATTGACTCAACCTTCACTAAATGGCTCTCATGATTGCTGCAGTGTGAGGTGTTGGTGATGCTCTGTTTCTAAACCTTAACACCATCTGGGAAAGGCAAAGGGAGACTGAGCTGCCCCTTGCTCCATCCCAAGCCGTGTCGCTGGGCTGGGAGGTGCTGTGAGCCTCATGGCAGGGCCATAAATCTCACTCTGTCAGAAAGGAAGATTTATGCTCACAGCTTGAAAATGATGCCCGTAGCATGTGCACATACACTCACATTCCCTCATGGCAAAAAAAAATAAATAAATACAGCAGCTTTGCCAGAAGTGAGGCTCGAGACAAGGTGCAGTCCCAGGAACAGCTAAATTGCTTTCATGACTTTCCAGCAGCATTTGGAAGACAAATTGGGGGCTCGTGTTTTAAATGTATCCCCCATTTGCATTTTGATTGGCTAACAGGCCATGCAAATTCCACGGTAAGGTATTGATCTGTCAAAGGCATCTGACAGTTTTCAACAATTGCTGAAATAGCTTTAAAACAGACCAGTGAGAGCTGGGGACTGAAAGAAAAAAAAAAAAGATATTTCAAAAAACTCCGCCTGATGAGTGAGTTCTTTCATCTGCTAAAAGCTCTCCAAGCTCACAAGCCTGAGGCTGACTTTAAATAGAGTCAATGGAGAAATATCTTCTAGACAGGGGAATGACGAAACCCTCGCGCAGTCTTTTTGCCCTTTGGTTGCACACTCTCTGTATTTACCTCTCCTCTCTCCATCCCTCTTGAAAAATGCCCTATCCAGCCTGCTGGTCGGTGCCCTCGTTGTTGGTGGAGGGCAGAGTCATACAGCATCCCAAGAAAAATAGGTTTCATTGTGGTCTTCTATCCACGTGGGATCTTCTCCTGATGGGGCTTTAAGGCACTTTTGCTGTGAAAGAAAGGGACTCTTCTGTTTCTGGGATCCTAAAATGACTCACAAGGTATATGGTCACTGGGCTGCCCATCAGACAACGCTTTTTTGGATTCAACCAGATGAAATATTTCCCGAGGACGCGGCATAAGGAGGCATTGACTACCCTTAAATACAGCTTGGCAGTGTGAAATGAAGCTCTTTGCAGGCATCACAATGGATCGCTGCATAAACACCTTATCCAGAGCAAAAGACATTTTGAGAGGTAGTGGAAAGAATACATTCACCTTTCACCAGTTTGTCACAGTGCTTTGGGGACATGTAAGGCAACAGAGAGGGCCTCTCATTTTCCAGGGTAGCACAGCTGTGCTGGGTTATCTGTCTCCAAACATTTTTGTGAGTTTGAAAAATGGTCATATCCCGAAGCAAGTTGTGAGGCTGAAATTTCAAGTCCTCTGCAAAGTCAGAATAAGTAAAATACATACAGAAAACCAATCTCTTTCAATCAAGTGAAACTTGCTCTTTAAACCTTTCCCTTTCTTTTTGTCATATATTGACAAAGCAAACAAAAAACCTTTGAATCCCATAATTTGCTCAGCTACAGCATGAGAAAAGACATCGCAAACTAGAGAACTGTCATTTTCCATCTCACACCAGTGATAGCTTCTGGACAGTGTCCAAACCTCCCTTCCCCCAAAAATTTGGAGTGAAGGAGATACTGACTCTGGCTGCATCTCCTTTTACGAAAAAGATTTCTCAATGAATTTTCAGTTTTGGTTGAGAGAGCCCTGAGAGAAGTCAATCAAATAGATCCTGAGAAGCTGTTAGAAAAGTGATGGATACTGAAAACTGCAGTTTCAGGCTACGAAGAGTCCAAGTAGTTTTTGATTCCAGAGGTCTAAAGATCTCACCCATTCCTTTTCTGTGCACAACAAAGTCAGCTGATTCTTGGGTGCCTTTTTATAGATCAGCTTGCTGACCTCTGCAGAGCCCTTAGGCCATCCCCGTGCACAGTGACATAATAATGATGGATAAGAATCATTTACAGTTCGGGGGGAGAGGCAGAGCAAAAACATTTCCCAGGCCTGCCCCAAACCGTGGAGCCCAGCTCTGCTCCGACCTGCTTCTTTTCCCAGAGCAGTGCTCAGCATCTCAGCACATTCCTCTCCCTACCCTACAGCTTAGCTCCCATACCCCTCAGCTCACATCCTTTTGACCTCACCAGCATTGTGCAATCTGCCTACGAGCCCCTTCCTCCTCCTGCTGCAACTCTGTGCTTTCCTTCTGCACGCACTCTGCTGAACGCTGCTGTGTGTCAGGAGGTCCGTGTGTCAGGTGGTGGGGTGAGGAGGGCAGGTTGGCACTAATCAGGTATGGGCTGGCAGAGATCAGGGGTACCTTTGGATTAGCTGCGTGGAGAAAAAATAAGGTGATACTTGTGGGATAGACAAGTGTGAATTACAGGGCTGTGAGGATAACACGTTGTTTGCTGCAAGGTGCGATATCCAAATACTTAGGATGTGGGATATCCCTCTGGGGATGGTGAACATTCCCTCCATTCTTATTCCAGGTGAGATGATCCCACCAGGTGAAAGCTGAGCCTGATTTGTAAGTGCAGAGGAGAAAGATCTGCAGTCAAGGGGCTCTATCTCCAAGACAACATCCCTGAAGCCTCTGATCCAGCCCTGCACAATGATGTATGGCTTTCACAGTTTGCATTAGCCTTGCGTTAGTAATGACTGATGAATCTCTGCAGCACTTGTCTTTGCATGCTCTGGATGGCCTCAGAAAAGAGGCTCAGTGCTCGGCTTCTCTTCTACACAGCTCTGGCCTCATTGGATCTCTGTTGCTAGCTCTACCCCTGCTCTGCTCAACATTCAGTCCCCAGCCTTACCTCAGTGGCTCCCTCCCTTCGTGTTCTCTACCCATTTAACCCAAGGACATTAGTGATTTCATCACCCATTCATCCTCAGCAAAGGCCAATGGCATTGTATCCTTGAGAAGGAAAGGCAAGCAAGATATTTTGCTCTAT
Organism: Tetrao urogallus; assembly: GCF_951394365.1. Lineage (NCBI taxonomy): Eukaryota > Metazoa > Chordata > Aves > Galliformes > Phasianidae > Tetrao > Tetrao urogallus. The sequence continues at coordinate 4,324,477 of NC_136832.1, read as the reverse complement.
TTTCCCTCTTTTCCCAGGCCATCTCCCAGCCAGGTTTCCCTTTGGCCTTAGCTAATCAGAAGATCCAGCTCAGAGAGTGGGGACAGCTGCCTAAAAGCACAGTTCAGTCCTCTTTCACTTCAGCAGCTTCTTTGTGGCTGATCACACTCAGCCTTTAGCAGCAGGTTCTTAGTTTTTAATTTCCCTTCTCCATCGGTGAATGGTGCATGCGTGTCACTGCTATTGCAACTTATAGAAGTTTTCCACTTGGTAATGTTGTTTTTTTTCTTTCTTTTCCTAAATGCGTTGCCCCCAGCACAGACTTGACATCTTGGTGGGTCAAAGACACAGGAGGATACATAAGACAATGTGATTCTGGTGTGTAACTCTGCAACTGGAACTGGACTGCTCTTTTCTTTCTCTTGCCCATTCTCCCCTCGTCCCTTGTGATGGTCATTGGTAGCAATTTGTGTCATGTCATCCTGGGCTCTAAGAAACTGCAAATCCATTCATTACAGCCCCCAGGAACAAATCCCATCAAATCACCAGTTTATAAACTGCGTTTCAGATATGTTACACGAGCACTGGTTGCAAAGCTGAAGACATTTCCATTTCGCCTGAGGCCAAGATTTTTAATTTAAAAAAAAAAAAAAAAAAAAAAAAGACCCTGTCAGGGTCTGTGCAAGGCTCTTTAGATATTCCAACCAGCACAGTTTATTTAAAAATTCAATAAGGCAATTTTCATGGCAGCAAGGAAGAAGCAGTGCCGGTGCCTGAACACCCAGCGAGGAGGAAGAAGCAGCGAGTCTCCCAGATCCCTTCATCCTGATTTCAGCTGCCTCACTTCAGCTCTCACCAGCCCAAAAACTGACGTGCCCCTTCTGTTTGACTGGAACAAGGATATGGGAGCTGGAAATAGAAAAAGCCTTCTTAGAATAATCTGCTGCCCCAGCAGTCCCATTATCTAACACCAAGTGTAAATGGTCAAATCTACCTCTGGACTTTGTGAGCCTGATAGCAACAGTTAAAATAAAGGAGCGGAGAGCTTTGCATGACGTATCTATAAAAAGCAGACACAAGGTAAGCAGGGTGCATATCCAATGTGGCTATTCTCTGTTGTCTAAGCCCCATAAGCAACTCCTTGGGACACAGAAAGAAAATGGGTTTAGCTCTGTTTAGACTAGTGGCCAATGACCCTTCCCCCCGTCCCTCCACCTGCTCTAACCTAGGAACGAAAGTATCTTCTGCTATATAGCAGTCACATGCATAACAAGCCTAGGTATCCTTTAACTTTTGAAGGCATTAGGACACACTCTTTGGAGTTTCAGGAGATTCCAATGCCATGGAAGAAAGGAGGAGCCAGAAATTAGCAAGGCTTGAACAAAACAGAACTTGAAGACACCTCGTCCACCCATCCAGCCCAAAACATCAGCCCACATACTCCTCCCCAGAGGCAGATGTGTGACTTCTCATCCAGGTCTCAGCCCATCAGCAGAGGTGCTGAAGGACTTTCTGATCCTGCTGCTAATGAGATCGTTAAGATAAATGTAGTGATTACATGTACCATTCCAGTCAGAAAGATGAGGTGGGGTTTTAATTAAGGTAATTACGCTCAGCTGGAAAGGCTATATACAAAGGCATTTAAAGTCTCTATGCTGGCATGTTGGGTTTCAAGATAGCACTATAGATAGGGCCTGGAGTAAGTGCACTGTGCTGTCCATGGGGACTACCAGGCTCAAGCTGCTGGTAGTGATGGTGTTTGCTGGAGAATCCTGATGCTACATGTGAGTGACAGATGATGTCCTGCTGATGGAATTGCTAAGGATAAGTTCATACTGCAGCATGTCCACCAAAGCAGAGGATGCTGCTCTGCTCTCCCATTTGGGAGCTTTTGGAGTGTCAGAACTTCTCTCCAAAAGAGAATGAAGGCTTTGAACTTTAGAAGTGCTCCTAGGTCAGTAATTTGTGGGGGGTGGACGGTTAGCTGCGTTAGGTCAGCTGGCACTTTGTGTTGGTAATTGAGGTATTGTTTTTGTGTTTGTTTGTTTGTTTTTTCTTAAATCTTTTTTTCCTCTTATTGTAGCAATATATAATTTCTATATGAAAAGCTATTCCAGCTTGAAATTGGGAACTTGACATCCTGACAGTGTCACATTTCTGGCAATTCAGAACTTCTAACAATTACAGAAGATGGGTTGGAACTGACCCTGGCCTGCAAGAACCTGAGATTTTGACAAATCAATATTTTCCTACACAAGTCTCCAAAGAAGGCTTCTAACCAGCTCTCGCTGTGTCCACTTTACTCCCTTTCTTTTCCCCTCTTCCTGATTAAAAGCTATTTACAATCTCATCGCCCCTTGTCCTTCGCTTTTATATAACAGCTTTTCTGAGTGCTGGGGGTCCACGGTAAGGACATCTCATTGTTTCCTTATCTGCAAGAAAGAACAAATCAACGTGACTTACACTTCACCCTTTCCCATTCAGCGCCGCTTCTCATTTTGTTCTGCTTTTAATATCATCTTTATTGCAAGTCTGTTCTAATGCTGCCTGTTTATTTATGGCTATTACTGAGACGATGCTTTAATTGTCGGATCAGCGCCTCCAGTCCATCAGCAAAGAAGCAGGCAGCTCTCCATAAACATCGTTTTTATTTTGCTATGCCACATGCGCACGCAACACTCACACACAATTAGGAACAACAATGGTGTTATTCCCGACGAACCCTCGTTCTGTTCTTTGTAATTTTACCCCCTCTTGAAAAGGACAGCTTTTGCGCCTGTTTACTGTTCTTTCTTCGCTGAGCATTTTGCTTTGCAGATCTGGAAAAAGGAAATTTAATTAGAGTAGTATTCAGGATGTTTTTTATATATATATTCTACCAATTAGCATTTCATTAAGGCAGTTAAATTGCATTTGCTAGAGACAGACACAACCCATTGCAGAGTATTATTTTAAGATCTCATTTCTTTTTCTCATCTTGCAAGCTGAAAATGAAATCAGGTAGTGATTGATTAATTATTAATTCATTACCAGTGATTGGGTTGGGATGGAGCTGGTCGGGAGTGTGAGAGAAAGTGCTAAGACACAATCTCGTTTTATTTCTTTGGACATCTCAGCAGGAGCTGCCTGAGATGGGCAGACTCATCCTAAAGCCAAGTGTAGATGCTGGGCTGCCTTGGACGCCTGGCGCTGTCTTTGAGTATTCCTGCAGCATGGAGATGAGAAACAAGGAGTGGTGATATATCAGTATCAATTTCCAATGTATTTTGGATAAGAACTGTCCCACCCTGTAGTGAAGCCCTCTTTCTCATGACGCAGCCTGTTAGTGGGGTGATCATGTTGCTCTTTCTGGAGGGCTGGTGGAAGAATGCATCCCTATGTGCAGCATGCTTCCCTGTCTGATACCACACAACTGCAACGAACCTCTGCTTTGCTCTAGAAGAAGGCTATGCTCTACCTTCCTATTAATGTCTGCTTGCTCCCAAGGCTCACTCTGTCCTCCTTCAGTTTGCAGTGTGGCTTTGTCTCTCTTCATTGCTCTCAAGGTCACCATTGATCAGATTGTGAGTGCTTTACAGCTGCAGCCTTGGATGGGCAGAAAGAGAAATTGATTGCAGTCAATTCAGCAGCAGATTGAACTGTATTGACCCGTCCCTGTTCATGCAGACGAGGAGCTTTGCTACCTTTTAATTACCATGGCTATCCCTTCTTGGCATCAGTGGGACAGCTGCACAGAAGTTGGGGTGAGGTGATGTTTATATGGCCTCAAGTAAAGGCTTTAGGGTGTGCAGGGATTTATCCAGACCCACTGACTGCAGGGGATAGGAGGACAGATTGCTGCTGGTAAATGAGTCTGAGTGATCCACTCATCTTGTCTCTGTGCAGTGCCTCTTCCCAGAGGAATCTCTGCCACTGGGAGTGACTTCTATTTATTTCCCATAGTGGAAACCAGCCATTTCCATGCAAGTGACTCTGCTGCAGAAACAGCAGCTGCAGGTGGTGTAAGGCTGTTATGCCTTCGAGGTGGGCACGTTTGGCAGGAAAGGCAGAAGTTTGTTTGGCAGAAGTTGTATTGAGAAACATCGCTCCCACTCTCCCTGCCTTTGTCTCAGGACGCAGAGGAGGGAATGATGCTCCAAGCTCTTTCCAACAGCTGGATGAGCCAGGCTCCTCATGAGCAAAGTCTTTGGGCCAAATGATGTGGCCTGTGCTTGCATCTAGGGATCAGGAGAGGCTGGGATGAGTTCAGCTGATCTCAGTGGAAAACAAGGTGGGCATGACTGATTTCCACAGAGCTGCTCAGGCTTCTCACCCTGAATTCTGCTTCTGGCACTGTCTCTGGGCTCTGCCATCACCAGCTCAGGGATTCATCGCTATCATAGAAACTGCAGTTGGTGTTTTTGAAAGGTGCAGGATTGGCAGCTTTAGAAGATTGAAATCCTCTGTTCATCTTCTGAATTGATGCCAGTAGTACCAGAAGTAAGAATGAAAGGAGAGCAGCAATTCCAGCAGTGGCTGGCTAATAACCCACTTTTTTTTTTTTTTTTTTTTAAGTTAAATGTTTAGTCAGAACAACAGAATGACTTTCATTTAGGGCCAGAGAAACAGTAGCTTTTTTGACTACTAAAACTAGCCTGACTAAGACAAAGGTATTAAAGGAAATATCAGAAGAGTCATCTCAAGCCACAGCTAAAAGCAACATTTTAAAGACAAGTGGGGGAAAATGCTGATTCCCCCCTATCCTGCCTGTGCTTGTCTTTTCTCCATTCCCTTTTCCTAGAAAGCAGTTCAGACATTCAAATTGTTCAAAGTGTTTTTGTGTGACCAAATACTGGTTTACCTTCCTGCCCCAAAATGATGTCCAAAACCAATACTTCCTCTCTAGTCTCCAGCACCACTTGAGCCTAGAAGTGGCCCTTGAGAAGGTGCAAACGCCAGCTCTGTGCTGCACGACATTGGAAGGCGAGGGCAACAATTAACTTTATACAAGCGCTGCAAAATTAGAAGGGATGTTCAATTCTTGTATAGAATAGTTGAGTTGGAAGGGACCTTCAAAAATCATCTAGTCCAGTTCTCTGGCCACTTCAGGACTAAACAGGAGTTGAAGTGTAATACTGAGAGCATTATCCAAATGCTCCTTGGATATTGACATGAGGCATTAGCTGCTTCTTTCCAAGTGACTGTTAAATGGCAGTTATCTCTTGTCTTAACAAAATGACAAATCCTCTGGATTACACAAAATGGGCTCAGCCCTGTACTCCAGCTTTCTTGGTGAAGAGTTTTTGTTGTCACCCTTAAGATACCAAGGATATCCATCAACTTCTGTAATCCACGCTGAAAGCTAACACAGAGCCTGGCTTTATAGAACGAAAGCCCTTCCTCCTGCCCTTGTAAAAAGACCTTTCCTCTCTTCTGTTCAGCATCCCAAAGGGCAGACGTGAATTCCAGCAGTTTACAACTCCCAGGGAGAGAATGTATAGTGATAATCTCCCCCAGATTCTAGCTGTTAAAATAAATTCTTCCCATGTTAGTAAGGTTCCCTGAGGCCTCGGGAGAACAGGTGCTCACTTGACCCGTGTGTCACCTCCACCTAATATATCACATCAGCCTCAGGGGGAAAAATGCAGCCAAAGCTTCCTTCCCCACACCCATCCAGGGGAGGGCTGGCTCAGCACGGCTGCAGATGGAGACCTGCATGTGTGCTGGAAGCTGCACAGAACACACCTCTCAAGAGACAGGATTTGCTTATTGTGCCACTTAGCCAGGTTGCCTGCTGTCCTGCCTCCCGTGATGGATGGTTCTTTGGAAGGCTAGAAGAAGGTGTGCAAGGCATCAATTCATCAGTGAGGTTTGGAGATGAGGCATAACTCTAAATGTCCTACCAGGTGGCCATCTGCTGACGTCTTGAAGAAGGTTTTTGGATTCTCGTGGCTTTACCTCACAGAGCTAGCACTGCTAGTCTTCATCAGGGGCACAAACAGCTTCCTCCCATTTTGATTAATGAGCATTTTCTTGTGCAACTCTGAGACATGGAAAGAAGTGAGTTCAAGAAAAGAAAAATCTTCAGGGAATATGTTCCTTCCTACTTTAGAAAACCCCAGGTCATCCAGTGAATCACAGAATCATTCGAGTTGGAAGGGACCCTTAAAAGTCACCTGGTCCAATTCTCTTACAGTGGAAAGGGATACCTATGGGTAGATCAGGTTGCTCAGATTCTGGTCCAGTCTGACCTGAATGTCTCCAGGGATGGGGCATCCACCCACCTCTGGGCAACCTGTGCTGATGCTTCCCTCCTTATAAAAAAAAACTGGCTGAGGTGCACTTCATGCCACTGTTAAGGTCACTGATAAAGATATTAAAGTGCATTGGTCCCAGCCCCAGATGAGGGACACCATTCATCCCTGATCTCCATCTGGACATTGAGCCATTGACCCATTCCACTGCCCATAGCAAACTTAAGGTGAAAAGTCTTGCTTGAAGTAGATTGAATGATGATATACCTAGAGAAAGACAACTCGGGTAAGGGAATTGAGGCCATCATGCATAGTGTTTCCCTATAGAACCACAATGAATGCAATGCAGCATTTTTGGACATGTGGTTCTGGTTGTCCACTATAGGTTTCTGGAGGCGGATTTTAAGAACAGTAAATCTTATGTCTTGGGAAGTTCCTGGGGACAGATGCTCTAAAAAGTTAGAGCTGGCCTGCTATTAGTCAAGAGAAATATCTTCAGAATAAGGTTGAGGGACATGTTCCTTCATTAGAAAAGCTACTCCAAAGCCACATCAGCCAGAATGTGCAATTATGCGCTTAAAATATAGTTTGCATTCTGATCTTTTTCAGTGCAACTCAAACTCAAGGAGCACATACTTAATTAGGCACTTGATTTCTGTCCACGCCTAATTGTGTGCTAATTATTTAGCAGATTATTAATTATTTGGCTAATTACTTAAACTAGAATCTGCACACGTGTGGTTATTCCAAATGATGTACAACATGGGTTAATTTCACGCTTCATGCCATGTTTATACCAAAGTCAAAAGGGCTTTTATTTTTTCCATGATTAGAGAGCCATGTAGAGGTGACTGTGAAACCATTGTGTGGGAACCTCGGCTGGGAATTCTAAGTCAGCCAGCACTGTTCTCTTCCAGTCTATGTGAAACTGAACTGCTTTGCTGTTGAGATGTTGTGTGAGGACTCACAGAAACTGTGCAAGCCTCTAGTTACAACAGTCTGGGAGCTGTGAGCTAACATGGAAATAGGTCCAATAGGACTTCGTGCTTTAACTGACCAGTGGCTGCATAATAACTACCACCTTGTGAATGCTTTGAGTATCTGCTGGAAGAGGAGGATCTGTCTGGGACCTGAGTACTGATGCTATGCACAACTAAGATGTTTTGTAAATTTGAAGTCTGTACGCGGAAATCTTTGGCAGTCGGAAGGGGTTTGCATGGCTTGTATGTTTTTTAAACTCCAGGAATAACAAACTGTAGGAAAAGCATATGTGGAGATGCAAGTTTACTTTACTACTGCATTTACTTGGTGTGAAATGATGAGCAAATTGAAACAGATAAGAAATACAGTGATGTTCTGAAAAGATTTCAGTCAGTTTCCTGTTAGTGATTTACTTCTCTTTCTCCCTTCTCATGTCTGTTAATGTCGGATAATATTGATACTCCCTCAAGGACAGCTGTAGGTCAAGGGGGAAGGGAAAAGAGGGAGGACAGAGCATTGCCTGTGTCATGTCCTTGCAGTTCATGCTGAGGAACAGGAGAGGAAAAGACAGGTAGCACTGCAATGTGAACTGAAAAGGCACAAATGAAATTTTCACACGATTCTTACTTCATTCCCCTTACTAAAGTACAGGAGAAATGCAGTCCTCTGCAGTGGAGCTGGGAGTCTGTGCTTTTCCCTTCATAGCAGGCTTACAAACTTTTCCTGAGGGCTGCTTGTAGAGCAAAGCTTGCTCACCATGGCCATCTGGGAGTCACTAGAGACAGACTGAGTATTGGTGTTATTTATTTCCCTGTTTGCTGTAACCAATTAAACAAAAGCTCGGTTCATAAACAGCAATAGCCTAGGGAGAGTGGGAGGGAGAGGCTTTGCAAAGAGGCATTTTATCTTTGACACGTGCTCCTGGGATTGAAGGTCGATGCATACACACCATACCAGGCTGATTAGTCTTGACAACCATTCACTTAGTTTTATGAAATTATCAATTGATCTGTGATTGCAAAATCTAATCAATGTTTAAGAAATACAGTGGGTGGAAAAGCCAGTCAGGTTAGATCATCCTATATCTGGCTGTGCAGGAGGGGACTCTCCAGGAATGCTGGAGCTTCCTGGAGCAGACATTGTCACTTCCCCCTTCACAGCTTGGTGGGAGGGACAGCTTTTGCTGTCATCCTGCTTATTTTCTGGATCTCAGGTCATCCTGTCCCTGTGTGATGTTTTCATACTGAGGCAAGGAGCACAGATTTACTCACCCACTACTAAAATGATAGAGTTGTGGCAATGAGATTAATATGATGAAGACGCTCATTTGGATTTGGCATTTGGGTGAATAGCAAATAGCATTTGGCAACATTTTAAAGCTATGGTAGGTCTCTGGGTGCTGACTGATCCATATCATCAAGAAAACGAAATAATGTTTATAGAATCATAGAACGACTTGGGTTGGGAGGGAGCTCAGAGGTCATCTAGTTCCAACACCCCTGCCATGAGCAGCTAGATCAAGATAGTAATTCTTAAAGGTACTTTAACAAACCCCACAGCAAAGGAAATCATCAGCTTGGAAAAGAGGCAGCTCCTGGGGCAGAGCTCAGCAGTGTTTGCTGGAGTCTGAGGGGTGATGTTAGAAAGGAGAAGGGAGCACATACACAGGGGAAAATCTAATAATTTGGTTTATTTGCAATAGGATGCAAGGCATCCTGAGAAAGTAATGGGAAAAAAAAAGGACTTCATCAGTAATGTGCACTGGTACCATTTTAATCAGATTATTGTGAACCTCATAATATCAATTCTACTCTGAAAGACGTATTCTGGTGACATATAATTATTGGATAGTTCATCTGTTAGCTAATTGATATAAACATCAAGCTTCCAATCTTCATAATAGAAAATAAAAGCTAGAAAATCTTACGTGACCATTTTGGAGGATCAGAAAATAGAAGGAACATAAAATATCCTTTCCCTTTTCATGTTTTCTATTTTATAGAAAGTATCTTACAGATTGTAGAGAAAAATGTTGTGGGTTTTTTTTTGTTTTGTTTTGTTTTTTTTTGAAAGCTTGAACTTATCATGGACATTGTGTCAATACATGGATTTTTTCCTGGAGCTCTCCAATCTGAAACGGAACAGACCTGCTATATCACCATTCAGTTTCTAGCAGGAATTACTATTATCTGGATATCTGCGCTATTTTTTTTTTTTCTGTTCTAATTCTACCACAAATACACAGCATTGCCCTTTCAACTTCTTTGTGCTGTCACCGGAAGCATCGTGGTCAGAGAAATTATCTGAAAGTTGGAGTCCAGCATAAACCGATCATTAATTACAAGAATAGCAGCAAAAAATGTTGCTGCCACTCTTCTGTAAGCATTCCTGCATGGATTAGCCTTCCATTGCTGGTGAGGATGACAAGATGAGCACTGCAGGTGGGGCGATATTGATGAGTTTTGCCTGCTCTGACAAACCTTCAGAAGGCAGAAGTAGCAGCCATTAAGAAGCCTTAGCAATATTCTTGTTTCAGATGGGAACTGATGAAATTACTCAAACGAAAAATTGGGGGAAAAAAAAAATTAGCAAGCTGCAATCTGGGAGCAGTTCAGAGCTCTTGCAGAGATCAAGGCGCTGTTGGACCATGGGTTGCTCAGACACATAAGAAGAGACATATGTAGACTAAGTGTTTTCTTACCTAAATATAAAGAAGAATCTTTAGAATCTAAAATATTCCAAAACGAAAACTCTTTTCTCCAAGGTTAACAACATTGACTGAAGAACGTATGGCTTTAAGTAAAACAACAAGGAAGAATTTGGAGAGGTGGAGTGTGCCCTCTTTTGCTGACTCAGGAAGATTCATATTCGTTATCATTTTTTCTGCTGGCTTAAGGAGGTATGAATGTACTGCTTACTTCTTTCCAAACGAAGGAAGCATCTATTCAAAGTAAATGGATAAAACCTTGACATTCTGGAGCTCCAGTAAAAGCGTTGGTTATAATGACAACTCGGACTGTAACAGAATCTTTTCTCTAAAACAACAGAAGAAAAAAAAAGAAAGAAAGTCCCATTTTGCAGAGGAGAGGGTGGCTGTTCAGAGTCACACTGGGGACTGTTCAAGTGGTACAATGGTGATAATTGAAATTGGTAGCTGTGATCTGCCAGTGCTGTTTTCCACCTTCACAGCCTGGCTTTTCAACCTCTCTAGTACTCTACCAGCAGCAGGCAGAAAATATCTGTATCACTTAAATCCCACACCTTTATTTCCAGTTTCCAGGACTGCATTTCTTCTCACAAGGTAGAAGAGAAATTGGAGGGATGATCCCATGCCCTCTCCTGATCTGATTGAGGTGGCTCCAGCAAGCAAATGTATTTCCACTCTCCTTTTAACATGCTTTACCGTTTAATAAAATGGAAAATCAAATTGCGAGAGAACAAAATGATTTTCATAAACACTGTTCTGGGCAAAGGGGTCCCTTGGATAATAGCACTTTTATCTCTGTTTTTGAATCTTCAGGCTGCCCTAAATGCATGTAATAACAGTAAGTCATTCACAACATGTACATTCTCACGGAATTACTGTATTAAACAACTATGTTAAACTGGTGGGAAGCCAAGGTATATCTTCTTTTATTATCTCTGCAGACACAACAGAAGCCCATTGGTAGGAGGTCGCCTTGCTGCTGCAGATAGAGATCCAAGCCTGTGGAGAGCAGATCGGACAGTCGTCACTAACTCAAAGGTGATGGGCGTGAGCACAAAACTGCATTGGAGAGGTGCGAATGAGTGGTGAAACTTGAGGAGGTGTGGCAGCAGAAGGGGCTTTCTTCTACGGAGGAGGCTTATATTTACAGAGAGCAAGTCAGGCTGGAGAACTGGGGAGATGATGTTTCCTTCTTACTCCATAAGAGATGTCAAAACAAATTTTCAGTCAGCAGCCTCTGCCCGCCCAGTATTGTGACTAAGGTCAGGCTTGGGCTCCAGCTGAATGAATTTTACCATCAATGGAGTTGTCAGGTTTCGAATTACTTCTGCAGTATGCTATCAGCAGGAGAAGCTGTAGATTAAGATGTATTCCAGGAGCAAAATTTGGTCTTTCCACAACGCTAACGTGGTTTTTGTGCAGAGGAGCTGGCAAGAAATCCCACTATCTGCACTCTGTGACAGAGAGTACAGGGAACTGCCATTTCTGCCTCTGTCCCTATAACTTACTTTAGTATTAGTCAGTAGGACAGAGGAGTGAGCACAGAAGATGGAAGGGACAGGCAAACCATAAGGTGGATCCACCATGCCCTCTCCTACAGGCTCTATGTGAGGGAGAACTCTGTCTGGTATTTGGGTGCAGACAGATCGTGTAAGAATTAAGTAATGACCAAATTAGAATCCCAGAATCTGGCCTTCTGGACGTACCTGCACATCCTGTGCTGCCAAGCTGAAAGTTTCCCTTTGTTTCTACTGCAAGTACCACCCAGTGACTGAGAAGGTTTACTGAAGGAAAACCTTTTCTCTGTAAAGTTTGGTGTTTTAAAAAAACCTTAGCATTCTTGAATGAAAAAAAAAACCAAACAAACAAGCACATTTTATCAGAAAATGTACATCCAGCTCTATTCTGTAGGTATCAATCAATTTGTATGTTTGTAACAAATGCTGAGATGGAACATTTTGTCTCCGGTGAATATGGCTTGTTTGGGGGAACCATGTGTTTGATGGATTGCTCTCAGAGCCTTCTGTTATTAGACATGTTTCCCCATTTGGACTCTAAGGGGTAGAAAAGAAAAGGTTATCTTTAGTAGCAGGAAGCAGATATATCACAGTGTGGTGGAAATACATCCCTTCATGCTGAGAACTCTTTAGTAGCATTTTCATGGAGAATTATTTTGAATTTTTCCTTTTCCTTTTGATTTATGTTGTAAAACCTTTCTAGCAGGCCCTCTGTAAGAAACACTGGCAGAGCTGAGGTGGCAAAAATGAGGACTGCCAGTTATCCCTGGGGAGTCAAGTCTTCCTTTACACACTAAGCCTACACCGGTTAATTCTTCACGTATTTCTGATGATTCAAAGTCATGCATTTTAAGGCACTATAGAGTGAAGGCTTCCATTAGAAGGCGGTTGGTCCAGAGGTAAAGGCCTGCTATGTTAGAAGAAATTGTTAATTTTATTTCCTGGGAACACTTCTTCTATTTCTCTGGAGACCCCTCAGCCTGTCAGATTCTCGTCTATAGAAATAATAGGAGTATTTCCACCTCATCTAATTGTATTAAGAAATAAATACAGGAGACTGAAGTTTGCTGTCTACCTGTGTGCACACAGACATCCCTGCACTCCTTCCTCCCTTTCTGCAGAGGCGTTGCTTCATTCTTACAGCAGATTCACAGCTTCTAGAAGGCAAAAGCGTTGGCTTGTCCCTGAGCCTTCTCTCTCTGCTGTTCAGAATTGCATTCTAAAGATGACACAACATTCTGCCACCAGACATCAATTTCAGGATGCTCTCTGTAGCTGAAGCACGTCCCGGTTGAATGTTATTGTGAGTAAGCTCATATAAAGAGGAATTTGTCTACTGAGAACTGAATCAAGTGGTACTCACTATAGCAATGTGGATAAAACCCATTAACACCTTAACTAGCTATAATTACGTATCATGTATAAATAACATTTAAATATTCATCTCATTATGTATTATTAGTTATCATTCTTGTTCATCTGACAAACTGTCATACATTTTGGATTTTAAATTCTTTTTTTTTGTTTGTTTGTTTTAACAACAAAATATTCCTCTTTTGTGTGTAGAACACAGCCTATGATTACAGAACTGGTCTGGGAGAGCTAAAATCTATTCTGCTGATCTGTGGGGCAATTCTGATCAATGCTCTGACACTCTTGCTTGAATTTCCTTACATGCAAACAAACAACAACAACAAAAATTAGAAACATTGTCTCATTAGGGTGAATCTAAATTATTGCTAGTAAAATACCTTCCAAATAAATTTATCTAGAGCTATACAAAGCAGCTAAGTGATCACTGAGTTCACATTTTAATGTTCATTACCCTGCCACACAAAGAGCAGTAGAATATTTTGGCCTGTTGGAGAAATTGAACTCATCTCACTCCAGCATTGGGGTCAGTATAACCTTGTGTTGGTCCTGTAAATGCAAGGTGAGCATCTCACCTTGTCACTGCAGACAACATCAGTGTGCAGTGGATACATGATCAGGGCACGCCATGCTTGGACTTAGCTTGTCCACACTTCTCCAGCTATCTCTTGCCATTCTGTTGGTGAGTACAGCAGTTGGGAGCTTTGTCTTTGGGTCTGATGAGAAACCATCTTGCAATCAGTAGGAATCTTACTTTATAGCAGGCAGGACTTGAATGTGATGGTTTGTAATACTGGGATGAAAGACGCTGTACTAAAACTCAAAAATCAAAGGAAATTTCTTCTTCCACACATTACTGTTCACATGAATATTGGTATATTCCCTGCTTCAGCACATTGAATTGAATGTCTGCTTATCAAAACCTAAACACCATACAGCCAGCCTTCTATATAGTTGCAAAAGCTTACCGGGAGGCAGCAAAAAGAATTAAACTCAACAGATGAAGACAGAGACTCGTTAAAAAGAGTTATAACAAATCAGTTATCAGGCATTTAGAGAAAAAACTTGTTAGAATAAACCCGTTAAATAAATCCTCAGCAAAGCTAATTAGGTCAGCGTTGCACTGCCACAATGGCTCCATTCCTCCATAGAAGACTTAATGATAGTATAAGCCAGTTAAAGGAATACACTAAGTATACAATAAGCCAGCTATTTAAAGGATACCTCCGCCAGTTCATCCTCTAAATCTGACCTACCTACAGATTGTCACTGGTGAGATATATCTCCTAGACTCTAAATGCCTATTGAAAACTCAGACCTGTGTGCTGTGTCATTTGTGAAAGAGACATCCACGGATGTGCCCCTTTTTCTGAACAAAGGGGCTGGTGATGATGGAAGAACTATGTGATCGAGGGGTTTTTGTTTTCCTTTGTTTTCCTGTGTGGTACTCAAGGTGTAGATTAACCAACAGAACCTATTCTTGGAGCTTTAATGACAATATTGATCAGCTATTGGTGAAGCAGAGAGGAAAGAAAGGGAATAAAAATAATTACTTTGCCCCTCTGTGGTGGCTTTTGTCAGCAGATGTGTAAAGATGGATGATTTGGAGATTAACGACACTTAACAGAGGCTGGGGCTATCTGAGTTTGTCCCTACTTCTGCTTCTAGGTTTGTGCAAAACACGTCCTTTCTCATAAACTGCAGGGGAGACCACAGGGTGACTATCATCTCCCTTTGATTTCACCTGTTGTGATACTGAGGTCTGTGAGGCAAGCCCTGCATCTCCCCCTAGGGAAAGTCTACAAAGCCAAATGATGCTTTGGTGGTGCATGTTAGCATTCCTGTATTGTCTTAGTCTTGCTGGTGTGGGTAACTGCAGGAATGGAGACGTGAGTGCAAACCATGATGCTTTCAGCACTGCCATTTCCCACACTAGCTGGGTAAAGCCAGTACAAATACGTAAATGTCTGCTGCCATTCTGCTCTGCTCTGCTTGTAGACAAAAAGCTGGGTGTATAACTGCAGTTAGCTCAGTTCTGGCTTCTGTGTGACAGTTGTAGAAACAACCATAACTCTGACAAGATGAGAGAATTAGATTGATATGTTACCACTTGTATTGCATAGATGGAAGTGAGAGTGAAATGATTCTCCCGAGGTTATATGACCACACAGCAGTAGAGCCAGAAATAGATTTCAGGTGTCCAAGTTGGTCCTGTGCTTCCTGTGCGATAGGTCACTCCCCCCAGAGGTGAACAGGTTGATTTTCCTCAAGAGATGTGGGAAAAATTAAATGCTGAGTGGCTCGGAGGGAAGAGGTCTAAAACTGGCAGGGAAAGAAGTGATTGTTTCTGGAGATGTTGTGAGCAAAAGAAAAGCTGGAAAAAGAGAATTGAGCACTATGTACAGAAACATTTGACAGACACAGTCATTTGTCTTGAATATCTGTGCACAAAATCAATTGCTGGCAACCAAAAAGCAGTTTTGGTTCTAAAGATTGAACCTAAGGTGTCAGTCTACTGTAAAAGCACTGGACACTGGGGAGGACAGTGCCCTAGGGCTGGCTCAGGAGCTGCTATGGACAAACAGGATCCCAAGATGGTGAAAGGTGGGAAATAGCCTGGTACAAAAGAAATGCAGTCAATGGAGCGCTTAGCATGGAAAGCTCATAGAAATCTGTAATTGTTTTAGTGCTTACAGAATTGCTCAGGTTGGAAAAGACCTTCAAGATCATCAAGTCCAACCTCAACCTGCCATACTACCCTAACTGTGGGTAAGCTAACCATACTACCCTAAGCTGTGCCATGATGCCTCCCAGACATGTCTGGGATTGCAGGAGGTGAAGAATCACGTAGGCAAAGTTCACTGTCAGCAGTTCTACTGCTAGCAGAGAAAGGCAGCAGCTGAGTTGAGGAGTGCTCTGGGAGAGGTGTGCCTGCACAGAGTAAGTAGAAGTCTTTGCTTTGGGAAGATTCCAAATAAAATAAACAAGGTGCAGTTTTTATACACACTCTAACATGCTGCTTGCGAAACTGTGGCATAAAAGCTATATCTAAACAATCTGGCAGCTGTGCTCTTCACTACTCACCAAGAACTTCATTCTGGATACCTGTATATGGTACACAAGGGCTCATTCTTGGATAACTTGACTGTGTTTCCCAAAACATACTTTCAAATGTTTTGGTTTATCTTCTACTCTGATCACTAACCAGAGCAGTCTATGAGGCTGTGTTTATGCAGAGATTTTTTGTAAAGCACATTTGCAGACATCTTTCAACACAGCTCCTGAAAACTGTCCACCTCAACTTTTTCTTAACAAGATGAAAATTCACTTTTGTAAGTGAGGAATAATACTGCTCAGGGCTTGTGGATACTGTATGATAACAATAATCCCATTCCTCAGGGTGCCAGTGTGCACCAGCTCTCAACCTTGTGACTCACTGCGTACCTAAGGCAAAGTGTGACTCCAACAGAGCAGCTTGCCAGGTATATTTGTTTGTGAGAAGATGCTGGAGATAGTTCATTCTGACCTAGACTAGTGCTGACAAAAAAGTGCAATTTGGTTGCATGAAGCTGTTGCAATGTGTCTGGACTGCCTTGCCTGCCCTAATGTTACAGATCCTCAGGCTCCAGAAAATGAAATTTATCCTCTTTGATTTGTGTCTTGATCAGTATTTACAGACCAGAGTTAAAATGAGAAAGATGAAGCAGCCTTGTGCCTTCTCTTCAAGAAAACCGAATAAACGCTCCGTCCCCCTCTCCCCAAAAAATTGTCTACACAGTAACACTATGCCAGTATCAAATTAAGTCACACAGTCAGATGTGTATGTATGTTATGACTTGGTTTTCTGCTATGAGTGGTACTCTTATTCTGTACTAACATCTGATGGTACAGAACAGCCCTGCTAGACGTGCATTGGTTTCTTCTCTTGGGTTAATGAGAATAGACCTGCTTCAGAATTAGTGTACAATGAATGCATATGCCAGTGGTGGTCCAATTCCTCCAGCAATCCCTGTTCGTTGAGCTAAAAGATTTTTTTCTCATGCCTGTTTCACAAACATCAGGAGATAACAGTGCCTCTTTCTTTGCCATCCCCTTGGCAATGAACATTTCTGGGGCTCCCAGAGGAATGAAACAAGTGCAAGGATTTAGATACGTTGGAGTGAAGAATAAGACAAAAAACCTCAATTGAACATTCCAGTCCTTGCATTTGACTGCATGTAGGTTTCATCTACCAACACTTTTTTTGAGTGGTCTGAAGTGCTAAGTGATTGCAGATAGAAGGAGCGTGAGGCTTGAAGCCTTCTGTGCAGTGTGCAGCTCGTGATGGTTTGGGAGTTACAAGTAGTTCGATTTCAAAAGCCTTAGTCCAAGTTCAGAAGGAAGCTAAGCTGCAGGTGATGAATACTGATGGCTTGTACTTGTTACTACACAATAGTAACAATGGTGAATTTGAAAGAGTGCTAATAAAAAGGATAGATTTGTGACCAAGTTGGGAAACTCAGCAAATACGGTTTCATTTGCTTGCATTCCAATGAACATCAGCAAGCTCCAGAGGATGAGACTCAACTCGTCTGACTTCATCCAACTAAAATTTCACAATTCAGTCTAAGCTGCTATTTTTTTTTCCCCTTGGAGTCAACAAAGAGAGCTAGTTTCAGAGGGAAATTCATCTTATATATGAGACACTGTCTAAGATAACAAGATAATACTTCACATTAAAACTCCTTCCATTGACTGAAGAAAATATTTAGACAAATATCTGAAACCAAACACCTGTTCTGTTATAATTCCACGTTAATCCAGTGAATCATATCATTAATTTTGTTTCATTTAACCCTGGCTAAGAACTTTCCTATCAGCATGTCTTCTGAGCTGGGAAATGATCTGTTCTTACTCTTTTCTGCCCACTGTGTCTTCCTAGACTTGACCTTATAGTGGTCTCTGTCTAATTTTAAGCTTCAATGACAAACTACTATCACTTCTTTTTTTTTTTTTTTTTTTTTTTTACAAGCCATCTGCTTTCTACCCAAGACCAGTAGTAAAAATACCAAAAAAAAAAAAAGCTCATCAGAAAGCTAAATCTCAGGAGATTGAAAACCTCATTCTGCAGCCCCAGAGGCTCACAGTGCTCAGAACAAGTATCCTGAAAGATGAGTGCCTAGGACAGCTAGTTCAATTTTAAAGCTGTGGTATCTTTTCATTTGCTGATTTGAAACTGGAAAGTGATTTATCTCAATAGATAATTTGGGGATATGTTAATTTAGGTGAAGTGCAAAGATGGAACAGCACCCACTTGGAAAATTCAGTGAGTTCAGTGCCTTTCAGGCTTCTAGAACTGCACTGAGGATGATTCAATTTAATGCAGAGGAACCAGCTATTCAGAACTCCTTTCAGAAAAACTAAGTTCCCAACAGTTTCTTCCCACTCTCCTGGGACCTGACAACATTTTTGCTTAGCTTTGACTATAAACCTTGAACTTTGCACTGGGCATGGTGCAAACAAGTCTCTGCCAGCTCCTTGCCTCTTAACCCTGACCTTTGAGTCCAATCCCAGTCTTTTTCCATCATCCATCAAAACAGCCCGGTATTTACCTGGCCACACAGCCCCGTGTATCACCCATCCAACTTGGTGAAAGTGAGACACCTACCAACCTGTTAAGGGATACCAACAGCAAATTAATATGGTTAGTGCATAGGAGCTGGATATCTACGCAGTAAACACAGAACATGGTCTAAGTAAGATCAGTACTTATTGTGGTATTGTTTGCAAGGGAGATAGGAAATACATTTCGTAAGACACTTGGAGAGCACCAGAATACCAATATCATGCTCATAAAGCAAGTTTAATCCATTTTAAGCCTGTAATAAACAAGGAAGTCTGCAAAACATTGACAAGAATACGTTCTGCATCCTCAAGGAGGGTAACAAAAGAGGATACGTCAAAAGAAGTTTCTGGTAGCACAAGAAAAACTCAAGAGTAGAGTCTGATTATTTTCACCAAGCTAGGGGACTCTGAAGTGAGTTTTTGCCCTAAAATCACAAATAGAAGCGAAGTACTCACCATCTGCACTTGGCACATACAGATAACTTTTGCACCAGGAAATAACACTTGGAGCATGCAGTGGAAACTCACCTGAACATGGACACTTATTTCTGCTTTTCAGATCTCTCGGTTTCACGTAATGTCTTGCTAAGCTTTTGACAGTCTAAATTACTGTTTCTCTATCCTCACCACCATTTCTTTTTGCCTACTATTTGCAAACGGGAGACTTTTTTTTTACACCACATGTTACAAATTTCTATTCGCCTTCATATCCTCTCTTGATTGACTAGTTTCTATTTTCTTCATGGGAAGAAGATTGTAATTTAAAAAACCCTAATCATTGCTTTCAAGAAAACTGTTGGAAGAGAAGAAGTGAGAATTGGACACGCTAAAATTGTTAACAACTCAGAAAAACTCCTCACTGGAAAAAAGAAATAAAGATTCTTGTTCAATGGAGCTTTGCTGATCTGAGGTGAAGATCCAGGCTTCATTCATTGCAAGCAGAAGGCGAGTTGAAATATCCAAAACTAAAAAGAAGAATCATAGAAGAGATGACTGAAAAGAGAAAGCTACTGGAGTGAAATAATTTTGTTTTTACAAATGGCATCCAGAAACCTTATCTTTGACACATAAGAACAGACACATAGCTAAATATGCTGTAACCTGCTTAGGTTTCCAAAGCAGCAAATTAAACCAGTGGACTATGCAGTGAGTGTCCATTCAGATGAGCAAAGCTCATTGAACACAACAATACTGTAAGAGAACATGTTGAATACTCAATGCACCAAATAATCCTCTTTTGATACAGAGACAGTAAAAGCTTTTGGAAAAGAGGAGGGAATCGTGTGTTTATGAATTGGGGTGGAAGAGAGACAAGAGTCTGGGGCAGGAAAATTATGAGCAAAACTTCTCTTTCCATTTTGCTTTGTTCTTTTCTTATAAGTTCATGATACTGATGGTAATTCTTGTTTTCAGGCAGGACACTGATCAGAGGTTTTATTGACTCTGACCTTGTGGAAGAAGGTGTTACAGTGTAGGGAATTTTTGAGTTGTTCTTTAGATCCTTGAGACCTTTGGGCTCACCTGTTTTCTCTCACTGATTCCTCGCAGGAATATGAAATATTCATCTGAGTTGTCCCAGGTCTTGCTAGACCTAATCACACAGTAACCTTCCCTGGGGCAACGAGGAAAGATACCCAGTATTGTTCTGTTAGATGAATCAGTAAATCCCATATGACAACAGCAGTTGTTCCTTCCTGGAGATTTTGCTTTGATTTTAAACATCCTCATCTCAGATCTCTCTTTAAGATCTAGGCACTCCCTCCCATTTCTGGTAAATGCCATGATCAACAACGAAAACACACACTAGTGATAACCCCAGGCACTATTTATTTGTTTAAACAAATGCCTTGCAGATTTATGGTCTATATAAGAGCTAATCTCTCAAACCCCTCTGTCATGGTGTATTGCCATTCCCCTGAGGCCTTGTACCAGGAAGATCCATGAGAATTATTTCATTATTTTTTTACATGAGCCAATATGATGGAATCAGAGGTGGTTTGCCAAGAAGCACGCTTTGCAGCTGAACTTTGCCTGGAAAAAAAAGTAAAACTCAAAAGCTTTGGGTATGCTGAGATAAGCTAAGCCTCAACCCTATCAGAACAGCCTGGATTTTAAGCAAACAGCTTCTAATTCTGCTTAGGAAAGATTTGCTGAAGATTTAGCTTAAGACAATGTTCTGCAGCCACAGGGGATGGGTGAGAGAAGGGCAGAACTGACTGTCCTTGCAGGCCAGAGAAAGGAGGTGGGAGGAAGGTATCTTCCATTGCCCTTCCTGTCCCATATACCCTGCATAAAGCGGCTGAGTGGTTTCCCTTCTGGCAACACAGCGCAGCTAATGATTTGTCTGAGAGGTCTCTTGCTAGAAACCTCACACAATGGTAGGGAATGTTAAATGCTCTTTCTGCGCTGGGCTTTGCCGGGCTGCAGCGATTTGTCTGGGTGAGCGATGCCCTTGAGGCACCTCCGTCTCCAACTCGTTCCTTCCTTGTCTTTCATGTATTTTTTGAAGCACT
Organism: Tetrao urogallus; assembly: GCF_951394365.1. NCBI lineage: Eukaryota > Metazoa > Chordata > Aves > Galliformes > Phasianidae > Tetrao > Tetrao urogallus. The sequence goes on along the minus strand of NC_136832.1, from coordinate 4,303,572 downwards.
CAGGCAGTTGCCGAGGCCCATCGTGTTAATGTGAACCAAAGGCAAGCTGTGGAAGAGCGGGAGATCCCATTCCCAAACCTTCTCCAGCTGCGCATTGGGATTTTCACCCACTTTGCCAGGCGAACCCAGCCTAGAAACGGAGGGAGGAAGCTTGGGGGAGAGCAGTTGGCCGCTAGCTGCCTCCCGGGGCGGCTCGGCTCGGCTCGGTTCGGCTCGGTTCGGCTCGGCTCGGCTCGGCTCGGCTCGGCTCGCTGCTGCCGGTTGTAAGCTCGAGGGGCTCCCGCCGGGACGGAGCTGTCCGTGGTGCTGAACCGCACCCGGCCGGATCCTTCCGTCCGCCCCGAGAGGCGGGGCAGCCCCAGCGCGGAGCCCCCCGCGTCTTCCCACCCTCTTTCCTTCCTTCCATCCAGCCTGCTCGGAGAATCGAGCCATGCGCTGCCTGGATCCGTCAAGGAGAAAACGAGGGAAGAAAAGGAACGTAGGGGAAGAGGAAAAAATATCTATTTAAAATACTTAGTGGATGGGGACTGCCTGGAATCGTAATCAGCTCCGCTGCAGCTTCCTCTCCAAAAACGGGAGGCAGGCAAGTTTAGATTCCCCCAAGCCCCAGCGGCCCTTCCCCGTCTCATGCTCCCTTCCCACGGCCCAGGCTCCGTCTGGACGGAGCTGAAGTCCCTCCTTTTTGCCCCCCCCTTCCCCTTCCCCTCTCCTCCGCCCCTCCCCCTTTCCTAATTATGTACAAAACACTTCTTAGAATAAAATGGCCAGGCTGGGGCTCCTCCCTGCTTTCCTCTTCCCCATTCATCCTCTCCAGGCCGCTTCAAGCCCCTCCCCCTGTGGCAAGCCCAGCCTCTTGCTTCCCTCCTGGAGCCCTTTTCATTTTTATTTCTAACCCCCTCTCCATTCTCCCTGCTGCCTCTGCTCCTTCCCCCGATGGCTACGAACTGAGCAGCAGAGGAGAGGGGGGGCACAGGAATAAGGAAAGGGGGGGGGGGGAAAGCAAGAATAAAAGAAAAAGCAAAAAGAAAGAGGAAAGAATAAAACAGGGATTTTTTTTTTTTCCTCTGCCCTTAATGCCCGCGATCTGGATCAAGGAAGGGGATTTTCTGTCTGAGCATGAAAAGGACTGCTAGAGCCCCAGGATTTTCACGCCTGCATTATCAACCCAGCACCCAGTATGCAAGCTGGACAGAGAAGCTCTCCCACAAGTTCCTACCGAGCCGAATAAAACCCACGGGCGAGCAGATCTCCGCCAGAGAGGGACATTAGCATCAGGTAAGGCGAACGCGGCGCTGCGGCTGCAGCGATGCCGCTGCCCCGACATCCCCGTCCTGCCTCGGCCGCGTTGTGTAACGCCCGCGGCACCTCCGCCCCCAGCCCCGCACAAGTGTTGCCTCTGCTCCGCACCCCACATTGGGCAGCGCGGAGTTCCCGGAGGAATGGATGGCAGAGGTCCTGTGTAGTACTTGGGGGGGGGGGGGGGTGAAGAGTGGGGCCGAGCTTTGTCGGCACATGGGAGCATTGGGAGCGCTGGGAAGGACGCAGCCTTTGGAGGATGCCCGGCAATGGGGGGGGGCTCAGCTCCGGCTATGTTGGCACCGAGCCGGGGGTGGGAGGCAGCCAGGCTCCATCTGTATTCCGAGTATCGATACATCCCGGAGAGGGGGGGGGGGGGGACCGTCCCCAAGGAGATGGTGTCATCTCCACTTAATCCACCGCTCCGTTTTAGCAAGTGACAACCAAATCGCGGAGGAAAAGGAAAGTCTGTCGCCTCGAATCTCACACTGGGCTGATTGCCTCTACTTGGAGTGGGGACTGGGAGACAGCGGCAGAGCCGGGGGAGGGCAGCGATGGCGGAGGGGCCGCATCTCACAGCTCAGGAGATTGGATTCTCCCACCTCAGTGCTGTCGTGGAGCACAAGTTTGCCTTTTTTGCCCATGGGGAATAGGATGACAGAGGGCATTTCCCCACCATGTCATCATCCCCGGGGTCCGGCACAGCAGCCTGGGGTTAAAATCCAAAAGAGAGTGGTGCTGTAGGTGTGAGCATATCTTTTGGCTTCAGAGAATCCATCTGCGTTTTACTTGAGAGATGGGGGGGGGGGGGGGGAGGGGGGGGGTAACTTCTTGTATACAGTTCTCTTTTTGTGGAGAGAAACAAGCAGCAGATGAAGCGCTGGCAGCATTAATGTGTGGCTTTAGCCTTGTGATTGACATCTGCGCTAGGTAGGACAGAAGGATCCTTCATGCTTTACTCTGGCTGCTCATCTGGATGCATAACAATAATTTGTTAATGGCAGTTAAGCTGCTTTTCTGGGAGTTGTAAAGAAGTATTTGAGGGTTATTGAGAAGCAGACACACCAAGTCAAAAGGAGGTGATGCTTTGCTGCAAGAAATATAAAAGGATATGTCTGTTTCATGCCTTGAAAAAGAAAAAGATTGATCAGATCTTCTCGTGAGTGACAGCCAGACAAACCCAGGCTCTCTCCCTCCCACACGGCACACAGACAAGCAGTCGGGTTTTCCTTGCACGCTTGCACACACTAAGCACACAAAACACGCGTTGTGAACTCACCCCATGCTAAGCACAGCATCTCGGTCTCACCCTGGCATGGAAGCTGCACAGCCCCGCAGTTCCCCTGCACAACACACACACAGTGCTGATCTACACATCAACACCGTAACGTGCAGGACTGCGCTGAGACTCTCATTATGTGAACCAAGGATTCAGATGTTCACACAAGCATGCACACGCTGTCTTCCTTGCAGGTCTCCTGGTAGGTGATTTATTCTTTTGGTATCGTCTTGTCCTTTGTAGCTGATTCCAGGCATTGATTTGGGGTTTGTCTGCCTCCGAAGCCCTTTGCCACTCAGCTGAAAAAGCGTTTTGTGAGTCTATGTTTGTTTTAGTGCTCTTTGCATGTTCCCAGAAACTCAGCACTGATTTCACTGCTGGAAGAGCAGAGCAACATCCAGGGAGCAGGGAATGGCTTGGGAGAGCAGTGGCAATCCCACAGCCGTCATTCCCTCTCTGTTGAAGGACCACTCTGAGAATGTGAAGAGCTCTGCTGGAGTTGCATTGCTTTTTCCATCTGTGAGCAAAACCACACATGAATCTATAGCTAAATGTGCACAGTGCAGACTCTGCTTCAGTCTCACCCAGGTTCAGAGCAATTCCCATCCGTACAGCGCAAACACAAATCTGCCTTTGCAAGCCCCCTCAGTCAGAGCAGGCACAGTGCACACAGGGGAGGTGATGTCAGTGCATTAGAGGTATTTAAGCAGCGTTCCCCTCTGACCTTCCTCCCCTTTCCCTCTGACCTTCCTCCCCTTCCCCTTTCTGTAGGGCCTAGGAAGGAAGCTGTGCCGTTCTCCCAAAGCAGGATTGTGATGAGGCCAATTGAAGTCTATGGTGAAACTTTGGAGAGGAGGAACACAGGGTTGAAAAGGTGTGCTGTAGGTAAAAGGGTGTCCCAAAGGAGATGAACACAGAATCCTGGTGGAGTGTGTAGCCCTGTTCCCTCCTCACCTGCACTGTTTACTACACTAGAAGTATGCATGAGGCTGATGCTGCACGCTCCCATGGAGCTCTGACTGCTGCTGTCTGTGCAGCAGAAATACCTCAGAGCCTCCTCTTCTGCTCGGGCACAGTCTCAGTGTGCTCAGCCTGCTCTGAGCACTGCTTGGGAAAGGGCTGCACAAACCAGCACCAGCCAAGCTCCCTCTGTATCATCTCCCTGCTCGCCTTCCGAGCTGGATGTGGATTTTTGGAGTTTACACCAGGGTGTGGAGCAGCTGATGCAGGGAGGTTTACTCCATCTGCTCAAAAAACCCCCCAAAATTAGCATTAAAAAAGCTCAGGAAAGGGCACTGCAAAACCCACGGCATACTGTCTGTGGACTGGGCACCACGCAGGGACCTCTCTCGTGTTACCTTGGCGGCAGAGTTCCATCCGCCGCCGCGCAGATCCGCAACCCGCTGCGCCCGTGCGGAGCCGTTCCGCGGCCGCGGGGCGGGCGGCGCTGCTTTGGCCCAGGAGGGGGCGCTGTGGTTCCACGCAGCGGTCGGGCTCGGAGCCGAGCGGAGCCGAGCGAGACCGAGTGGGACCGAACGGAGCCGAGCCGGGCCGAGCGGAGCCGAGCAGGGCGTACTGCCTCTCCCTGCCCGGAGTGCGAGAGAGCCAAGGGCTGCTAATAACTTGGGGGCGAAGGGTGGGGGAAGCGATAAACAACAACAGGGCTCTCTTCTCCGAGGAGCCCAGGTGCAGCTGAATGAGTTTGGGCCGGATCCTGGCGGGTGCAGGATTCCTGCTGAGGATCTGGCCCCATGCATGCAGGAATCCTTTACCCGGTGATGAAATGCAGCTACTTCTGGGACAGAGCCCAGCAGCTTCTCCGTGCCAGCAAATACTACAGGGGAAGTGAAAAATCACTTCACGCATTGAAAGTGCAGAGATGAACTTAGTGAGACAGAATATAAATTACCCGGAGTTGGGTAGCTGGTGTCCTACGGTTTGATTTACGCCATTCCTCTTGTAAAACTACCATGAGATTGTTAACAACTGTAAGGACCTTGGCCCATTTCCTCCCAGGGAGGACATCCATGCATGGAGGGAACAGGCTTCTCGTAGACCCACAGTCCTGCTCTGATGGCTGCCCTATGGGGCTGGGATGGGGCAAAGCATCTCGGCTCTGTGGGGCAGCACAGAGTGCTCTGGATTTTTCCCTGCTCGCCATGCAGCTCGGTGTTGCCATGCGGAGGTGCAGAGCTTGATGTGATGAGGCTGCAGCCTGTGGTCAGTGTGGGAATGGGAAATGGGGTACAGCTGCTGGGTTTGTCTGTCCAGAGGGAGTCAAGCATGGGCAGGGATGGACTCGATGAATGAGGTGGTGTTCACCTGGGTTTGAGAGTAGGCATGGGACAGCTGTGCTGGCATGATGAGCTGAACTGTTCCATTTCAGGGAAGAAAAAGTGCTAGGACTAGTGGATGGGAGGGGTGCAAGAAAGAGCAGAAATAAGACAGCGGATGCAGAATGAGATGGAGAAAATTGAAAGACTGAACTTTGTTTCAGGGATGCTGGATCAGATCCTAAGTGAAGGTGACATGAACATGTCCCTTTGGAAAGAAACTGAGTGTCAGGCCTTGGGTTCCCTCAGTGCTGAGCTGGGGATGCAGACCTGTGTACGGTGAGCTGTTTGCTTACAGCCTGGAGGCAGGAAGGCCTGCGAGCAGCATCACAGGAGAGACAGAGAAAGATGCTTACTTATTTTTTCTATTTGTTTTTCTGAAGTCATGTGCTCTACATCCATCTTACAGTTGCCTACAAGGCATACCTTACCTACTCTCAGCACTGTTGCCGTGCCCCCCGCCAGGCCTGCTTGGTGCTGGATCCCCATGGATCCCACCAAGCCCCCCCACCCTGCTGATGGTACATCTCTGGATGTTGACACAAGAAGCTGCCATGCTCTCACTCGCACCATTTCCCCCTCCTGTGTCGTTGTGCTGTTGATGGTTCACCCCTTACAGTGGCAGTGGGAACAGCAGTAAGTTGAAGCAGCAGCAGCTGAGCAGAGCAAAGAATCTAAACAGTCTTCTTCAAATGGTGGCCTCCAGAGGAGGACAGGGTGAGCAGCCTTTGCCAGACGCACTGTCATTGTGCAGTGTTGGTGTTAGTGATAGAAATGCGGGGAAGAAGTAGCTCAAATGCCAGGATCACCAGTGCAGCTTTCAATCCCTACAATTTTTTTCCGTGTGCATTAGCAGAGAGCACTTTCGAATAGAATAAAACCATCACAGTGACACCTTTCCTCTCCCAGGTTAACAGATCACAGCAAAGCCAGCTCTGTGCTGATACATACCAAACAGTGAAGCAAAACCTTGCAAACCAACCTATAAGATGTTCTCCAAAAATAAATAAATAAATAAATACAAATTTGCTCCAGGGCATTTTGTTGGAAATGAAAACACAGCACGGGAGCAAAGGGAGCTCTCACACTCCCCTCTGCTCTCTCATTTTGTATGATTTCTAGCAGAGTAAGGGGACCTAAGACTACAGAGTAGCTCTGGTTCTTGCAGTCCTTCATGCTTGTGACCTGTCTCGTGGCTCTCCTGAGAGGAAGCATGCTCTTCGACCATGTTTATAGAAGACAAAACCTGGAGCCTTATGGCAGGTGTTCTTGTAGCTGGGACTTTTGTATCTATGCATATTGCAGCTGAAATGCACAGCGAGTACCTGTGAAAAGCCAGGAACTGCTTGCTGTAAGTCAGCGCAGCCTGCCGAAGCTGGGGGAGTTAACTGGCTTCGTGATGAGTGAGGATCTCTATCGTGGGGTTTGATTTAGAGTGTGATTTAGAACCTGGCCTGCTTTTTGGATTCTGCCATGTCCGTCATGGTTTTGGATGCAGTTTTGGCCAGAAGTACTGAGTCGGCACAACTGATCCCATTTAGCCATCTCTTTACCTGCTGGAGCAATGTATGAGGTTGTCAGATACACTGCAAACATTGGAGACCTTTGCGATAATTTATCCTTGCAGTTGTGGATGCTGACTTGCTAAGCAGCATGGAAGACCAAAAGGGCAAGCTTTAGAACCATTGCCTGGTGTAAGCAATACATTCCACACATGCTGCCAGGACCAGGAGAATAAATAAAAGATGTTTGTTCAGAGCAATAGTTAGAAAAGTGCAAAGAAGCTAAAATTAACCATGGAAGGACAGAAGGATCTGAACCGTGACCCTGGGGAGGACACCAGTGCGTCAGGATGAGCAGGAAAACCAAGACAAGCAGGTGTGAATCTCTAGCTGGACTTCTGGGATGGGTGGAATACACAGCAGCCAGGCAGGCTCTGAGTGCTGGAGCAGCCTGACTGCTTTCTGCATGTGACTGCTCTTCAGGCAGGTACAGATGGTGAGCGGGTAGCAAAAGTCTCAGACATATGCTGGGGTACATATATGGCTTTAGGTCCCTCCTGGCTCGGGTCACCTCCATGCCTACAGTATGAGGATGGTAGAGTTATCCAGGCATTTCTTGGCACTGCTCAGTGCGGGGGGAGACTTGCAGTCAAAATCAGCTGCATGTTGTAAGGGAGCAGGGAGAGATGATGAGACATGAGGTGAGACTGAAGAACGCTTGAGAAATGCTTAGGAAATCCAAGGAGAGAATTAACAAAGGCAACACATTGTTTGTACTGAAACCATGAACGGACAGAAAGCGGCAATGGGGACACATGTAATGTAGCCTTAAGACCAGCAGCTATTTCTAGAATTGCTTATGTCATGCCGTCCAAATTCAGAGTTGTTTCTGCAAAACAACTCCAGGCTCCACTGTTTTATGTCTGAGAATGCTGATAAATGTGTTTATCTGCCATTTCCATTCTCCAGAAGAGAACTATAAAGTATTTGAAAATGAGGGTGGGTTGCACTGCACTGTATTTTAGGCCAGTGAGCAGTTGAATGTAACAAGGCAGGGAAAAGCCACCAGTTAGGATTCTACGTCAATATTTATGTTGTGCTGGCTAAAAGAAGCCTATTAGCTGAAATTTGAGTTCTTATAAATATATATATAGAGAGAGAGAGAGTGAGAGATATAGATATAGATATAGATATATAGTACACTTATAGATAGATGTATCAATAGTCTTTACTTTTTGAGGAGGAAAGTTAATGGTAAAACGTGATGATCAGAAGTGAACGTGCTGCTCAGGATGTAAGGCAGTGACATGGAGCAAGGAGAGGAGCATTTTGGCAGTGGAGATGGGTCAGACTGTGTTAAAAATGAGAGCAGCTCGGAAGTGGTCTCACCAAAACCAGGGAGGAAGCAACATTTGTTGAAATTGCTGGAACAGAGCATCTTTTCAGAATGGGAAAAATAAATACAGGGTGCTCCAAGAAGTAAAAAAAAAAAACCGTCAGAGGCCAATGGAAGTCCCTCAATTAAGAGACTGAGAGGGGATAACAGTGAAAGAGCTGAGAGCTGCCACTCTGGCTGAAGTGAAGGGTCGATTTAGCGATGGCTTTGTGTCCCATGGGTCAGTGGTGGGCCCTGAAGGGATTGGGGAAGCCTGGAGGAGTGCTGTGTGCATCTGGCTGCGGATGTGTGAAGTCACCAGTTGTCCCATGACAGCTGCATGCGGTGTCAGTGGGAGCCCAGCTCTTGTCAGTGCGGCTGTTGTGCTTTTGGTTTTCACAGCATCCTGCAGTAAAGGAAATAGTTACAGTTGTGTGCAAAAGAATTTCAGTTTTGGTTGTTTTTTTTTATATATATATATATCTGCTACCACATAATTTCCTTAGGTGCCTCCAACTTTTCTGTAGGATGAGAGAGAGTGAGTAACCATTTTTCATTCGCCATCCCTGCCCTGTTTGTGGCTGGACAGACATCAGATCACATCCTTGTCTCCATGGCATGCAGAATTCTGCAGAATACGTTACTGAGGGCTTAAATATTGCTCAAGGAATACTGAACATAGGCTTTCAAATACATGCTGAACTGTCACCAACCCAGAGCCATCATGTCTGCAGAGGGCCTGATCCTGCAACCCGAATCACACAGACACATTTCCAATTACCATGGGCATAATGAAATCTGATTCCAAGATCAAAGTCTAAGCAACTGCAAATCCATACGCGTGTGGAGTGCAGAGTGAATCATGTTTATGATCCGATGGAGTTCAGTTTCTTTGTTCCAAAATGCTGGTCAGGAAGGCAGAAGAAATATTCCCCAGGATATTATAAAGACTAACATATCATCAGAAGGAGAATCAATGGAGATTGATGGCAAATTAAATGGATACTTGAGACATTAAAAGGGAGGATGAAAAATAGAAACGATATTATAATTGAACTGTATTAATATATTTTCAATTGCTTTACAAATATTAACAAGTTAAATGAGGAAAGACTGGAAAGAATAGTTTATTTAGTCTGGGAAAGCTTAGGAGTAAGAAGGTACCTTTGGGTTCCAGCACAAAAGTATCTGAAGGTTAGAGAGAAAAGTGATCAGAAACATTTTAATGCTTTGATGATACAAGAACAAGGGACACATCAAAATTAAAGGGCACAACTTTTAAGGCAAATTAAAAGGAAATAGTCCTTTCTTCAGCCTATAGTGAGGCTACACAATTCCCTGCTGCAGGATGTCGCTGAGATGAAAGTCTGGGTGGATTTGAAGTGTAAAGGGCTACACAACTTTGTAGCAATTAATAGCATTTGCAGCTCTGCAATCTAGGGCAATGGTAATCAGATCTGGTGCTTCAAAGCAAAGGCTGACCATCTTCTGGGGTCAGGAAGGACATTTTCTCTCTGCCTAGGAAGAATATAATATGGTTGGCCAGGTAATAAAGTTGGTTGTGGTAATATGGCTGGTCTTGGTAATATGACTGATAGAAGCTAAGTCAGCAAAGAGATTAGCAAATTGCTTCTGTGGGTGCTGGGTTAAGGTGGTATTTCTTAAAAAGGTTTTCATCATTGCCAAACAGAATATCAATCCAACAATCTCCTCTTCTGTGTCAACTCCCACATAAGTAATTTCAAAGATTACAGCAGATATTGAAGCAGCACATAAAATGGGAGGTTGTAAGCAGCTGCAATGACCCTGAGCTGCACATTTCAACTTCGTTTATCGCTGCTGTTATCTGCAGGACGGCACGGAGCCCTGAGGAGCCTGCAGTCTCCTGTGCAAGGTACTGTATGGATGTGAGCTCTCTGCCCTTGAGGGCCTGCAGTCCAGACAGAAGAGTAAGAAAAGAGGCAGGGAATGCTGTCACCACTGCTCTGTAGAAGGGGAAGTGCAGCACAGAGCTCGGGGATCGATTCAAATCCTATTACAGTCAGTGGAAGCATTTCAGTTTGCAGGATCGGGAGCTCACTCTTAACCTATACTAATTTTGAAAGTAGTCAGTGGCAAAATAATGGGACGTTTGAGAAAACAGGGCCTTTAATATCGCAGTGGGATGTCGAACACTTGAAAAATCAGTCTCTAAGGTGTGTGTGAATGATCACCTTAAAGAATTTCCCCGGGCTCACAGAGGAAGGCTGCGGCACAGATAAATGATTTGGTGCATCTGGAGTTTCAACCAAACTGCCCTGGTAGAGGAGATAGCATTGACAGAGCTATTTTGTGTCCCATCTCCTCCATTCCATGCTGCAGCCCTGTGCATCAGAGTATTCCAAGGTGCTCCCCAGATGTGGATCACCCCATGGTGCTGTGTGCTGACCAGAATCCTGTCTCCTGCCCAGCATCTTCTACCACCACCAGGGCTGTGTTGGTGGGAAGACCTGCCCTCCTCCATACCCTTCCTTCACGTCAGTCTTATTTTCCTGTTGCCAAAGGGAAAGCAGGCTGTCGTATACAGACAGAGGTGCTTTGCTTTGGCAGGGGATGCTTTCTGAAGACCACATGTCTTGTGGCCGTAGGCATCACCAGGTGTGCAAAGAGACTGCTCTTCCTCAACCAGCTGCTCTAGGACAGGTAGTTAAAGTGCACTTCCTTCAGAAAGGTGGGAAGGAAGAAAAGCTGATGGCTGTGAGGAGAGCACATACTGTAGATGGAATAAAGCTCCAGGACAGATATGTGGCTGGAGCTGGGAGGGAGAGGAGAGCTGGTAGGCAGGAACACAAAGGTCACTGGAAAAGCAGGTGTGAGTGCTGAGACAAATTGCCACATCAAGAAAAAATGATTCTTTTGCTTCCTGGCTTGCAAACAATATAGAGATGTGACAGGCAGGTGCAAATCTGCTGGCAAAGTGTTCCGTAGGTGTGATGATTACTGTGCTTATAGGCTTGGCTGAAAAGGAGAAGAATGGACAACAGAGTTTTCATTCTGCAAAATGCATGAGAAAGATGCAAGCCAAAAAGTAGCTGTGGGTTGGATTGCAGTTTACCTGCATTATTGGAAGATTGATTTCTGATGAAGGGAGCAGAAAATAGGGGGGAAGTAAAATTTAAAGACAGCATGAATTGGAACCGGAGCTTTAAAATGGCAGTTGTGAGTTAGTATTCTTGAAGGACTGGTTCGAATGTGACCGCAGAGACTGCTGCTAGGTTCTGGTTTCCAACCATTTGCATTAAAAATAGAGAAAAGGTAGAAATGAACCAGCAGGTTGGCTTTGGTGAAATTCTGCTGGATTTGCCCCAGGGAATGAGAATTGTCCCTGCATTTCAAGTACCTGAAAGGCTTAAAACACTGACAAGAATGAAATGTGAGGTGCGGGTTAGAAAGGAGAATGGCTGGCAGGAATAAGCAGATTGTAAGCTAGGCTGGATAACTCAGGGATCTGCAATAAAACTGCAAAGTGACGGATAGTGAATAAAAGACTATGGGTATATTATGGTTTACGGAGCACAGGACAGATGTGTCTCTAAGGAGACTGCGATAAGGAGTGGAAGGCAGCAGCGGACCGGGAGCAGCGGCTGTTTTTGGGATGCAACAGCGCTGTGTGAATAAAGCAGCGCCGTGGCAAGATGGTTCAATTCTGATGCTGTCACCGACGTGTTATATATGACCTTGGGCAGGTCACTTAGGTTGGTATCTTCCAGAAGAGCTTTTTAAATGCGTGCATTTCCGTACATAGGAGCTGAATTTCTTCAGTTGAAGCTGCGGTTCCGAGCCCCCCGGCTCACACGGTGAATATGAACCACTCAGGGAACTCGGCTCCACATTTGGCATGAGGAAAAATCTGGATTTTTTGAAGAATTCAGCAACCTGTGTCCTCAGGAAATATAGTCCCCCAAAGACCGGTGTTAAGCAGTGCTGAGTCTTTAAATTTCCAGCTGGGCAAAAGCAGCTCCGGTTTGCATCTGACTCCCTACCACCTCAGCAAAATGGCTCTGTGTTTAGTAGTCTGACCTGCATTTACTTATCTTCTCATTACCTAAGACCGCTAATGAAGTTAGCCTTTTGCTGGAATATATAAGGGAAGAATGTGTTGATTGTACCTTTTTCCCTCTCCTGCACACAGATGCAGAGTTTTGCTTACACACTGTGCACAAGGCAGTATGCAAGTGCACGTATCCATGCATGCACATACATACTGTTCTCTGAGACACCTGAATAGAGATTGCTATTTCAGTGCAGTGTATTAGCTTTTTTACCAACTCCAACATTTGCAGTAAATAGCAATTAATGATAAAACTGCTTACATTAAAAAGAAGAGCAGAAGTCCTTCCTACCAGTGGATTCTCCTGCAGTGCTTCTCATTACTTTGTTTGTTTTTAATTTTGAAAACAGTCAGTATGTTTTCCCATAGCTTTTTTTTCTCGCTTCTGCTCCTCCAGGCTGCTCATGGTGGAAGAAATCACTGTGTTAGGAAGGGCGCAGCTCTGGGTTTGTCTCTGCCTTTGCAGCTTATGTCAAGGTAATGCGCAGATGGATCTTCTCCCCTGTTAATACAACAAGCTCTGAGAGGAAGGGAGGAAGCACAGAGCCTTGAGAGCAGCAAAGAGCAGTCCCTAAACCCATCCTGTCACAGTGATCAGGGATACTTCTTTGGTGCTGGGGCACCTCAGGTGCTGTAATAGATGTGGCCAGGAGGGCTGGGGACAAACATACGCTCTGCTGTGCTTGCACAGCATTACTGTTTGTCTGCAGCTATCTGTGAATACAATTCAGTGTTAAATCCAGTGGATGCAGGAAGCTAAGCAGGTGATGCTTCCCTCAGTACCTCTGTGACTGAGACTGGCACTGGGTGGATGGGAGCAGAGCAGCATGCTTGAGAGCTCAGGAGTGGGAATGGAAGGCAGAGAATCCTGTCCCTAGAGGTGTTCAAGGCCAGATTGGATGGGACCCTGGGCAGCTCGGTCTAGTATTAAATGGGAGGGTTGGTGGCCTGCATGTGGCGGGGGGATCGGAAATTCATGATCCTTGAGGTCCCTTCCAACCCTGCCCATTCTGTGATTCTGTGAATGCCCAAGGAATAGGAGAGCAGGATCCCCTGTACATGCTGCTTCTGTTCCTGCTGTCTTCATCTCATTCAAAGCACTCTTTGGTGGGTTGGATTAGGGATTGCTGATAGTAGTGAGCCATGCATTTTGTTTTGTTTAATGTCAGATGCATTTGGATATCACTCATTCCGTTTTTCTGTAGAGACCTGATGCCTCTGGTTACATGTTAGAGGGAGCTGTGCTTAAAAAAACAGAGAGGATCCAAAAGAAGAGGAAAGCAAGAATTCAGAGAAAGAAGAGGTAGAAAAGGGTGTTGTGACAGTCTCAAAATAAAAAAGCTGTATGCACCAATTTCCAATGGAAAAAGTAAATCTGATCTCTTTGAGATTATTTCCTGAGAACTGTTCTCACATTTTGGAAATAAGGATTAGCTCACTCATTTTTCTGTACATCTAACTGTTTTACTTTAAGTTCTCTGTTAAATGTAGGTTTAGACTAGAAGAGAGTAAGGTACTGTAAAAGTCAACAGCGCCGTGTGAGAGTTTAGAAATAACACAGTTGTACTTGGACTCGTTTAGATTTCTCCTATCTTGGCTTTTTTTTTTCCTGATAACCACTATCTAATGGATTCAGCCTGAATTAATAAGCATTGTCAGTCGATCCCATAGCACTTTTTTGTGCCTGATTTTAGTGCGTGTTAAAAATAACATCTTGCGTCTTCAGTGCCTATGATTGCGGTTTCCTTTGTGCTACACAGAGTTTAAAACAATCCATACCTCAAATAACTTATACTCAAAGGGTACAGAGCAGTGGGAGATAAAAGAGAAAATAAAAAGATTAGTCTGGAGTCACGGAGTAAATCAGTAGTAGAAGCCTTTGGAGAAGCATAGAGTCTTGACTTCCATTCCTCTGCTCTCTCACTAGACTGCAGATTAATTATAAATCCCTTTCTCACCCATTAGGTTTTTCTCATACTTCTTCTTCTCCAGCACTTTCTCATTCACACCTTCAGTTCTTCATCATTCTTCCTCTAATTCGACTTTCCTTCCTCTCCCTTTTTGCACACTTTCCTCTTTTCTCCTCTCCTGCTCCTCCTGCAGAAGATGACTAATGAAGTGGCAGGTGTTAATAACGTGTCCTGCCTGTGCCTGCTGCAAGGGTTGAACAAGGAGCAGGATGGATGAAGGAGAAGAGAAGCAAGAAGGAGGGAAGGGACAGATGTGAAGAGATTCCAGCTGAAGGTGTGTAGCAAGGTGGGCAGGGAGTGGAAGCCTTGGTTGCAGGAGGAGCACAGGATCCAAACTGAACATTTAAGAAGGAAAGCATAGGCCTGTCTGAAAGCTGGGAACCTAAAGGGCCAAAAGTAGAGCACAGACTTACAGGGCAGAGATATGTGAGCGAAGAGGAAGCAACAGCTTTTTTCTCTTTGCTGTGACTGGACCTGAAGTCTGGATGTCTCGCATTTGATTTGTCTGGATGAGTTAGTGCACAGGGACTTCTAGTGCTCGAGTAAAATCAGATGTGAGTATGCATATTTGATCAGACAGGGGTTACGGGTGCTCTCTGCGCACTGGGCATTGCGTGCTGGCAGGGATTAGACTGCCATCTGCTTGGTACAATGCACACTATGGGGTCAGTACCTGAATCCGGGATGCTGCTGGAACTCCTGCCGATGTCCTCAAGTTGTGCAGAATTAACATTTTTGTCTCCGGAGTCTCTGTTGTATGGTTAATGGAGTGATGTGAACAGAGCGCATGGATTTAAGGAGGAGAAGCATTTAAGGGCCAGATAGGAGATGAGACTGAAGAATCCATATCTGGGCTGGTACCTATAGCTCCCTGGAGAATAGAGACCAAAAACACAGCAGCTGGTGGGGGAGACTGTACTGATACTCTGGGAACAAAGCCTGCAATCCAGGCAGGGGAAGGGAGAAAACTGAGATGTAAATTAGGAAGACTCTTCCTTGAGCCAAGAATATTATATCAAGAATAAAATGTCCAAGAATAGTTGGCTGTCTTTGTAAACAGTCACATTAGACATGATAGATGACTTCAGGCTTATGCCTTCACAAGCAGAGTAGACTTTAAATATCCTTCTTTGGAAACTCCTTCCAAACACCTTCGATCTCACAGGGATAAGCCAGCTAGCCGTTCTTGTTCTTGTTCTGCATTTGATTTGCCATTCACAGAAAATTATTTATCTATTTAGTTATTTATTATCTAATTCTATGGCTGCAGTTGAGGAAAATCTATTTATTCCTTTTCCACAGCAGTGTCTCTTCCTCCAGCAGCTCTTACTAGCTGGTAGGTACCCTGGGGAATGTCGAAGCAGAATTAATTAGTCATGACCAGTGATGGAGGTGTTTTTCAGATTTGGTTTTGGCTATTGCACACTGATTGCACAGTGTCTTCCTGGGAATCAGGCTGTTAGAGAAACACATGTGATGCCTTCTCTGGATCTCTGTCAGACAGTCACTTGGGAAGGATGCAGAGGTGTGTGGGATCTATCAAGCAGTGGGGAACTCAGTTGCGTGCATGGTGTTGCAGGGAACCTGGCTCTTTCTTTGGTAGGACACTGTGCTAATGAATGATAAGCTGCACTTCAACATGTGCTGTCCTGTTCCCAGCCTGCAGAAGTGTGAATCTGTTGGCATCCACAAGGGATCTTCTGGGTAGACCCTCATTTTAAATGTCCCCTTTGGAACAGGAGGAGCTGTGATGCCATCTGACATGAGCCAAGCTGAAAGTCACTGCTCCAGCATGCCCACAATTGCAGCATTGGCCAACTGCACAGGTTGTGCTGAAGCTGTAGTGTTTGTTTTACAAATAGCTCTGTATTCTTCCAGACTTTCTTCCTTCCCCTTGTAGAGATGAGTAGAGCATGTGCTATTCTTCCTGGTCAATGATTTCCTCCTGGCAATGGAGAAAGGTCAAGTGTCCATGCCAATTCTTTTTGATCTGTCAGCAGCCTTCAAATCCTCTGGCAATGAAGGGCTAATGATTTCCAGTACCTGGCTTGGATGGGCAATCTCTCCCTGCAGGAGCATTCTTCCTCTCCAAAGAGACTCCTCAGTGCAGCTTGGCATCATGAAGCATTTCTCTCAAGGACTCAAGGACCAGGGGATAATGCAGTGATCAGTGGTACTGTTGCTGTCAAAGGGATGGGGCTGCAATATTATGAATGTGCAGGTGACAAGGGATGAGCTCACCCTTCAAGCTACTAAGTCCCAATTTTCAAATTTCTTCATCCTCTATCATCTTTTTCTGCCTTCAACTTGTTCCACTGTTGTCTAACACTGAAACAAATGGAGGCACTTTGCTCCTCTTGCACTGCAGCAACAAGGCCAAGCGTACAGAAGCATTGGCTGGAAGGGAGCCATTTGTGGGATGGGGAGGTGGGAACATCAGCCCTTAATGGAAGTTTCAGACTTGAGCAGTGCCTTGCTATTAGCAAAAAAGCTGTAATCTGTAGTGACAGACCAGCTGGAGCAACTGTAGACAACCAGGCGAATCTGCATGCGAAGATGCACGCTGAGCAGCTGCACGGGGGGATTCAGCATTTCAGTTGTGGTGCCTGGCTGTAGGGACACCTCCCTTAAAGAGGGAAAGCAGGCAAAAAAGCCCCTGCTATATTAAATAAACCTCTAAAGACAGGGGATGCTTATTCTTCGGCCTTGCCTCCCAGCCTGCAGGCAGCAGCGCAAGGCGTAGCATGGAGCACCAAGCCCCGCTGCCCTCCGTCTCCGATCGAACAGCAGCAAATGCGCAGGGGCCATTGGGGACATTTTCATCCATGAAATGAAGGATCGATGGAGCTGCATCATTGCAGGCTCTGCTCTGTGTTGTGCCCGTTCTCGCTTCTCTTTTGCCCTTTTTTTTCAACCCGCTTCCACCTCCTCCTGCACCGGCTTGACGGCACAAATGCATGGGGAGCAACTCCCCTCTGCTACGTGCGGAGGAGCAAAAATGGGCTCTAAAAGAGAGAGAGATTTAAAAAAAAAAAAAGGCTCAAACAGGTAGACCTGCAAGGAGGAGGAGGAATATATCTTTCAAAAGCCCGTAAGTGGTTTAGAAGCCAAAGGCCCCAAGGAGGTGAATGGTATTAAGATGTTTAAGTCCCTGACGCTCGTGAAAATATTACACACAGATTCTACTCTGGGAAAATCTGCATTTTCCTTACTTATGTATTTCTTTATTTATAAAAGAAGCAGAGAGGTTGGCTTTCCTATGTGCAGAAGAGACCTGAGTTGTGCTGTGCAATCACTGAGCTGACAGAGCTGCTCGGAAAATGGACATGCTATTTCCTCACAAAATCCTTACCCTCAGATTTCTGCTGTTTGTGTTTATGTTGCTTGTGTGGTTTTACTTATTTATTTACATATTTATTTAAAACTCCATTTTGAATAAGAACTTTGCTCTTATGAACACAAATTTTTTCAGGCAAAAAAAAAAAAATAAAAATTAATTTGAGACCATCAATATCTTCTGCTTCTGCAGCATTAAAATGCTACAGGAAATATTTGGCACGGTGTAGTGTTAATAAATGTTATAACTAAAACACCATCAAATGCTTCATGCACTATATAATGTATTTTAAACGTATTAAACATATATCAACACCGTACAGAATAAGTAAAAACGTCAAAGCAAATTAATTGAAACAACATAAAAATAATGTGTTTGTCTCCTCAAAATGAAACATTTCAGTACAACTGAAGTGAAGAGAGAAAATCAAAATGATTTGTTTTGACACTTTAAACATAAAAAAGTTTGTCAAAATTGACATGTTCCCATGTAATGTTTCGATTTCAAGAGGACTCCGTTTTCCTGCGAAAAACTGTTCTGTCAAAATTTTTTGACCAGCTCTACTTGCAGTCTATCTAAACAGACAAGCATCACAGCCAAGACTCTCAAACGCTCCAGGTGGTCACAAGATAGATTTAGCACAGAGCAGAACAGTCTCAGGGAAGGAAATAAATAAAACTCACAGATAGAGGTGGCCTTACAGTTGGGTACCAAACTGCTTTAATGTTTGAGATGCTCAGACCTGAGTGGTTCTGGAATCAAATCCTAGAGATGGCTGTGGTTCTTCAGTTTTTAGGGAGGCTGTATAGCAGGATTGATGCACTGATGGAAGAGGCTATTATTTGTGATGGTCAGATGCCAGTGCAGATTCTCAGTATCCTCTGGGATGTTTCAGTTCTTGGCATTGGTTAAGGTCTAGATACTAACAACCCTTCTGTGCTTCCTAGATTAATACTAGGAAGTATGAAATGGCTTTATTATCCATTCATCCTTCCTTCTCAGTGAAATCCCAGAACGGGGGCTTATGGAGTAGGTTGAAATGCAGCACTGCAGGTAGATTGGCTCTGGGATTCAGAACTGGTAAAAAGAGCGTTGGCTAGGAATTCTCCCACCCTCATGATGCACAGATTTTAAATCTTCTCATTATATAAAAGCAGTTTCAGGTTAATTTGTGCTTCTAATTTAATATGCTGTTCCAAATTAAGAGTTAATATGATATTTGATTATCTTTTTGCAATGAGAGTCAACCTAAGGCTCATTGACTTCAATAGACCTTCCAGTAGAACCTGCAACTGCTGAGTACTGCATGGATGCACACCTGCTGCAGGAGATCTGCATTCAAAGGCCTCTTTTTCTATTTCAGAAGCTGCTAAAAATTTGGGGTTATTACATATTTTAGCTCACAGCTATAGTCTGAATTTAAACTCTTGTTCCCCTATAAGGGGAAGCAGGGCAACAAGAGCTGAACTTGAAGCTGAACCATCCTCAGAGCAGTGTCCTATGGACTAAAGTATCCTTCCTAGAGCCTTATGTCAGTAGTGAATCATGTGGCACACCTCTCACTGAATAGTACCCATCATGTAACTGCTGAGGTTTCAAGCCCATGTCAGCAGCCATTTATCTTAACCCTGGTTCCAGATACAGCTCTGTTCCCCCTCAAAGTCCAAGCTATGCCAGCCCTGTCCAGCCAGGTCTCACCCTGGCAAGACTGCTACATGAGGGTCTCCAATGTTGGCTGCAGAACTGGTGTGGTTAAATTTACGGAGATTTTATGGCCACGCCAAATTCTTCATTGACTCAATGTGATAACAGAAATGAATCTGCCTCTGGCCAGAATTTGCAGCCAACAGCTTTTCCTTTTATCCTCCCATTTTCAGCTGCCCCTGGTTCAATTGGCATCATCCAATGGGAGCAGTGGCAGAACCTGATGCCCATAGGAAGCACTGAGCTAAATGGGGCTTTTCATCCTGGCAGGCAGGGCTGTCATTACCCCAGCAGCAGGAGCTGTACAAGGAGAAGCCAGGGCTTAAGGATTTTAACACCTAGTGTTCCCCCAGCCTGGGCTGAGAGATGCAAAGGCCCCAAGTCAGGAACTGACTGAAAGGTAAAAAAAAAAAAGAAATTCCAAGAAGATATATAAGTTGCAAGGATCATTAAGTAACCTCAGCTTCCTAGCATGCCAAAATAGGCACTGTTTGCTTGCATTTCCATGGGATCACTCAATGTGGCTGTGGTGGCACGGTGCCTGCCCAGGAATGAACTTCAGAACAACAGAAATATCGCAAAGAATGTCAGGTGTGGGATAACAGTTGACCTTTTGGATTGAACATTTTATTTTTTTACTCTTCAAGGCAGTTTTGGCATTGATTTTTTTTTCCTTCAGGCTCTCTGCTTACAGGTCCAAATTGTTGCAATGAATATATTAGAGAGGAAAGACCGGCACACAGACAGCAGTAGGCATGAAGACAAGAATCAGGGTTCATGGACTCTGATCCAGGCCTCTTGAAACTCAGTTTTCAGATCACTGTCTTTCTCAGTTTTAATGATAGGGAAGGGTGACATTTTTGTTCAGTTTATTTTGTAGTGTCTTCAGGTGTTTCTGCAAATTTTTATTCCAAAATACAACAGAAATATTAATTGAATTTGGACATTTCCTTTGTGCATAATTACAGAATTTATTTTTGTTCAGTCACAACATGCTGTTTAAGAAAACACTTCATTTTGATTTTGGATACGTATTATTCAACATGAAATGAAAACCAAAACACAATCTTGAACCAGTCCTTTCCAAATAGAAAACTCAACATAGTCTGTTCCAAAGAAAAGCTGACTTTATCAAAATGCTTTTTTTTCCCCTTAAATCAACAAATTTCTACAAAGTGTTTTGCCTCTGATGAATTGGCATTTTTCTGACATAAAAATGAGCAATCCAAAAAAATTATAAGCAGCTCTGTGGAAAGTCTTAGCTAATTCTGGAACAGTAGCATGAAGGTGCGTAGGAAGGGTACTGCAAGGAGATGTAGAGCTGAGACTTAAAAGATTTGGGTTGAATTCTTGCAGCACTTATGAAATGATCTGGGGCAAGTCATTAATCTGCCCCGTGTCTCAATTCCCATTCTGCACAATGGGAGAAACAGCATTTCCCAATCTCAAGCTACTGCAAGGATAAAAACCTATTAACACTTATGAGATTGCTGGACTTTGATATAAGGTGTATAAATACTGAGGGAGACAGAAAGCAGAGCTGCATTTTTGCGTAGCTTAGAATGAAATTATGGGGAAGTGGACTAGCTTGGACAATAATTTAATAATAGTAGAAATAATTTCAAGTTCGGGGCAGTGTTTAATAGAAATCACTGCTCACCACCCACCATATTTTTTCCTAATAAGCAGCTCAGAAAAGTGCGATTTATCATTATTATTATCATCTATATTCATTCTATCTCTGCCACTTCACAAATGAGAGGAGTTCCTCACAAACATCTACAAAGCTAGCTCATTATCCAGCCTCCCTATTTATAACTCTCATTTATGACAATAGCTATCAAAACCTTGCCAACAGTAGGGCTGCTGGTGTGCTGACACCACTGCTCCGCAGCACGCTGAGCGGTATTATCTCACTGTTCCCTTGCGTTTCCCCATCTGTCCCTGGCCATCTGGTGTCCTTGGTCTTATAATTAGATTGTAAGCTTTTTGGGGCATGGACCGCCTTGCTGGTTGTACAACACCCTATCATGATGTTGTTCCAGTCTCAGATTCGGCACGACTGTCTTCAAAATGGGATTCTTCCTTAGGTATCAGTGTGCTCGTGCAGGAGATGGTGTCCAGCATCACCTGATGGTGTGACTTGGCGGAGGTTGCACCCATAGCACTCTTCGGTTTCAAGCTGCCTCTGAACCTCATCATAATAACAATGGTAGTTTATAATTAGCTGAAGTGCAGGGACAAATGAGCTGAAATAAGGTACCTAGTTGTTACCAGTGTGATTCTCAGCTCATTCTAGGCAGGGAGCAATTAGTGGCTTTGCACAAAAGCTTTGCTTCCTTTAGACTGCTGGTTGTACTGCCTTAATAAAGAAGGATACATAGGGTGATCTTTTGGTTCACTGAGTATTCTGACAAGTTGTAAGCAAAGTGTTGACAAAATGAAAAGAAAAAGACCTTTCTTCCTCTAAGTCATTAGGGGTCAAAAGAAGTATTTTTTTCTAACTGTTCTCTCTTAAGAGTCTGGAAGGACAAATCAAAAGGGGAAAAACTATTCCTAGTAGTTTCAAACAGAAATTTGGAAGTGTGTCCTCTTGGTGCTCTGAAAACCAACACTGACACTGTCTAATCGTTATGTTTTTTCAGCATGAACAATTTGGCAAAACAGAAGTGTGTTTTTCAACCCTGCTGTTATTATTGGAGAAGAATTTCTCATCACTCCTTCTTGCCATCCCTCACCCCTAAATTTCCCAGCTGATGAATGTGCCCCAGGTCTAACTGCTCAAACATATTTCCAACTGAAATGGGTAAAGAATAAGTGAAAATTTAGGCACTGATCAGAAACTCAGAGCAACCACTGACTTGCAGCTCCATTGCTGACAGCAGCTGGGTATCAGCCATTGCAGTTTGAGCTATAATTCTTCAAAGACTGAAATGGCCAAATTCTGTGTTCCCATGGCTCGGACTTATCTTCAGAACCTTGTATGACTTAACAAACCTTGACAGATTGGCTTCTCATCCCTTTCTGTCCATGTTCCCTGTTTTCCCATGGCACGGACACATGAGAGATGTCCTCAGCTTGGTTGGATTGCTGGCCAGTGTTTCCAGGGACAGCTAATGCTGCCTCGTGGGCAATAACCACCATCCAGCACTTTTATCTCTGAGTTACATGCAGGGCATACATTGCTCCGTTTGCAACCAGTGACCTACCAGGAGCTAAACCCTAAAGATGAAGGGCAGTAGGTGTCTGTCTGGCAGGAGAGTGTGCAAGTTGCCTTAAAGCAGGAATTGCTGAATAAAACCTAGAAGATCTCCCATACTTAAAATTAAGTGTACACTTAAGCTGTTTGCTGAAATGAGGTCAGATGTTCCTCACTTCGCAGGGTCGAGCTCTAAACTAACATAAGCTGTTTCATCTCTCCCTTGACACCTCAGTCTTTTACTAATTTATCAGCATCCTAAAGCAGCGTGTGAAGTTGCTGCAGAACAGAAGTGTTTCAGATACAAATAGCAATTGTTAGCCTCTTCCCTCTGGTAAATGGCAGCAGGCAGAAACCTCTCTCAACCTGCCAAGAACGAAATGTGGAACACAAGAATGAATTATTGGTGCATGAAGCTTAAAGAGATAGGGAACTTATTTCTTTGCTGCAAATATTGTGTTCAGTAATTTCCTGAGTCTGCATTTCTGATGGAAATAGTTTATACAGTGATGAGCATGAGAAAACAGAAGGGATATGTGCAAGATCAGTTTGATTCTAATAGAAGGGAGAAGTGCAAGGTACAGAGGTTAGAAGAAAGGTAGAAAATCCCAGGAGGCAGAGGAAGAGGAGTGTTTAGAACAAGCAATGAACAGTCAGTTCCTGCACTCTACACAGGCTTCCTGATAAGAAAAAGATCTTGCAGAATCATTTTGTGCAAAATCTATCATTCTGAGCTATCTCACTGAAGAAAAATTACCTTTTAAGTGGCTAAGTAGACACTCAGCTTTATTCCTTTCTTCTCATTTCAAGAAACAATGGGAGTAACAGCACTTGCCTGCCTTACTAGAGTGCTGAGAGCTTTAATTAATGTCTCTAATTCAATTTGAACTCCTTGGATAAAAGGCACTGCCTTGTGACAGCAAAGGTATCGCCCAAAATAGAATATAATTAACACACCGATATCAATCACAATGAAATTAAGTGTACATTCAAATACAACTTGCACTTTAAAGAAAGCACCTGCCTATGTTTCCTGCAAGAATCCTGAATACTTATAAGACAAGGAACATTTAATGTTCCGGGCTGAATTCGAGTTATAATAAGGCCATCTTTATCTGCCTAATTAAGAGGCTTTGTAACACTGGCACTGACAGATATGCCTTCATGATGGACAGTGCTGGAAACTGACCATAAAATGACTTGGAATCAGTACCTCTCATATTTTGTATCCAGCACTTATTTACTGTGAACTTTAGCCTGTGTCCTGGCTCACCCACTGATCATGTTTATTAACAGATGTGATAATCTCATCATTCAGTTCACTGAGATGAAACCAAAAGAACCCAGATCACTGCATTACTGTATGATGCTCCAGAATGGGAATGAGCTTTATTGGCTTGGATTTTTCTAACTGCTGCTTTGCAAAGCTTGCTGACACCAAGGGGTGGTTGCTTCTCCTTGCTTTTAGGAGATGAACACCTAACGCACCATGTGTGCAACAGGACAGCCTTTTGCTAAGTGCTATACTCAGATGATGGCCTCTCCAACAAGACTGCAAATCTGTCAAACAAATAATACCATGTGTCCAAACTGATAGTTGGAAAGTGAGGCAAAAGAAAGCATTTAAGGGCATTGCCCAAAATAATGGAGGATGTATTGGGCAGAGTTGAACAGAATGATTCCAGGTTCCTGGATCAAAATCCACTTCCAGCAAGACCGTCCTTTAATACAGAGATTGTGTCTGTGCCAGATTCAGCTTTCAGTTACTCTCAGGTCTCCTACCAAAGGCTACATACTTGGAGACATTCCTCCTTCCTCTTCTTCCCCCACATGCCTTGCTGCCTTGCACAATCCTCAGAACATATCTTGTATCTGTGGAGCCTCATAACACCACATAACAAATTAATTTCTGATTCAAACTTGTTAGGAGTTAGATTGAATAGACCTCACATTATTGCCTCAGACGCAGAATAATCCCACTTCAGTAAGCTTTAGAGCTTCCACAGGGACCAGCCCCATGATGTGTATTAATATTTAACGTGAAACAACATCTCTACAGCAGCTACAGGGGGGAAAAAGATACTACTAAAAAATTAAAGTTGGTTTTGTGGTAGTCATCTAGACCCAGTTGTGCTCTACCATCCTCACTGCCTCGGGCACCATTGCCTGCTCTCAGCACTGATACCTCCAGCCAGCTTCCAGACAGCAAGGAGACCATTTCTTGGCATCTCAAGGCAAGTGCTTGTCATGTCTAGAAGTCTTGGTTAAGGCATCACAACGCCGCTCATCCAACCTAAAAAGAAAAGAAGGGAGGATGATGAAGAGGTGTGTGGGGAGAATTAATGAATATTGCTTCTCTCTTGTAAGCTGAAATTTCCCCAGTGTATGCTGCTTGTGGATGCGACGACACAGTGGGATTTCTCTGAAACCCACTTCATTTGATTCTTCTCCTGTTTCAGTTTGTGCCTGTACTGTGCTGGGAACTGGAGGTAGGCTGTCACTCCGCTTTGGTGTGTAAGAGCTCCCTGCCTCTCTGCAATAGAAATTCAATAGGAAGTGAAATGTTTAAAGGAAAACTGATCTAGGCTGGCTGATGGAGGAAGTAGTTACAGAAGAGTTTAATGAACAGACAAGCAAGGGAGTTTGGACGATGTGTAAAGATTGTTATCAGCAGCAAATCTACACACCCATCTAATGGCAAATACGCTGGGCTTGCAGCTGCTTACAGGGATGGCAGGGGGCTATGGGTGTGCAAAGAGCAGCGGGACAGAGAAATGAGAGAAACATTCCCCTGAACAGGAATTTGGAAGTGCATGGGATGTAGGTGAGAGCATGTCCAAATAGCCACTTCAGGTTCATGCCACATGTGAGTGGAAGCAGATATGTACCATATCTCACTGAAAGTACACTGTGTTCTCCTCAATGTGGGGCTAGAAACTCTCCAAGCCCAGTTTTGTAAGGCGAAGTAGAACCACTCCTTTCTGAGAAATGATGGGCTAAAGCACTGAGATGTGTCGGGTTTATGGCACAAATGAGAGGCAGTGGTGAGGGCTAATATTAAAAACATCTCCAGAAGGGGAACAGCCTCTTTGGTTACGAGCTACAGGTGCCATTATTATTAATAACAGTAATATTCTATCGGCAAGCGGAAAGAAGTTTATATGTGCCCGACAGAAAAAAAGCAAACATTCGTCGACTTTCCCATAGTTAATTTTTTTCATTTCTTCATGCAGCGCAACAGCTGATCGTCGTTTTTAACCAGGCTTACACAACTCCTTTTTGTCAAATGCTGTTGAGCTCGCTGCAGCTCTGTGAGCACATGCTGTGCACACGTGCAGACTCCCACACGCTCGGTGCACGCGTACTCCAGTCTCGTGCTCCCCATTACACTCCCAGGTTCAATATGTCTGTGCAGAGACATGTGCTCGCTGCCATGGGCGGCAGCATTGCTTTGGTCTCAGTGAAAGCTCCTGGAGCAAAGGGGATGATGACCACATTGGCTGCAGAGCTGGTGCCCTCTGGTCTATACAATGGTGCCTGCAGTGCTGAAGCACTCATGTCTACATGCAGTGCTGCAAATGTGTATCTGTCCTGGCTCTCTGCGCTATATTCTGCAAAAGTGGGTGTCTATCAGCTGTCCTGAGGACAACCTTTGGCTAGGTTGGTATGGCCAGAGAGGGGCACACAGCTTTGAGACCACTCTGCCTGCCTGGGCATCCCCACCATGCTGCCACATCTCTGCAAGGATGGAGCTCAGCAAGGATGGAGCAGATGGACAAGGGGAGGGCAGCAGGAGGAACATGCCCTATGTGCAGAGAGGAGCAGAGCAGCCTCACCAACACCCTGCCATGTGAATATTCTGACCCAGCGAGCTGGGGGCACAACCTGCATGTGGGGCTGCTGCTGTACTGCATTCCCTTGCATGTAGCAAGCTGCAGGGGAGGGGCTGCTGCCAGGCATGGATGCTGACAAACCAAGCTGCTCCCTTGCACCAATGGAGCACATGGCTCTGTTTTGAGAGGGGCACGGTGCCAGCAGCATTACTGCGGAGGTGGATGATCTAACGGCTGAAATGCTGGAAATGGAATTGAGTCGAGGGCTTTCTTCCAGCTGTATCCATAGCTTGCTGCGTAACCTTTGGTGAGGTGTTTCACCCCTCTGTTTCCCTTCCCACTCATCATATGTCTTGTCTATTCAGACGTTGAACACACTGGGGAGAGGAGCTGGGCTGCCTGCAGCCACGATTCATACAGGAGGGGGATGGCGTGCCCCGCACCAGGTGCTGGGGAGCATCCCCTTCAGCTCCCTAGTAAAATATGTTGAATATGCATGTTCAGCACATCTCCCCACAGAGCCTTGATCTTGGGAAGAGCCTCAAGGTCCTACAGGAGCCCAAATAGCAGCAGCCCCTATCCCCCGCCTCCAAACACACACCTCCCTGGCACCCAGGCAGCAAAGCAGGTTGGGGTGATTTTTTTGGCTTTCAAAATTTGGCTGGATTCTATAGTTGTGTGTGCATGTGTGTGTGTGTGTGTGTGTGTGCGCGCGTCTGCGTCTGCATGTGCTTGTTGCTGAAACCTGGGTAATTATTTTATTTCTTTTTTGGCAACACTTTAAAGTAAGAGCTGGGTCTTTATAGATTGCTCAGGTTGCGCGGAGTATGGATTACAGATCGTCAGAGAGACATGAAAGCAGAAGACACGTTTCTCTGGCACAGCATTAAAGGGACAATAACCGGGTAATTGTAGCCCGGGGTGCGGCCACCTTCTGCGCCCAGCCCTCGCTCATCTCCACGGCATTGCAGAGCATTGCACGAGGGAGATGATGGAAAAGCTGGGGTGAGGATGTCTCAGGTCAGGACCTAGTTATTTCAAAGGTGGTATGCGCTCAGGAGGTTAAAGGCACCACTTAAATACATGAATAAAACGCTGCCAAATACTTCAAGCAGTAACACACAGGCAGACTGAAGGCTTTTAAAAAGTGATTTTTCATGTCTGTTTTCACCCCGAGAGATGATTGTCAAAGGATCAAAGCAATTCCCATTTTTAAACTCTCTCTTTCTCTCCCTTCTCCCTCCCCTCCATTTCTCTCTCTCTTTCCTTCCTCCTCTTCCCTCTCTTTTTCAACAGGACTCCACAGAATGGAGCAAGAATGAGAGGAAAAAGGCAGACAGAAAAGCATGAACTGGAGGCTTGTTGAGTTCCTCTACCTCCTGTTTATATGGGACCATATACTAGTACAGCCCTCCCACCAGGACCCAGCTGCCACCAACCAACATGTCTCCAAGGAGTTTGATTGGCTTATTTCAGACAGGGGGCCTTTCCACCACTCGCGGAGCTACTTATCCTTTGTGGAAAGACATCGTCAAGGATTTACAACCAGATATAAAATATACAGGTATGTTGGTTTCCTAAAGCACCTGTGACTTTGAGGAGTTGTTAGGTGGTGGGCACACAGCCAGTTCTCTTGGGATCAAGGCTTGTTGTCAATGGAGGGATGCATCACTGTACCCATTCCACCTAGAAATGCTTCTTAGGTTCCCCACAGTCCTCTGGTGGCAATGCAGGTTGCTTCAGAGACTTGTCTGTATTGCTGTCATGTAGTTTGAGAACTTCAACTCCTGCACTTCATCTTTGGGGCAGATCCATTCACAGGCTCACAAGCTTGTTTCTCAAGTCAGTGTCCCAACCAGCAGACCAAGTTTCTGTACCAAATTCATGCATGTGCACTGCCAACAGCATAAGGTTCATGTGGGCGAGAACACACGTAAAGATGCACAGTGCATGTGCCTAAGCTGTGTGCTGCCTACTGCAGCCCTCTGCAGATGGTTCCTGTGCATGGGTTGGACTTGTCCCCAGAACCGTGAGCTTGGTTTGAAAGTCATTCAATTAAAAAACTACAGCAAATAAGCAGAATTTGGATTTCCCTTCGCCTTCTAGGTTTTGAAGCCTTTGTTGTTGCCTGTTTCAAGTGCTTCTTGGCAGCTGTGATATTTAGAAATATACTTATCTTTTTTGCTATTTGAATATGAAAAGCTGGAGTGCTCATGTGAGCCTCCTATTGCAGCAGCAGGCACTTTGGAAGGAAGGGGAATAAGCCAGCAAGTATCATGAGATTTGGGCTAAAACCCAGAGAGACTGCAAAACTCTCATAGACATGTGCACATTTACATAATTATATAGTCCTGTTGTGTTTCAGAAAGACACTTGCAAACATATCGACGCAAACTAGTAGGTGGGAAAGTGTTGGTGAGTAGCCTACTGGCAGCATGCACACAGATGCACACACAGACTGCTGGGGTCAAGAGGAGCAGAAAACCAAGTGCATGCGGTAGCGTCCTCCCGTGGGCAGAAAGCCAAAAGCATCTGCAGAGTAATAGCAACATGCGAGACATCATCTATGTGTGGAGAAGAAAAATGAGTTCTGCCTGTCCCATGGCCTCCAGCGAGTGCAGCATCCCCTCCCCTTGCAGCAGCCCACAGAGCAAGGGCAGGTTAGCATGGTTGGAAAATATTGTCCTGGCTTGTTGTCTTCATTCAAAACAGCCTGGGGGATGTCAGCTCCAGAAAGCAGAAATTATCTTGCCACGCTTCCTTTAAGGACACCTCACAGCTTTTGCTTGCACAGAGGAGCAGGGAATCAGGGAATACATGTTTTTTTCACAAAGGCTTTGCTGGCTATGCGTAACCTCAGCTCCCCCCCTCCCCTGGCTGACAGCTTGCACCCTGATCGAGGCTGTGCACCCCTGCCCCATGCAGTGCCTCTGGAAATGGCTTTGCCCTTTGCTAAAGAGCTTTTCAGCCCTCAGTGCCATGCAGCAGTCTGCAGGAGCTGTAGCAGGAGGGAAATGCCTGCAATGTCTGTGTTCAGACACATCCAGGGACTGTCAGTGTAGGTCAGGGCAGAGATCCATCAAGCCTGGGATCCTGTCTCTGAGAATCACGGAGAAACGGGGCTGGAAGGACCTTGAGAGGTCATTTAATCCATGGCTCTCCCCCAAGGCAGACTCAGCCATACCTGTGTTGCATCTGACAAAGGTTTTGGCAATCTCTCATGAAAGGTTTCCTGTGAAGGAGAATTCACACCCCGAGCAGGCAGCCTGTGCCGCCACTTTGTTGTCTCTGTCTTCATAAAGGAGAGAAAATTTTGCTCAAATTTAATGTGAAACCTGTGATTTCTGGCTAGTGAGAAGAAAATTCCCCTTTGGTTTGTAGGAGACTGCAAAAGGCTTGAAGGTCTATTTCAGTTCAGGGTGAACTTCATACATGGCAAGTGGAATAGGGACTGCATTTCACAGAATCACAGAATCACAGATCACAGAATCACCCGGGTTGGAAGGGACCTCAAGGATCATGTAGTTCCAACCCCCCTGCCTAGCAGGGCCACCAAACATACACATTTAGATCAGGTTGCCCAGGACCCCGTCCAACCTGGCCTTGAACACATCCAAGGACGGGGCATCCACAACCTCCCTGGGCAGCCCGTTCCAGGGCCTAACCACTCTCCTTGTAAAGAACTTCCCCCTAACATCCAACCTAAATCTTCCCTCCTTCAACTTGGATCCATTTCCCCTAGCCCTGCTATTGTCAGCCCTTTTGAAGAGTTTATTCCCCTCCTGGGTGTAGGTTCCCTTCAGGTACTGATAGGCTGCAATGAGGTCACCCTGCAGCCTTCTCTTCTCCAGGCTGAACAAGCCCAACTCCCTCAGCCTGTCCTCATAGGGGAGGTGCTCCAGCCCCCTGATCATCTTAGTCACCCTCCTCTGGACCCTTTCCAAAATCTCTATGTCTTTCTTGTACTGAGGGCTCCACACCTGGACACAGTACTCCAGATGGGGCCTCACAAGAGCCGAGTAGAGAGGGACGATCACCTCCCTGTCCCTGCTGACCACCCCTCTCCTGATGGAGTCCAGGATCCCATTTGCCTTTCGAGCTGCCAGAGCGCACTGCTGGCTCATGTTAAGTCTCTCGTCCATCAGGACCCCCAGGTCCTTCTCTGCCGAGCTGCTCTCAAGGATCACTCCTCCCAGCCTGTACGGGTGCCTTTTCTCCATTTCTGCTTGGATATTGCCAAAGTACTTATCAGAGAAACTTTTGCACAGGGAGGACATGATGTTGTACCTCTTCAAAAGAGGGAGAAAATCTGGGGATGCATTTCTTGGCCATATGTTATGACTGGGAGGTGCGTGCCTCCAGCCAAGCAGTGGAGGTATTAGGTAGAGCTTTAGAGGGCTCTTTTTTCATATCCAGCTCTGCTTGCAGGACTGATCACTTGGAAAGGTGGCCCGTGCGTTTTTAAAGCAGTATCAGAATCAGGCTAGCTCTGGTGAATGAGTGGAGCCACTTGCAGTGATTCACAGCTGGACTCTGAGCACACACACTCCAGAACATGTCATCGTACTGAGAGCCACAGGGGAAAAATCTCATTTTGCAGGCTCCTTAAATTGACTTCAAGAATCTGTGAAGCTGTTGGGATTTTGTCAACTGTTTAATTCCAACATAGAGGCCTTTTTGCTCCCAAATGATGTCTCTCAATTGCTCTTTGCACTAGACTAGCCCAAGGGAGGCACATCTTCTGTGTTAAGCGTAGCACTCCTTTCTCTAGGATAGCAGCTGATTTGGTGCACAGGAATTTTCCTACACTGTCTTCTCTTTCAGTGCTCCTTTTCTCCCAGACTATTTGTTTGTTTCTTTGGCTGTTTTTTTCCTCAATCCAACAGCTCCATCTGGCAATTGCTGTTCAGTGAGGGTTCACCTGACCCCCCATCTTCTCCAACGGTCAGCAGCAGCAGATCTTAAACCAGCCATGGTGGCCAAGGTTTTGGAGTAGATGTGAAATCAGACAAGAGGACCTTGCCTATCGCTAATTGAAACGCTGTCACTTGTTTAATGGTGATTTCCCCAGTGTCTTGCTGTGCAGGAGCATGGCCACAGTGTATTAGAACTGTGTCATTTACATTGAAAACCCAGAGAGAGGAAGCCACTGTCGATGTTGCACAGCAGTGTAAGGCAATGGGCAGCATTTTCCGACTTCTACAGGTGCAACATCAGACTAAAAACTGCAGCACTCCTCCTTCCATAGCGGGTGATGTCCACGTGTCTGTCAACAGTGAGGAAGAGCCCGTTTGGGTTAGCAAGGCTAACACTGCATGAGCAGAATTGCTGCGCAACAGTTTATTTTTTCATAGATCTGGATCCAGATCTACCATCTAGCCCCAAAGCAGCTTCCTGTTAAGTCTCCAATGACTCATTCTCTCCTGTGTTTTGCATTTTGGCAGATTTTAGGACTCCTTTTAGCAGAAGTTGGACCACTGATTTTACTGGTGCCCTCAGTCAAGGTTTGCACCTTGCATGATTTATCAAGAGGAAGACAAGTATAGGAGGGAGGTGTTTTATATTGAATTATGGACAGTAGGGGTAGATACAATTGCATTAAGGAGGCACATTAATCAGCATCGATTCACACTAATAAGGCTGGTTTAGGGGGGCCTCTGGCAGGAAAATGCTGCTTTGATCATTATCTGTGCACTCTGATGCTAATGCAGATAGGGTGGCAGATGCTCAGAGTGGTTTGTGGGATGTCTGAATATTCATTATCACCATCCTTGTTGTTGTTCCTAGTCATGAGAGCCTTGGGTGCTAGATACTACACAAGGGCTGGAAAGTAGATGAAGCTCAGCTTGGCTTGAATTTGTGGCTAGGGCACTGCTTGGATCAGAAAGCACTCCTGTTACCACAGGAAAGGGGCAAGATGAGCTTTGCTGTAAGCAAGAGATTGGACTGGAGACCCCAAGGGTCCCATCTCAGTGATGTCTCTGTGATTTCCCCGATTCTCCAATTCAGAGTGGGCACTAAACTGGGTGCCCATAAAGGGATTTGCAGTACTGAGTGCAGCTCTGGCCATGCTAGAGATTTTTATTTAGTCCTAGAAAACCCACACATCTGAGCAGCTACATGCTCTCTAATTCCCTTGACAAAGAGGAAGAGAATTACCATGAAGTGAGGATCTTTACTGTGCACATAGCACAGGCTACAATTGACTTAGAAATGCAGATGCTTTTCTGCCGTTGAGCCTGGTTCTCTGTGAAATGAATAAATGAATCTGTTGACTTCCAGGAAAAGACACTCATTTTTGTTGCTGAGGAATCTGCTGTAGCACGGCCAGCACTGCCACTGCCCCCAGCCCCACACAGCAGCACAGGGCTGGGCTGCTGCACGTCCTGCTCGTTTGGCTGGATGTATGAGGCCTGTCCTTATTCCTAGGTGACAGGAGAATCCTATGTTCAGGCTGACTAGGTGCATATGAGTTTTTAATGACTGCTTTCTGTAGTTCCTAGCACAGGAATTTTGGCTTCCCTGGCCAGACCTTCTGGGCAAGTTGCATGCAAAGCTATGATTTCCACAGCTGAGGGACTGATCTGGCAGAAAACTAAGCCTTCAGGAAAACTAACAAACAAACAAAGTTCATTTTCAGCCGGATCACTTTTCCAGTCTCATTCATCGTGTTCCCAGGGGCTATTAAAGGGATGGGGCTACAGGGACAGAGGCAGAAAGGGACTGATGAAACTGCTGTTTTCAGCAACAGCATGGATTAGAGTTGTGCTGAAGTAGTTGTGAAATGGCATCCTAAGTGTGGGCAGAGAAGCCCTATTACAGCTGCCTGCGCCATTGTTTCAGTCCATTTTGTTTCAGTCCATTTTTTTTCTTCCGTCTCTCCACTCCTCATTGACTCCTTGTGCTGTTTCTCTATTGGATTGAATTTAATCTGCTGGTCACTAGAGATGTACAAATAATTGATTTTGTGGTTCACTGGTTGTATAGAAGAAAAATAACATTAAAAATGGGCTGATCTGAAACCAATGTTTGTTCAGATTTCCAGTAAAATGAAAAAATCAAAACATTTCATTTTAGGCTCAGTGGTATGTTTAAGCTTTGCTGTTTGCTTTATTTATCTTTTAATCCAGTGAAAAACAGTATTTCTTTTTTCCCATTTCTTAAAGCATAACAGCTCACCTCCCAGCACAAAGCCAACTACTGCCACTTAAGAAATGTCAATAGGGAAACACCTTGATTCAGAGTGCGTATTATTGAGCTCTTTGCTTGTCAGGGGTCTTATTTAAATTGTGTTGAATTTGCAAGTGGTCCTTCAGTCCTTGAAACTAACAATGAGGAAAAAGAAACCAAGACAGTCTGGCTATATTTATTGTTCTTTGTGAGACCTTGAGTCCAACAATTTCCCAGGGTCCAGCATTGCCTTCCCTTGCATTCAGCTTTTGGCATCCTAAAGTAAAGAAACACACACACATACATACATACATATATGTGTATATATATATGCATTTTTCCCCCAGCACTGCTCGCCAAGGGAGGCACAGCCAACACACAGCTGTAGAATGACAGCTTTGCTATGGGAAGGCTCACATTTGCTCAAAACTCAGCTGGATGCTGAGACCCAAGTGCTATGGACTGAGACGAAGCATCCAGCACAGTTGCAGTCACAGTTCCTCTCTCCCACACATAACCTGGCAAGCTTTCAGGCCCGTTCCAGTTGTCTGGATGCCTGCAGCATCACAAAAAGCACCGTGAAGGTTCTTCTCAAACAGCATTAAGGTGATGCTCTGTGCTGGTACAAATTGATAGGCACCGTTAGGCTTTTTAATCTTTGCTTTGGCTTTTTTAGTCATGCTGAAGTTCTGCTGACAAGGTTTTCCTATTAGTTTTTTATGCTATCTGTTTAAAGGGGACATCAACTTTTATGTTTTCCAGTCAGAGGCAAGGTGTTGTTTTTTTTTTAGGAGAAGCAGTGCAGCAATTGAAGGACAGAGGGAGCTGAGATGAAAGGAGGCTCTTGCCTCTGTGTGGAATGAGCAATGGGAATCTGTACGGCGTTGCATGGCAAAAAATACAAAATCTCCATAATTTACATTATGCATGTAAACGAGTGATGTACATTGGTTTGTAATCAGCGAATGCCTTGTAAATAAATGTGTGTAAACCAAAAAATTTAAATCTATTTCCATAGTGCATGTAAACAATGAAGCCTTCCAGTGTTCTCTTCAGTGTAAATGTTAATCTGAAAATGACATTACTACAAGTTGATGCAACTTCACAAGAGAGCCACGATTTACATTACTGTTTCACCGGCTCTAACGCAGCAGCTTGGCAGATGTGAGCCCTTCAGAGCTGGGGGTAAACCTGCCCATCCCATCTCACAGTATCTCCTTTTAACCACAGCCTTCATCCTTCATGTCATTCAGGGACACGCGTTGTCACTGGCGTTCCCTGCATAATGTGCCTCCCTGCAGTACTGAAAGCTTTTCATAGATTTGCATAAGAAGGAGAGAGGCAGGAGGAGGGTGGCAGGGGATGGCTTGGGCTGAGCTGTGTGGTGCTGAGCCCTGGAAGCAGGGCTGCAGGAGCAGCTGTGTTGGCTGCGGGCAGATTCAGATGGTGAGGGCTCGCAAGCATCCTTGGCAGCTGTAGGAGTCAACAGAAGGATGCATCTTTTTTGCACCTTTGATATTCTTGAGAACACAGGGCAAATGGAAGGATAAATTGCACCAACCTCTGGTATGATCAGAGCTGCTAAGATCTGGGCAGAGAACATCCCAGCAAGCTTTGTGGAAAGGTAGACCCTCATCTCAGCTTGACAGCTCACAGCTGTGGGGAATGGTGTAGGAGCACCGTTAGTTGATGAGTCTGTGTCCTGATAGGGTGCTGGTAGTGAGGACGGAGGATTTCTGCAGGAAAGCATGCACAGGAGCTGCACAACAAGCACGGCACAGCACTAACTGGCTGCCCTGCTTGCTGACTGCAGTAAACTCTTCATTGAATCAGCTGAGTTTTATCATAGTTCTACAGAGTGGCAAACACAAGCACCAAAACTTCCCTTAGGAACCCAGAGTCAAACACTGTAGCCATCCTCCCAGCCAACCACAGAGTCAGCATGGACAAACAGTTCAAGTCATTGAGGCTTCCAAATAGATCTGTGCCCTGCTGGGCTGGCAGGGAGCATCCTGCCCCTTGGGGACCTTGTGCAGGGTTCTCCCTTCTGCTTGGAGGTGATGGCAGGAGGGCTCCCCCCAGATGGCCCCCAAGGCTGCTCCAGCTTGCTGCCACAGCACTCACTCTACATGCTCATCTCACAGGTGACAGTCCAGGGGCTTGGGAACACATTTTGAAGGCTAACAAGCCAAGGAGAAACCTTTGCTCCTTTTTTTCTTCTTCTTTTTCTTCTTTTTTTTTTCTTTCTTTTTTTGATCAGATTATTAATTCTGCTTTTACATCAGGCAGATGCTTATTTCAGCAGAGAAGATGTTACATTAAAAAAATAGCAAAAAAAATAAATCCTGTTAGATGCATGGGATAATTTTGTTCTGGCACCAGTAGCACTAGGAGATGGCATGACTGTACCTATTATAGGGGTTTTTCTATTTCTGGATCCCTCTAATGTTTCCCATGGGTTCCACAAAGTATGGTTTCTTTTCCCTTTTTCCTTTCTTTTTTGCTGATTGCCACCCACCAGCCTCTGTAAATGGAACAAGACATGTCCCACTGGGGCAGGCAGAGCCACGCAGGCTGGCTTCCTGTGTTAAACAACTAAATGCTGCTACAGAACCCAAGGACACCTCCAAAAACAAATCCAAGAATCAGCTTTGCCTGGTGCAGGGACAAAGGAGGGCTAAGGCCAGCCCCTTGTGCAAGGCCCTCCTCTCCCAGCAGCATCCAACCAAGTCCATGATGTGGCTGCTCTGAGTGCAGCCTGATCTGGCCCAGAGAGCCCAGGGCAGGTGACCCCTGCTCCTCTCCTGGGTAGTGGGGTGGAGGCAGGGTTTAGATTCATAGAGAATGGGGTTTAGGTGATGCCTTCCTGCCCCATGCCCACTGTGTGCCGTAGAGATGCTGTGAGCCAATGCTAAGCCTTGCAGCTCCACATCTTGGACAGCCAGGCTGCATTTCACACCCATGGTGCTCTCCAAGTTCCACCCTGACAATCCTGTATTCTGCACAAGGAAAGCCTCCTGCCTGCCCTGAGAGGTCAGCCCTCAGCTCTGGCTCCAGAAGGATCCAAGCTGAGGGCAGCAAAGGGATGGGATTCTCCCAAGTATCTGCTGTGCATCTAAATCACTGCCCTGCTGACTGCACAGAGCACTAACAGCCTGCCTGGGGCCCTGCTCCCACAGTCATGTGACGACATCAGTATTTAAGCTTTAATTAAGAAATGAGCGTGGGGAGGGAGGGAAGAGTCTCTAGCCCTTACGACTGCAAAGGAAAGCTTGGAAACACGACCCAAGTGCGAGCAACATCTGCTTCAATGTGCAGCCGGCTCTCAGCAGAGGGAGAGCAGCTGGGAGGGAAAATTATTACATCTGATTCCCATCCAGGTCAGCCTGCTTGTGCTTCTGCTGGCCATGAAAGCATTTGCTTCCAGAAAGGAGGGTTCCTACAAAAGCTGGGTGATGGCAGAATTGCACCAGGCTGCTGGCTGCCCTGTGCTCCTGCCGGCTCTGTTGGGTGAAGGAGAAGAGCACACCTGCTGGCCCCAAAGTCCAGAAGCTCTGATGTGCTTGGTACTGCAACAGTCTTTTGTTTCCATGGATAAGTAACACAAAAAGCAGCAGAAGAGCTACTCAACTGTAGCTCATAGTTTGGGCCTCTCTGACTTACTGATAGATCTGGCTAGCTTCCTGACACTGACCCCTGCTGCTGATATAACTAGAGATCTTGTAATTTCTGCCATAAAAATGCTCCTTTAGAAACTGCCAGCAAGGGATGCATGGACTAGTAGCCTCTGGCAGGTTGCTCGGAGCACAAGGATGAGTTTGAGCACTGGTTTCAATAGCAGAGCACTGTGGGGCACTCAGAGGATTCAGCATAAGTGAGAACACAGGCACATATCCACAGATAGACTCTGCCTCCCCACAGCTATCCAAGGTGGAAGAAGGACAGGGTAAATCCCAGCACTATATGTCACTGTATCCCAGAAGTTGTTTCCTCTGTGCACGTGCCCCTGCCCAACCTTGCTCTCCTTTCTTCTACACTGATTCTATTCCTTTCAGCAAAAGAAAACCCACCTATGGCATATGCAGCAGTAAATATTTCAGTGTTAGCTTCCAGCTCTTGAGCAAAAAAACAGCAAGAACATTACTTTTTACTCCCTTCCAAACGTCTGGGGCTCTCCCCAGGGAGTGCAGCTGCGCAGCCTGGCTAACACTAATAAGAGAGCTTGGTACACAGGGCAAACTGTGTGCTGCATGAGTAAGAGAATAAGAAGACAAGAAGATAATAAGGCAAGAAGGCTGCTACCTTCATCTCTAGTTAAAGATCAGTCCATATGAGACGAGGTTTTTCTCCTTGCACTTGACATCCCTTCCTGTTTTTCTCACCCTGCAAAAATCTCCGACTTTCCCTCTCCTGCCCAAAAAGACTCCCGACTGTTTCAGGGAAGAATTGGGTATTTGAAATCTGTGCCGTACTCCAGCAGCCGAGTGTTGCTGCATCACATGGTGAAGCTGTATCTGAAGACTATTTAGTGTCTCTTCAAGTCCCACACTTTCAGAGTCCTGTGATTATGTAAGAGTCTCAACTCAATTTTTAAAGTAAGTTTACAGCCCTCATAATTGCAGAGGGAAACTTGATAATATGACTCCTACATACTCAGAAAGCAGAAGGCAAAAAAAAAAAAAAGAAAGAAAGAAAAAGCAAACCTGAAGTTTATCAGATTTTAAAAGTCTCATGAATTTTAAAACCAATCCCTTAATTCTTTTTTGGAGGCTGACTCATGATTTTCAAACAGTTAGCAATATGGCTGTAGGGATTGTAAGGCTGGTTTGTTATCTTGTTAGCTAACTTACATAAAATATCTGAACCCGTGGAGACTCCAAGATTGAGTATTGCACTTGAGGACACAGCCGGAGAGAATAGTGCCTTGTCTTCTGTATGGATGCTGAGGACCTGCTCTTAATCCAGCTCTCTAGTCGCTACGGCAGCATAAATATTTCCCAGAATGATATTAGTGCTAATCGTATGAAGGAGAATAGCCATAATATTGATCTTAATAATACTTAGGTTATTAAATTTGAGTTTGAAGGTAGTTTTGTGGGGCGATTCATAATTGTAAATCTCGTCAGACTGCATCAGCAGGGAAAGCAAGTCATGGAGCAAGAGCATTGCAAACACAAAGAGAAATACATTCTGGAGCCTTCCGTCCTACTATAGGATTGCACGCTGAACAGACACATGCGGATGCTAGCAATGCTAATTGTGTGATAATCTCAGATGAGCTTAATTAAAAGGGTGTTGCAACAACCTGCTCTAATGTTTCCTTCAAGCACATGCATCACCCTGGGGCACTTTATTCCTGGAATATTTGCACACACATGCATCAAGACA
This sequence comes from Tetrao urogallus, assembly GCF_951394365.1. Taxonomy (NCBI): domain Eukaryota; kingdom Metazoa; phylum Chordata; class Aves; order Galliformes; family Phasianidae; genus Tetrao; species Tetrao urogallus. Next base: position 4,265,096 of record NC_136832.1, on the reverse strand, counting down.
GGGCTACTCCTGTGATGAGATGAAGGGGGACTGCCACTGTCACCACTGAGCAGCGGGCTCACATTTCCCAGCTGTGTTTACCCAGACTGAGCACATTCAGTTTCTGGGTCATGCCCACTGGAGAGGTAGGGAGGGAGCAAACACACCGTGCTTGTAGATGTGCCCAGAGCCTCACAGATGGGAGCTGTAGTGTTTGAGGTACACTCGGATGTTGGGGTGATGAGCATCTTGTGTGGCTGTGGTGGATTAAAGGAAATCTGAAGATATTCTTCTGTGAAATGGCTCAGTAGTAGGGGACAGAATAAGTCCTACTAGCCCTTCTAGCATACAACAAAGGAGGAATAAAGAGCGTGGAAGAGGCTGAATGCTACTATATATAATAAGCTTACAAGATAATTGCCAACTGTATTTGGACTGATTTTTCTTCTGCAGAAGAGGCATGAAAGCAAGTGTATTGTTTTCACTCCTGGGAACTGAGATATTTTCACCATGCCTTTAGAAAAAACATAGTGCTTCATCTCCCCACTTAAGCATATCAGCTCCATTGGTGGCTGTCTCCTGCACGACTGTGGGTCAGCATCAAAGGTAAAGATGCTGTAAGCGCAGCTGCTGCCTGCTGTCTGCTATGGAAGCTGCTCAGCAATCTGTCAAAGTCTTGCAAGTGTTTGTACCACTGGGGTGGGATTATTTCTCACAGTGGCAGGGATTGCATGCTGAAAGTAAAAGAGAGACAGTGTGCTTCTAGAAGGAGGAGGGAAGGCAAATGGCAGGATGACAAAGCCTTTGTGTTTTAGGTGTAGTAATATTGCCTCGGGGAAGGAAATATTTTCCTCAAAGTGAGGTTTTGTCAACATGTTTTGTTTTGTTGGCACAAAGTGTTTGAGGCTGATGAATTGGCTTCAGTGCATTTGTGAAGTCGCAACCTCTCGGGTCACTAGTGACTACAGCAAAAGAGAGATCTAAGAAATGAGCCATTTTGACAAAATTCTGTCTGGTGAAAACATCGCAAGCTGTTCCAGATCCTTCCAGAATGGAGCGATGCCAGATCCTGCAGCCATGAAAGTAGCAGCGAGAAAGTGTAATCTCCTGGATGGCTCCAGCCACAACTGCAGTCAGATCTCTCCCGAACATGAGCGATTTAGGCTTTGTCTGGGGACACAAAGCTGAAGTCCATCCCAATTACAGATGAGTTACCATCAGGTGCCATGGGGACAGTGCAAAGGGACTGAGGAGTAACGGATTAGCCAACGCGCTCAGAAATATTGAGCAACCCACGACTACCTCCTATTGTGCTCGTGCCAGTGGAAATCCTTCTTAGCATGGCATATTTTATTCAATTTTTAAAAGCTCTCAATTTTTCATTTAGGAAGAGAAGTTGGAGCAGCATCCAATCTGTAATCAATCAGCCCGCCTCTGCAGAGCGGCTCTGAGGAAGCGCTCTTGCTCTTTGGTCCTTTATCTTCTCTGTGAACTCACAGAAATTATATTTCTGAATGGGATTAAGAGTGAGGGAGAACTACGTCCAGGGCAATACTCAGTAAACCTTGCAGACCATCGTCTTGGAGTAACCAGCCCTACTGAGTATATCCCCAAGCACAGCGCGTCCGTCTCCATACAGAAGAAGCAGATGATGCCTCACAGAAGCTTGGTCCCCACTTTAAAAAGGCATTTGAGTACCTTATTTTAATGGTGCTTAACTGTCTAAGTGCCACATTCCTTCAGGTTTTAGTGGGCATTATAAAATCAGGAACTTTTGAGCAGGATCGCTACCTTAAATGAGACTGTCCATAGCATAAGACATGGATTTGTTATGCCTGGTAATAAATCACTAGAAATACACAATGATTAAGGGAATAGTAGAAAACACAGGCCATCCAGGGATCTCAAAGCTGTTTGCAGCCCTTACTTAGGGTTGTTTTTAATAGCTGAGGATAAGACTGAGTTTTGTTTGTTTGTTTCAAATGAATAAATTAATCATTAGTAAAATATTATGCAGTTCATCAAATATATTATTCACCAGCTATTTGTCAAAATAACAGCTCACTCATATATTATCAGAGCTAAGCATTTATAATGTGTTTATATCTAGTCAGCAGATGATTTATTCAAGCTTTGGAGGAATGGGTTAGTTATTGACCAGTTTAAATCACGGCTCCCTTGGGAGGTGGAGATGTATTAGGCTGTGAGCTCCTGGCGAACCTGGTTTTTGCTGCATTGCTGTTCAGCTCCTGGCCCCACAAGCAGAGTCCTGTGGCTGGGTTTCCTTTTGACTCTACGTCAATATGAATAATTATAGTTCTGCTTATCTATACCTTTGCCAAGACTATCTTGGGCAGGAAAAATTCAGCCACTGATTCAAGATCGAACCTTGATCTGAGTTCTCTACACTCCTGTAGGACCAGTGCCTGACCCCAACATGAAAGTCCCCATTCCTTCTTCCACATCTCAACTCTTCAGTGTCTCTTCACCTCCCGGTTGCAGGAAAAGAGTGTTGAGGAATCCCTGTCCCCCACTGCCCCTTCTCATGTGATTTTTGTACTGCTGGGAAGGAACAGAGGAGCCCTTTACCAGGTTCCTCCCAGCTCCTCGCCCATGCCAGCGAGCTGGCCTCCTTCCAGCAGAGCCTCAGCAGAGCAGAGTTGTGTGACCAACAGTCACTGCCTCCCGCTGGCATTCGTGACCAGCATCCCAGAAGGCAGCTTCTTCTTCCATGCCTTTATTGGTGTCAAACATCGCAGCCTCTCCCTTGGGTTTTATTAGGAAAGCTGGTGCCAAATCACCCAGCTTCCTCCTACTCGATAAAAAATGTTTATAACCCAGTAAATTCTAACATATCAGCAGCTTGTTATGGAGGGAAAAGGTCACTGGGAGAGAAAGAAACAAAAAGAAAGAGTGCCCTTCCATTGGAAATTCTGTCTGGGTACATGCGAAGGAGTCAGCGCCAGGAAAATATCTTTTGATATGATAAAGTCTCATAATAGAAAATGTTGCAGCAATACAGGCCTCGTTTCTTCAGATAAATATTTAATATAGATCACTAAAGATTAATCGAGTACAGAAAAGAGTCTCTCCTATGGTTGGTGTAAAGAAAACATCTTCTCGTTAATTTATTATGGAGCCTGAAATGAGAAAAATCCTATAGAGAGAAATGCAGGGTATGGTTTCCATAGAGAAGCAGCGCACCGCACCAGAATTTATTTAGTGTGTGGGCAGAGACCTTCCCAGAACCAGCTGCAGCGTGGCGTGCGCATGATAAAAAATCCCAGTGTAGGAAGAAGCCTCGCAGACTCATCGTGCTTTGCTGGGAGTTGTCTGACTCCTGCAGAGCTCGGTGTTCCCAGCAGAGGTGAGGTGGTGGGGCCATGAGCTCTCAAGGCGTGCTGCACCCTGGATGGAGACCATCATCCTGGTCTGTGCCATGGCAATGCAACATCCCAGGTGCTCCTCCAGGAGGGGACATGTGGTCCTTTTGTAGAAAAGTGATGCTCAAAGTCAGGGCAAGGAGAGCAGTTCTTAGCAAGAGTATCTTAGAATGGTAGAATACCCTTGTTGGAAGGGACCCCTGAGGCCTAACGAGTTGTAGGACTAGAGGGAATGGCCTCGAGTTGCTCCAGGGGAGATTCTGGTTGGGCATTAGGAAATACTACTTCTGCGAAAGAGTGGTCAGACACTGGAATGTCTGACCAGGGAGACAGGAAGGGCTGCCCAGGGAAGTAGTGGAGTCACTGACCCTGGAGGTGCTCCAGGAACATTTAGATGTTGTGTTGAGGGACATGGTTTAGTGAGAACTGTTGGTGATAGGTGGTCAGTTGGACGATTCTATGGTTCTACGATTGAGTCCAACTCCTGGCTCCACATAGGACTACCCAAATTTCAAACTGTAAGTCTGACAGCTTTGTCCAGATGCTTCTCAAATTCTGGCGAGCTCATTGCTATGACCAGTTCCCCGGGGAGCTTGCTTTGGCTGGAAGTCCCCATAGCATCTCCTTGCCCGTTTCTCCACAGAATCATGGCCATTTCACACTGTGCTCCTGACTTTTGGGCAACAAAGTAAGAATCTATGTAACTAGTGTGAGCTTTCCATTTCTTGTCAGCTCCACAGTAAATGATATGATGCCATTGCTTTCTACAGCTGCCACAGAAACCATCTCCCCAACCATGCTGCAGCATTAAATAGAATGGTTATGGAAAATAAATCATGAATAGCAGCAGAGAGAGTAAAAAAGCTTGATAAGAAGAGGTTTAACTTGAGTCTTCTAGAACAAAAACAATCCTGTGAGCCCCAGCCTCCCACCTCGTTCTCTGCCAGGCAGAATCCCAGCCCCAATCCTACAGGTCAGTACACACCATCTCTTTGCACAGTGAATCTCCAAGCTACTGGCTGCTCCCTGAACCTAAGCAATATCCAAAAACCTGAATAATAATCCTTTCTAGCTCTACCACAGGCTGTTGGTCTTGATTCAGGTGTGACTGGATGGCAAGCTCTAGCCTGGGGCTGTGCAAGGGAAAGAATAACAGATTTTTAATGGCAGCAGGGACTCCTGCAGTCACCTAGTGTAAAACTAATCTGCATTTAGAACAGTAATTTGTGGTGCGGGGAGCTAGTCAGAAGTGCAACAGCCCCCAGGACAACCTGGGGCTGTCTGAGGGGCTCCTGTTTGCATCTCCACAAACCCTGGGCCTGGCCGTCAGCTCAGCCATGCCACCTCAGTGCCCTCCCGCTGCAGTGACTCACACGTACCATCTAAGTAACACCAACGTGGTTTCATAATAAGTTTTCTATGCAGCCGGGATAAAATGCCAAACAGAATCAGAAAACAATCAGTCAGAGAAACTTGGTGCTGCTGATGAGCGAGCGGCCTGCAACGGTTCAGTGCTCAGGAAGACTGAGGCTCTACATCCAGCCCTCCTCTGCCCTCCCTGGCATGGGGACAGTGGGGCAGGGTGTTGGGAAGGTGTGGGGAGTGGGTGCCCAGAGCAGCTCCCACTGGGAGCCAATGGGTGCATCCATCCCAGAACTGGGGTTGGATGGAGGCACCTCATTGTGGAGACTGCTGATTTTAGCTGGGAAGCAGCAAGCAGAGTAGCAAGCAGCTGGGGCTTGGTAGGTAACCATGAATGTTGATGGGATGGCAATAGAGGCTGAATCTTCCCACCAGTGTTCCATTTTGTTGCTGTGTGACGGATGGCAGCAGAGGGGTTGTGTGACAGAATGGTCTCTGACATGGAAGTATGGATGGAGCAAAGGGGTGCCACTCAATTCCTCCATGCAAAAAAATGGCACCCATTGACATTCATTGATATTTGCTGAACGCTGATGGAGACCAAACAGTAGATACCAGCACAGAGAGGTTGTGGGTGATGCATTCATAGAGGTGCACAGTGTTCACCTCCACTAGTGCAGATTTTGATAAGCATGGCATGCAGGCTCTTGTTTATCACTGGCGAAAATGCACAGCTAATGGTGGTGACTATGTAGAAAGACAGCATTTTGTAGCAGAGACTTTGCTCTATCAGATCATGTTAGCTCTTTGTAGCTGTTGTATTTTTTATGGGAATAAATAGGAGGCATTACTTTCAGAGTGACCAAGTTTAGAGCCATTCTCCCTTGTCCTATCGCTCTTTGCCCATGTAAAAAGTCAATCCTGTTTAAAAGCTCCTTTAAGTACTGGAAGGCCACAGTGAGGTTTCCCTCCCTTCTCTTCTCCAGGCTGAACACCCCCAGCTCTCAGCTCACTCCACAGCAGAGGTGCTGCAGCTCCTGAGCATCCTCGTGGCCCTCCTCTGTGCCCTCTGCAACAGCTCTACGTCTACCTTGTGCTGGGGGACCCAGACCTGGCTCAGCACTCCAGGTGGGGCCTCACAAGGGCAGCACAGAAAGGGACAGTCCCCTCCCTGCCCACTGCCACCTCTCTGTTGATGCAAACCAGGATACTGTTTGCCTTCTGCGCTTCAAGCACACATTGCTGGCTCATGTGCAGCTTTTTGTCTCCTCTTTTTCAGGACCCCAAAGGCCTTCTCCTCAGGACTGCTCTCAAAGAGTTCTTTTCCCAGTCTGTACAGATATCTGCGATTGATATCCTTCTGAGAGCAGGAAACTAGGGTCCCAGTTCCCTTCTAGATCTCACAGATTTTATTTTTTCCAATCTTTATAAGACTTGGGAGGGGATTCATATTAGTTTTTTCCTCCCTCTTCTTTGAGCACTTCCAGGATTGAGTCACGTAATTGTATAACTCACAGCTTCCATTTAAAAATTAAGAATAGGCTGTCTTTTAGGATTGCAAAGAAAAGCCAGAAAAGATGAGTCTTTAAATCTCAAAACACAGCAGGCAAATAAAAAGCATTGCAGAGATTGCTGTTTTGTTCAGTAGGTAAATATATACATATGCATATGCCTCAGAATCCTGGGGTCCGCTTCATTATTTCTGAGCAGAGGCTCAGAGGTGCAATAGCACATAAACCCTTATTCAGCCATAGCTATGGCTTTAGCTGACATGCAGGCTGCAAGCTGATGCTTTTACTTTTTTTAGCCATGAGGGGAGGTCTTTTCAGCTTCTGATCACCCCCAGACTGGGTTTCCAGTGCCTTGCCTTGGAGACATCCTGACTTCAACTCAACCAAAAAAAGCTTACCATGAAAGAGCGGTGCGGGTGAGAGGGGAAGAGCTGACCTCGCAGAAGCTCCCACCCAGCCTCAGCAAAGGATTCCTGAGCCATGACAAAGGCACAAAGCAAAGACCTGCCAAGCCAAAATGAAAATCTGAGGCATAAGAGCCCTTACTGAAGAACAACCCCTTCACTCTCAATTTCACTCCCTAGTAGCCTTGAAAAACTAAAACAACTCCCCACACAGCGGACTTCTCTTTCCTCCTTATGTACACTGAATGCTGAGGCTGCCTTAAAAAAGGCAGAGCCGTATTCAGGGCCTTTCCCAAGCCCCAGATTCTGATGCAGCAGAGCAGAGCCCTGCTGGACCTTGAGATTGCTTTTGCATTTCGGGCTGGATGCTTCCTGCGGTGAGGTCCAGGAGTTTTTCCTCTTAGGTTCCCCAGGACCTGAATGTGAAATGTGGACCTTAGCATGCATGTGTATGTTGCTCTGCAGCAGAATTAAGTGATTCCTGCAGACAGGCACACAAGCAGCTCTGCACGCATTGCAGGGCAGTTAGCAATTTGCATTACTGCCCTTACGCTGAACTCTCTCCCATCCCTGTAGTTTTTCTACCTGCAGAGTTGGTAGAACAAACCCTCCCAGCTATTTTGGATGTACCAAAGGTTCAGTTGGCTGAGGAAACAGTCTGGGGCTCCTTTTTTACACTAAACCAGCCTCCTGGATGATATGGCTCTGGTATAGTCATAAAGAGGCAGGAATTCAGACAGCATGAAGCAACGTGGGTGAGCTGGAGGCCATGCAGATCTGCAGCCTCCTCTCTCAGACCAACCTGCATGCTCTCCTTTACTGACTGGGAGACAACAGAGTTGGCAATCAGCATCACTTTCCCAAAGGAAGTGGTTTGCATTTCATTAGATTGATTTTGCAGCACTGGAGTCCTATTACCATCTAGAAGATAAATGTCATGGGTGTGCATTTGATCCCTCTCACTTTTACTACAAACAAATCCACCAGCTCCCTGTTGGCAGTAGCACATACTTCTCTACTTCTTGCACATGGCCCCAGTGTCCTCTCCAGGATTTGGGAATCACAAATTTGTTTGACTTGGAAGGAGTCATTAAAGGCCATAGAGTCTCACTTCCTGCAATGCACAGGGACACCCACAGCTCCATCAGTGCTCAGAGCCCCAACAGCCCGAGTTGGGCTGTCTGCAGGGATGGGGCACCACCACCCCTCTGGGCAACCTGTTCCTGTCCCACCTGCAGTGGTGTTTTCTGAAGACATTTGCCTCCTGCCCTTCTGTTCTCCATCACCACTATGAGGCTGGGTCTGCAGGTTGCTACTTCAGTTCTTTCTGCTGAAATGCTTTAGTCTGGCCCCAGACCTGGGTTAATCTTGTTCATGGTTGTGCTTCATGGTGCATCTCTTCCTTGGAAGAGTTGCTCGTCTCTCGCTGCCTTGGTTCTGCTGTCTGCATTGACACATTTGTTCAAAAGGGCTTTGAGATCCATACATCAGTCACAGGTAACAGTTAAAGGAAACATGACGAGATTGGGAAATTGCTAAGCACATGCCTGAATAACCAAATTTGTCTGAGCATCACATACAGATCCCAGAAAACAAAGGTATTTCACTCAACCCTGTTCCCTGGATAGGACATGACAAAAATAAAGCTTCTCCTTTATGAAACGTTGCACGAAAGGCACGGTTGTCTTTTTATTGCAGGCCACTTTGCAGCATGCAAAAAGATTGCCTTTCTTCACGAGTTTGTGAATTTTTATTTTATTGTAGCCTTTTTATTTCCTCCATCAAAACATGTCTGAGATTGAAATGGCATGACTGGAAATGAAAATTAAATACATCAAAACTGATTTTGGTTGAAATGAGATTTTGGAGTGACTGGGGAATGTTCAAGGCTTTCTCACTGCTTGTGTTCAGGTTTCTGGGTGGTTTTTTTATTTTTTTGCTAAAGAGGGATGTAGTCTGAGGAAATGGGTCACCTTTTTCCTAGAGAAAATTTCTTTTAATTTTTCTGTAATTCTGAAATGTCACAGGCTTTTGGGGACTTTTTTTTTAAAGTCTTGAACAAAACACAAATGTCTCTGATTATGGATGGCTTGAATTTTGCTGCAGTCATTCTCTGCAGCCTAATTTCTCAGCCTTTACTGGTAACTTCAGGCCCAGTTACCATCTGCATTCTGTGAGTTCTGTGAACTCTGTGAGAGGAGGCAGTCTCTGCAAATAGCCACTGTATATATCCCGGCTTTCTGGATGTCACTGTTGAAACTGGAAGCCTTGGCAATGAGTCTGGATGTAAAGGCACAGCTCGGAAACCAAGCAGATATTGAGCCATGAAGCTTGGGATGGAGAATTAGTCATGAGTGTCCCGAGGAACTGTGAGCAGGAGCTACCATTTACCCCGAAATCCCAACCAACTTTTACAACATCATAGGAATAGAGTAGCAAAGATTGGTGTGGGAGCAGAAAGTGGTGTTGTTCTATGATGGCAGAACAGATTTTGCTCCCTTCTGTTCTCGTTCCCCACATCTTTGTGAGTGCTTTCTGCACAGGGGGTTGCTGAAGGAAGCCAACTGCTGAGCCCTCCCATCTTCTGTGTTCTGCTAAGGCTGGTGACCACGTGCTGGGTCTGGGTGTGCTTTTAGGGGCACATGTGACCGTTATCCCCACCCTACTGCATCTCTGCAGGTCACAATTTGCTGTGCACCTACACCCAGCCCAAGCAGAGCTCCCAGAGGAAACCCCAGGAGCGCTGTCTTCCACCTGAAGGCCATTCCCCAGGGTAGAGCCCCTTCCCTTCATTTAACCTGGACTAAACCCCTCGCCCAGCCTGCAGTACGAGGTCCCTGATGCAAACAGATGGTGTTGCCAACAGGCTGGCGTTAGCCATCCAAGTCACCCAGCAGCACCCACTGCAGCATCTCCTCCATCAGCTGAGAATGACTCAGGGTTGAGGGGTGGGCGAGGGGACAGCTTTGCCATCACTGCTCAGGCTAAGTCCTCAGGCACGGTCACAGTGCCCAGATGGCTCTGCTGGGGCATGCTGGGGGGCACAGCTGGGTGTAGGAGGGAGGAGGGGTTCTGTGTTTAAACAACACATTTTTTTTTCTCCTCCTGGCACGGCGAATTTGAAGCTTTGCCAAAAGCGTAGAACCACTGACCGGAGGGGGGTGATGGCTCCATTTTCTAACAACAGTTCAAATTCTGAAACATGGTTTCACGCTGCGTTGGAGAAAATTCTGTGCTTTTTGAGAAAAAGGGCAATCAAGGCTAAATTTCTGGTGCTTGCTTTCCCAGTATTGACAAATGCTGTGCTTCGGTTGCCAGTAGTGCAGTAGTCAGGTACCCGTGCCTGTAACATGAGAAATTAAAGTTCAAGAACACATTTATCACGCTTTTTTTTCATCTGAGTTTACTGTGAATCACGATAAGTAGAGAGCGAAGCTTGGGGCTGTGGTGTTGCAAGCTGAGGTTATCAGCTTTCTGTAGCTAAAATTAGGGGAAAATATTACCAGAAGTCCAAACATCGGTATCTTCAGGAAATGAAGCAAGTGCAATTTAATGAAACAACTTGTTCCAAACTGTGTTCTTGTTGCAGTCTTTGATTCATACCGCTGTGCTCATCAGAATACTGGTGAACAATGGTGAGTTTTGTGGCGGGGCAGACCTGGCCTGGTGAGAGGATACGTGGGACAGGGAGAGCTCACCAGGGCACGGCACAGAGCAGTCCTTCCCGGGGGGGATTTTCTGTCTGCTCTATAAATGAGAATGTCTGCCTTTCTTCCATTTGAAACTTGCTTTAAGAAATAGTGGAGTTAAATGTTTTCAAGTACTATTTAGCCATAGAAGGAGGGTTTCCTGTGGATTTTAAACCTCTGTCCTACTGGAGCCCAAACAAACACTTCAACATGAAGTTATCTCATTATTATTGTTGTTTCTTACCAGGCTGACTAATTTTCATTTTTCTCCCATGTTCAAACTTAGTGAGGTCTCTCACCATCCTATGCTTTACCTTTCTTTCAGCCCTTTATAATATGCTGAGGAAAGGAACATACAAGAAGAAGAAGAGAATTGGAAGAAAGAAAAGCTAATTTTGCATTCATTATCCCAAGTTTCCTCAAGACCATTCAGAACTCCACTGGTGACTCAGATGTTTCCATCTGTTGCTTCACACTGCTGGTCAAAACAGTGTTTGTGGCAGCTCCTTGACTTCCCAGCATCTGCTTTCTCTTGATTTCTGGGTCTTAGGACAGAAACATAAATCCAGGAGAACACACTGTGAAAAAAACAAACTCAGTCATCGTAGTCTTAACAGCAGAATTCAGCGTGCCTGGTTGGTAGACAAGCTTCTCTAGGCGACCACAGATATTTTAATGGAGAGTAGCTCTGGCTTCATCTCCTGTGATTGTTATCGTAATTCACAGTGAAGGAATGGGTGTCTCTGCATTGTCTGTTTCAGTGCTTGGAGCACAGGACCTGGCAGCCCATTAGAACAGCTTCTTCGGTAGCTTAACAAACCACGTCTGGTTCAGGCAGGCTTTTAGGAAGAGAACAGCAACAGAACAGACCTCTTCCTATTGTTGCTAATGTTTGTTAAGCTGCAGCGGTGCTAACAACGCTGGAAGCTCTCATAGAGATGTCACTCCAGCTTCTAGCAGCCAGTATCAACTGCTATGTAAATTGTAGTGGCTCAAAAGAAGCGCCGTCAGCACAATGCTGAAAACAGCTGAAATGGTGTTAACAGTAATGGGAACTACTTACAAGCTAGTCTCCAGGGTGGAGGAAGCTTAAGTAGGCTGGTGTTGGAAAGGGCATCTCTAATGCCTGAGGTTTGTGCTGCTTGCAATGAATTCTGCACAAAGTGCATTATGGTGAAAGTTGAGTGGAACAAATGTCCCACAGGCAGTTGCACTGTAACCTGATGGGTGTGATGGAAGGGAATTGGACCAGCTGACTCATGTGGAATATGAGAATGGATCAATAGATAACAGATGAGAGTGACTGGTGAGTTTACTCTGTGCTGAAGCAGTTTGGAAGTTGCTATATGCTAGCTGAGAGTGCAGAAATATTTAACTTGGGAGTGACCTCATTCAGTGGATGGGATAGTACTACTGTCCTTGCTTATGGTTGTCTGCCATGGTAGCTGTTTGGATATTAAACCTGGAATCACGGCCACATCTTGGATACGCTCAAATTTAATACTGAGCCAACTTAATAATGAGCAAAATGAATGACCCGTCTTTAAACTCATACTCACCTATGCTGAATCACTCTGCTTTGAGTCTCTAGTAATACATTTATTCCTGTTTCACCTTCTTTTAAATAAATCGATCTTTCCAGCACCCAACAATTACTTGCTGTCTCCTGAGAGATCCAGGTGTAGTCACATCCTGACAGAGAACACAAGGCTCAGAATCATGTTTGTCTGATTGGATTTTAATTCACTGCTGGAACAATCTGTTTACCCAGATACTTTCAAGGTCACACGAAATCCACCTAACTTTGAAGTAATTTTCTTTCTTATTGTTTCTTGCAAACTTCATGTCATTCTGGACTTATTATTCATCTCTCTCTCCTTCTAAAAAAAAAAAAAAAGCAATATTTTCAGCCCCTGAAGAATTTTATTTTTTTAATTTTAGAAAAATAGCAGAGAGACAAAAGACAAAACTCTGTTTGGAGCAGGCTGAAGTGATTGCCTAGAACAGAGGGAGATACTGAGGTCTCAGACACCTCAGCCCAGATCATATGGCCAAAGTGTAGACCAAGGAAAAACAGCAGAAGGTTCTTCCACCGTCCTGAGGAACATGAAGGTGTCAGTCATTCAAAGCACTCTATTTCTTCTAGATGGGTATCTGGAGTCAGCCAGGCACTGATGGATTTTGCCTTGGGTTCAGTCCTGTGCAGTTGTACACTCCTAAAGAAATAAAACTGGCATGGACAGCACGACATTAATCAATAGATCAATATCAAATTTCTTTATCTTATTCACCTGCTGGCTGTCATATGGCAGCCTGTCTGCTGGCCTGGTTATTATGCACAATGTTATGCACAAGATTTTCAGCTTAAATTATTCCTTTTTCATACTTCTTTAGATTTTTTTTCCCCCTCTTTCTTTTATGGCAAGTCTTCATCCTCTGTCTAATTTGGAACTGGTTTGAATCTATGGACTAGAGTTTTCTTAAACAGATTAGGGGGGATGAGTGCCAAACCCTCACAGGAAACTAATTCTTGTAGGGCCTTTGAAAAGCTCAGCTTTGAAGGATGACTTCTTCATGCTGGCCTAGATAGAGAAGGGGCCAGACTGCAGAGGGAACTGCTGAAGGAACATTGCAATGCTCAGCCTGGGGCTGTCTGGCGTTTTGAGGGCATAGACTGGAAATAAAACATCACCATGCCCACCATGACCACAGATAGCCAGCACAGGCTTGCATTAAGCCAGATCTGGTGGTAAAAGATAAGCATTACAGTGCTGCAGTCCTGCTCTGCCCTGCCTCCATGGCATTGTTTGCAGTCGGGCTCACAGCAGCCTGGACGAGCAATCGCCCTGGGGACTGGAGATAACTGGTACTTTGTGCAGCCCCTGGCTGGGACAATTAGATTGAGAAAAGGAAAAACAAACAGAGCAAACAAACAGAAATCCCAGCTCTGTTGTAGGAGCATCCAGGAGGATTTTTAGAGGACACTGGGCTCAGTTCCTGATGCTATCAAAAAGCTTCTGTTTTACCTGGACAAAGTCTGAATACTGCCTGTGTTCTGGCTGCAAACAGCTAATAACACTTCTCTGCAACATAGGGTTGCCCCAAAACATCAGCCTGAATGATTGTGAGGTACTTGGGTGATAGCAAGGGGTAAACATGAGCCCAGGGAGATGTGCATACACCAAAACCCAAGAGGACAAGAAGGCTCTGGGAGCTCTCTATCTCTTACCTGGCATCCTACTGACATCACTGTATGTGTAGCAGGGCAGGTGGAGGGCATTAAGCAATGTCTACTACTTGCTATTACTGAAGAGAGTGCTGCCTCATTTGGAAAGGCTCTGTCTGCTCACCAGAGAGGTGAGAGGTAATGGTTTTAAGTTACGCCAGCGAAGGTTCAGATTGGAAATTAGGAAAAATGTCATCAAAGAAAGGGCTTGAGGTATTGGAACAGGATGCCCAGGAAGTGGTGGTGTTCAAGAAGTGGGTAGATGGCACACAAAATAACTATTTTATTAGTGGGTATGGTGAGAATGGGCTGGTGGTTGAGCTTGACGAGTCTTTCCAACCTTCATGATTATATGATTCTGTGATTCTATGACCATTGGAGCTTTTGAGCTATGTTCTACAACACAGATAAAGAACCACTGAGCAGGAGAGAGCTGGTGCCCTTTCTCTGCCCAATTCCCACTGACATATGCAGCATCACAGGAACAGAAGGCATTGGGATGATATTGTGATAGTTACGGACTTTGTTCAGTTTCTCTCTATTCTGGTTTTTTTTCTATCTTTTTTTTTTTTTTGAACAGACTCTGTCTCGTTCATTGTTTAATGCATTTAATTTCTTTTTGGTTTCAAGCAACGATCCCTGAGGTCTGTACTGAACTTATTTCTTCACTTACGTCCTTTGGTTGCCTTGGCTGTTTGAAGATGGGGAATTTAATTTGCTCCGACGGCCTCTCTTTTCAGCCTTCTCTCCCTGTTCCTGCCCTTGGATTCTCCTATCCTCTCTGCTGCTGCAGTGGGGGTCTGGGTGATGTTCCCATTCTAGGCTTCTGACTTGTCTCTTCAGCATTTTCCCCCCTTTTTTGCGTGTGCTTCCCTGGAGGGGTCATAGTGCTAATGAGCGCCAGGGCCTCTCCAGTGACTCTGTCTGTCTGACATGCATGGCCTTGATGGCTAGCTCATTAACACAGACTGTAGGAAGGGCGGGGTGGGGGGGGGAGGAAAGTATTTTCCCAGATACAGCCATATACAAATCAAATGCATCCCCTTACTTGACAAAGGGGAAGGGCTGAAATATGCACATCTGCCTCCCTGAGGCTACTGCACGTACTTCATCCCTTGCTTTCCTCTCCCCTCCTTTAGGTACTAGCAGTGAGACACTACCCCTTCCAGCCATTAAGAGGAGACTCTTCAGTGCTTTCACCAGATATTAAGGGAGCAGACTGCTCTCCACTGACCTGGCAGGCATTTTCCTGCGTACTCTCCCCATTAGCAAGGGCTGTCTACACTGGCGAGACGTTAGAACATAAACAAGTGCCTCTCCTCCACTACTCAGACGTTAGCTCATAGTTCCTCCTTATCCCGTCTCTACATCAGGGATACAGATCCTTTCTCCTCCTTGTTAAGAGGTTTATCTCCTTTCTGAAGCCTATAAAAGCTTTCCCACTGGCAGAAGTTCAGGTCCTGGCCAGGGATTTCCCCCGAGGGTCACAAGACTGTATTAATCCCAACCATCATCAGGAAGTACCATCACAATACTGGCCAACTCTTTGCAACTTCTTCACTTGGAAAGCTAGCAAACAACAGAATGATTTTTCTCTTTCATAAAGTGCCTCGAGACCTGTGGAACCTCACCTGCGCCTTCCGGGCAGTGGCACTGATGCTGCTGAGAAGCAATGATCAGTGAAATGGCATCTGAGAAGGATTTCTGGAAGGAAGAATTTCAGTGCCTCTCTGCACACAGCATCCATAAAGCTGAGGCCTTGATGAGTCCTCCAAGGATTCAGAGACTCAAGGATTCTGTGATGACAATCAGACGAGAGCTTGTTTGCCTGGCCGGGTAGCATGGATTCTGCTTTGGCCAACAGCAGCTGCTTCTGTAGAAAATGCAATTAAGTCTGACATTGAAAGTTAATAGAAAACCTGTTCTTGGAGGTGTTTCTTCACAGATTTCAGGAGTCACTGGTTGGATTATCCCCCACGGCTGGAAGTAAATCGCTCCCTGTAAACCTTTTTTTTCAGTCACTTCAATAATTCTCACTCATCTCACCGGCCATATTCATTAATGTCAAGTCTGTTTTCCAAAATTGTACCATAATCTTGTCCTCAAGTGCATCCTACAGCATGGAGTTCTGTGGTTTATATGGAAGATTGCTAGTATTCAGAGTACTGCTTTGTATATAAAATATTCTGGTACTGAGGAAGCCAGGTTTAAAATGTGGAAAGGTATTTGTGGTTACTAATGGGGAAGCTAGACAATACTGCATCATTTGACTGACCAGTCCCAACCAAGCAACAATACACAAGGAGAAAACACAAATACTATGCTGTAGCCTAAAAAATGCAGCTTAAAGAATGTCACTAAGTAAATCCAAATAATGCATAAATTAGAGGGAATTGCAGCTGGCTGTTAGATATTCCATGTGCTGAAGATAAACATCTAAGTTAGTTGAGTTGCATAAATTATTCATCATAACATATTTGCTCAGCTTTTCTCATCAGCTATGAAAGCCACACATCTAGGCAACAGGAGAGGATAACAGAACTGGGCTTTCACCTCCATGGTATGCCCTGAGAGCAGGGAGTGCTGGGGAGGGTCTGCATGTGAAAGAACGAGGTAGAAAACCTCCCCTTCAGTATGATGCTTCAGTGTGGATGTGGGTGCTGCTCAGGACTTCTCTGCTCTGTGAACGGGGGCTGGAATTGTCCCTTGGTAGCAGGCAGGGTTGCTGATATGGCAGCGATTTCTCCCCCTTCTGCCTCCTGCCACTGCTGTCAAGAGATTACGTGGGGTCTGATATTAAAAAAAGAAAAAACAACCAAAGAACTCTTCTTTTCCCCTGAAAACATTGCTTACCAAATTGTCTTTTTCTTCTCCTGTCTTCTTCCATCTGTACTGCCTACTGCATTCTATTACACGAACTTAATTGTAGCTGTTTGCCCAGTCCATCTCCATCCACTTTCCTTGGGCTTCTTAGGAGCTTTCCTTGGGTTTGGGTGTTGATATATCAATAAGTCCCTACTTGAACAGCTGTATGCTTCAGCTGCATTGTTTTTTGGTTTTTTTTTTTTTTTTTTTTGCTTTGGAATAGATATTTTGAGAGTGTGAAAAGCAAAATTTCTGTCATTTTTTCTGACTGCATGAAGTATTCTCACTTCCCTTTCTGAAAGCATCCTGGCCATGGAGGGTTTAAGTATCTCCTGACTTTACTGATAACACTTCCAGGAAGCAGCAATCTGAGAGCAAAAGTACATTTGATTTTACAGGGTCTAAAAATGGTCTCTTTGGAGAGGAAGCACAGATGGCATTTTTCCTACACTTACAGTCTTTATGGTAGGAACATGGGAATTTCTATTTATTATAAAACTTTGCCTGTCTTTTAGCATCCAGATCTGCATCTTCCCGTGCAGTGTAACTGCTCCATCAGTGAGAATTGCTCTGTCCTGAAGGGACCGTTCCTACTTCGTGCAGAGGGGGTTTCTTTCTAGAGCCAGGTTTGGGATCATGAATGATGAGAGCACCCTCACCCTGCAGTGTCAGACAGAAGCTCTCTTTACTTTTAAGGTTCTACTTATCATTGAAAGCAATTGTGGGACCCCCAGGATGTGTCTCTTCCACAGAAACTAAGTACTGGAGCTTTTTATAAAGTAGAAGAATGCGATGCTCCATGCAATAACTTCATGGCTAACGTACTTGTTTCTATAGACAGTTTTTGAGCCAATATTCTGTGTTTTCTCCACTCATGATGTTAGGTACAGGTTTGCTCTGGCCCTGCCCCTTTCCCTTCCCTTTTTTCCCCTCTTTTTTTGGCCTTTTGGCAGATAGTTTTCTGGGAAAAACCTGCACTTCTGCAGATTTCAAGTTTTGACATTACTGAGTTCTAGAATGTTATCAGAGGGGTGTTCTGCTTTGGGCTATTTACTTGGCTTGTGAAAGCCTAGGAGCTACAGAGGGGGCATTAGCTCAGATGGAAGGAGACATTTTGAAGTAAAAAGCCACCACTTTGCTATTTTAATGAATGCAACTGCTGTTAGGCAGCCTGGGGTGTTGTGATGGTATGCAATCAAAATAAATACATGCATAATTGCGTTAAGTGAAAGAACCTAATACACATAAAATTGGCTGGGTGTAGAGTCAACTTCTGAGCAGAAAGCTGTGCTGGCTTTGCAGCTCACTGATGGTACCTCCAGATCTGCCTGCGTGTCAGGTTCTCCTCCAGCAGGGTGGGACTGCAGGTGCTGGTTGACAAACAATGATAGAAAGTGCCGTGCCAGTGCCAGGTATTGTCATTCCTATTATTTAAATGCATCTTTGTCTTAAATCCCATTTACAGGAATAATTGAATGAAAAGGGACAGAGAAGTCTGTGACTTGATTATCTGGGAGATGGGTTAAGATAGCGCAGGTGCATTGTAGGAGAGTGGTTATAAATAATATTCTTGCCTTTTTAAGAAGGCCTTGCTCAATATTTTTCAAAGGGCATTATCAGGTTTCTCATCTTCCAGGTGCTCAGCTGGTGATGTATTTCAGAGGCCTGGTTTTTAGTTCACAGGTGTGTAAGGTTTTCTCAAGACACTTGCTTTTGTGTTGTTTCAAAGTGGATACTTGCAATGAAGAGATGTTCCTGCAACCATTTAATTTTATTATTTTTTTTTTACCATTTGCTATCAGTTTAAAAGATGGGATTTGAAAATCAATTCCTACTTTAAAAAAAAAAAGAAAGAAAAATGAACAAAACTTTCATTTTCATCCAGTCCTCCTGCTTACATTTGAATTGATCCTTTTAGATGGTTCAGTAAATATGCTGTTTTTCAAGCTGTTCTTTTGCTGTACTTCCTGTTACTGAAAGATGTTTGGAGACAATGCATTTCCTTCCGTCTGTTTTGCAAGAGCAGTAGCTCTAAATACCAGGATGGGTTGTGAATGCGAGGACAGGAGGATGTGGAAATGGTTGGACCGATCTAGGTCTCAAGTATATCGAACTGACCTGTTCTTTTTCACTCAGAGGCAGTGAGGTGCTGGCACTGCTGCCCAGAGCAGTGGGTGCCCCATCCCATGTCCACGGATGGAGCCCTACGCAGTCTGAGCTGGTGGGGGCCAATTAACTCTCAACAGAGGTTGGAACTGGATGATTTTTAAGCTAAGCCATTCTGTGATTCTATGATTTGGTGACAGAGACCAGAATTTGCTGCTTTAGGGAGAGATGTAATACCTCAAAGTATGTGGGGGTGTAAGGGCCAGCCTGCTTTCTTTGTAGGGAAATGCAGCACTCTGCAGGACTCCTCTGGAGATTCCAAGGCCATCTCTTCACCAGCCCAGACCTCAATCCCTGAAGTGTGTTGTTGCCCTGCAGTAATGTCTCACTTGTCTTCTCCTCCCCTCCTTTTCTGTCTAGCCCTGTAGCCCCGTGTGTGTATCCATGCGGGGCTGTCCAGTGGGATCATCATCTCCTTCACCATCCTCCTTCCCTGCCCTCAGGGGTTCTCCTTGCCCCTCCGGACTCAGCACCTCACTCCTCTTGTGTTCCTGTCTTGTCACGTAGGGAGTTTGCCCGTTGGAAGGTGAGGAACACAGCCATTGAGCGAAGGGACCTGCTCCACAACCCACTGCCCCTGATGCCTGAGTTCCAGAGGAGCATCCGCCTCCTGGGCCGGAGACCCACCACGCAGCAGTTCATCGATACCATCATCAAAAAGTACGGCACCCACATCCTCATCTCTGCCACCCTGGGAGGTAGGTGGACAGCCCGGGCTCTTCTCTTGCAGCGGTGTCGGTATGGGTTGGAAAGGCTCTGGGCAACACCCATAGGCCATTAGCCATGCCACTTGGAGACCCCTAGCCCAAGACTGTCTCATCATTAGGATTAAAAATCCCCCGAAACCTTTGCAAATGAATTCACAGAGCAACGCGTGCACGTTCAGCATCTGTGATACGTGTGCACCTGTGCTCCTCTGACAACAGAGTGCGTGCTGGTGTGCAGCAAGATAAACATGCTTCATTTAGCAGGAGCCTGTCTGCCGCTCCTCTGCCCCTGTCCTTAATTTGGCAATAGAGTGGGCTGATTCCTATTTTTGCAGTATGAAACAAAATGCAGAGGGAAGACATGCTTTCTAGCTGGAACTGGAGGAATTGTAATGAGCTCCAGGAGAAGGAGTTGGGCGGGGAGTGGATGCAGCAGGGGAAGAGGCGGCCAGGGAAGTCTGGGCTGAATGCAGAAGGGAAAGCAGCAACGTGGACTCGACTGCTGGAAAATCACGACTAAAACGTAAAGTGGACAAGGACTGCAGAAGGGTTTTGTACGTGCAGGCAGAATTTGTCTAGTGGTGACAGAAGGCAGAGAACTGTATGGCCACTATCCATGTGAGTGCACTGCTGTTGCTGCTGCATTAACATTTTGAGTACTGAGAATATGAGGGGTGAAAATCAGCATCTCCTCTTAAAAATTCATGATGATTTCTTTTTTCATTATATCATTTTTATCGTTCTTTACTGTTTCAGGGCATGCATTTAAATTCCTTTCCTCTGAGAACATGTATCCATAAGGTTGCTGCACTGGTAAATGGTTTTAATTTCAGTAGAGTTTGTTGCTGTTGCTCTTGACCTCCACCCTTGCCACACTGTGAAGTTTGTAGTGAACTTTGAGGAATTTTTGGCCGTCTGCCTATTCCCAAAGCATTCTGCAGATGCTCAGATGAGATGTAGATGAGATTAGATGTGTGCATGTGATTCATGCACAAATGAGGTGGTAAGTAAATTGGCACAGTTCCACTGAAGGCAAATGACCTCTTGTGCAGCGTGCATCCTTCAAAGAACCTCAAGCTGCTCCTCCTGCCCAGCCGCTCAAACTGGCTGCTCCATCAGCAAGAAATGTGAGGGAGAAGGTCTCCATGCACTGAAGTGCATGAGCGGTGCCTGCATCAGGCCCTGAAGAACTTGCTGTAAGGATAAAAACCTCTTCATTGAGGAAATAGTTTTTAGGACTGTGTTTTATTGAGCCCAAAGCAGCCAAGTAGGAAACTAGGAAGGTGTTGAGAGTTTTCTACTGGGGCTCACTTTCCTTTCCATTGACATGCCTTTTTTTTCTTGTCTCCCTGTTCACATCCCTGGAAATCTGAAATAAGAAAGACCTTTGATGTTGAAATATATTTTTAATTTTGCCTGGGTGAGGTTGTGAATTATTCACAGTGGCTTGTTTCTTCTCCTGATTTTACAACACAACAATTTTAAATATGCAGAGACTTGCAACGAGAACTGGTATTGGAGAGGAAAGCAAACTGCTCTATCAGCCCAGAGCACAGTGAGCAACACTGGGGGAAAAAAAGAATTTATGTTGGCAGTGGCAGCCCTACAGAAGATGCAGATGAAGCTGAGCACACATTATGCAGGGAGGGCACACTCTTAGCACAGTCTGTGGGATAAATAAGACCTCTGGGGCATAAAACCAGACACGCACTGACCCTCCTAAGACCTCCAGGAGATCTCCTAAAATAAATAAGTTCCAGGACTCCTGCTTTGGATTACAGGGGTTTGCAACATGGCCTGATGTCTTATGTTGCAAATGAATGACAAATGCAAAAGAAATTTTTTTGCTTTTCAGTGCTATCTGTTGCACTGACCTCAGGAGGCTGGGTGATGGATCAGGCCAGCCCAGGGCAAACACAGAGAGTTTCACACCTGGCCACAGAAGGAACAGGCTCCATGCCTTTCATGGAGCATCCAGATCCTTGTAGAGTCTAAAATCCAGCTGTACTCTAGTTTAGTTCTGACAAAGGAACTGGTGAAGGGTCGTTTCGAGGGCATCCATGCTCCAGGATGGAGCGCACAGAGCTGAGAGCCAATTTGCAGGGAAAGCCCTGAAGGAAAGACAACTTTGAACATAGCATCCACTTAATAAACGAGAAATTAAGACTTAATAATGCAGCAAAAGTCTATTAACCTCTCTTGATCTAAGGGTTGCTTGTTCACGCGCACTCTCCATGGGGATGCTGCGCTTTTCCTGGTCTGCACACATGTGCAAAGAATAGGTTTCCAGCTGTGTTATCTCTGCTCAGCACCTTTCCCTCCTAGGGACTGAATTTGTCCTTCAGGAAAAGCATCAAATCTCAAGGGCTTTACTTTCCTCACCTTCTTTCTTCCTCCCAATGGAGGAACTCAGACAACTCAGGGAGCAAAAGAGATGACTTCTGCAGTAAAACCTTTCATCTGCATCATCTCAAAGCATTGGGTTCTCCTTTCTGATGTCTAGGAGCTGTCACAGTGGCTCGTTGCCTACTCCATGCTGTCTGGGGGGTCCAAGGCTGATTCTGACTCTGAAATTGGTGTTACTGCCTGAGTAGTTCAAGCCAGTTTGCTCTCTGTCCAATGCATCTCCAGTCGCAGCGTTTCTCTAGCTAATATATCTTAGCTCCTGAGTGTTGTGCTTCAGCTATCAGAAGGAGGAATCAGGGTTTTTTCTCCATAAACAACTGCTTTTTCCACTTCCTGGTGAAACCCCAGTGTTGGTGCTGCCTGAATCCCACAGATTCCTCAGAGAGCTGCAGCTGAGGAGCATCACTCCAGGTCTTCCCTTTCCATTTGCAGCCATGTGCAGTGGAGTTGAAGCCCTATTAATGTCTGCAGCATCTCCACACAGCTAAATAGCTGAGAAATACTTCTGCCCCAAAGCACACCACTTTGCTCCCCCAAACCTCTCCCACAAGTCTGTCCTTCCAGTGGCAAACAGGCTGCCTGATGAAAATTCACAAAGCCTGACCTTCCTTCAATCCCCCTGTGAAAATCCACCTTGACAATGAGACCTGGAAACGCGCTGACAGCAAGGAGGCACCTGGCACTCTGTGACTGCTGCTTCTCACACTAATCACTGTCACCTCATTGCTGTGTGCTTTCCTGAGTGTTTGCTATATGCACCTGTTGTGTTTCATTGGATACTTGGATTTAAGTCCTCCAGGACAGGAACTTTCTGCTGTTTGCGTGGATGCGACAGAGCCTTGATCCCTGCCAAGGGCTCCACGCGTTGCTCAATGCGTGATGATGTTTAAAGTGAGAAGGGAAATCAGAGCCTGGTCATTTTCCAGGGAAAATATTTTCCTGGGAGTCAATAATGATGGTGCAGTTTCTGCCACAAGTGTGGTCAGAAGATAATATGTAAGAGTATGAAAGAGTGAGCGTTACATGCCAAACTTCTCCACTTCATTCTCATGAAGCCAATTGCAAGATTTCAACCAATCCATTATTTTGATGACAAGTATCTTCATTCCATCAGAAATTTCCACATTTCACCTCAAAGCCAAAATCTCAATCCTTGACGTATCAATTGCTAGGAAAAAAAAAAAAATCCAATAAAAAATAGTTTGATTTTCAGCCAGAATCTTTTTTAATTCAGACATTTGGTTTCCAGATGAGGTCTGGAACATGTCCAGGGAAAGGAGAGGGATTACAAGGTTTTGTGGTTTTTCTTATTTTTTTTATTATTTTTTTTTATGTAATTAAAACAAATTTTTGGGGGCAAATCAAACTATTTCAGCTAGTCACCACTTTTAAGGAAAGTAAGCACTTGTAGACTAAAAAAAAACTGCAAAAATTCTGGAGAGCAAAATATTTCTTGGCCTAAGAAGTAGCAATGTGGGTTTTTTTCTTTTGACCAGGCCACCATTTCCAGGGGCAATGAATTAATCAGTGGCTCATTTATCAAACCTCCATAAGAGAGCTATGTAGAAATGCACATTCCTACCTTCAGCATCTATTCTTTTCATTTATTAAAATCAGAGCTTCACACATTGAGGAGACAGGATGGTATTCTATGCTTCTGATGGATTTTCATTTAGCTCATGAAGCACAAATTGAACTTTGAAGTAAATATAACTTCTCGGCTTTGTGTCCTTTTCATGTTTCTTTTAGATTCATGTTTCTGCTAACATTCAGGATGCCTGGTGCTATCAGATCTAACTGCCTCGCTACCAAACTGCCTGTGCTTACTGATTCAAAGTCACCTGCTATCCCTTACCCCACATTATCTCTCTCTCTACTTAAATTCACCAAGAGACATTAGGACAGGGGGCAAAGCAGAAAGGAGACTTGGCTTAGCTTAACTTTCTCATTTAATCTTCCCTCTGATTGCTCCCCTTCACACCCCCTCCGTTCTTACCCATTTTCTTGGCCACTGGAAGCTAAACAGGTACATGCAGTATTAGTTTGTCTTCTGCACCCACCTATACGCAACTTAAATTGTTTATTTCTACTAGAAACCAGTGTAGAGAATTGCATAAATAGCCTCTGCTCCTGCCAGGTGTGCATCATTCTAGATGCAATCCTACAGAGAAAAGCATTCCTCACATTGGCCGAGTGGTCTGAATCCTTTCCAGCAGTTGTGCTGAAGCTCTGCTGACTGATAAACATCCAAAGTATCATCTACTGAACTAAGCAGAGCTGATCTATGAGTATAGTGGATGCATTGGTTGAATAGAGAAGGAGGTTCTAGCTCCTTAATACTAATGAGGAAAGGTGGATCCATCTAATAAGTGTTTTATGTGTCAAGATATTCTTCCTAGAGGTGTAAAACAGGATATCATAGAACATCCCAAGTTGGAAGGGACCTACAAGGATATTTTACACCAAGTCCTGGAATATCTTGTCTGCCCTACCTGGCAGCCTCCTGGCCCCACTGGAAGCTCTTTTTCTTCTCACTGCAGGAGAGGAGGCCCTGACCATGTACATGGACAAAAGTCGCCTCGACAGGAAGTCAGGAAACGCTACTCAGAGCGTGGAAGCTTTGCACCAGCTCGCTTCCTCCTACTTTGTAGACCGTGATGGCACCATGAGGAGACTCCACGAGATCCAGATCTCTACGGGAGCAATCAAGGTACTGTGTCCAGCTACATATTCCCAAACCACTAATGCAGGGGTTTGGCAGGAAGCAGAAATTCTAAACGTGAACTCCTGAGACAAGTAATGTCTGGAAAGAGGTGGGAATTCAGAGTGATGGTTACATAGGCTATGAGATTTCCACTATGCGTGGCAGTGACTCCTGGAAGGAAGAGAGGGAAGAGATAACCCAGATTAGCAATGAAGATGGGAAAGGAAAGGCAGGTCTGTCAGTGGACACCCGTGCAACCCAAGAATATTTTCCCCTTGTGGCTAGAGGACTGATAAACATCTCTCTGATGAACTCACTGCAAGAAAAGGTGAAAAACTGTGTGGCATTACTGAGGCATCTGGAATGAAATGGACTGAGAGACAGCTTGGGGGTTGGAGCAGGAAGGAGGGAGAGCTGCTCAGAGCATACAAAATAGGGAAAATGGCTCTGCAGACAAAGGCTGCCTTCTCTGAAAGCAATCATCCTATAGTGGGGAGGGATTTTATTGTTGCGGAGTTCACTCCAGGGAAGGTGAATGTGGATGGAGTTGTCATTGTTAGCCATTTCTGAAAGGTTTCAGCTCTTATTATTGTTCTGTGGTGTCTCATGGCTGAGTCTGTTTCCTCCTGGATGGGAAATCGGATTGAGATATTGAAACAGTGACAGCAGATAATCACCCTCTGTGAATTCAGGAAGGGCAGCTCTCCTCCATGGCTGGAAACCAACAGCAACAGCCACAGAAGCAGCACTGCAGGTCATCTGTGCCTCCTTCTATCCTTAGAATGAGGATGGTGTGCGCATATGCTGTGGGAGCACTAGGTGCCATTGCAGGCTGGCAATCCATCTTGCATCTTGTTTTCCATTAAGAGATGCAAGGGAATAATTTCTCTACTAGCTTCTGGTGTTCTCCACTGGAGATCCTCCTCCTTCCAAGCCCAGGATAACGTGCTGTTCCATAAAGAAAGCAGGTACAAGTCACTCTGTTCTTTCCAGCTCATGGGTGCCTCAAGCATTAGCCACATCTGTCCAGTGAGGAACATATTTTCTCAATCACATAAGATGGATTTTGGATTGCATCAGCTGGTGGCAATGGGTCAATGTATCACAAAGTCTGAACCTGCCTGGAGAAGACGTGGTGCTGGAACCAAAGGCAACACTCTGTTCTCTCTTTTCTACATCCTCTGCAGGTAACAGAAACTCGGACTGGCCCCCTGGGCTGTAACA
The DNA here is from genome assembly GCF_951394365.1 of Tetrao urogallus. NCBI lineage: Eukaryota > Metazoa > Chordata > Aves > Galliformes > Phasianidae > Tetrao > Tetrao urogallus. The sequence goes on along the minus strand of NC_136832.1, from coordinate 4,239,470 downwards.
GCTACGACAATCTGGACTCTGTGAGTTCTGTCCTTCTGCAAAGCACTGAAAGCAAACTCCACCTGCAAGGTAGGACACAGGAAGAAGGGAGATGGGCAATCAGGGCACGGAGTGGGGATGCAATGAGAACGGGCTGACCTTTTATTTTCCCTGTTTGCTGTGATCGCCTTCTGCAGTTCAAGTTCCATACAGGATTAGGGCTAAGCTAAAGGTAGAAGAAGCTGCAGATTGGGCCTGAGCAAAGAAACTGGGTGTCCCCTCCTATACTAAATTTTGACAGATTTCTGTGGATTATGCATACAGCAATACAAATAAATGTCACTTTTTTCCATTAATATTGATGGGACATACTGCCCACATCTCACTTTGTCCCTCTGTATAATCAATAAATGTACAGATGTTACAGTTATGAAATATACCAGAGAGTTTGGCTAAGCAGGTTATTACACCAAAAGAGAATAGATAGAATGACTTACCTATGTCCTGGGCTCACTGTAAAACTCCAAAGGAGGGATATCCAGAAAGAGATCCTTCCCCCCCTGGCAGCTCTTAAATAGGTCCAGGAGAGGTGCAGCCAGGCTTCACCCCTTCCAGCAGCACAGGAGAATTGCCTTCACCTGTGCTCCCATGGCTGACGCATTGCTCACTTCAGGTGATCAATCAGAGGTTCAGGCTGTGATTCAGCAGTTCCCACACACCCTCCCAAACTGATTATTTGCAGAAAAGCAACGCAGATCAATTTTTGGGACTTTCTAAAGAACATAATCTTGGGGAAAAATCACAGATGTTTTATTTGAAGGCTGGAAGCTGTGGCTTCAGTCCCAGCTGGGGAGCTAGTTCAGAAGTCTACAGTCAGAAGTCACAACTGAATTAATAAATAAAATAAAACACGCTGGTTATCAAGAAGTCAACATTGGTAGAAGGAGAAAATTCAATGGGTGCATAATTTCCCAAGTTTATTTCCATTTTTTTATAAACTAAGGAAATGTGGGATTTAATTGCTCATTTGCCCAGATGTTTTTATTTCTGGAATCTTTGTACTTGCACAAACTCTAATTTTTCAGATGAATGGGCTACATTACATCAGCTTTAAGTGTAATTTGGCAAGTGCTATTTTAATCTTGGTTTCAAAGAAACTGGGTTTAATTTACTGAGTCATATTATTATTGTTGTTATTATTTGCCCTTAAAAATAATAGGCAGGTTGCTTTCACTTTTCTTGCAATTCTTGAAATCACTGAATTTTGATACTTAACCTAATTAACAATAAGCAATTTGAGGCTTTTTGTATACTGTGGTGATGATTGTTGGTAATGAAAACCGAAGAATGACACATCAGCTAAGTAAGTAAAGAGCTAAATAGACTGACAGCTTGGTTCATGGGCAGACAGTGGGTAAGTAAGTAAATCAGCAGATATCTGTTGCTGTCTGATCCTAAAAGAAAGAGAAAAAGCAAGATAGCTGGAAGGGAGAAGGAGAGGGAAGAAGTGGGGAATTTTAGAAGAGAGAGGGCAGGTAAGGAGGACAAGGCAGCAGACAGAGGGATGTGGCAGCAGGAGCTCATGGTCAACAAGAATCGGGTTTCATGGAGTTACACAGCAAAACCAGGGGTCAGATCCAATCCAAGGGAGACAGTGATGGAAGGAGGGAAGGCGAAAGCTGTTCTTAATAGGACAGAGCGATCTTTACAGCTACACCTGAATGTTTTCTTTCTAATCTGGAGAGCAGCTCTTGGGGTAATTACCCAGGATCCTTCCTCTGCTCTGAGAGGCCTCATTAGGAATTAGTCACAGGACTGTTGGTAATGGATTGTGACCGAGTCTCCTCCGATCTGATTAGCAGCCAAGCAAGAGCTGCTGACAGAAATCCATGTCACTACCTTTGCTCTGGCTCCAAGGTTGGCTCAATAAAAGAGCAGCATCTTCATGACAGGGAAGATCTCTGTCCCTCGTTGCAGCCATATGTAAGAGTCGTGTGTTCAAAGATGTGCAATTTGGGCTCGGTGGCTGGGCCCACTGCTACCTCCAGACCTGTTTGTGCAGGGTTTGGGGAGGTCAGCCAGCCTGGAGGTGTAGGGAAGGACTGGACAGCACACATAGTGCGAGGCCCAACACCTGTGGTAACATGGACCTCTACAGCAATGAGTGGGAAAACGGGAATTTCTGCTTCCTGCCAAACACTGATGGGCTGAAAAACAAACATTGATGGACTGGAAAATCAGAGTGCAAAAAAGCAACAGTCAGAAAAGTGCAGAATTAAAATTCCAGAGGCGGCTTCTTGGGCGGTCTGACCATCTCTGTCTATATTGCAACATGGCACTGTTTCAACAAAGTAAAATCCCTGTGCTGTTTTAAACATTGCAACATAAATCAGGAGATATTGCACACTGGGTAGTTTGTTACATCAAATATGGTAATGGAATTTTAAAATTCACGTCACAATTAATATTAAAGTCTTCACCAAGATGGGCAGAGCTGTAATGACAACGAAAACATTTCAGCTTTTCAGTGAAACAAAATGAAGGAAGTATGAAAAACACACTTAGACCTTTCCCTGTCAAAAGTGCTTTTTGAGTCAACATGTTCTCACAAAATGCTTCAGTGAAACTGCATTTTCAACAGAGAACTCTTCTATGGAAAATGTTTCAAATAGCTCTAATTTAGAGCAGGGGAAATTTACCTCTTTTAATGCAGGAAGCCTTTTGTATGCAGTCCAAAGCCCAAACATCTCTCTCTAATAGATTTTCTAGGTGAATTAAGGACATGTTCCCTTGTCAGACACTTCATATTCTGCCTGCAGTCTTCAAAGCCAAACCTATACCAAATCTGTGCTCCTCTTTATTTTTAAAGAGGAACTTTACACTTCAGAATTCCCCCTTCTGACCAATGGTATCTTCAAAACCAAGACATTTTCCCTATCAGTAGTCACCAGCAGACGTGCCTTCTTCCTGCACTGTCAGCTCCCAAGGCTGCCATGAAGGAAAGAGCCAATTCCTTGTGCACCTGGCTTGCACTGAGGTGTTCACCTCATGATATTGGTTCATGATCCCAGTCTTTAAGGCCAACTCCCTGCTTGGCTGCTGAGACAGGATTAATCAGTAGATGACAATGAGGGAATAAATAGCAACTTATTTGCATGTTTGTAGGAGTCAAAGATAATACCTAGGGAATGATACAGCACCGTGAGTTGTTTTGTTAGGGCTGGGGCTGGCAGAGGTTTTTTCTGCAAGGAAACTTTTGTCTTGAAGATCTCTGAATAACATGTAATTTCTGTCATGCATTTGCTTGAGTGCTGAGTTTGGAGTAGGTACATGCATGATTCAGTGGGTGGTTGGATTTGTGTGTTATCTGTGTTCCAGGCCTAAACACGTAATTATGTGCTTCTTCTTAAGTGCTACAATTATCTACACATATTTCAGCAGAACTCCTTGCCCCATTGAAGTATTTATACAGGTGCTTTGCTGAGTCTGACTCTCATTTAAGCAAAGGGTCATTTACACTGCTGTGGGAGTATGAAATTATTTCTTATAAGAGAAGGTTATCTTGGAAACATTTTTCAGAGACTACAGATTTCACAAACAGAAATCAAATACTTGCAGTGTGGGATGTGACCATGAGTTTTATTTTGGAGATTACAAGTTATTCATGTTTCTGCATGTGCTGGGACACACTGCATATGTCTTTTCCAATGGAAAGTGGTTTCCCTGCATCTTTACTGGCTTGTTTTCACACCTTTCCACTCCAGAAAAAGTCTGCAAAGCCTGTGCCATTCGTAGCTGGAACCAGACAGCATGTTGATGCTCTTAGCTGACTTAAAATTCAAACAGAAAACACAGTGAGCTGAAGAGCCTGTGGGCTTTTGGGCTTCATATTCAAAGGTTGAGGCCAGGGCAGGTTGCTCCTCCGTGAAGCAGAAAGTGGAAAGATTTATTCACAGGACTTGGACCATGCATAAACAGGGTCAGTGCACAGCGAGGAGCCTGGCCCCATCTTCGGTGAGCGTGAGAGCTCAGGGAGTGCAGCAGCCTTCGGGCTCTCCAACCTTCTTCTGTAGGTCTCAGTTCTCCAGCAGCTCAGTGCTTTCTTTCCATTCCTCGGTGTTGGAGCCTGGCAGAAAGAACCATCCCTAATGTCAGTGTGAAGGTTTGAAAAGAGATCATCCTTCTGTGGTGGCTGCTTCAGATAAATCCCTAAAAGAGCCTGAACGTCAGCCCTTCTTGCAGTCAAGAGGAGGAAAGCTACGCTTTTAATTCAGATACATCTCAGGAAAGAGCAAAGAAACCTCAAAATGCTGCTGTTGCCCTGATCCTCCCCAGACTAGCTCTATGATGTTTACAGAGATGCTGTAATTTGCCCAGCCTCGTGCATGCTCCCTCCCCTCCTAAGGTCCAGCCTGAAGCCCTGCCTCATGTCACAAGCTGAGCTGTGCCCCATGCTCATCCCGCCTGGCAGCTGCCACCGCTCTGAGCCCAGCTGCAAATCGGGTCAGACAGGGCTGCCACCGGGCATGGTGAGCAGCAGGGGGAGAAGGGATGTCCCCGTGGTTCCCCTTGCCCCCTGATGCTGCTGGGCCTGGGGGACCCTACCAAGGCTGAGGCGTCTGTGTGGAACCAGAGGGCAGTGGGCTGTGTGGTGCTCAGGGGCCTGAGGTGAACAAGACCCAGCACAGAGGTGAGCCTGAACTCCTGGACGGCAGCGTGGCCCTTCCTGCCCTTCCTGCACGCTCTCACCCTCTGAATTATTGCCTTATTTTCATTCCACTCCAATGAGCTGTCAGCAACGGATACGGTAATTCAGCGCTGCAGAAACACAAACAGATGGGTAATTGACCCGCGCGCCTTCGTTGCGCTGGAGTTCAGCGCTGCTGTTCGAGCCATAAACTCCTCTCTGCCACTCTGCCATCCCTGGGCCATTTACAAAGGATGAGCCCGCGGGCCTCCGCCCTGCCTCACGCACCCTGAGTGATGCTGACAGCCCCGGCGCAGAGAAACAGCTGTGAGTCCTCAAAAGCCCCAGGGCTGTCTGCAGGGAGCCCAGAGATGGCGGCTGGAGGAGGAGAGGCTGCAAAGGCGTATGTGTTGTACACAGGGCACGCAGGGAAACTGCCATCACGTCCTCGGGTACCCGAGCAGGCATCCACCCACACGTGTGCCTGCACAGATGGATGGATGCACAAACACTCGCTGCAGAGAAAGAGAGCTGGGGATTGATCTCTCAGCTAATGTAAACCTTCCGAGCACCACTGAAATCCCTGGCACTAAATCCATTTGCACTTTTATAGGATTTGGCAAGTAGCCCTCCTAGCAGGGAGTGAGCTGGAAAGAGTCAGGTACCCAGCTCCTGTATTTATGCTGTGGGAGCTGGGCACTTAACTCTGCAAGGCTCTTTTAGAAATCCCTCCCCGTATTATTTTCCATTCTTCTGTTTTCCTTTCTCTTCTCTTCTTTTTTTTTTTTTTTTTTTCCTTTTTCTTTTTTTTTCGGTGCATAGTTTTTGTTTCTCTGGTACCAAACCTATTTAGTCTCTCCCAGAACAGCATGATGCTCATCACTTCTGAGCTAGTGCTTGGCTGCAAAGCACAACAACCAATACATGGGGTAAGGGATGCTTTGCTCTCTGCTGCTTCACACCGTAGTGGGACCCAGGACTGGGAGGAAGAGGGGAATTGATCTCAGCTCATCTACTGCTTGCACCCAAGGCGTATATTTTCTAACCATCTTCCTTACCCATGACAGCGCTGAGAGAAATCTCCCAACAGTTTCTAATTCCTCAGTATCACTTCCCCATGCTGTTAATGAAACAGGTTTTGAAAGCAGAGCAGATGCCTGAAATGACCTTTTTTTTTTTTCTTCCCCCCCCCCCCGCATTCATGCTTCATTTCCAGGTCTCCAGATCATCTTCCCCCAGTACCTACAAGAGAAGTTTGTCCAGTCTGCCTTGAGCTACATCATGTGCAATGGGGAGGGCGAGTACATCTGTAGGAACAGCCAGTGTGGCTGCCAATGCGCAGAGGAGTTCCCACAGTGCAACTGCCCCATCACCGACATCCAGATCATGGAGTACACTCTAGCCAACATGGCCAAGACCTGGACAGAAGCCTATAAAGATCTGGAGAATTCAGGTAACCAAGCAAAACACGTTCTCCAATTGATTTCTTTCAAACAAACTATACTAGTTGAGAATCATTTTCTTCTCCAGTATAGTGTTACGGTTTGGATAAAAAATAGATGATCTCGAGCCCCAAAGTATGATCTTGATAGTGAAGGATTCTTGTTTTTTCTCTATGTGTGTACATGTAAGACCACATACACTGCACATAATAATATGTGTAAGAGATATTTTCCATGGAAGATTTTTTTTTTTTAAATTAAAAATCTGATTTTTCAATCCAAACCAGCTCAGAACCTCTCTTTAATAGCCCTACAGAGAAACTTCCACAATATGAATGATGCAGAAATTGCTTTTCAGATTTGCATGAATGATTTATTCTGCTTTGGTGAAAGGCAATTCACGGGGAGAGCACAGGCCAGATGACACCTCATTTGAGACAGAGAGAAGGGAAAATGACTTCTCTTTCCTACAGCACTGATGTCTGTTGGTGTGAACATTTCTCTTTCTCCTCTGCTTTCTCCCAGTGCTGTCAGTGTCAGTGCATTGGTGCTGAGGAGGTTGGAACTGGACGATCTTTAAGATCCCTTCCAACCCAAGGTGTTCTTTGATTCTGTGATGCTGGCAAAAGCCATAATGAAGGCTGCTACATTTCTCATGCAACATGAGACAAAACAGCCTTGTGCTTGGGAGAGCAGTCAGAGCAGCAGCCAGTGGCCCAAGGCTGATAGATGACTGCTGCAGGGCACATACTTTGGGAATCCACAGTCTGGGGCAGTTCCAGAAGCAGCCTACTAGCTGAAGGGCTCAGTGGTTTTCAGGTTATTTCTGCAGATTTATGGATGGAGCGGGAACAGCAGGGTAAAGCAGAGACTGAGCTCTGCTTGCTCAGTACTGTACAAAACCCATGTTACTTGTTGCTACCTCTGGTATGGGAATTCCACACAAGCTGCTCAAGAGCCATACATTGGCCACCACTCATCAAATCCTTTTCCAGGGGTTCTAACCCAGACACATTGACGGTTTGCCCTATGGAGAGCAAAGAATTACAGTCCCCCAGTGACTGTTTTACTATTGCACTGGGCACTTGTTGCAATTGATCTAAGCAAAGACCGCAGTAGATAATTATATTCAGTCTCCCATGCCTTGAGATTTCAACAGGAAAGGGTGTTTTTCATTTGCCATGTTAAAGTGACACATTGCAGTGCAATTCTCTGCTGCGCTGTGGCCATATTCCACCCAGTACTGGAGGCTTTTCAGGACTAGATGGAGTGATTATCTCTATGTTTAAAGCTGCTGCATCTCGTTCATCATTTTGTTGCATCATGCATGAACTCATTCTTTGAGATGAAAGTTGCTGTCACAAAAGACTACAGTATTAGTGTTTGGCTTCTTTGTTTTAATAAAAATTCCCAATAACTGGAGGATTTTCTTTATAATGAACAGCAGAAGAAAAATCTCTAATGACATTTGAAGGCTTTCTCAATAAAGCGGGGTGAAAGGCACATGAAAGCAAATAACATTTGTGCAGGAAGATGCTGATAGCCTAAAAGATCTATATTCTGTTTCTGATCTGTGTTGGATTCCTACGTCGATTCAAAAAAAAAAAAAAAAAAATAGAAAATGAAAGCAAAAATCATGCAGGGGGAAATAAATGGATGGTGTGATGTGGGAGAGCAGCTCCTCCAGAGGTGGGACTGCAGACCTGCACTGCCTGCAGTGATGAGTCATGGCCAGCGGTGCGGTGACTCAGCAGAAAGGTGGGGCATTCTGGGAGATGTAGTCCCAGCCCTACCGTCAGCAATGTCCTCTGCCACAAGAAATACAGCAGCAAGAAAAGGAAAACAACCTGATCAGTGAATTGGGATCTTCTGGGTTAAGAATGAACTACTCCCAGAAAAGTACAAGGCTTAGCACAAGCTTGGCTGGGGGGGCCTCTGGAGATGGCTAGAATATAAATAAATAATGGAGAATTACTTTCTGGATAGTCTTTTCTTTTTCTTTGTTTTTTTCCCCCTTTTTACAAAACAACACCGTTCAGCTGTTAGTTTGCCAGATTTCTGTGCTCATTTGTTTTTCCCCCAACGTTGCACTGCAGTATCAAAATGTGCACACTGCACCGAAATTTCTCCCTTGCCCGTCTCTATGAAAAATGTAGCACATTCATCATCGGAGGGAAAAAAGCTTGGTCTTCTGCACAAACAGGCTTTTGAGGAAATTGATTTATAAGGGGCGGGAAGCAAATGCAAGGCTTTTACTGCTGAAAGGTATGAGAAGTAATCAGCATGGTCAACAGAAGCAATTATACATGATGATAGTTTCAGAGGACCACTGCACGGGAGAGAATCATTTTTGGGGAGGAGAAGGGCACTGAAAGCAGCATTACTGATGGAGTGAAAAGCTGAGGGATGATTAAAAAAGCATCTCCCAGTTATCTTTTGGGGAAGAAGACAAGCAGATATCCCGTGGATCATGATAGCACAATGGTGATAATTATTTTTATTAGGTGCTCAGTTTCACTGTGTGACAAGTAAGACATGATCATCCATTTACCATCTATATAATGATCCCACCAACTAATGCAGAGATATTCTTTGTTAAGCAGTTAAGAATGAATTGCAGATTGTTAAATAATAGGAAAACTGTTATGCAAATATATATAGTCTTATGAATTCGCATATATGAGCTTTGTACAATAGGCTCTAAATTATCTGCTTTGATAATTCTATGTAACACTATGGATTATTTCTTCTTTTTAGATATCAGCCTTTTCAAGCTTTCTTTTTTTGCTTTTTTTTTTCTTCTCTTTTCCTTCTGAAAGTGAGATGAAGATAAAATTTTTTAAATAATGAGGAAAGGAAGAAAGATAGCATTGATAACTTTACTGGAAAGGAGGGCTGTGTCTTTTCACTGAATGCATTGTGGGTTGGGGTGGGGGTTTGATCCAACTTGTGGCTAGAAGCAGTGACCATCACCAGCAGTAATCAGGTCAGCTGTGGTTTTGTCCACTGGTCTAAAATAGGAGATTCTTTGTCATTTCTGGGCAGCCCATTCCAGCACTGCATTACCTCTAAGTGAAGTTTTCCAACAAGTCGCTTGAACTTCTCAAGCTGCAGATTGTGTCCTTGTTATGTCATCTACCTCTAATAAGAAGACTTTCTCTCCTTCATGTTTGTAACTGTCTTCTGAGAAGTGTCATTAGATTGCCCCTTGGCTTCTGCTTCACCAGATTAAAGAAGTGCAGATCCCTGCACCTGACCTGGCAGGACCTGTGCTGAGGCCCCTGACCACCTCTGTAGCTCTCAGCTGTGTCCTCCCCAGTTTCTCAACACCCATTTTTAATTGGATGTCCCTAAAACTGGATGTGCAGCCTCAGCAGTTCCAAGAAATAGGGAATATTTACTTCCCCTAATCTACTGGATTTAGCCCCGTATGCAGTTTGCTACAAGGGCAGAGGGAACATGTTGTTGACCCATCTTCAGCACGGTGCTCACCACAAAGCTGGGACCATTCCAGCTGCTGTTGGCTGTTTTCAAGCTTGTGCTGATGTTGGGGCTGTTCTGCCCTGGCGCAGAGCTTTCTGCTTTTCTTTATTGCACTTTACGAGGTTTGTGTTGGCCCACTCCTCAAGTTTCTCAAGGTCCCAGTGTGCCAAACAGTTTTCTAGTATCAAAAAATGGGCTATTTTCTACTGAGGATGTTGGAACCATCTGTCTCATCCACATGAGGATGTCCCAGCCTGGCAATCAGAGTCTAAGCAAACTATCCTACTTGGTTTGGAAAAAAAGGATCATAAATAGGAATGGTCATAAAAACAAAAAGGATCAGATTTTCTGTTCTGCGATGGGAGAAAAAAAAACAAAACAACACCCAGATCTAACATAAAGTTTTTTTATTATTATTATTATCAAGCAAAATCAAACAGAAATAAAACGATCACAAAATAACATGTAAAAGCATATTTTTAGATTGGTTAGATTTTTTCCTTTGGCTAAAACTGGTGCATTTTTTTCTGACTTTAGCCCTGCAAAATATTTTGTGTTGTTCACATTGTTGCATAGAGTGACTCATTTAACTTGAAATGAAGAAAAAGAAGTGTCTTTTTTTTTAAAAAAAAAGAGAGAACGGGACATTTTAGAACAATTCAAACCATTCCATTGGGGATTTTCTGAAGCTTTCTTCCCCCCTTTTTTCCTAATGATACAGCCAAAGTGATTTGACTTCCAGCAACAAATGGCATTTTAGGAGCATCTGAAAAACAACTGAAATGAGCACTCTAGCTGAGGGTGATTACAGCTCCCTGCTTTTTTTCACAGTCCCCAGGCTATACCCCCATGCTGCAGGGAACATGGTCTTGTCTTTCTTCACCTTGTACACATTAACTGTATTATTTTGTGGATTTCACTTCCTATACCATAGCAGCAATGGAAGTGGTGGGTTTCCTGGGGCACAATAGTATCCCAGTGGGTTAACAGCCATCAGCTCCCCTTAGCAGAGCACTTAGCACCCCATACATCATTGCTGCTTCTCCATCCTGCGCATGAAACTCCTCGCAACTTCATGATAGTCCTCTAGTTCTATTTCTCAACTTCCCTGTGCGTTCCAGATGAGTTCAAATCCTTCATGAAAAGGCTACCTAGCAACCACTTCCTGACCATTGCAAGCATCCACCAGCACTGGGGGAACGACTGGGACCTGCAGAACCGCTACAAACTGCTGCAGAGCTCCTTGGAAGCCCAGCGCCAGAAGATCCAGCGCACTGCCCGCAAACTCTTCGGCCTCAGTGTCCGATGTCGGCACAACCCCAACCACCAGCTGCCTAGAGAAAGGTAACCTTCAGCCTTCGTGGGGATGGGAGCGGTGGGGCAGGGCTGGGCTTGGGGACCTGCAGCCAAAGTGAATGGATTGTGGGTGTGCTGGTACAAAGGTTTGGTGGAAAACTTTGAAACGGGTGCTGACCAAAAGCCCTGTGATGTTGTTACACGTGCAGAGGGCAGATTTTCCATTACGCCAACAATAACTATTGATGTCCAATAGTCACCTCCCGCTGGCTCTTCTCAGCACTGCCCTATGGCTAAGCTTGTTTGCTTCTCAACACTTCTGCAGAATTGCATCTGTAGATTTTTATTAAATATTGCTTGCTGTTTATTTTCACATTTTCTAGAATGAAATAACACTGAAAATCTTGGGGAAAAAAAAAGAATCCAAGTGCCCTTTTCTTCCATGCATCTCTGGAAGTAGTCAGGCCAGGTTAACATTTGTAGAACTGGGTTTTAGCTGCATTATTGCATATATATTCAAACTCAAGAGAAAATGATCCGATTTTTGTGTCCTATTATCATCCTGCCCACTGGCTGCTATGCATGCTAAGTTTTTGTTCCACTGTGGTGCAGCTCAGGAAACTCTTCCAGGGTTTCAGGTCTCTTTAATTATCCAAAATTTTCATGTCACTGGACAAAGACTAGATGGTGTTACCCAGGATAAGGAGAAATATCTATTAAGTGTTTATGAAAAGAAGACTTTGGAGAACTTCCTGGAGTTGGCCCATTCCTGTCAATTGACCCCATTGCTACAAACCAGCCGATGGGTGGAGGAGTCACAAGCAAGTCCAGGCTTTATTTTGTGTCGTGCCACAACAGCAGTGAGCAGAGATCCACGCTGCTCCAAGCATTCAGCTAAATATGTCTTTAGCATTTCTCTTCTATTTTAAAAAGTCAGCCAGGCAGAAAGGGAGCCTCCAACTTGTATTATAGAATCTGGGGAAAGGAGGACAAAATGGATGATGGCAGCTGGGTTTTTTTAACTGACTGATGTGCTTGATTTGTTTAAGTCAACACCACCAGGCATATTATCATTTCTTTTCTTATTTGTCATTCTGCATTTGTAGCTAGGCAGGGGAGGGGCTCAGTAGACAGCTCTGTGGTGGAAGAGGTATGCATGTCATTGCTCTTTTCACACAGCTTGGAAATACTCTAATTTCCTAATTGTTACCGTACAGAACAACAGACACTTATTGAGCATGCCCGTGGCTTTGAAAGGATGGAAAGGTTCTATTAAGAGCAAGCCTCTCTCCTTCTTTTATACACATTATATATTCAAAAGCAACATAAAAAAAGAAATAAGACTGCTGTCCATTGCCCTCAGGGAAAGGAAGAGGTGGTGTTTCCAACAGAAAGGAAGATTAGGGATTTTTGCAATTAGGATAACTTTTCCATAACCTTTTGTAACAGCTAAAAAAAGAAATATAAATATCTATATTTGCTTATATTTTACTTAAAGCACCTCTTTGATGCCAAGTTTGTTGGTTTAAAAAAGAAACCACTCCCCAGTTGTTAAAGCTTCAATATTGAATGGGCACCTACAGTTGGATTTTATTTTAAAATTCTGGATGTAAAACATAAATAACACCAAAGGAGGGGGTTGATACATGTTCTGGGCTCCAGCCATATTGTCATTAGTTGAAATACTCCTCCCAGCTGCTGAGAATGAAAACAGCAATGTCTGTTTCACTGCTGTGTACAGAAAGCCCAAAGGTATCTGCACAGCAGCTAGTGCTGCTGAGAACAGTGAAAGCTGAGCTTGTAAAGGAGAACTTCTTAAATTCTTACCTTTGTTTTTGCAATTGAGAAAATAAAAAAAAAGAAGAAGGAAAAAGAAAGAATCTGTTCTGCTGGATGGTGGTTTGGTTTTGTTGTTCTTGTGCAATAGGTTTTAAATGGTGAAACACAACCACCTGGCTCCTAGTCCCCAGCATTGCCAGGCTGCATGACTCCTGTGCGCAACTGCAAGGAACCATTGCAACTTAGTGCTTGCAGTTCTGCCTGGATGTCATTATTTTCATTTAAGTTTGGAGCATCAGATATTAAAGCTGAATGTAAAATTGCTTCCAGTTACCTTTGTAGACTGTTTTGTTTTTTATTGATTTCAAATACTCTAGTACTTCATATTTAAATTAGCAGAGGTAGCAAACATTAAGCAAAATAACTCTTGCAATCTTATTAAGGGAGAGAAAGAGAAATTGATGACAGCTTAATGAAAGGGAAAATAATAAAAATAAAAGTCAATGGCAACTCTGCTGCTGACTCTCAGCTCTCAAACAGTGGCTCGTTTCAGCTGCCTTCTGTCTTGTCTTGGTTACATTCACATGAGCTGAGCCATCAAGGGCAGTATTTCAAGGAGTTGCCTCCTGTCAGCCCAAGGGCTCTGACTGATTCTGTGTATATGCTTACTCTGACCAAGCTGGAGGATAAAATGGGGTAATTTTACCGCTTTTCCTCTCTCTCTCTCTATCATGCTTCCCATTGTCATGCTTGTAGTCAGTGCCCAGCTCTGCCCTGGATTCTGCATTTTCATTTAATTACATCCTTTATTGCTGCCATCAGCAGATGGTGGGTAGTTCTTTTCTTCGCTTGTGTCCTACTTGTGTCTTTGCTGAGCGCTAAGATGTGCACACAGAACAATTCCTGCAGATCTCCTTCCATCTTTCCTCCACTAAGTTGATCTGAGGAACAGGAAAATTACTAGTTTCAATTGCAAAATATCAGCCAAAACTCCTTTGTTGTTTTGCTCTACCAACAGTTGGTAAAAGATAAGGAAGGAAGGAGAGCTCTTTTTTTTTTTCTCTCTTTTTTTCCTTTTTATTCTTCCCTAGGACAGAACACACCAGCTGGATAGGATGTGGTCATCTTACTCCAATTTTTATAGCATCCCTTCTGCACAGCTCACATCTCAAGAACTCTGTCATTATCAACATATGAAATCTGTACCATAAAGCTTCAAACTTGCAGTGCTCTAAGCAGAACCATCCTAGAAGCCAGGCAATGTCCTGGGCCCTTTTTCTAGGGACCAGGCTTTTCCACTGGCAGGAGAGCTCCTGCTAGCTCTGAGCATGGGCAGGCAACCCTGACAGCCCTGTACCACAGGAGGAATGTGAAAATTGCCCCTTCCCGCACTCAAGGTTTCTGAGTTTTTGTGATGATTCACTTCATTTTTTTCCCCTTCACTGTGTTTTTCTCAGTTTTCTTTGTGCTTCTTTTCTTTCCTGCCATTTCTCTGTCTTTCAGTTATTGCTCGTTTCAGCATCCCTAAGCCTTCTGCATTTCTTACCTATTTTTCCTGTTATGCACATTTTCCTCTCCTTTTCCCTTTCTAGTTCTGCTCCTCGATTATTTCTTTCCTTCCAGTGCTGTCCTCTGTTTTACACTCTCATCCCTCCTCTCACTCCCTCCCCCTAATCATCTTGCTGTTCTTTGCTGCTGTATCATTTAATGCCTTCTTTGATACAGCCTACAGCTTAATGATTATTCGGAGGTCAGGCGATGCAGGTGCCATGAATTTCACTAATCCAGCTCTGAGAGCCTCTGTCCATAATCACTCCTCCTGTTCTACAGGGACTGAATCCTAATTTGTCATTAGCCAGTCCTCTCACTGCAGTGCTACCAAGAACTTTTTGCCCAGAAGAGACAATGAAGTATTCATTAGCTGAGGGGAAGGCGGGGGGAGGAGGGAGCTGGACGAGGCTGAACGAGGCGTTCTGCTGGAGGCTGCAGAGAAAGGAGTTGCTGTGCTGAGATTTCCCAGAGAGGGGGGAGAAGGGGCAGCGAGGCAGCTTTGCAGGGCGGTCATATGAAAAGCAAACGTGGGTTATGGTGTCATTCATTAGGAGCCAATGCAGGGCTGTGGGATGCAGAGATGAGGGTGCTCATGGAGCAGTGATGGGAGTGGTGGGACCTGGGAATGGGTAAGCGTGGCTGGATGAGAAGCTGTAAGAGGACATGAATTAGCAGCAGATTTTTTAAAGGAGAATCCATTCAAGCAGCTTGGTCTCTGTGCACCCTGACTTGCATACTCTTCTGCTGGGTTTTGCACTCTGCACCACGAGCAGAGGTTACTATTGGCTTTGTGTCATCCCATTACAGAATCTGTTTTTGGGGAGTGGAGGGAATTGCCTGTGATATGGAGATGGGCGGCTGCCTCCTGCCAGTCTAGGAGTTATGCTGCAATACCTGATAACACTTCAGCCTCTGGCACTGCTTTATCAGCTCTGTTCCCATGGTTGAACTTTCTCAGCACTACGCTGATGGGAGCATTGTCAGAAGGCTGAGCCAGTCTCAGCTCTTAGAGCAGCATGAAGAGAGAGCCCTTAGATGATCAGTGCTAACTTATGGCTATTTCTTAGAGGGCTTTTGTTCTCTGTGGGAGGAATAAACACCAGATGTAAGATTTAGCCTAGAAGTAAACTGGAATAGTTCCCAAATGTTGTAGTAGGATATCAATGCCCTGAAAGCTCTGCTCCAGTTATATCCCTAAAAGCACTATGACCATAGAAAGATGCCAACACCAAAGATTCTGTGAGGCTCTATGATGCTAATTCTCTCTTCTTCCTACCTGCAGGACAATACAGGAATGGCTTACCCGGGTCCAGTCCCTACTCTACTGCAATGAGAATGGGTTTTGGGGCACTTTTTTGGAAAGCCAGCGGAGCTGTGTTTGCCACGGTGGCACCAGCTTGTGTCAGCGTCCCATCCCTTGCATCATTGGGGGCAACAACAGCTGTGCCATGTGCAGCCTTGCCAATATCTCTCTCTGTGGCTCGTGCAACAAGGGCTATAAGCTTTATCGGGGCCGTTGCGAGCCTCAGAACGTAGACTCAGAGCGGAGTGAGCAATTCATCAGCTTCGAGACGGACTTGGACTTCCAGGACCTAGAACTGAAGTACCTGCTGCAGAAAATGGACTCTCGCTTGTACGTGCATACCACCTTCATCAGCAACGAGATCCGCCTGGACACCTTCTTTGACCCCAGGTGGCGCAAACGCATGTCCCTCACCTTGAAGAGCAACAAGAACAGGATGGACTTCATCCACATGGTGATTGGGATCTCCATGCGCATCTGCCAGATGCGCAACAGCAGCCTGGACCCCATGTTCTTTGTCTATGTCAACCCGTTCAGCGGGAGTCACTCCGAGGGCTGGAACATGCCCTTTGGGGAGTACGGCTACCCACGCTGGGAGAAAATCCGCCTCCAAAACAGCCAGTGCTACAACTGGACCCTGCTACTGGGCAACCGGTGGAAAACCTTTTTCGAGACTGTCCACATCTACCTACGCAGCCGGACACGGCTGCCCTCCCTGCTGCGAAACGAGACGGGCCAAGGGCCTGTGGACCTTTCTGACCCCAGCAAGCGCCAGTTCTACATCAAGATCTCGGACGTGCAGGTGTACGGCTACAGCCTGCGCTTCAACGCTGACCTTCTGCGCAGCGCCGTGCAGCAGGTCAACCAGTCGTACACGCAAGGTGGGCAGTTCTATTCTTCCTCCTCCGTCATGCTCTTGCTGCTGGATATTCGGGACCGAATCAATAGACTGGCACCTCCTGTGGCCCCGGGGAAGCCCCAGCTGGATCTGTTCTCTTGTATGCTCAAGCACCGCCTGAAGCTCACCAACAGTGAAATCATCCGTGTGAACCACGCTCTAGACCTGTACAACACCGAGATCCTCAAACAGTCGGACCAGATGACAGCCAAACTCTGCTAACCCGGACTTTTCAGTGGGACACGTTGGTGACTGATCCTTTTGCTGTAAAAAAATAAAAGAGGAAAAAAAAAAAAAAAAAGGGAAAAAAAAAAAAAAAAACAAGTAAAAAAAGAAAGAAAGAAAAGGGGGAAAAAAGCAAAGAAGGGGGAAAAACAAAATTTGTAAAATGTAATTAATATACAAAAGAGAAAAAAAAAGAGGAAATTCTTCATTTGTTGAAAACTAAACCCGTTCTAGCAGCTGTATAAAACTGTCAGGCATGTTTGTTATTTCTATAATCCGTCATAAAAGAGTAACACCTTACTCTCTCTTGACCTTGGAGGTGTTGCTTGCTAGTCCTCAGGGGCAGCAGGGTAAATAAATAAAGGGAGGAGCAGAGAGAGGGGCAAATTTCTGTAATGAACTGTAAAGATTTCTGCTATGCAGGTGCCAAGACAAAGAGACAAAAAAAATCAAAGCAAACAAACAAAAAAGAGTTATATGTAAATGTAAAAGAACTGCCATTATTCCTAGTGGGAGTAAATGGTTAAAGATAAAAGATATTTCTCCTGTTGAGATTTATGCCAGCTTTATGTTGAGTTATTCACCCAGCCCATGCTGAGCTTTGCTGAAGGACAGAAGGTGATGGCAGTCCTTTGGGAGTAAAGCAAGGGCCTCATCGGGGAGAAGACACAGCAGGTGGAAGGGTGGATGCAGATCTGAGGTGGCATCACTTTGGCATTTTCACTTTGGAAGACTTCTCACCAGAGGTAGTGTCAGCTCTTGCTGAAGAGAAGGATGGGTCAGGTCTCCTTTCGTTTCACTCCATGCCTGCCAGCAGGCTGCTGTTGCCTTCAGTGAGGCCAGAGCTCAACCTCTGTAAAACTTCCTGAGTCACTGCTCTTTAAGGTGTCTGAATACCATAAAATTGAGAAAGGCAAAACTATATTGCACACTGGAAAACCTGGAGTTAATGGCAAATCTGAGTTTGGTTTTTAGCCTATGTTCTGGTATGTCTGATAACACTGGGAAACCGCCATCACCGCAAAAAAACCCAAAGCATAGGTAAAGAAAACGTATTTCCAAGGAAATCTGGAGATGCTGAGGGGTACATGGGTGATTTTAGTTTTTTGGGGAAGGAAAAATCCCTTATATTTTCTTATGATTCTGTACCTATGAAGAATATCCTTCATTCACATTCTTTGTCCACCAAACAAACAAACAAAGAAACATACGAAACCAAACAGAAAACAGATGAGAAAAATTTTATTACAGTATCTCCAGAACTCACAAAAATCTGCTCTCAGTTTACAAAGATAAAGACAGATTTAAAAGGGTTGAGTTATCAGACAGACAAAAAACCTGAAATAACCAAAAGCTGTGTAAAGTTTTGCAGTGTGTGTGCATGTGTGTTTGGATATATTTTTTTTAAATACAGGGTAGAGTGAATGAATGTAGGATCAGCTGAGCTGGTGATAAAACCTGAACACAATGGGAGGAGAGTAGTGGGTTATTTCTCTTAATTTCACTATTTTTAGTTAAAATTCTTTGTCAAAACTGCTAGTGACAGTTCTGCCCTTTCAGAAGGAATAAACAAAACTCTCATCCTTCAGACTTGTAGAGCTGGAGGAGCATCCTGTGGAAAAGCAGGGCTGAGCAGGAGGCCCTGGCCCAACACCCAAGATTCAGATCTGGCTCACAACTTAACATGGTGGTTCAGCCACGTTCCAAATTGTGCAGGTTTTGATCTTATTTGTGGATTCTTAGAATAACATCAGTTCTTCTGGAAAGAGCTAAATGCATTGTGGTGTTACTCATACGACTCCAGGGACTTAGGCAATTAAGTCTGGCTTCAGGTTTTGTTCAATTTGAGAGATTTTGGTTGATGCAAATCAAAGCTGAGAAGAAGTTGGATACCTTAAGGAAAATAAACATTCACTGAACTCTCCTGCGGAACTAATGATTGAGGGCATACAAGAAACTATCTGTCTAGTTAGTGAGAAAACAAAAAACAGAATCCTAGTCATAAACGAACACATCAGTCCTTGTGTGTCCACCAAATGGGGGATCTGCATGAGCCTGAGGAAGATCTCAGTGAACTCAACAAACACATTTTTAGGGACATGCATCCATTTCAGCTGGTAGTAACCTGTGGCTTTGTGTTTTCCCCAACACATATTGAGATCTCTTTCTGTCTTTACTGATCAGCCCCTGCAAGAGATTGCAAGGTTGCCTTTTTCTTAATTTGTTCAATTGTTTTTTGATTTTTTTTTTTTTTTTGAATGGTTCTTGTTTGCATAGCAGAGTTTCATGCTTATAGAACCCCACCATTCAAACGTTTCTTTATAGCTGTGACATTTCCATGTCAGTTTTCCAATGAGGGAAAATTCAATTGGCAATGGTATGCATGGAAGCTAGTTTTAAGCAAATAGTGAAGAGTATTCATGGGAAATGAATGTCAAATTAGTAATTATGAGTGAAAATAATGTTCCTGGCAGTTTCATCCATCCAAGCAGGGAATACAAATATACTCTTTAATTTACATGTATGACCTGAGGAGCTGACACTGAAAAAGAACTATAGTTATTACTCTAAAAATACTGACTACTGCTTATGAGCAACCTATAGCCAGAGATGCAGTCTGCATTCAATGATGGGATCTGTTCGTGGCTGGGAATAGTGAATGTGCTTATATAAAGTGAAATTAATTTGATAAATTGCTTTCCTATGAGATAAGTATCCAGCTCTAGTGACTAGCAGCCAGAGAAGTTGCAATCAAATCTCAGATCTCGTGGGTATCTAACAACACATGAGCTAAATCTTGCCTGGTGTTCGTGGGACTGTTAGAGATCAAATTGATGGCTCTCATGCATTTCTAATGATGCCTGGGCACGATCAACCCTGATCATACTGTGCTTTGACAAGGAGGGCAACACCAGGAACTTTAAACAAGACATTGGGAACCAACAGAACTTTAAGTCACTGCTGTCCAGACATGACCAAAGCCACAGTAGGCAGCAGAGGGGTTGGAGATGGGTTACCTGACATAGACAAGCATTTCCACCGTGGCTGGGATAATGAAGCTGGAGTGTTGAAAATCAGACTAGGAATATGAAGGAAATTTAGCACAGATAGACCATCAGCATAGGAAGTTCCTCATGAGTTCCTGATCTGGTGACATGCCATCAAAGCATAATGGCACATCTCAACACTGATGTAGAGCTTCTGTGCAGTAAAGCTGTTGCAGCAAGGCTGGATGACATTTGGAGGTGGAATGAAGATGAGATGTCATGGATCAATTCTCTTGTCCTTCAGGGTAGAGGAAAATGTAGCTATTGTGCAATGAGACAATGTTTTGAGCTCAAAATGTGTGTCAGAGATAAAAAGGAAAAGCAAAACCAAATAATGTGATCAACTGTGCCTTGGACCACACTGTCCTCTGCTTTTGATGACAGAAACAGATGTCTGGGTCCTGGTTACATAGTGAGAAAATTTTCATGCCCTACCTTTCAAATGTGAAATGTTCGTAGCACCTCAGAGCACACAGTCTGCTTTCACTGCTCAGTCCCATCAAACCTTACCTGGTAAGAAGGACCTGTGACTACCAGGTGCAGAACCAGATTACACAAATTTGTTTTTGGGTATTTGATGTGCAAGCAATGCAGTCATCTCCTATATTTCTGGCTGGGATAAGAGATACCAGAGAGGGCACACCAGGGCTGCAGTGGTATTAATGGTCTTTTGAGGTAGTCATATCCAAGTCCTCCACCCGGCCATAAAAAGATTTTACAAGGCAATGTAAGATTGGAGGGTAATTAATAGAGGAGGATTGCACTGAGAGAGTATTTTCACCTGTTACATTAGGATCACTAAGCAGCATGGCTGGTAAATGTTGGTACAGCGTTAGAAAGGGATCCTCAGACTTTTAGATGACTTTCATCTGACTGGTGATGAGAATGGAGCTTAACTCCCTTCTCCCATACAAGCGGAAGATAAGGAGCAATCCCTGAGTTGGTCCATCCCAGATAGTACTGGGGTGGTCCTACTGACTCATGGCAGATGCTTGTCACCTGCTGCAGTTAGGGACTCTGTGGAAGCTGGAGCTTCCAAAAAAAAACCAACAAACAAAAACACAGAGAAAGACAGAAAGAAAAGCCAGACAGCGGGTATCCTAAAGGCTGAGAATGGCAAAGACCAGCAGGTAGAGCAGACTCCACCTACTTTTAGCCCTGAGATCCAGAAGACGTGAATGGGATCCGTTGCTTCAAGTCACATGAGAGAATGGATGAGGAGCTGATTAAGAAAAGTGCCTTTTAAAAGTTATTCAAATTTAGAGTTCTCAGCCAATGTGGCAGAAAGCAAAGGACGTCAGCAAATCTTATTAATATGCTGATGCTATGGCTTCAGAAGTGTACAGAATGCCCATTTGGATCAGGGCGAAGAGCACAGCATGGAGTTGCTATGGAGACGTGGGGAGGCCATTAATTAGCTCTCACATGAAATCATCAGGAAGAGTCTGGACCACGGCAGCTTTGACCTCCTCAGAAGCTAAGGGCATGGCCCTACTGACCCCCAGGCTCCCCTCTGTAGCTCCAACAGCCATGTCCTGGAGCAGGCATGTCCTGCAAGCATCTGAGATAGGTGCATGAGAACTAAGGTGGAGGTGATGATAGGGATGAACAAAGGAGGGATGTTGTTCCTGCTCTTATTTTTGTCTTCTCAGAAAGTCTGTTTGCTGTTGCAGACAAGAACATGTGCTGCTTTGGGGGACAATGGTACTCATGACTGTGACCTCAAAAAAGGCAGGGCTGGCCACGAGGTTCTGACAAGCTCAGTTAGAGGTGTCAGTGTCTGCCTGGGTGAGCTGCACCCAGGAATGCCAATGCTTTTCAGTGCTATCCTGCTCCTCAGCAATTTCTGGCCGTGCTAAGCCAGCATTTCCCTTCCCCTAAAGGAAACATAGGCAAAGAAGGGAGGTTTCTTGGCCACATGCCCAGCCTCTCCGCAGAGCCAGATCCACCTCCAGCCCAGGCTGTGCATGCAAGTTCCTGTGACAGCTGTGACGGACTTCAGCTGCCGTGCACAGGATGTTCTTTTTAGCCCACTTGCTAAAACACCACTCAGGAGGCCGTTTGGCAGATGGCATCTCCTGCACCAGAGCACACTGCAAGATCCCCAGTCCGACTGCTCAGCTCTCAGTGCTCAGTGGCAACCCAGACAGTGCTCTCCTGTCTCCAGCTAAAGCATTTTCCTCGATGAACCTTGCTGAAGGGAAAGCATCACAAGGCTCAGGTGCTGCAGGTTCTTGTCTGAAAGCAGAGACACAGGAGGTAATAGCAGTTAGGTGTCTGGGGAGAGGCAGGAGGGAGATAAGACAGGGCATAAGGAGGTCACAAACAAGACATTTCCACATTCCTTCCAGCCTGAATGGTTTGAAATGGAGCTGCTGGACCCAGGCAAATCATGGTCCTTGTTCAAGATCCTTTCTCAAAACCACATATCAACTAAGTCCCTCCCATCTTCTCTGCACCTTCTTCCAGTAATCTTTCTTTTTTTTTCTAAGCATAAACTAACTTCTCTGAGTGTCATCAGAATTGTCAGCAGAATTATTTATTTTCTATAAATCAAATAAACCTGAAAAACAGCGAGGACTAAAAGCTCTATAAGAGAACTTGTTAGAAATTTCAGCTCCCCATCTTGAATTTCCAACTTGTGACTTTTCCTGGCATGAGATGGGTGCTCGATACAAGTCCACTCTTCAAGCCAAGATGATTTTCCTTTTTTGTAACAAGAAAAAAACAACTCAGTGCAATCTGCGCTCTCAGGATGCACAAAACAAACCTCACGTTCAAAACTGCCAATAGCAATCCTGACCACCAGGAACAACTCCGTGCTATTAGATGCATCTCCACGAGGCTCACAGATCCAGCCATACCACTCTGTGCCCTCACTGTTAGTAGTGTGTAGCAGAGCAGTGCAACTACTGGGTGGTTCCCATTGCCCTCCAGTGCTTGCTTTCCTCACAACACAGGCAGGAAAGAAATCTGACCTCGTGAAGAGACCTAGAAAAAACAGGCCATGGGTCCCTCCCCTAGAGAACTCCGAAAGGTATTATTGCTAGAAAAAAATTATCACTGCAGCAGAGCCTGCGGAGGAGAAGGATCTGGTTAGATGACCCTGAGGAGAAACAGTAGGGCAAAAGAAATTGGATTACTGACCTCACTGCGCAAGGAGGACTGTCGTACTCCCCAAACCAATCCTGTCACTGACCCTTCCCTCTTAACAGTTTTGGCTCAATAATGAACAATGCCAGTCCATTATCTCCGTATGTAAAACACACCATGTAAGTACAGCTCAAAATAGAATTTTAATGCCACGGAAAAACGCAAACAAATTTAGCTGAACAAAGAAACAAAATGAAAAAGGAAAATCACCAAGACACCTTATGTTAGAAAGATTTTGCCAGTGATACATTGCTGTGAGCTGTGTTGGGAGTTGCCGGCACCACAGCCTGCAGTAGAAAATGGCCAACTGAATTATTTTGGCTGAAATTCTAAAAGTAGCCTAAAAAAAAAAAAAAGAAGAATTTTAAATTCAGTATTTCTGATGGAAACAGGAGCTGAAAGTAAACGTTACTTTTCAGTTATCTGAGCCACACCGGCTTTTGAATACCTGTCATTCATCTCATCTAGAACATAGACTTGTCTAAACGGGAAAAAGGAGTTCAGCTTTGATGGCTTTGCAGAGTGCTCAGACTCTTAGGACAGGGTGTGCCAAGGGGATCTGAAGTCATGAGAGCTCAAAGATGCTGTCAGGAGCAGAGCAAAGAGCTGCTGCTAAATTCAAGGAAGTCAAGAGACCTGATATCATGAAGCCGGAAACACAAAAAAGTATGTGTACATTCATGTGTATAGGAATATTTCATCATTTTTTAGCCTCAGCCATCAGACCATTATATCAACGGGAGAGACATCAGGACAGGAGGTGCTATTCTAGATATGCTTTTATTTTCCCTGACAGCTTTGCTGCCCCCACTCTCACAGGCACTGGTAGTGACCTCGACAGAGATACACAACAATGTGCTACCATGGCATGGATTTAGTGTTAATCTTAAAACACCCCAAATGCTCAGGTCAAGCCTGAAAGCACTGCTTTTGCCTGATTTTGGTGCAAAGAGAAGCCAGCAACAGAAATATTCTAGAGGCAAAACAATCCTTATTTCAGCCTGTTTTCTGGGACAGGCTTCTTGACAACATGCAGCTTGTCTGAGTTGGGTTGTGGTGTAATTTAGGGCTGAATCTTGTTCTGCAATGTGATGACAGGATCAGATTATACAAATGTCATGCAGCTAACAACTGAGATCTGGTTTTCATGCTTCCTAAGACACTCAGACTCAGGGTTCTGTTAAGTTTCATTCCAGAGTGAGAAAACAAAACCTGGATATTGTCTGGGTTGGGATTAGGCACTAATTCTGATCTTGCTGTGCTTTCACAAACTACAGAAAGAAGGGAGTTCGCTCCTGACTTACTCCTGGATATTTGGCAACCATCTCCGTACTTTCAGTCTCTCTTGATATGAAAATCTAATCATGTTCGCTGCTCAAAATCAACTCTGGTGAAGACTAATGCAAAAGGCTCAGCCTAAGCAAGCAGCTTGCTCAGGAAATGTAGATAAGAAGCCCTTGCGGTTTGCTTTGAAAGTCAATAGACTTGGGTTCAGAAGGATTAGTGAGGGGCTCAGTCCTGCATAGTGCTGAGCACTGAGGGTTGCAATACTGAGCACACGTATATGTGAAAGCCAAAAGGACCATTCAAAACCATGAGTTAAGGTCATGACAACATATTTTTCTGGCTCAGATCCCTAGATGTCAATAACTGGTAGTGGGTGTTGAGTTCTATGGGAGTCCCACTTCTCAGGGACAAAAAGGCCTCGGAGTGCTGAGATCCCAAAGCAACTTTCTAGCCTCAATTACTGAATTAATTTCAGTGTCTGGGTTGGGTTCAGTCATCCCAAGCAGTGGGCATTAGACAGATATGAACTCTTACACCACACCCAGGACAGCCGGTGAAAAGCACAGCAAGTATCCAAATGGACACAAATTGCATTACTTCTTAATGAGAATTAATATCTCAGATGTGGCACTGGGGGACCTCAGTCATGCACCAAGACACCAGAGCGGATGGCATTTTAGAGACATAGCAGAAAGGAGACCTCGTTTCAAGAAGCATCTCAGGAGAGCACCAATTAAGAAGAGAACGCATGTGACAACAGCTGAAGTTCCCAATCATTTTTCAAGGGTCACTCTCACAGAGGAGGACCTGCCTGTCATCTGTTTGTTAGGGTATTTGCTTGCTGCCCTTTCTTCCCAGGAAATGCTGAAGCAGAAATGATTGCTTTTGTCTTTTTGCATCTCTTCCCATTTCCAAAGTGCTTTTTTACTACTTTGATATTCCTCATGGGATGAGCAATGTTCTGCTGTTTGTTTGTTTTTTTTCAGGCCAGTATTACTTGTGCATTCATTATAGGCTCCAGTTAATGAAAATAAGTACAAAGAAACATTAGGGAACAAAAAGCCAACTAGACAAGAGGCATGAGAAACACATTCCCCAAAAAGCATTCATCTCAGATAAGAAAGACAGAACAGACATTGAAACAGCTGCATAGGGTCTCATTGTGGCAGAGCAAAGAAGAAAATATGGGTCTGAGTGGTCACACCCACCCCATATCAGCACCCTTCAAAGTCTGCACCTACAGAAGAGTCAACTGGGACATCTAGGGTTTGTTGCCAGGGAGGAGGAAGCTAAGTAGCCAAAAACCACATATCTACAGCGTGCCTTTAGTCATCAGCAATAAAATAGCCCAAGTTTTTCTGAACTATCAAGTACTGGCCAGAGGCAAGGTATTAAACTTCAAGATACACAGTTGCTCTAATGGACCTGGCATATCTTAACTTTCCGAGCTCACCTGTAAAACAATAATGTCATTTTCTTCTTCATTATGCATAACACATCAGCCTGGCTGCTCATTAACAGCTTTGACCTGAATCTGTCACTTTACAACAAACTCCAGTAGGATTCCAGGTTTACTGCCATATAACTGTGTTATTATACATGGAAGGCTGCAATAAGCTGATTACAAGAAAACCTTTTTTTTTTTTCCTTGAAGACTTAATATGTACTCTTCTGACATCAGATAAGTACAAAATAAACCTGAAACTTCACCCAAAATGCATTATGCAAAGAAATCTGTCACTATAAAACCAGACAGGTCTCCCTTCGTCAACTCCTCTCTGCATTGCCTTGGCTGCATGAGGAGCTCTGCTGTGGCAACTGTTAATTCCTACATGCCTTGAGTCAAACCATCCCGTCTATGATTCAGTTGGTACAAGACAACCTTCCTCCTTAGAAATGCAGCTTTCTGGAGCAATATTTGTGTGCTGTGGAGGAAAGCCCCGAAGCTAAATGAAAAGCACTGTCAAAGTGTAGGGTAAGAGGCAACATCCCATCCCATTCTATTTCAGCTTGGGAATCTCAGGACAGCCTTCTTGAAGGGGAACTGCATTAAATGATTGAAAGAGGTAATTCCAGTGAGGGCTTCTCTGCTGGATTTTGATTACTTCATGCCAGATGAGACAGAATTGGCCAAATGCTAAAATAGAAGTGTTTCAATAATTTCCCGTAAAAAAAATGTCAACAAAAATATATATTTTGCTGAATTTGCTTTTCTTTAAGAGAAGACTGTTCAGCTGGGAATAAAAAAATCTTGGTCAACTCCATCAGCAGAATTGGCTGTGGAAAGTGAGGTTCATCACATCTGGGCTAATGGGGTGTGAAAAGTTGGCCTTGCTGAGTACACGCAGACCACTCTTAGTGCTCCTGGGAGAGCCTGGGAGCTGCTGGGAGGAAGGATTGATCCATGATTGCTCTGCCTCCTGTCTACACAGCTATAATCATAGAATGGTTTGGGTTGGAAGGGACATTTACACTCATCTAGTTCCAACCCCCCTGTTATAGGCAGGGACACCTTTCATAGACCAGGTTGCTCACAGCCCCATCCAGCCTAGCCCTGAGTGCTCCCAGGTAGGGAGCATCCACAACCTCACAGGGCAACCTGTTCCAGTGTCTCACCACACGTGCTGGTTCAGATCAGGCTGGGCTGTGTGAAGCTCATGGGTTTGCACCAAGTGTTTGTCCCACATCTCAGTCTTCCAGCCGGTCTGCCAGCACTGGTGTGCATCACATTCCCCATAGCTGAGGCTGAAGGCATCACACAGCACCTGGTGTCAGAGATAGCAAACAAAAAAAAAAGTGAAAGATCAAGGATCAATGTATGCAAGAGAAAAAAAATTGTTTAGTTTTATACAAACCATAAGGTGTACATACTTCCTATGATTTCCCAGGATTGTGGTCCATAGGTGGCACAGCACAGAGGAGATGGGAACATGTAGCAGGATTTGTGGTTGTGATGTATGTAAAGTCTGTTCTGATAGTGATTAAGAGCTATCCTGGATAGAAGGAACCAAAGTTAATACACCTATGGACATCTACAATAGACCTATGAGCAAAATATTCTGTAAACTCCTCTGGTGTTTAGCTTACAGGAAATGAGGTGATGCTCCAAAAAGTCATCTCTCTCATGGGATGCGACTTCCCTGGGTGCAAGGCCCTGGAGGGGAACAGCAGCTCATCTGGCCAAGCAGAACAGTGCTTTTGGAGGAAAAAAAAAAAGAATTATGACAATCGTCTGCAATATTTTACAGCGGGATTTTACAAGATAGAGCCCAGCTTTAAAGGGAGAGATGATATTTCGAGTGTTACATCTAAGCCATTGATAGTGGCAGGGTTTTGCAGCCTATGCCATACAATCAGGGAACAAAAGCCCCAGCTATCTCTATTAATCAAAGCCCATCTTTGCAATCATTTATTGGGTTTTTCCTCTTGTTGCAATCATGGACTAGCACAAGCTGAATTACAGTGTTCTTTATTAACTGGCACGGCTTGCTCCACCTTAATTAGTGCAGACCAGTGGAGCTAAGGTGAATGAGGTGAACATTAGATGCAATTTTATCATTGATGTTGAAAAGACAACCAGACCTCAACTTTTCTCTCTGTAAGTGCATGCCTTCCTTTTGTGAGATGATCAATAGCACTTCCACTGGAGGAGGTGGGCAAAGCACCTTTCAGAACTGATAATTGTGCAGGATCCAAATCTTTTCTAATAAAATCTTTCAAAACCTCAACAAAATTTCTACTGAAGGCCAGCTTTCCTAGGAGACCTATAATTATTGAGAGCAAAAGAGAAAAGAAATGAGGATTACCAACCTGGTTCAGATAAATAGGACCAACTCAAACAAGGGATCTGAAAGACAGGGATATGGAAAACGAAGCAAGTGGAAAAAAAACATAATCATGATAATAAAAGAACAAGGATCAATATCTCTGAGAGGAAAAAAACATTTAATTTTATACAAACCATAAGGTGTACACACATCCTGTGATTTCCCAGAGGTCTCCTGGATGATTCTTTTTCCTTGTAAAACTCACATTTTTACACTCCACATCCCCAGCTCCTATCTCAGCGATACAAAATGTACATTCAGACCACAGGACATCCCAAGAGATTGATTCCCTTGATGCTGCTCTTCCTTTTTTCATCTTCGAAAGTCAAATATTTATCATTTGGCATCTTCCGTGTTTTGCTCTGATCCTTGAAAGAAAAAAATGCCCTTTCATTGCCCTCACTTGGGAAAACCACAAAGGCAAAGCAGCACCGTCTTCAATGGAGTGGCCAGGGAGGATGCAGCAAGACATCCAGCTCAAGGTTGCAGATAATGCAAGATAGGAAAATGCCTCTCAAGCAGCTGCTTCCCCCAAACAGCAGAAATACATCATTGTACTGAATTACTCAAAAGCCCGGCGTCTGAGAGGAAAAAAATACCAATTCAGGTTGAGGGATACACTGAGACATCTTCCTCACTTGGAGGATTTGGCCCCTTCTAAGAAGGCTGGAGATCAAATATTGTTCTTTGCATACTCAGGCTGGTGCATCCCGTGGTCCTGTCTATGACATCCCTGAGGAATGTTTGTGGGAGGCAAGTTCTAAGTTTATCCTCATCTAAAGACATTTGCCTTCCCCTAAATTTGACTACAAGAAATGAAGGCGCTGGTCCTGTCTTCTTGCTGACAAAGTGTGATGTTGAAAATTGGTGAAACCACGTGGGTTAGTGTGCAAAAAGGCCAAAAGTGAAAATAAAACCCAGTGACGTCTCTCCCTCCCACCACCAACACACACAAGTCCTGCAGGAAGGAGCCCTTTTCCCACCTGCCTGTGGAGGTTCAGCTTTTTGTCTCTTCCATTTCACACAAGTGAGAGCAGAGCAGTCAAGATAAATGGATGAAACACAGGCCAAAGAAGAGAGGAAATATCCACATAGCAAGAATGGAAAAATTCCACAAATGCCCATACGAGAGTCAGATCATTGAGGTAACCCCAGCGATGGCAGTAAGCACAGGAGGGGGGCGAAAAGGGAAAAAAAAATATCATTACACTGAAATCTCACTTGAAATAAGCTGGGGACCATGGATCCGTGCCAGTTGTAGCTCCCATTACTGCTGCTGTGTGAGCAGTGCTCATCATTCTGCGTAGTTCAGGGATCTTTCAGGTGATTGCTCTAAAAATACTTTATCTGCTATGGGTAAAAATAATTTCCTTCTTTCTATTTATTGACCTCCCTCTTCACCTGAGTGACCTCCCATTCCCAAACATCTCTCAAGTACTTAAAAATAACCACTTCTCTTCCTTCCCATCCTAATTTGATTAGTTCACATTAGTTTAACTGGGTGCATATGGAAAATGAGGACCTACGAGAGGATCTTTGTGTTTGCTATTTAACATGGAACTCCATCTCATCCCTCCTCACAGGAGTGAACCCAGCTCCTTGCACATTGTCCTCTGCAAGAGCCAGGTGCTGCCAATGTAGCTGGGACAGTGTCTTTTCAGACACTGCTTAATTACCACCGCTTATGGATTGAATTGGGACAGCAATAGAAGCAACCTTGAAGGCACTGAAAAAAGAGTCCCTAGCACCACCACTTCATACTCATTCATCTCTTTAAGCCCTCATATGTAAGTTAATATCTAAAATGAAAATGTAAGAGAATGTACCTGTGGGCAGGCATGAAGGATCCAGCTCTGGACAGCCTGGTGGAGCTCTGGGTGTCCCTGCTCACTGCACGAGTTGGACAAGACAGCCTTTAAGAGTCCCTTCCAAATCAAACAATTCTATAATTCTACAATGTGCAGGTTGTCTGACCTTGTTTGATTTGGGAGGAAGATGTAGAATTAGACCATTCAAACCTTTGTGGGAGACAGGGTATTATTTAGCATGCAGTAGTACAAAACACAGAAGAGAAAAACATCAAGCAGAATAGATACAGATGCACTTCATTTAATTTAGTACTTTCATGCTCCTCACTTTGTGATTGGGGACGCAGAGAACAGCAGCCACTCGGCACTGCAAGCACAGCTTTTTATAAGGGCTTTGCAGTACCTTTAGCTCTATTAACACTTGCTGTATTCTACTCCCAGGCTTAATTATTCATTTTATACCCAAAAGTGCAGCTATGATTAAACTGAAGAGCAGTTAGGCATTTTCAAATGGATGTGACACTGCAGCACTGGAGAGAGGCTTCTTTCAAGGGTACAAGCTTGTCCCTCTCGCCCTGCCCACATCTCCTCTCCAGTGAGCCTTGCCTCTGTGTTCCTCCATTGCTCAGCCTTTAAAGCAGCTCTCCTGGTTTCCCTCTCCCCCTCTCATGTTTACATCCCTTAGTTCTCTTGTGCTATTACCTTTCCCCTCTGTTGATTTGTCTCTGCAACTGAATTTTCTCTATTGCTCTCTCTGCAGGCTCGGATGAAAGCCCATTGAAGACAACTGGAATTTTCTCACTGACTTCTGGAAGATATTGTTGAAAGGACGAAGCACTAAGGATAACACAACTTAGCTGCAGCTTTCTGCCTGGGGTTTGGGGATGGGCTAAGTGACTTCTACTTATCCTCCCAATAGGCTTTAGTTTCTCTGACTCTATGAAACTTGAGAAAACCATCTCAGCACCATTTTGAAGGACAAAGATCTGCCAATCCCAGGAGGAAGAACAAAACAGTCCTTTGAAAGGGCCAAGAGGTAAACTTGATCACATATGTAGCTCTGAATTTTGAAAGTAGCTCAGGGCAAATTTGGGTAATAGTGAAACTGGTTTTTTTTCTGCCAGAAAGTTAGGTTTTTAGCTGAAACTACTCATTTAAGCCATAGAAAGAGAGGCTGTTGCTTTCGAAGGATGAATCATGCCACCCACTTTAGACACATTGGTAGAGGTGACTCACCCTTTCTCTCCACAGCCTGTAGATGAAACCTGGCTCACCAGCTTAAACACCTCAACTTTTAAATGGCTAAAACTAGGTACAAGTAATCTTTCCTGAAGAAGACACAGATATTAGCATGCTTTCTAGAACAGCACTAGGATGGATACCACACCACTGTCGTTCCATTTGTAGGATGCTTGAGGCAGGTGAAGGTCTTGCTACCCAGCAGCAGGTCAGCCCACATTCAGGCTTGATTTCAGCTGAACTCTCCTAAGAAGACAGCAGCCATACTTTCTGTTTCCTGCTTGTAATATTATAACATAATGGAAAGTACAGCAATAAGAGCAGGGTGGCAAACTCCTAAGCTGCAGCTGCAGCAAAGTACAAACACAGCAGCCATGGACACAAAAACAAAGGAAGAAAATTTCTTACCTTCGGAAGGCCACAGGTAGGCAAGGATCTCCAGCAAGAAATTCTTGCCTCCACTGCCAACCCTTAAATGAGGTCTGGGAAGGGATGGATCCTGGTTCCAGCCCCTCCAGTCACTCAGGTGCATTGCATGCAGCTGAGCTCCCCTGGTTGGCCCTGCCTTCCCACCAGGTGCTCAGTCACTGCTTCAGGCTCTGACTTAGCATTTCTGTTACAGTGCTGTAGGGCATAGAGCACTCAGAGCCCTCAGAGCCAAGAGTGTCTTCAAAAACCCATTCCCTGCTCTTCTCCACCATTCCACCTGGACACCATGCACATGGGTGGTGATGCCTTCTTTCCATCCTGAGTAAGCTAACTCTATTCCAGCATCTCCAGCAAGTTTGGCTTGGTGTCTCTGACACTACATCCCAAGATCTTGTGAGCAGATGGGAACTGAGAACAGCACTCAGCAGCATTTCCCAGATGTGCCTGCAGCTGGGCTGGCTGTGCCCATCCCTGCTGTGTCAGCCTGGAAGCACCAGTCCAGCACTTGACAATATTCCTGGAGCACAGCCAATTCTCTGATGACAACGCGTGAGAGCAGTGTTCACATTTTCCATTTCCAGAAAGCCACATGACAGAAAAGAAGTCAGGACTTGTACTTGCTTTTTCATGCTCAGAGTTTCTCCCTTGCATTCTGTTGAGGTCTGCATCAGTATATTCATTTATAAAACTGACCTGAAGACAAATGCTCACAAGCTTTCTTGCCTTCCCATTGCTATCTTGAAGGCAAGGCTCCAGTTTTTAGCCATATGACACAGTGAGATAAGCCTTACAATAAAAAGCAAACAATGCAAGGCCAGCCCCGGGCTTCCAAGTCGCGATCTCCGTTTGTTCAGCATTTTCCCAGAAGGTTGTTGGAGATACCTGTGGGTATATAGCTGAATGCAGAGAGTCGACTTTGCAGAAGCAAAGAGCACAGCATTCTGGGTTATTAAACCATTTGTCTTACAGCCCCGGGGAAAATGAGTTTGCTACAGAAAGTCACTAATGGACCGAGTTTCCTCATCTCAAGCTTTCTTCTCTGCGTTTCGCAGCATCCTCAGCTTGGCACCATTGTGAGCATGAGCACCAACTTGTGTTGAGAAGAGAGCAGAGACCGAGAAATGCAAAAAAGGGATGTGTCAGTAAAAGCTATTTTTGAAACTGTCTCTGGCTCTTGACTGCATTATCTCCAGATCTCCCCTCTACAGTATTTTTTCATCGTTCATGGTAGGTTGAAGGCATTTTTCTGCACGGTGTTAAAAGAACATTGCAAATTCATCAAGAAATTCCCTCATAGTTAACAAAACAGAAACAAAAACAGAATTGAGACTGTCAAAAAATTCATTCTAAGAGTAAACTATACTCTCTATGGCACGGTAATACAATATGCTGTTAAATTCTTTCACTCAGAAGGGAATAAAGGATATTTGAGCATAAATGCATTATCCACAACCCACAATAGCACAGCCTATCCCCTGTGGATAATGCTATTAGTGCTACATTTCAAATTAAAAAGCATATGCTCTTCTTCTTTCAAAAACAAGGGAGTGCTGCCCACTTCCTTCACTTGACTAAAAACAAAAGCTTTTAAAGTGATAAAACATCATTCATTTGATAAAAACAACCATCTGCACCTGATTTAGCTAAGTGTTGGCTTTTAATGACAAATTGCTGGTTGGGGAAAAATTAAATGCAAACACGAAGGTTGACTTGATTTGACCACAAACTGGTTTCTACTATCCCCACCAGTCCTACCCCTAATTCTGATGCCAAATTGTGACCTTAAAGAACAAATTTCAATCAAGGGCTCTTTGAATCATTTTACTTACAGTCCCACGAACAATCAAGCTCTCAGGCTCACCTCCTCTCTTCTCAACCTATTAGTCTGCATTAGTTAAAGTGGGTTGCTTATTAAGTTTTTTATATCTTCAGAATAATTTGGAAAGACACCAAGGTCTTAATGTACCAGATTTCCATAACGCAACATGATATTAACAAACATCAAACTCCATCAATGATCTGTGCAGCAGGCATCCTTAAAGCATGTAATTAAAATAATAGAGGATAACATCAGCCATAAAAAAAAATAAAAGAAAGCAGAGGAGGGAACACAACTGTAGTTTTATGAAGAGGACACACTGAGATCGCTTCTTTGAGGTCGGGACGTGGCAGCAACATGGAAACAGGGAAAACGTTGTCTGACAGTGCACCAAACTAAGAGGGACATAATTTTGCATGGATTGTCCTCGCAACAACAGCAGCTAGCACAGTGAGAATGGAAGATGGATGGTTGAGTATAAAGGTGTTCCATTAGGAATAGTTATGCAGACTTACAGAAAAATCCTCAAGTGTTATAACTATTCCTTAGATTTTTTCAATCAGTGGGAAGCAACACCTGGCTGCTAAGAGTACTTTTCCTCAGGAGACCTCAAAAGCTTTGCCAAGGAAGTCAGTGTTGGGTTCTGCGCACATTAAACGCTCCTGGTGTTGTTCCTATGCCATTCTGTCAGGCATCCCCACAAAATTGGATGTGCCGTGGTGGGACAGGAGGGGTGTTAACAAAACAATCAGTCCAGAAGCCAAAGTTGTCACTATTTGCTCTTTGTGCTTTTCAGTATCACCCAGAGTCCTCCACCTACTGGGCTACTTCCACTCTTGCAAGACTCCAGTCTTGGCACTCCAAGACTTTATCCAAGTGGATAAAGTACTTTCTTTCCAAAACGCTCCCAAAGGCTGTGAGAAGTGCTGGTGGCTGTGAACACCACACCTCCCAATCTCTCTTCACTGGTGGATGGCTCGATATTTTCGTGCTGGGAAGTGTGGTTGTGCATGTGTCTGCTGTTCCCGTTTCTGGCATAGCTGAGTACATCCATACACAACGGAACATGTATATTTAGCTGTTAAAAAAAATATATAAATCCCAGCATGTCATGATAGCAAGTTTATTTCCCACCAGAACATTCCATCCATTTGGGCAAAACTTTCTGCATTCCTAGACAGTAATAAACCAAAATATATATTTTAAATAACACCAGAGAGAAGAGATTACAAAGCGCTTTTCAGATGCATAAGTAACTTTGGGGTAATAAAACCTCTTGTCCCTACTCTCAGCCCCTGGTAACAGGCAGAATAGTTAACCAATCTGTCACTGCTTCTCCCCAGTGCCAGGATAAAAGTGTGTGCTGTTCCCACTCCTTTGCCAGAGGTCACTGGATGCGACGTCTCAAAGACTGTCTGAAGGAAAACAAGCGAGTGCAAACACAACAAACTGCAAAGAGGAAGCTCTGTCGTGACTGGGATGAAGGTGGAGGAGGATGATATCTTTCGGAGAAGAAAAAAAAGTGCATGGTTCATCCAGCACGAGACTACTTTAATCACTTTGCAAGAGGATGGCTGCTCTCAAGGACAAATGGATAATACATGTTTCACTAGGGCTGATAGTGAGATAGCGAGTATCTCTGAATGTACTGATACAGCAATTAAGTGAACTCGTGTCCTTGGGCAGCTGCTGAGGTTTAGGAAAAGAGGAGGTTTAGACAGCACTTCAAGTCTTCCCTTTGTGCAGCAGGGATGCACAGACAACATGCTACCATGAATGCTGGCAAGAGCAGAATGCCTTCTGGGGACATCATTCCCTTCTCCAGTGCTCTGCTTTGCTGCTGCAGAGCCCTGCTGCTGACCTGCTTGTTCCCTACCCTAACCTGTACCTTCACAGGGACAGATGGAGGGACACTTTGGTGCCATTCCCATGTCAGACGTAAAGGAGCTCCTTAGGGATGTACAGCAATAAGAGAAACCATGACCTTTTGTACCCTTGAGCTGCTGCGCATCGCAACAATTGAGCTATAAAATGTGCACCTGGGCTCGCTTTCCTGTTCAGCTTGGACAGATCTAATTTATGGGGTGATATAAATGAGATCCTACTTCTGATATCCTCAGGTGCATAAGGTTGGGTCCAGCACTGCCCATGTACACCAGCAGTGCATGCACAGGGGATCTCCAAAGACCTCTAGAGGAACAGCAGCAGAACAAATGCCACTTTGTCTGACCACAGAAACTGAGACATAAGCCCTGCTAAGCCAGAAATCATACCAGGCTTGATAGCGAGATGTACAAACCCAATATCTGTCTTCTAGCAGGAATGGGCTGGGCACACAGTGAGACATCTGTTAGCTGATGAGCAATGGGTTGCAAAAGCGAAGGAGTGAAACAGACCCTTAATTCCCACTTTCCCCCCAACTCTGACACGTCTGCACGTGTGCACTCACACTGAGCCGCTCTCCACGCTCAGGATCACCCAGAGGGAAGTTACATTGTACCTGTGCAATGCAGTGATTAACTTCTAGCCAAAGGTTTATTAGGCTAATTTTGCTTCTTTCTAATTTATTAGACTCATTTTGCCTTTCTGTGAATTATCCTCCTACAACTGAGATCATTAATCCTTTGGATTTATTTGCCAATTTTTTTTTTCTTTTTCCCCTAGAATTATTTTTCTGTGTCTTAACTTACTTGAATTGTAAGCTTCTGCAGGTTGTCTTTTTTGTTCTGTTTGCAGCCCATCTAGCACTTTGACTGGGGGCACACTGTCCCTCTGTCAGATATGTATACATAATAGGCAGTGCATTGTCAGTACTCTGTATCCCGTGCTCGTGTTGCAGTGGTTCTGACACAGCCCAGAGTTCACATGCCGTGTGTCCATCCCCCTGATCTCATACACATTTCCCTATCAAAGCCAGTTGTTAGGGCTGAAGCTTAGAAACAAAGTTGAGTTCCCTGTCGTATTCCCCAGCAGTCATCCCCGAGCGTGGGAAAAGGAGGTGCAAAAGCAGAGCAAACAACAGCTGTATTAATTAGGCTGTTATTTTTGGAAAGCATTTTGAGGTATTTGCTCATTGTTATTCGGCTCCCTTTTGTGGAAAGCCTGTGCCTCATGACCCCACCTGACACTCTCACCACCATCCTTGCTCTTTCAAGGCATCTTTTATTGCCCAGACAAAGGGAAAAATAGATATTTGGACGTGACCACCACATGGGCCGTTGCTAACATCTCTGCAATAGAAAAAGGCATTGCAGAATAAAGACATCATTGGTATTACCAGGGAGCCAGGTGTGGGCAGGGCTATCGCACACTGCAAGGATTAAAGGTTGCTGGCCCTGGCTTCAGGCAGATTCTCAGCTGATGTGAGCTGAAGTATCTTAAACAGAAAAATAGGAACTATGCCTATTCCATTCTGTGACTTCACTGCAGTTGAAGAACACATGACGGGAAGAGATTTTGGTCGTTACATCCAGTCCCTTGCTATCTCAGGCAATGGCACCACACAATCCCACTCATAAACTGATCGAGCTTCATCATAAAACCAGTCAGGCTGCTGCTTGCCACCCACTCCTCCTGCTGGAAGGCTGTTCTGGAGCTTCCCTCCTCTGCTGGCTGCAAACTCTTTCCAGCTTTCAAAGAGAATTTATTAAACAGAACACATTTCAGCTTGCTTTCTGAATGCACAATTTTAAACCAGCTTGGGGGGGAAGCACAGGATGAAGGCACTTCTTTGCATTTCTTTTATTTCACAAATCTGGGAAAACCTTCGGAGGCCCCCTGCATGGATGAAAGGTGGGCATCAGCTTTCTTTCACCTTCTCTTTAGGCACGGCATGCCAGTAACGTCACTGTGGCTGCTGAGCTTTCCGCCATTTCACTTTGGATGTTTCTTCAAAGATCATTTTCTCCCAGGAAAGGTTTTTTTTCTGCATAGTGCAATACCCCAGGACAATTAGCAGCTAGAAGAAAACATCTTTATAAATGGTGTGTCCAAAACCTCAGATGAATAACAATAAAACTGCAGATAGTTGACTTGGGAGAGCATAGGATCACTGGGCCAAGCTTGAAGATCATTAAATGCTGAGAACTTCACAGTGAGCAGCAAGATGGGTTACTTCTGCCCTCTGGACCCTGAGTGTGTTATGGCATTATCACATGCAGAATAAATCAGGTGATAACCATTAAAGTTCATCTAACTATGATACTTCACATTGGGTGAGGTCTGCTGATGACACACACAATTTTCTTTATACATCAAACATTATTTTGACCATGTAAATTGGATGACCATAACAGGGGCACCTGACTGATGCCAGCGTGAGTGTGGCTGCATCAGTACTGAAATGGAAACTGGAGTCTGGTCT
Organism: Tetrao urogallus; assembly: GCF_951394365.1. NCBI lineage: Eukaryota > Metazoa > Chordata > Aves > Galliformes > Phasianidae > Tetrao > Tetrao urogallus. The sequence goes on along the minus strand of NC_136832.1, from coordinate 4,201,855 downwards.
TAACCTACACCCAGCTCTGGTGACAGGCAGAAGCCCTCTTTGTCCTAGTCCTTATTGACAGTGGGTGACAGCTCTGCCTGTCAAACTGTGTCCTGGGCTTGGGTCATTTTGGGCACACCATGGGTCACATATTTAGCCAAGGAGGTTTCAAATCCTGGAACGTCCAATATTTTTCACTCTACGTGCAGACTAAAATATTTTTGACTAACATTTTCCTAATATTTTCACTTTGCTGAATATGAAAAAATATCAAAGGAAAAATGCTTCATTTGGAAAAAAAAAAAAAAAAAAAGTCTTAACATCTCGACAAGCAAGATTTCTCAGGAGGGATGTGATCAGGTGAAGGAAGAGTTCACTTCTGGACTTCCATTTGTCTGCAAAAAGCATACCACTGTTTTGCCTGCTTTTTTCTTAGGACTAAAATGACAGTGATTAAGAGTTTCATTTAGCAAGCTTATGGTCCTGCCATCCAGGCACATACTCCCTGGAGGAGTTAAACTGGAAATCCAAGGAGGCTTCTGATAGCAGGGAGCTTGAAGGAGGTAGGGGGAGCCAGCAATTCCAAGCAAAGCAGGAAGGATTTGCTGTTTGCCATGCTTCAGGTGGTTTTCAGCTCTCTTCTCAGCTCTCTCTTCTTTCCACAAATGTTTGCACTTCCATCTCTGTCACTCCCTCTTTATGTTATCTCCATCCTTACTCTCCTGTTCTTCAACCTTACTTTTTTTTTTTCCTTTCATCCTGATTCATCAAGACAGATCACATTTTCTTGCTACTCTCTTATTTTCTTCCTTTATCTTGGATCTGTCCCAGTCCTTCCTGTTCCTCCCTGCCTCTCTTGGTTCTGGGGATGAGATGTGCAGCAGCTGATGCTGGGAGCTGAAGCCCTGCACCTAAGATGCTGCTGCTCAGTTGTGTTCTCTGGGAGCACCATGGGGCATGGACATTTAGCAAAAACACAGAAGCACACCTGCCCCTAACTGGCTTTGAAAATTGACTTCAGAAGCGCGAAATGGATCAATAAAAACATGAAATTAAATTGATGTAAGAGGTTGTGTAGAGATGACAAGAAATAGCTTCACACACTTGAATTCCCTCTCAGCTGGGATCTCCTGCTCATGGCCAAGTAAATAGGTGCTGCAGTATATAGATACAGGCAGGGGACAAGGGCAGCTATACAAGTCATCAGGGTCACCAACCGCTTAGACCTTGTGGAGAACCTACCTGAGGTGTCCATCAGTTTTCTACTGAGTGGCAGTGTATCAGATTATAAAATAATGTCAGAGCAGGGGGTGTACATAATAACTTGCAATAAAACACGGAACTGCAGGAAGATTTTCCCTTAGAGGCTTATTTTGTCAACTATTGTTCCACATTCACTTTCTTCCATCTTACACTAAGATACAGATCCTCCCCCTCCATTGTGAGAAGCACCTTTTGAAGACAAAAAAGATAGGATGTGAATAAGATAGTAAAATATAAAACAAACCCTGGAGCCCATGGCTCTACTCACAGGTGAAAGGAGATTTCAAAGGGAAGCATCTGTAATTCAGATTTCTGAACAGAAGCGAAGAGCCCCACTACTGACTTGTTCCACTGAAGAGACTGGGGCTGTGCTCCTCAGCCACTGCCAGTGACAAGAACTTGGGAATAAGCACAGATCATTAGTGTGCTCAAGGACACAGGCAAGATAAATGTACTCATGTATTGAGAGTGGAAGGAGAAAGGGTGAAGATGGGGAAAACATCAGTCTGTGTGTGTGCATTGGTGCACATGCAGTTTGAAAGGCTGGGCTAGTGAAACATGGCGAATGTTCGTTACAGAGCTGGGAGGAAAAAGAAAAAAGAGAAGAAAAAAAAAAGAAAGAAAGAAACCACAGCCACAAAACAGCCATCCAAGCCCCTTCAGCTGCTTAGTCAAATCTTAGTCAAATGAATTTTGCAAGTCACTCAGATGACTCAGATCAGGGCTTTGCTGCCTGGCTTCCTCCCACGATCTCCTCCCATTGCCTGGAGAGGCCGGATCCTGCTGCAACAAGGAAACTGCCTTCAGCTGCTGCTGTCATCCATGTGGCTGGGCAGACACTTGGACACCATTGCTGCTGCTCATACAGTATGGTGGGAGCACAGCAGAGGAGCACACCCAGCTTGCATTAGCCTGCTGCCACTACAGAAGGGGTTTGACCAGTGTTCCATCTGAGCTGTGTTGGCTGTACCTATTGCCAGCTGCCTTAGGACTAGCACATTTCATCCTTCATCTCCTCAAGCAGTGAGCCTCCAGTGCCCACCTCCCATATTTGTCACTACTGAGGACCTCTGCCCATCCTCTGCTCCAGCAAAAGGACTTAAGTGAGCGCAGCAAGGTGAGCTCAATGCGCTGATTTTAATTTGGAGGAGAAATGAACTGTAGTAAGATCCCCATCACCACCAGCAGCCCCCTGTGGTTCTGGTATTTAAATGAGAGCTGCACGGAACAAGGGGAAAACATAATAACAGGGGCTCCCCACCCCCTCACCCCACCACTGTTTATTAAAGGTGAATTCCTGAGGGTGTTTGGAATCTGCCTCTGAGTAGCAGAGATAATAACATTGAAAGCTTTGATGAGACCAGACTGAGCTTCCAAATTTGTGAATCTATATGAGATTTTGAACTCCTGAGGGATTAATATAGCCAGGTGAGAGAGTGGACAGCCAACCTACATCTACCAATCGGTCAGACATCATGTCAGAGCTATGGGAGTTGCTGCAGGCCACAGGACATCTCTCTCTTACACCTCAGGCTCCTTCCAGGCCCTCTGTGAGCCTACAGTCCCAATTCTGAGGGGGAAAGGCAGCAGCAGAGCCGGGTATGAACTGGTGGGGGCATAGGGGCAGGGTGCCAGGCTTGCTGCCCCTCTGTACCTAGTGCTCAGCATTGCATCAGCAGGAGAGGGGTTTCATCCCCAGCAGCATGTCTAAAGACACATCCTTTAACATCAGAAACCACTCACGTGGCTTTGTCTCACTAAAGGATGCTCCCGTGGTTTTTTTCTCCATCAGTGTTCACCCTCATCCAGAACAAGATGTAACCACACCCATTTACCCTGGGTTTCTTCAATCAGATTTCCACTCATTTTGCTTGGATTACAGGCTGACAGGACTTCTGCTAACTTCCAGGTGAAGATGTACTGTTACAGTGTTTGCCAGTTTTGCTCAAGCACAGCACCTCCAGACTGCATTCTGTTCTCAGGTGGGGAAATGCAGCATTTGCTGTCATACAGCAAAATCCAGGCTGTACTCAAAGCCTTCAGCAAACTTTATTTAAATGTTTTAAAATCCCAGGAGTCTGAAAACAGCTGTGTAGACATTTTCTGAGTGAGCCTGTAACTAGCACACTGCTGTCTAACAAATAGAACCTCTCTTGAGTTAGAGGGAGTAACCAAAGGTCTGTGTCTTAAACTTCTGAATTGTTTTCCCTCTGGCACTAGTAATTCCAAAACTTTGAAAGGCAAATCCTGAACTATATGCAGTATGGAGGATGTAGGTTTCTAGCAGCTATATCTGAAATGACTTTTTCCTCTTTTCCTGTATGAATTGAGACAAAATGAAGTTGCTTCACAGCTCGATTTAAAGTGGAGGTGTTACACAACAAGAAGGAAAATGAGAACTGGCCACTGGATACATGAAGATGAAAATAGTGGAAAGATCAGGACCAGCAACCAGCTCCTAGGACCTGACTTAGGTCCCCTCTGAGGCAAGAAGTCAGTTAATAGGTTCCTCTCAATCCTGGGACTGAGGTCTGGAGGAAAACACAGCCAAACCAGTATATGCAGAAGCAGGACAGAAGCAGGGCTGTTCCCAAAGCAAACCTGGTGTAATGAACAGGCGCTGTAAATGAAGCAAAGCCAACAGGACAGTCACAGCTGCACTGTCTTTGCTGAGCTTTGTCTCCTTCTGACCAAATGCAGACATCAGCATCCCTTGTCTCACTGGGTGCCAGGTGCATCCTTGGATCTCTCCTGACGACTCAGGCCCACCTGTTTCACATGCTAAACAGCCTTTTGCAAAAAAGACATCTCTGTCCATTTGTGGTGACCTTTGCTGAGCCATCCTGGTGCTGGCAGTCAAAGGCTTCTGCTGACCTTGAGTGGCTGTTTTACCTTTCCAATCTTGTTACCACTCTCCACTGGATTGCCTGCTGCAGCAGAGCTCCCATAATATTTACCAGAAAAAATGCAGGGGAATGAATTCACAGGGTGTGTGCATCTCCCCCTTTATGTCTCTCCACGTATCAAGCATTCCTGATTTCATCTCTCCTCTACACGGTTTTCTGTTCCCTGGCAAACTTCACCTTTCTTGTACAAGGCTTTCAAACCATTCCTTGTAGGAAACCAGTTCAACCAGGAGGTGCCCTCTTTATAGAAACAAGCAAGCCTCTTGCTGTCAACTGTCCTCAGCAGCTTTATTCCTCCATCCCCAGCTGCCCCTGTTTGGAAGTTCACTGCTGTTCTGTGGCTCTCCTTCCCCCATTAAAGCTGATGGTGCCTGATGTGGTCTCTGGGTGGAGGAGGAGTGATATCTTGGCAGGAACATGCCCTGTAGATGAAAATAAATCTTCATGGAAATACATGGGATGCACAGCCCTTGAGGGGGAAGGCATTAAACCAAAGCGAATACTGCATTTGGTACAACTGCAGGAGTTGCTCAGAGAGAGGTTCTTGGTTATAGCAATAATTGAAGTTTCAGATCTTTGTTACTTCTCCCATTTGTGCTGATTTCTCCTCTTCATTTCCATCTTTTCCTACTTCACCATTGATCTATCCTGTGAAGTCACTCTGTGTGTGTGTCCTGAGTTGCCAATCCAACAAGCCCTGGTGATGAGTTGCTGATCCCATGAATCAGAGAGCTCTTAAGCTCTCTCATCCCCTCCAAATGCATCCCTTCACTCTGGATGATGCAGTGAGCTTCTTACATCTCTCTCAGTTGCCTGGTTACCAGGTTAACACTGATGACAAATGCTAGATGACAGTTTGTTTAACACTGCTTCCTCTGTGATCTGGGCTACAGCCCTCTTCATTCCTAACCTCCTGCAGTGTCAAGTCTTCAGATGCTGCTTTTCAATGTCTCTCTCCAGCAGCCAAACTCTTGCATTCTACCCTCACTTTTTTCTAATCTCAAGTGTCCTCTGATTGAATTTCCTTGTCACACTGTCACAGACCAGTTTTGGCATGATCCCTCAAGAAAATTTGTGATTTAATACCTCCAAGCTCAAGAAGACTGTTGCAGGAAATGGCCATGTGTTTCCTCTCCACCTGTAATGGAATAAGACATATCCACACATCACTGATTCCTTGCCTTAGAAGTTCTCAGTCCTGAGGAGACACGTCTGTCTTAATCTATGTTCACATATGCAGTCTTAATGTTGAAACTGTAATATAAAGGAATAATATTAGTAACAACTCACATAACCACAGAACCTCTCTTTTCATCACTCATATGCAGATGATGCCCTTTAAGATACAGGCCACTTCTCTTCTGAATATTTATAAGGTTGAGCTCAATGTGGCTCTGTGTTTCCATAATGCAAATAAAAGAATTTTAAACCCAGGTTTCCTTCTGTCTGATGGGCTTTTGCATCCCTTAGTTTGAGCTTCATCCTGGTTTTTTGTATCATCAGAGGTGCTGCTAAGTGTAAGCATCTGACTTCCTAACACCAGAACTTCTTCTCACAGAAGATAACTTTGATCACTAAATTCTCCCCTAGCCTGGCTCGGTGTGATCCTAGCACACCTCCAGCACTGCAGAGCAGCTTCCTTCTCTAAGCTACAGCAGGACCTCCTTCATCTCATGGCCAAAAGCATTCTACAGCTGAATGGCCATTTGGAGAGAGGTGTCTCAGCAGCTACACAAGAGGCATTGATCCAGCTGGCACATGGATTGACCAATATATATTTTATTCTTCCTGTGCTGGAGCCCAGAGTTTTGGATGAATATGTGCTTAACTATTTATAATTGACCTTTGCACAAAAGAACATGAAATTTTTATAGCCTAAAGCCTCATTTATTAACTTTACTGGAGTGTAAAATATTGCTGTTTGCTATAAATTTGTACCAGGACAAACAATATATATGCTAATTAGTGGCTGTGCAGCCATTCGGGGGCGTATGTGCTCACCAGTCACTTCCAACAGGCAACAGTGAAGCATGGAATAGACAAATGACAATTGAGTAGTCTGATACTCTCTGTTCAAACAGTGAAGTCTGAAGAGGTGAATTAATGGCGTTCATTATAACAAGTCCATTTCCTTTTCATTTCCTTTATAAATTAGTCCAGGTAACATGCTGTGTCCCTGAGAGAGCCGATCAGAGGCAACCTGCTGAGATGCACCTGCAAAACCCATCACTCCAGTTCTTTCATCATTCCTTACTCAGCTTTTCCCTTCTTTTGCCTTCCTCCATCCCACCCATTCATCTTCTCTTTTTTCTCTCTTCCATCTGCCCTTTTTCCTTTGATATTTTCCTTTCCTTTTGATTTTACATTTCCTTCCTTTAATTTCCCTTTCAGTTCCATCCTTCTTTTCTTATTATTCCCTTTTCTTTATCTCTTGCTTCCTTTTCTCCTTCATACCTTCTCACCACATATTATCTTATTGGTACTACCATTGGTATCCCATTGTTTTTTATAACCTTTGGATCATAAATGCACTGATATACCTAAAGCTCATCAAAACTCCATATGAAATACAACTACAGGAAGGAAAAAAAGAAGAGGAAGTAAGATGTGCTCAGTTCCTTGTGGCTGAATCAGCTATTTCACGGTTGGCTGGAAGCAAAGAAGAGAGGTTGTAGGGATAATAGGAGGAATTTGTTGGAAACATCTCTAACAGTCCAATCTCTGCAGCTGCATCTGAAGATCTCCTGTTCCTATGTTTGTCCCAAGCAGATCAGTATTTACAGACCGAGAGGTAAGTGGCAAGCTGCTGGTGATGTGTGTCACTGCTCTCACTAGTTGTCTGAGGATGGGGAAGGGAAGGCCAATGCCATTTTCAGGCCGAATGGACCAAACACAGCAGGAACTGATTCTCTTCACCTCCCACCTCCCTGCACCCCTCCAGGATACCACCTACAAGAGTTGCTACTACCTCTACTACCTACTTAATCAGCCAGAACACAAGTGGGGAACAGCCCAAGTGAGACTTATACCACTATCAGCCACCTGTGGGAACTGCAGATACCATATGCAACATATGGACACAAGCAAGGAAGTACCAATCATTTAAAAAAAAAAAAGCATTAGAAAATGAGAACAGATTGCCCTTGGGCAAAGATGTGATTACAAGGGCTGGTGGCAACCACAAAGCCATGGTAAGGGCTGCCAAATGCCTCTCCCTAGCTTTGCCTCCTTGGGTGTGCACCCAGCAGTAAGACAGACAGACACCTCTGTGCCATTCAGACAAGACAGATGTGGCTGTGATGGGTGCCAAATTTGGCTGGCTAATTAATTTCCATTCAGGAAAGTTAATCCACTGCTCTTCAGAAGCCCTCCCAAGTGTCACTGGGGACACGGCTTTCCACGGAACTTTGCCCATTTAAGGAATTGCATCCAACTCATTGAACTGTGGGAGATGGTTAGAAATTTATCATCAAAGCATTCGCAAGGAAATATTTGGTTTCTACCAAAAAAAAAAAAAGAAAAAAAAAATCAGCCGTAAAATATCAATGTGGCAGAAATTACTTCAAATTTTCTTTTGAACAAGACTCTGAAGCCCATGGGAGAGAGTAATGCCCCAAAATAGTGTTATCTTGAAACAAATTGACATATCTGGAGGATTTTAACTTAAAATTTCTAGCATTTTCACACTATCCTTCAACTACTTTGCAACAAAATTGAGTTTATATTTAACTTTCTATCCTATCAATCCTATTGATACACTGAAATATCATACTGGAGCAAAATTCTGCCTATGAATCACATCTGTATTCTGCTATAAATGTTAAATAGAAGCACTTCCCTAAAACCACAAACTTTCTGCTTGCTGGGGAATAACAGAAACCCTGCTGTGAAGCTGTCCTTGGGTATATGCAAAGGTAAACAAACAAATATTTCATTAACAAAATGGTGCCATAGAAGAAATACCAGTACATCAATCTCTGAGTTTATGCATGTTAAAAGAGAAAAGCTTCCTTTAACGATTTTTGTTTTCTCATAGCTCCCCATTAATATCAGCAGTTTTAAAACGTTTGCAGTAATATGCCAAAAGCTCCAGGGTTCTTCTACTTAAAAAGAAACAGCTTCCTGAGAAAACTGAGAGTTTGCTCTCTTCTCACTTAAGGACAGACTTTTGGTGGAAGCACAACATTGGTGTTAAGGAAAAATTACTTGAATTACTTGACTACAATATACCATTCAAGGTTCAACCCTCTAGTGCTGTTGGACATCCCTTTTTACTTTCTGTAAGAGAATGGAAAGCACAGCAACGACAGCAGAGCAGCAAGGCCCCAGGTCACAGTAGACAAGAATTTGTTCAAACACAACAGTTGTGGGTGCAAAAACAAAGGAAAGAAACCATTCACCTTCAAAAGGCCTCAGGTACACAGGTACCTTCAGCAAAATGCCCTTACCTCCACTGCCAACCCTTAAATATGCTCTGGGAAGGGGTGGATCCTGGCTCCAGCCCTTCCAGTCACTCAGATGCATTGCATACACCTGAGCTCCCCAGGGCTGGCCCTGCCTTCCCACCAGGTGCTCAATCATGCTAAGTCACTGAGTTAGCATTTCCACTATCGTGCATTTGCCAAAAGACGTTTCCCTTCTGTGCCTCAGTTTCCCTCCAGCAGAAGGGAGGATGAGGCGTTGCTGTTGAAATAGAATTAACATCAAATGGCTTTTATGCTTCGTGGCAATTTGGGAAGATGAGAGGACAGGGCTGAGTGGAAACACAGTCGGGGTGCTCCAGTGGGGCCCCCAGCTCCAGGCCGTGATACTGTCAGGGCTGCAAGCAGCACATGCCCTGGGTCAGGATGGAGCACCACAGGAGAGCAGCAGTGTGAGCTGAGCTAACGATGCTCAAACACCCATTGCCTTCAGAGATTATTTTTTAAATTGCCGATCTTGAGGGAAAATTATGGGCCAAATTGTGTGCTGATGTAGCTCGTCTCAGCTCCAGCAGAGCTATCGTAGGAAATACAGACTGCAGCCTGAGTGTGCCCAGCTTTACGTGTTCAAACAGCGTGAGAGTAGCTGAAAAAATGCATGAGGTTTTTATAAATACATTTTGAACTCTTGTTTATGTGTCTTCTCTCTTTTACATCTTCAGGCTATGCTGAGGTATTTTTTTTTTCCAGCTGCATCTGCAGAAGGAAAACACGGCATGTTTTCTTACACAAAAATGTGACTCCGTTAGTTCATGTTTCCAAGAAATGAAGATTTACCTGAAAAACCAAACAAAGCTGATAACACTGGATAGGAGGGTGAAGGATTCACGGGATTTTGAATAGGGAGCAATGATATGCAAGTTCCATCCTATTAATCCTTTGTATCGCAGATGCTCTCCTCAGCATCCTCCTGGGCACTCTATTTTACACCATGAGAATAAGTTGGAGATCTCCACGATCCTATTGGCACTTTTCCTCAGTCTCAGCAGGGGGATGAATATTTAATGACTGAAATTCTCACTTCTGTCAGCCATAGGCCAGGCCCGAATCAGAGCTGGCAGCCCCAGCCCCTCCATCACGTCAGCGATTCGGTATTGTCCCACTACATTAAATTCATCAATAAAGAGTTTAAAAGACCTTCCTCCCATCCTTTTTATTGTCATATAGGAACTGAATTATTCATGTCTCCATAAGTTTAAGCGTAAACTCAGCTTTATGATCAATTTTCTTTCCTTTTTTTTTTTTTAAGACAAAGAGTATATCAGCGAAGGTCATCATTATAAAAATACTGATCCACTTTGTACCTGGACAAAATGTCATTGATTTCAGAGGTGTTGTGGAATTTCGCCCTTACAAACATTTCCCATGAAGTCTTGTTCAACAAGCATGTGGAAAACCTCCTTCTTCCTATCTTTCAGAACAACAGCGGAGTGGCACAGCCGACAGGACATTTTCCTGTGGTTTTGAAGCTGCTGAACCAAACCTTCCTCCAGCCCTACAGAACCCCCCTATGCTTCAAGTGGCTTTCTGTGTCATTTCATCCCCAGTCAAATTAATAATGCCTAAGATTGGAGTGGCTCAGCCAGCTCCAGAGCTAGACGGCTTTTCTGGACCATGTTCAGCACCCAGCGGGCCTGGCAGCAGCATCCAGTTTTAACTGTTGTGAGGGAGGGGACCACTTTCCCCTGACTACTCCCACGCAGTGGTTTTGCTGCCACTGCTAATATTTGAACAAAGTGTTTGCCAATTACGTTAATACAAACAAGTCCCCTGGATTCCAGGGAAAAAGCTGTGCAAACCTGAAAAGAAAGAGATGCTGGAGGCCTGGCTGCTCTGCAGATATTGGTGCCAGGAGGCAGGAGAGGCGAGGCAAGGACAAGACAGAGGAATGAGCCTTTTCCAGCAAGGACAGTCTGGATTTGCTTAGCTTGGCTGAGTGATGGGTGGCTCCTCAAACTCACCCTGGGGTGCAGATAGATGGATGGGATAGCAGAGACTACAGGCTGGTGAAGTGCCCCCAGGAGTCAAACACTGACTCCATGCCTTTGATTTCTCCAGATACATTCTTTCTTGAGTAAAATTTATCCAGGTGAAATAACATATTTTTATTTTCCATCTCTGAGTGATCTGCTTTAGTGTTGAAGGTCGATGTCCTTTAGCTATACTTCATCAGATAAATTCTCCAATGTGAGTGAAAGCACTGGACATGAGGGCAGGCTCAAATCACTACATATGTATATACAAGGGGATAGAAGTCACCAGCATCTTATTTATTGTCTATGTTCTTTAGCATCCATCTGGAAATTGTAACGGTATGTATGCTTGCCTTTCTTCTGAATTACCCTGAGATGAAACAAGCTGAGCACCTCCAGTGGTGTGACAGATGTTAGAAGACAGCCCCAGCCCTCCACTGCCCTCTCAGCTCCTTAGCAGTCTCCATTTAATATCCTAATGCTTTAGTTCATGCAATTCTTCCAGTCCTGGCACACACACATACATGCCCACATGCGCATCCTCGCATTGAAAACTGGCACAGACCTTGCCATTCCTGGTCCTGTGAAACAGCAAACACTGCACAGCTGGTTTAATAGTCTCTAAAAGGCTCATTTGGAGCTGTTCAGGAGCTAAGCCTCATCACCATGGCACAGAGGTCTGCTCATCAAGCTGTCACCACTAATTGCCACCTCCTGCCACCACAGTGCTGAGGTCATGTCTCTGGGAGCAGCAGGAGGGGTTCCACCTGTGCTCCAGCTCCCAACTGGGCTGCTGAAGGCACCCAGACAGCACAGCCAGCTTCTTTGCAACCTCCTGCTACCCCAAAGTTTGTGATTCTCCTATTCTTGTTTCAGCTCCAAACGCCCATCTGTCTCCAGCCATTTCCTAAATTATACCTGAGCTGCCTCCATTTGTTTCCTTCTGAACCTGCTCCAATGTTGTGGGTTTGAAAGTTCATCTCCAACCTGGTCATTATTGGCTTTGCATTCCACTTAGGAGCAATCATGAAGAACTGGAGGAGAGAGAAACAAGCAAGAGTCCTGAGAAAGAATAAACAAATTACATGCCATCTGAGCTCAGAAAGGCATTTTCCAGCCCAAACAGAAAATCCAGCTTGCACGTTCATTTCAGATCAGAAATAGGCATCTGTTGCTTTTGTTTTGTTTTGTTTTGTTCTTTATAATGAGTCATTCTTAAGAAACGCGGAAATGTAGATGAGGAAGGAATAGATGGAGGTAAAATCAGAGCAAAGAAAAAAGCTCAAAGGAAGAGATCACCAAGTCAGTGCTGCTCCTCCGCATGGGAATTCTCCTTGCCAGTGTTTGCCTCTGGTTGTCCACCTCTCCCAGCCTCTCCTCCTCTATGAATCAATTCCACATCCCAGTGCTCTGCTCCTACATCCTCCTTCTGCTCAGGCTGATGCTGCTGCCTCTCTTCAGCCTCTCTGTGCAGCATTCCTTACTTTGCAATCCTCAGTGCCACTCCTCTCAGTCCCCAGATATTCCCTACCTGTCAATTTTGTCAATCAAAATTTGCACTTTTGCCTTTACTTCCATGCCCCTCAGAAGCTCCAATTGCTCATTTAATCCCCTGACACTCTTTTCTTCATTGCAACAGTTTTTTCTCCATTATCACAGAATCATAGAATAACTCAAGTTGGAAGGGACCCATAAATATCAGTGAGTCCAACTCTTGGACTCCATTGACATCTCACCTTCACTTTTAGCCCACACCCCTAACCCTAGCTTTCCCCTTTTAGCCATTCAATCTCAGACTTGTCTATACACCATAGAAATACCAGCATAGACATTTCTGCCTCAGGGCCCACTGCTGTGCTGACATTACATGCACCATCACACTGGCTTTTCCCTCTGGAGCTCACTAAAGCATCCCCTGGGTGACCAGCTCTGCTCTCCTGGGCACCATCCAAGCTGTGTTCTGCAGTCCTAGCACACAGAGAAGGGAGTTTCTTCCATCACACAAGCTTTCTTCCAGTGCTCAGCTCCTGAAGCATGAGATTAGAGGAGATGGAAGCTATAAAAACTCACTTGCAGGAGAAATGCAAGAAAAACCCAGCCAAGGTCAGGGCACAACTGGCACTCACCCAATGGCTGTAAGGGCAGCAGTCCCTGGGAAGACAGCAAAGCACACTAATAGGTGGGTAGGCAGCTAGCTATGGATATCTGTAATTATCAATTCATGCAGATAAATAAAAATATAGATTCTATTCCTTCCTCCCTCATTACCATCAACACCATTTTTTCATCAGGGGGGTGGGAATGGCTGTGGATCTGCAGCAGATCTAGAACAACACCTCAGCAGCCCAAGTGACAGCAGATTCTGAGAGCTTAAAAATCCACCCATACAGATTTCTTTCCATGCTTATTTCCAGTGGATCTTTAAACCCCTGTGTGCAACAAGATGCTAAACAGAAGGGTGTTTCTATTGACCTTGCTCATTCGAAATACATTGAATACCACAAATAAGACCCCTATAAAAGGCCACAGAGAGAACAATTCATTGGTGCAAAATACAATCAGGAGCAGCTTGTTTGAGAGAAGTGTAAATGGGAGGAGATCAGGCTTTCCTGTAGAGTTTATTAGGAAATCTCCTGGTTAAACTCTGATTTATATTTCTCCAATAGAGAATTTCCTCAAGGGGTAAATCACTGCCATGATTTCCTTATTACAAGTTCCCCCATAGCCACTGGTATCCCAGGGAGGGAGGTGTCCCCTTTTGCCCTTAAGGATGGAGAACAGAGAAAGAAAGTAAAGAAAACAGTGAAGAAAGTAAAGACACAGCAAAGAAAACCGCAAAAGGAGCTGAGTACCGTGTCCTACTTGCAACAGCAGAACACCTTGCCCTCTCCTGCTGCTGGTACAAGACCAGCTGGGCACTGCTGTGACTTAGCAGGGCTCATTTATGCCTCCTTCAGTGCCCAGAGCCTTATGGATGGCTGCAAAGCTCCTTGAGAGCCCAGTGGAACATTTAAAAGAGGAGTCGCGGCATTTTCTTTTTAAAGAGCTGTTCTGTCTCCAGCTAAAGTGCTGTTGTAGCTCACTTCTGGGAGGCAGAAGCCTCCTCTGGCTGCACGATTCTGCTACTTCAGACTGGAGTCCCTGGGGAACCACCATAAACACGCTGCTGTGACAGCCTGATGGCCCCCAGCAGCCTTTTGGCAGTCCTGCTGTTGCCTGGGATGGGGATGGGGGTGGGGATGGCATGGCATGGGTAGGATGCAGCCCCAGGGATGGCACTGCTTTTCACCCTGGGGAAATCTCCACACTGGACACCAGCAGCAAGTTATTTCTCTTGTCCCAAAGCACCAAATTATCGAGCACTCAAGCACAGGCAGCTTGCAGCTATTTTGCACTTGAGCAGCAGCCGAGGGAGCTTCCCTGCCCTGTGCTGCCGCGTGGTTCACTGGCACCTGAGGAGCTCCAGCTGCTGGCTCCCATTCATTCCCTGCAGCCTCTCCACGCTCCCCTTTGTGACCCCACACGGACCCCTCACTGTGTGCAATGGCTCTTCCAGCTCTCAGCAGCAGAATGATCTCTTGCAAAATCAGGCTGGGCGTTTCTCTGCAGACCTGAGATGCTTGCCATGGAAAAACACCCACTCATTGGGTTTATTATCTGCTGTGTGATGTTTTGTGACAGTCATCATCCCCAGCCCATTTCTGACCTCCTTCAAGTCGATAACCAAAACAGATGTCTTACTGTTAAGGACTGCAATCCTGGGCTTCCCTTTGCAGAAGCACAAGCATGTAGACAGAAGTGAGGGGGAGAAAAATGTGAAAAAAAAAAATGAAATCCTCAAGACTTTCACACTGTGAACCATAGCAACAGCATTGCAATCTCTGTCCTCCCTTTGCTTCCTCCCCAGGGGAGCAGGTCCCTTGCTGAGCTGTGTGTTAACTCAGGGACCAAAAATGTGGCAATTTGTTATGGCAGCTGCTTCTGACTTGGGAGGGACTTCCATGGTATTTCTTGGGATTCTGAAAAACTCCAGCCCTTGCAGTCACAATATTTTGTATGGATCAAATCAATTCCCCCTTTCTCTTTCACATATATTACTTCATTTCTTGCAAACATGATTATTATAGGTCTGCAATTTGAAAAAAAAATATTAGTAAGGAAATCTAAACAGCCAAAGAGACAAAGCAGAAATGCATACAAACACCCATTCATTTCTGATCTTTTTCCATAAAATATCATTATCCTTACAATGAGATCTTGATTTTTATGAATCTGCCACCTGATTATTGGGGTTGGAAGTGCATCTACCAATTGTGAACAGTTGAGCTTCTTCACAACACTGAACACTAGCAGTGGTAATGAGGATTAATTGGTGGAATGGTGTAATGACCCAAATAATGGGATGCCTGGGATCCTTTAGATTTCTGTGGGTCTGGCAACAAAGCTGAGGGTCAGATCTTCAAGGGACCAGCAGGATGGAGTCATCATCATCTTCACACGAAGCTGATGGGATGGATTGAAGCACGGTACTGTCAGCAACCAGCAACCCCTGAGAGAGCAATGTGGACATCATACCATGCCACCTTTCACTCCCTGTTAATAATTAATTACTCACTTAAAACTAGGTTTCATCTCCTGGCTTTGTGTCCGTAGGAAGCCACTATGTTAGCCTGATTTCTATGCTCATTATCACACCCCAATCCTAAATAAACATGCAGGTAAATGATAACATCCATCAAATGACCACACAATGTGAAAATCCATTGCAGGGTGTATTTTTTTTTAACAGCACCATTGAACATATTAAAAAGGTAGCAGAGCAGTAACCTTGAGATAAATGATAACGTGGTTTTATTTTTTATTTAGGGAGAAAAAAAAGGATGACACAGTTTTATCATATTTATAATAAAAGTCATTGACATAATAAAACACTCCCATCACATCAGTATTCATTTCTGCAAATAGAGCGCTGACGTTTTATAATATTAACATGTGTTATAAATGTCACTGATATATTAAGATTTTCAGTCTCTCTAACCAAAAATATAGAGAGATGAGTGAGGAAGAGATGACTAATTCTAAGAGATTAAAGGGAACATTTTCTCATGCAATTAAATCATCTGCTGATTGTGAGCTGAGGAAAACACACAGAAGTCCTGTTCTGTGACTGCAGATTTTACCACCAGCACAGTGATTACCTGGGGCACTGGGAGAACTCTGCATGTTGGGAATGCATGAGTTGGAGAGATGTTGCAGAGAGAGCATCGCATAGCAGCAGATCTGTGCTGCTGGGGCAGCTCAAGCTGCTCAGAACCCTCACAGGGGTTTTTGGGAGCCATGCGGGGCTGGAATGAGATGATTTTGAACATCTCTTCCAAACCAAGCCACTCTGTGGCTCTGTGATCCAGAGCCAGAACGAGGTCTTCATTGCAATAAAACCCCCCTGAGCGAAGAGCTGTCAACAGGGCTAGATCCAGGAATGTAAGCTGCTAATGACGAAGTGATAAACACTCTGAGTACAGTTAAACAAGCAAGGAATGACAGAGTCCCTCGATACTATGACTAATTCTTTCTAATAAAACCTCTCTACGTTTAAAGGATCCCATCAGCCTTATAGGTCGAATCAGGCATTGGGCCATCAGCTGTGCTGCCCTTGGTTACTGCAGGAATGGCTGATCACAGCAAACCCTCTGAGGTTCCTGCTGCTTTGAAGGGGTCCAGAAGGGTTTATTTAGGTCACTGTCAGGGTTTCCTCCCCCAGGAGCTCCAATTACAGCTGTGTCAGTGAGGAAGAAATGTAAATCCGTATCTGCAGATGAACTCACCGGTGCCAACAAGAACCATTTCTGTTATAAAACATCATGTAGAATGACAGAGACCTTGGACAGCAGAGAGCAAGAAACAATAAACATTCCACAGCAGGGAAATGAATTCCTTCCCTGCCCACCTTTCCTTTTTGCTCCACCGCATAGGAATGGGGAGGGCTGGAACAGCAGGACCAGGGCTGGGAGACAGAGGGAGAAGCAAAGGCAGCAGAAATGTAGATTTTGTACTTACTAAAGCAAGCTATTTTTCAACCTGCGTTCAGCTCTAAAGTTCACTGCTGAATTATTAAGTGTGGCAGGCTTAGAATCTGTTCCAGCAAATAACAGCTATATTTCTCTGGGGGAGCACAGGAGTCCGAACCTCAGGACTGTGTGTGGAGCAGAGCAGCTCTGGTCCCAGCCCCCTCACACCACCCCAGGAGGTGGTCCAGGTGCAAGGTTCTGTGCTTCATCCATGCCCTGCCCCAGGCCTCTTTGCCTCTTGTCCCAGCCCTAAAGGAACCCAGAAGTGGGGAAATGGTGCAGTCTTGTAGTAGGCAGTGGGGGAAGCAGATGGTACAGATGAGAGGGGGCCCAGGCTCAAGTGAAGATTCCGCCTTCTCTAAGTGAGATGTTTACCATTGCTGATTTGCAAGAATACGACCTTGAGGTTTCAATGTGGTTGTACCACAACAATGAGGGGAAAGCCCAGAGCTGCTCTGCCGCTCTCAAGCCAGCATCACTGAGAAGAGGGTGTTTGATCCCCACTGCGAAGATTCCTCTTGCTACTGAAGTACTGAAGACTTAATTATGTTTTCAGATGATAGCTTAGATTCAGCAGCACAAGCAGTGTTGTAAAACAGGGAAGCTGACTCAATGAGACACCGAAGACAGCCCAGCCCAGCCCCTTCAAATGCACTGCACAAATGATTGCTTTTCCTACAAGATTAAAAACTGAAGCAACATGAAGGGTTAGTATGTTTCACAATGAATTCTGATTTATCAAACATGATTAGTGGATTATGAATATGGATGGGATTTCTAAAAACAAAAGAAAGTTCATGTGGTTTATCTTTCTTTAAAAGATTAATTTAAACTCAAGGAGCATTAGCAGCAACACAAATATATTTTGTGTAAGATCAGGAAATACAAAGAGGAAGGAGTAGATAGCAAGGGAAGAGAGAAACAGGAAAAATCAGGTGAACTCAAGTAGGATAGGTTATGTCATAGAATCATACATTCACAGAGTCATAGAATGGCTTGAGTTGAAAGCAACCATCAAGGATCATCAAGTTCGAGCCCCCCTGCCACATGCAGGCCCACCAACCTCCATGTCTGATACTAGACCAGGCTGCCCGTGGACCCATCCAACCTGACCTTGAACACCCCCAGGGATGGGGCATCATAACCTCTCTGGGCAGTTTGGGATGTGCAGGGATTTGCTGTACCCTACATAGTAAAGATAGTCTTAAAATGCAAACAAATTACCTGAAACATATTTTTATTTCCACTGTTAGCCCTTGTGCTTCAATGTACTCCCGAGCTGGTGATCCAGATAGATGGATCTGGATAAGTTCTCTCTCAGCCACGCAAGTTTGTCTTTCTCCTCCTTTCCCCTGACACAGGCCTGGTGTGATGAGGGGCTAAGGGCCAACGAAAGGCCCAGCACAGCTCTAGCAGGACATCCTGGTAGAAGAGGGGAAGAGACCTTTCAGAGCACAGAGCTGGATGCAAAGCTCAGAGCTGTGCCCTGTGACAGTGATGAACGCATCTGGGAGCTGACTGTAAACTCACTAAGGCCATGCTTGGCCAGTTTGGACCTTGCACATTGTAGAGGTGACCTTCATCTATGTTTTTAAGCCCAAATTCCAGCTCTTCTGTCTGCCTTGCTTCAGGACAGCTTCCAGGTGCTCCTCATGAGGCAGCACAAACACCAGTGATGATGTTTTCATGCTATGGATGAGAGAGCTACTCCTCTGCTGTGAGGGCCTTATACTTCCAACAAATATAATATTTATCAAGATAGCACTCTGTCTAAGCATACAAGGTCTCCCATGCACATCACCATGGTATCTGAGTGTCTCATTTATTATAGAAACAAACAACTCACTTCAGAAATGAGTTAAGGTTGCTAAGTGACAACAATGTACTTACTTACCACATCATTTGCAAAACCCTCACACTTAAAAGCAAGAAAATGAATGATTAAGGACTCCTGAAACTCTATACTGCCCACATAATAAATATATATTTTTAAGCTGAGTACAAAAAAGTGCACTTTTTATTTCAGCCAAACAGCCCTTTGCTCGACCTGCGAATTGTTTTCTCTCTCTTTCCTCCATCTTCATGTGGTATTTTTATTGCATTGAATTGGATGTACAAACATTTTCTTTAAGGAATATTCATAAGTGGAAAATAAGATTAGCCAGTTCAAGTAATTCCAAGTGCCACTACTATGGGCTAATGCTGCCTTTGTAATAAGCAAATACGTGCAAATTTTTATGGGAGGAAAAAAATAACGCTGTTCATTTGCTAATCAACATTAATTTTGTATGTGTGCTCCAGATTTTTCAAAAGGCTGTTTTCTGTTCCAGAATTTCTAGAAATGCTGATAGAATTCTAGAAATACTGATAGAAAAGTGTCTCACTTGGGTTACGGTTGAGGTTATTGAGGTGTCTTGCAACACACGTTTCATTGTATTTGTCAAAACAGATAATGGGTAAAAATAGGTAAAATCTGAGTTAATCTAAAGTTAAGGAGAACTTCAACGTCGTCTTTGGGTGGGTCAGGATTTCACCCTTTATATGTTTTGTATAAGCAATAAAAGATGTATGAAGCTCTTAATTATTAATCTGGCTTTTAAGCGCTTGGGTTTAGTACCTAATGCAATGGGGACAGGTGGTGCTGAGGGACCAGTGCTGTTACTTCATTGTAATCTGTTTGAGAAACAAAACTGCTGCTTGTTTCGGGCTTTCCAAAATCACTCAGATGTTTATTTTCTGCTTTTCTACCTTCTATTTTTGCATGGATTAATTAAGGTGTAGCGCTTCCTTCATTTGCAGCACAGCAGACGTAGGTAGCACGGGAAGACATAAATCTACAGCCCTGGAGGAGCCTCCCAGGCACTGGGGCATCCCCACTGTGGCTGTGTCCCCGTGCAGACCCTTGGCTGGAGGCAGTTCTCTTGCTGAGCTGTGCAACATTCTGTATTTCCAAGAAGACAAGATGTAAAGGAGAGGGCAAATTTCTCAAAGCATTCTCTTTCCCTTGTCTATGCCACTGCAGTACAGGCAAGGAGAGTTTCTGAAGGATTCTGCGCCCATCAAGCTGTGCTCTCTTGAAAAATGCAGCCACTCACATTGAGGCCTAAATGGGAGCTGGGTAATGTGGCTTTGGTTGCTGGAAGAATCAGTCAATGACAAAAGGGCAGTCACAGCAGCTCTTCTCCATTAGCTTCCTCCTTCCTTCAACAATATCAATTATGGAAGCTCTAGCCCAAGGTCCCAAATAATAGCTATTTCTCTACAGTATTACTATTTTTGCACATAAAAATGCCTTTTGCATGAACTACTGTCAAGGTCTAATCTAATCTATTTATCTGTATTTACAAGGCACTTATCTATTGGAGTATCTAAGTGCTCCATACAAACACAATGCTGTTAGCCAAAGATGGCATTATTCCAGTACTCTGCATCCCACTGAACAATCTCCTGAGCCACGATTTTCTCTCTTGGAAAGCACAATGAGAGCCTTGGTCACGCAAGAAACACTATGGGCCAAAATGGTTGGCAAAATGCTTGTTGATTTCAGTGGATTTAGCATCAGCACACTTTAAGCTGTGTGCCTCCTTGTGCTGGTACAGTAGAGGTCTGTGCACAGCGCCATGTATTAAAGCATGACCTGGCCTCCTCTTCCTTGTCCTATGCACTCCTCTACCACAGCAGCATTTCCAAGCCAGCAGTGGGCCCTATGTTCCTTTCACTTGAAATCTGCCTCTGAGATATGTGATATGGTTAGACAGGAAAAGAAAAATAGACAGAAACCACAGGTCATTAACACAGCAGTAGATAGATGTATTTTTAAAACTAAACCAGAATAAATTTCTAGTTCTCCCTCTCCTTCATTCTTAATTTCCCTAAATGAGATACCTTCTGTGATGAATTCTCCCCAGGCAATATAAAACCAGATTTTCCTCTGATTTTGGCTGGCTGGGTCAGACCAAAGCTGTCTGAGAAGGCCCATACATCACAGGGCAGGCAGGAGTGATGGAGAAGCTGGGCAGCACAGCAGGAAAATGAAACCCTGCACAGAGAAAAGTGAAAATGAACAGATTTTGGTAGGGGAGAGATGAGGATTCTATCACCAAATTCCCCGTGAGAGGCAGTGTTGTATGAGAGAGAGAAAGAATTGCTTAGCAAGGGGTGAAAGAAAAAGAGGTTATTAGAAACCACTGCTGAGAGTCCCACTGTGGAAATGCAGGTATCCAGATCCAGCTAAAAGTGCAGGCAGGTTTCCTAGCTGTGAGAAAAGGCCTTGTTCAGAGTAGCTGTCATTGCAATCTCCTAATTGGAAATAATTCAGATCCTGTCTCAAATCAAAAAGCCCTGAATTAGCCCTCACAGCCTCCACCTGGAAGCGTCTCCACTGGCATTCAGCTCCCCAGCAGCCAACTGATGTCCGCTGCATCCCAAGCACACTGCAGGAAGGGATGCTCAGGAGGAAAGGGTGAGAGCTGAGGGTGGCCTTGAGAGCTGGGGGCCCCACTGAGATGCAAGGAACAACCAAGGGTAGGGACAGTCAGGAGATGCAAGGAATAGAGGAGGATAGGGAGGGGGACACATCAAGGCAGCCCTGCAGATGCTCCGCATCACACACCATGGGAAAACTTGTTGGGATCAGTGCTTTTTGCTGCTTATGTTAATGGGTCCTTTGTGCTGTTCCTACGCTTGTGTATAATTAAGATGAGATTTATTTGTTTGCTTTAGTTTTTGCATTATGAGGGAGAACAGGGAGAATTGTGACAATTGTAAAGAAAGATTATGAGATGAGATAAGCCATTTTGAGTGGGTTTGTTTGTTTGGGGGGGAACAAACAATTCAACATGACAATTGAAAATATTTGGAACAGAGAAGGGTAAATCCCCAGAGAGCCTTGGAAAGTGATACCCAATGAGATGAGTGCTTGTGGAAGGAAAAGCTTTCCAAGAGAGCTTGGCTCCAGAATATTCAAAGTTACAGGTTTTTTGGGTTCCTTACATCTCCCTTTGGACTGAATGTGCTCCACACCACCAGTAACATTCCATCGCCCCACTGACCTGTTCATAGCACTCAGATGAGGAGCTGGTGGTCAGCTGGTCTCCCCAGCTCTGAAGTCCTCAGCTGCTGCAAAGAGGACAGAGGCAGCTGGAAAAGGAAAGGTGGGATGGACAAGCAGTCCATCAGACAAGAAAGGACACTGTGTGCCTTTGGTAAAACGTCTGCATCAACACAGCAGCGGCAAATCCTCCCAGGAAGCCTGGTCCGTATTTTGTGGGCAGGCAGTGGATGGAGCTGCTTTGAGAGCCACAGACCCAGACTATTGCATAGACATCAGTGTATAGGGAGAAGAGTGGAAAGATCATCAAATGCAAAATGTTTCAGGGTATGCACAGTGTTATGCGTTACCTTCCCTTCTGCATGTTCCAGGCTTCCTTCTTTTCATACACCAAAGTACCAAAGCCCTGAAACTGGGGATTGCAGTGTGTGAAGTAAGCTTTATTGCTGAAAAGAGTTTAACAGATGCTTTTAAAGCACATACATCCTAACCTGAGTGCCTTGGAGCCATTTCAGTTCTAGTATTGCACTTAGAGGTTTTTTCATCCTGGAATTTAGGAGACTAAAGAGACCACGGGGAAGTCTGATGCATCTTGATAACAAATTGGACCAAATCGCCTGAGTACCCTGTGCCTGGGGCAGGTGCTGCAATGAAGC
The DNA here is from genome assembly GCF_951394365.1 of Tetrao urogallus. Classification (NCBI taxonomy): domain Eukaryota; kingdom Metazoa; phylum Chordata; class Aves; order Galliformes; family Phasianidae; genus Tetrao; species Tetrao urogallus. The sequence continues at coordinate 4,179,479 of NC_136832.1, read as the reverse complement.
TAGAAAACACTGGGAAAAGCCTCTCCCATTCTGTTCGATCTGCATGATGCTGGGCTGGAAGATGGAGTGAAGGGAGACTTTTTCTTTAGACATCATCCTTTACTGACTTTTCTTAACTGAGTTTAGAGTAACTGGCTGAGTTATTCTAGCTTTTCTGGGGAAGTTTCACTAGCACACATTTTGCTTCCCATCTTGGATCTTAACTAGCCAAGCAGATTCTTGTATTTGCCTGCTTATTTCTTAGGGCAAGCATTTAAAAAACACCAGCATGAGTTGGTCTGCAAAAGCACCTGTTACTCCTGTCACAGCTTCAGACAGGAGGAGGGCAAATGAAACACCTTTGCTCTCCTTACTGATATTACATGAGTACCTTTATGTCTGCAATATTAGGCTGCTTTGCTCTGAGCATGGTGGATTCGTGACCAAAAAGATAAACCTTGTCCTAAAACGCTTATAGTGTCAGCAGAAAGAAGGTGTGGTGGGAAAGGAAAGGCTAAATGGGCCAAAATGAATCTCTGGTGCACTGGCTGGTTTTTAAGAGCCCAATGGTCACTTCACTGCTTTTTTAGGCTGTCAAGGTCTGCTCCTAGCAATGTACTGTGGGTTTCCTCTGCCAGAAAGCAGAACTGGCAACAAAAGGATGAGAGTAAGGAAGAGACAGCAAATACTGTGGCTTATGTATATCTATATATGAACCTCACTTTTTCTACTGAGATATACACATTGTCAAAATGTTCTCATCATTTCCCCAAGTAAATATCAAACAAATTGCTAAGTTTTGCTCTTAGGGAAGACAATTCGTGACTTGCCCAGATGCACTGCTCCCATCCTCCCAGGTACCCAGGGAGAGAGCTGCTGTGGGTTGTGTTCTAGATCAGTGAAACACGCACACTGAGCACTGGGGCTAAATTGTGAGAGCACTGGGGAAGCTCAGGACCTGAGCCTTCTTTCTGTTCATCTGGACTAAGCTTGGCAGCATAAGCTTGGATATTTATGCTGACAAAAATTAAGGGCAACGCAACATAAATCTAGCTAGGACAACTCTTAAGAGAAGTCTTCTTTTCCTGGCTGCAGTGGAATTCAAACCAACTTACATCTTTCCTTTCACTTTGATTACCTATACCCTCCTTTTCTTTCTCAAAGTCCCAATCCAATATTCAGTTCATGACCATTCTATTCCCAAAATCTCTTCTGTAAATTACACCAATCCCATTTATAAATTAGTTCTGATGTACTGGACATCAAGTAAAAAGCAAATAGTGTGATGGTGCCTTCACCTGGCCATAATCCTGAATCAGTATCGTTTTATTCTCCCGTCTAAATCAGCAGAAAGGATCTGTGCTACCATTTCAAGTGCTAATGGTTCCCCTGTTATGTATGTTAAAGATGGGACCCAGCAGGGTCTGGTACACTATGGACATTGTCAAGCCATTCTGTGGCCTAAAATCCACATAGGCTACAAGGTGGGGTTTCAGTCCCTGATAAAAAAAAAAAAAAGAATAAGAGGAAAAAATGCTTAGGAAAAGCCTGGAACAGAGCTTGATGACTATAGCTGAGTATTAGTGTATATAGTGTTACTGGTCAATTTTTTGTTCACTGAAAAAGTAATTTCAGTGCACCAATTTATTTTGACTCCCTCAAATAGCTAATGTGAAAACAAGAGCAAATAAGAAAGATAATATCCCACTCTGGCATTTTAGAAATGAAGAATCTTTTCAAAAGAAAACAGTGTTTTCTGTTATCCAAATTGTACTTATTTGTCCAAAGCCTAAAGATTTCTGAAGATGAAAAGAATTTTTATGCTTGGCAGAAAACAAAGCTTTTCCATTCAGCGTAAGAGAAATTCTCTTTCCCTTTTATTTTCCCTAAGAAAGGCAAAGGGGAAAAAATGCACAATCCATATTGGTTTGCATGAATCCTAACATTTGTTTTACCCCTTCGCTCTGCCCAGGAAGAAGGTAGAAAAATGGCACCTTGTAGTCATGTTGTGCCTAAAGGATATTCTACTGCAAGGGATCAGACTGAGTTTTGAAGCAGGAAGCTCTGATTTTTTCTACTTTACCCCTTCACAAGCACATTGAAAATGAGCTTTATAAATCAATCAGATGCCAAGGACAGAACTGTTTACTGAGATGCACATGCTTCATTCCTAGGGACAAGGCCTCGGCGTTTGTGATTCTGGTTGGGTGGGACTCGTACCCAGAGGGGCTGTGGCAGAGAAATCACTTTCCATTTGTGAAGACACTTACTTAACTACACTCGACAGGAGTGTGAGGACAGAGCTGAAGGCCTTGAGCCACTTGTTAGTCAGAGAAGACTCCAAAATGCTTCAGTGTTCGGAGCATCAGCAGCAAAGAAGTGGCAAGAGTTGGAGAGAGCACAGCAGACCAGGCAAGTCCCTCCCAGGATGTCTACTCTCAGATGTGTTCCGAAGAGGAAAATTGCCAAGTGGGAAGACGTATTTCTACACAGGCAAAATATTTGCTTACTCCCTCTGTCTGATCTCATTCTGTATTAAAATGAAGAGTACCACAAATGAAGGAATTTGCTTTCAAGGATACCCCATAAGCAGCTATGCAAAATTGTAGGTGCTAACAATTTACTTGCATTTGTTTGCGTTATCTGTAACAATTTCCCTTTGCTACAGTAAGGCCTCCTGTGATAACAGGAATAGTAATAACAACAACAACAACAATAAACAATGATATGAGTGATCTCCATCACAACTTGCAACCAGCACTTCCCTGCTAAAATTAAGAAGTGCTAGAACAGGAAGAAATAATGTGACACAGACATATGTGCAGTATCCTGTGCTGAGGACACAGGAATGACACAAGATTTGGTTTCTCTTTATAAAAAAAAACACTTAAGCTAATGTACCTGCTCAACAATTCCTGCAAAGCATTTGACATCCCCAGCACAACTTCTTGCAATGCTCCCCACCTGCTTATAGTCACAGATGGGCTCCATCTGCCAGCAGAAAACTGAGACTCTGTACCCAGGTAGCAAACTGGTGTAAGGATAAAGAACAGCCAGGACGAAGCTGACCTGCAAACCCATGCAGGGCCATGCTGTGAACCCAAGCATGTCATCTGGTCTTCTGGTGTCTACTGACCCGATTGGAAATAAGTGAACTTAGTGGAAATTGCTGCTCCTGAGCAGCAGTAAGCACAAACCTGGGACAAAATCCAACACTGAGCCACAATGGGCTGCAGAAAAACCCCTGACAGTCCCACTGCTATATGTAAACATGGTGCAACGCATGGGAGGAAAGGCTTTCACCTCTACATCCCAGTCACCAGGCTGCTCCCAAGGCATTCTGGCTCTGCAGAAACAAGCTACATGCCCAAGGGGGGAGCATGCTGTCAGGAACACTTGGGGCTGAGCACTGTGTCATGGTTTCTTTGGTGCAGCACAGGCTTTTATACTCAGTCCTCTCCTTTCTCCTGTGCTCCTGGATTTCCTCAGGACACCCTCTTGTAGAACACAGTTCTCAAGCTGGGGCGTGTGGTTAAACCTTGTATTAAACCTGGCCCCACTTCCTTTGCATTGCAACTTACACAAAATTTGCCGGTGAAAAAGTGAAGAAGAGTGGCGGCTGCCCAGAGGTGAGTGATAGGAAAATCCCAACCACCCAGCAACATACCTGAGTTCCCCAGCTGCAGTGTTCCATGGGTCGCACAGAGGTGGGTGATGTTAGACAGATTCCTGCTGTGCTGTCCCCTGGTTTTTCAGGTCCCCCCCTCCTCTCCAGGCTCAGGAACATCACCCATTTCAGTGCTACCCCAGAAACTGTTCTCCTGGATATCTGGAGATGCTTTTAGGATTCCCCTTCTTAAAAAGGTTCTCACGTCGGAGGCAGAGATGTGGGAAGGAACACAAAGGGCTCTGACTCTATTCATCCGCTATCCACCCTGATTAATTTTACTGCTAATGACTCTCCAGACATGGTGATGCATGGGGCTCTGTCGGTGACAAAAAAAATTGAACTTTTACTAATTAAGTAGAACATCTTCATAGGGTGAAAGGTTTTGCTAACGAAAGTAACTCACAAAGAATTATGTTGGCTAGAGACTGCCGCTGAGCTCACATGGTGTAAGGACAGAGAAAGGAGGATAAAATATTTGCTGCAGCTACCAGGCCAAGATTCCAGCCCCAGCTTGTCTCTGCACAGAGCCTATAACATGACTATGTTGCATACAAAGGAAGGCTATGAAGATGGCAAAGGGTCTAGAGGGCAAAGTGTGTGAGGAGTGTCTGAGGTCCCATGGTTTGTTCTGGCCAGAGGTGAGGAGGATGAGGGGAGGCCTGAAGCTCATCATGGCGTCCTGCAGCCCCTCATGGCATCCTGCAACTCATCACAGCAGCCTGCAGCTCCCTACAGGGAGCAGAAGGGCAACTGTAGGATTCGAGTTTGGGTGGTGCTGTGTGGGGCTGGGAGTTGGGCTTGGTGGTCCTTATGGGTCCTTTCCAACTCAGGATAGCTGGTGACACTATGATTCCTAGGGGTGCCATCAAGATACTACACTGAGTGCTCTGCACCACTATCCTGTGCAAGAAAACCACCTCAAATGCAGATGAGTGAAAACATGGCCTTCATGAAAGTACCACATAAAGGATTTAATGTGCAAATGAACAAATATTATCCAAAGAAAGCTGGCCCTGGGAAGTCAAAGAGGAGGAAAGCTCTGTTGTGCTTATATACGAAGAATTGGTGAATGATGGAACTGCAAACTGGTTGAGACTTTGCTCCCCAGTAAGCTCTGGGAAGGAGCACTTGAAATGAGGCAGTGCTGCAGTCACTGGGCAGTGGTGACTCCTACCCGATGAAGATATGCCTATGAGCTCTGCAGCCTTGCCTTACTTCTTTCCCTTACCCTCTGCTTTCCAGCTCGCTTTCCACTTGCTGCAATGCTCATTACTTTAGTAATTCTATTGTCTCCCTTTCGTGGAGAGATTTGTGGTGTTTTAACCAAGAAACCTACATTAAAATATTGAAATAGATCATTAAATATTTATTTTCTTCAGCTACTTGTAAAGACAGAAGGAAATTGGGAAAAAACCTGTCAGAAAGGAGCATAATATTCACACTTTTTTGAAGAGGCTGTTTATGGTTATGTTGCCTGAGGGACCTGCAAAGACAGAATCACTGAGGCCATGGCGTTAGCTTTTCCTCCATGCACTCTGACTCCCTCTCCAGTGGCCTTTTTTTATTCTAGGATTCAGCTTGTTGTGCTCAATTCTCCCCTCTCCTTCTCAGTATAAATCACAGTTAGCTCTGTTTAGGCTGGTCAGTGAGGCAGCCATATATTACTATGCTCTCAGGATGGAAATATGGGGACTGACCCCCAGCCACGTGCCCCTGAACAGATATCCCACTGTGGTCCCTGCTTCTCCTCCCATGTGTGCTGATGGACACCAAACACAGCTCCAGCAGAGGCACACAGAATCTTTGTGACCCCTTTCTTTAGCCCAAGGTGCTCACATCCATCTTCTGCACAGCCTGTTCATTTCTTTCCTTTCACAGCAGAAAAGTGGAGTTGTGGAAAGATGGCAAAAATAACCTTCACGGGTGGCAGACAGCTTTGGGAGCAGGGAAATGCTCCAGGTTTTCACCATTAGACAACAGCTGCTGTCCTAGAAGCACACAACCACAGACCTCTGATAATGCTCAGTGCCTGGGACCAGCAGCACAGGCCAGTGTGACCTCACTGGGCGTATCTTCATTAATTTGTCCCTTACCACAGCTTAAGGATTTCCTCTGGGATTACAAATTCCCATATCTAGAATAACAAGCTCATCTTGCACATCCTGAACAACCAGGCTGAGAGCTGCAGTCCTATTGCTTCTCTTTAGTCCAAACATTCATCACGTGTGATGCCATGGGGTATGCAACTGGGACAGAATCAGTGTGCCTTGAGCCATGGAAATTTCATCCTTAAAAGGGATGCAGTCTCTAGCTGTAGAAAAATTGAAGAACACTTTGCTGTGTTTCTCCACTTCCCTTATAAGCATGCTCCCTCTCTCCAGGGTCAAGCACAACATTTCTAGGGTGCTTAACGATTTATTTACAGCGGCATTCTTCGCTCTGCACTCCCACATGCATGCACATTCCTGGACAACGGCTGGATTATTGTCGCCTGACTTAAAAATCATTTCATTTTCATCTGCAGGTGATGGATAGTACCAAGGGAGCCAAATGATTACAGCCACAAAACTAAAATAGCTCAACTGTTTGTGAAGCAGTTGGCCAGCACAGGCAGCAAACAGAAATGCACTGGAGATGCTTCCGTGTGGATTCACTGGGCAGCTGGGCTTGTGGGATAAAGCGTGGGTATGCAGGAACCCCTGCTTGGTTCACCTGCTTCTGCAAATCTATGCATGAAAGTCAGGAGAATTTTCTGTTAGGGAGTTGGAGCTCAAAGCAGCAGCACTGACAGCAGGCACGTTGTGTTCAGCACCTCGAGGTCTGGAGGAAAAAGACACTCATCAAGACCTATTCAAAGAAAGGCAGGGCACACAACATTTAATGCAGAGACTGATGCAAGTTCTGTCTGCAACCTTTTTTTCTGCATTATCTGGCAAAAATGCGTTCCTCCTTTTGATAATATATCAAATGGTGCTCATGTCCGTTGATAATGCAGCAGGTAAAAAGCAAAAATAGAAGGAAAAACGTGCAGAAGCAATACAGAAAACACTGAGTTCTACAGCAGATGGGATTATTTGGATTTTCTGCCCCATCAAGTGCCCGTCCCCCTCCCCATCACTCCCTAAAAGTGCTTAAAGTATGTAATTTACCTTTAGAAAATCAATCACCTAGTCATTTTGTTCACTGAATCCCCACTCATGTTCGACTGTATTTCTGGTGTGCAGAAATTAAATATTTCACCCCTGAGTCCCTGGTTTCAAAAGAAGAATTCTTTCTTCAGGACACAGTTTCAGTGTATAGTTTTTTGACAAAAAGCATAAGCACGGAAGCTACAATACAAAGTTGGCACTCCCAATGACGATTTATAATAATAATAAAATGAATTGTTTTGAGCTGCTCCATGCTTTGCTGGGTTTTCGGTTCTTTTTCTCTTGTCTGTCTGGGAAATGGGGGAAACTCTGCCAGGTGTTGGCCCAGGTATATGGGAATGGAACAAAGAAGATTTCTTTGAGACACAAATAAGATCCACCTTATGCATGACTCAGGATCTCATGTCAGAATTTGGTCCATTTCAAAAAGAACACAAAAGGCTGATCACAATGAGCAGTAATCCAAAAATAAGCTGGCGAGAGGAGCACACTGTGGATTTGAGTGGGGCATGACAATTAGAGCTGCACAAGATAGTCACAGGGACGAAAATAGATCCAACTCCAAGTGGAAGGTGCCTTTGAAATTTGGGATTTGCATTTTTTTGTGTGCTTTCAACTCAAAAATAGCAACTTGGTTAAAATGAAAAGGCAAAGTGTGAAGATAAGAATAAATATTAATTTATTTTAACAACAATATATCTAAATCTGGAAGAAACCCAGAAGTACTTCTTGTGCAAGATTTAACACAAAGGATTGAGCATTGTTTTGTTTAGCTTTAACAAATCCGTTTCTAATTCTAAACTCTGTAAAAGAAAACTGTAGCTCCTTTCCGTTCGCCAGTTAGAGAAAATGCATCTCAGATTAAGAAGATGCCCAATGCCATCAGTTCCTGTTCTTGATCTTCCGCTGACTTCTCAGATGGCTTCACCTCTTTATGGGTAGCTAGCTAGTTAGCGGGATTCTCAGATGTACTTCAGAACCTGACAGCAAAACACATATTTTCCTGGCTTGTATACTTTTCCCTCTGCATCATAGGTCCTCATCCGTACCACGTGGATCCCATGGGGAAAAAAAGACATGCTTAGATGAGGTATTGCTAGGAATCAGAGAAGCTTTAAGGGCTAGTGTCATCGCCATCTTTGAAAAAGTCTGGTGACAGAAAATAACAATAAGAAATAAAACCACACAACTAAGCTTTCTCTCCACTTTTCACCTGTGACAATCCAGCCTTTTGACTTTGTCCGACAGACACTCATTGCCAAGAGGGAGATGGGGGCCTCTTGGATATAGTGCCCATCCAAAGTAATCCAAAGATGGTATTTGCCATCCTCTCAATTAACATTTGAGACTAGATAGTAAAGATTCTCCTCGCAGCTAATATTTTGAGTTTTTCAACTGCTTTCTAAATAATGCCTAGCTCTTCTGAAGCCTTTGTTCTGTTACGATAGCCCCAGAAGGTCACTACATCCAATGTAGGATGTGAGAGCTGGGGCTGTTCAGCCTAGAGTAGAGAATGTTCCAGGGAGAGCTGAGAGCAGCCTTTCCCTATCTAAGGGGGGCAGTAAGAAAGAAGGGGAGAGACTCTTTAACAGGGTCTGTTGTGATAGCAAAAGGGGAAATGGTCTCAAACTAAAAGAGGGGAGATGAAGATTGGGTAAATGGAAAATGTTTTTTACAGTAATTGTACTGAAGCACTGGCACAGGTTGTTCAGAGAGGTGGTGGGTGCCCCCATCCCTGCAGACAGCCAAGGTCAGGCTGTTGGAGATATGAGGACCTGACGGAGCTGTGGGTGTTCATAGGAGGGGAGTTGGACTAGATGATCTCTAAAGGTTTCTTCCAACTCAAATGATTCTATGATTAATCCTCACCTGGGTCCCTCTTTCAGCCCTCTAGCTCTTTGCAGATAGCTTCTGCCTCAGGTAACAGCAACTTCATGCTTCTCCTGTATTTATTCTGCTACTTGCCTCTAACAACATTTTCCAAGGTATATTAGGTTGTTAATACACCATTAGGACTTGCAGCTGATGCTTGAAATTCTAACATTTTCCACATTTTGTAAAACAGCTCATTACGAAAAGTGTGCTCCTGTGCTGGTGGCTCTGTGTAGCTTTGCCTCTTTCTCACACTTTTGTCCCAGAGCTCCAGATATTTGTTGATACCTTTGTGATGCTTTAACACCTCTCACTTTCAAATCCTTTTCCACATGGATGAAACAGAAGAGTTTCCTCATAAGCAAGATCTCAGAAGAGGTCTTGTATTTATTGTCCTTGAGGCCGTTCCACTCTAATTTTCAACTGAATTTGCTTTGCCCAGTGATCCATCCAGTCCTGCAAACAATTAGATACAAAAATCCTTAAACCACATCCCAGGACAGCAGTAAGGAACATCACACAGGCAAATCTGAATTGCCAACACTCATCAGTTTATCAGCTCTCCAGGATAGGAGATGAGAACCAACGACCAAATTTTCCATCAACTTTCATGGAAAAGGAGAATCTTGCTCTTATCAGGGCTGTGATTTGATTTCATTTGTTAGAGTAGATGGGACAGCTGGGTCTGATTCTGATTGAGATGAACAGCTCCTCTCTCTACCCACTCCTCTTTTGACTCGTTTGCACTCTGACATTTATTTGGAGAAATTGGGTCATTCTGGAGTATTTTGGAATGAGGCAGCTGACACATTTCATGGTTGAATGCATGCTATGGCCAGGGCCATCTTCACTTACCTGGTTTTCACAGAGACCCACTGTCATTGAGGAAAATTTGGAGACATATGCCAAAATCAGCCAATGAAGACTCACTTCAAGAAATAACTCAACCTGAGTGTTATTTGATGGGGCCAACAAAACATTCTCCCTTGTAGAAGAATGGTTTTCTGGCCCACCAAACAGCACTGCTGCCAAGCTTCAAAGCTCACTGTAGCACTGCCTGCCTTGCCAGCAGAATTAGTGCCCGCAGAGCTTGGACAGTTATGAGAGAGCAGAGAGAAAGAAAAGAACCAAAGAAGGCATCCCTGACCTGCCCAGTGCTGTCTCTTTCACTCACCTGCTACACATTTTTCTCTTGCCCATGTTTTTGGGACTGTGAAGAAGGTTCAAAAGTAAAGAGAAACCCCCCTGGGATGGAAGAGGCAGAATATTCCTGAGTTGCTTCCTGCAACGATTTGTTTGTTCACATTCATGCAAGATTGGGTATCTCACCCACTGCCTTAGAAATGCTGATGACAAGCACAAATCCATCCTGCCCACAATATGTGCAGAAACGCTCTGGGCAGCTCTTCTGGTAGGGATGCAGACTTCTCTAGACAGATGCTCTTTGTGAGGATCTCCTGTGACAGTTTCTATCAGATGCCTCTGATCTGAGCAGTCACTGACTATTACAGCACAGAAACTTTCTCTTCTACCTCTCCATATCCCATCATCAGAAAGGCACTCTGGTTATTTTATTTAACACCCTTTTTTTCATCTTTCTGGGTTGACAAATTGCATGAGACATACAGAGAAAGGGTGTGGTGCTTTGAGTTCAAATCTGAGACAAGAAAAATGTCAGGGAGCTATTTTTACCTCTGCCTTAGACAAAACACACGCCTAGAGTGGCCAGTCACACTATTTCCTTTCCCTTTCCCTTTCCCTTTCCCTTTCCCTTTCCCTTTCCCTTTCCCTTTCCCTTTCCCTTTCCCTTTCCTTTTCCCTTCCTCTCCCCTCCCCTCCCCTCCCCTCCCCTCCCCTCCCCTCCCCTCCCCTCCCCTCCCCTCCCCTCCCCTCCCCTCCCCTCCCCTCCCCTCCCCTCCCCTCCCCTCCCCTCCCCTTCCCTCCTCTCTCCTCTTCTCCTCTCTCTACTCCTCTCTTTCTTCTCCTCCCCTTATCCTTCCTTTCCCCTTGCTTTCTGAGAGCCATCACTATTTTCTTTCTCTCCTTCCTTCTCCCTTCCAAATAGACACGAACATGGCAGAAAAAGAGATCAAGAAAAAATCCACTACCACTCCCAAACCATCCACAGTTAAAGCCAGCTCTGAAAGTTTGTTGCGATGTCAGCAGGAAAAACAATATCGGCCTCTGAAAAATTAATATGATGTTCACTTGCTGTCTAGTTCTCTCTCTGCTTGTCAATAATTCTGTTCGTTCCACAAATATTAAAACTGTTTGCCAGAGCCCTTAATGTCACAAGAAGCTGGTGCCTGAAAGCACGATTACTTTCAACTGCAAATCATATTTAATTTATTACGTGACCTGATGTTATTGCTTTTATTGATGAACTGTACGGTGTAAAATGATTATTTGTTAAAGATTTCACTGTAGTTAAAAATAAATAAATAAATAAAAGAAAAAGCAGAAAATATTTATTGCTCAAAAACAGCTACTTGTAAATGGGTTTTTCTGAAAAGTTTCCGGAATAGGAGTTACTATTATTACCTGATTTTGGGCTTTATACATTCTTTGCACTGCAGAACAGTTCCACCTTTCTCCATGACTTAAATTCAATCTCCGTACTGAAATGGGAACAGGCAGCAGAGGAGCAGATAGGATGATGTACATATAACTGTTCCACACTCTGCATCATTAAATCTAGGCAGTTGTTTGGGCAGTACTGGGATTTGTATCTAAGCGTAAGCTTCATCTTTTCCTTTGTATTACTGTAATATGATAAGAGCTCATTGGTCATTTATACTGAGAGAGTGTCTTTTGGGCCCAAATCTGTTAAGATGCTACATGTTGGCAAAATGAAAGATGAGATTCCTGCCTTGAAAGGCTGTATACTCTGATTAGAAACGGTAATAAAACAGGAATATTGTTTTCTGCTTGATAATTCTTGAGGTCCCTTCCAACCCAAGCCACTCATTCTATGATTCTATGATATGAGGAACCACGGAGCAGTGACACATTATAATTAATGCTCATACTGTATCTTAATTTCAATAATGATGCTATATTTGGCTTCCAATTGGCTAGTCTTTTCACTGGCTGTAAAAGGACACAGGAATCTTAGGTGACTGTTCTGCACGCTGGTGGTTGAGTCATTGGATAAAGCCCCCTGCCCATTTCCCATCACTTTAGGCATCTAATTCAGAGGTATGAATGGCAATCCTGAAGAAAAGAAAAAGCTATAGTCTCTTTTGGGCACATTGATGGCAAGAGGCTGTTGTAGTCCACCTCTTGGCATTTCAGCTTCTAAGGACAAGACACTGACTTGCTACTCTGAAAGCCATCAGGACCTTTCATTGAGTCTCTACGCATAATGCCTTCCTATCCTAGACCCAGAGACAAAGGCTGTCAATACCCTCTACAAAACCAACAGAAAATCCCCAGTGGAGTGTCCCAGTAGACTGCTTTAGTCATAATGCTATCCTTCTCTAGATGTAATTGGTTTCCATTGTTAATTGGGGGGTGGAGGAGTGAAGTTCAGTTACAGGGAAATGAGTAAAAAAATCAAAATGCAAAGAATAATGCATGACTCAGTTTCAAGGTTTAGGAGCACACATTATCTGCTGATTCCTGAAACCATGATATCAGCTGGAGTTTTATCTCAGGTTTCAGTCAGGTAAGAACACATCACTTTGAACAGAAGACATTTTCCAGTCTGCCACCTAATAGAGATGTCTGCTGTGATTAAAAGGTGTGCTGTATTTCCATAATACACTGAAAGAAATTCAGCCTCAGAAGAATTCTTGGGATACTTTGGTACTGAATCAGATGAAATGAAGAATTCAACTTGCTGCTGAGAGACATTTTTCTTGTTAATTGGTTATGCATAATATTACTGATGGCATCAATATATGAAGCAAGAATTAAGAAATAAGGAGGCCTGACTGCATTAGTGTCTCATAGCTGACTGCAAATGCCAGTTGAATACATGGTTGATGGGGCTTTTCTAAAATAGCTCTTTTTCTGTGGACTTTTTTCTCTGAAATTCTTGGACTTGCTGCAGTTTTTCTTTTCAGAAGTACCTACATAGAATCCCCCAGTTTGGTCCATCTGCCTGGCTCCAGCATAATGAAGCAAACTGTGATAATTTTCTTTTGGGGATTTTGACCTAAGCCCTATTTCCCTAGGAGAAAGGAAATGCTGGGGCTAAAAACAGAAATCCAACCAAATGCTGTGCATTTTGCAGAAAAACTTAAGTGATAGGAGGGATTAAACTTGATGCTTCATTACCTTCATGACCCCTACCACTTTCTGCCTGCTAGATGCCAACAAGACCTTAACTGGGATTCTGAGAAACACCACAAGAGATCTACAGCTTCTGATCATATAAAAAGATCAGAGTAAGAAATAGAGATGAAGAAACAAGGAGAAATCAAGATTGACTAAAACAGATGAGCGGGGAAAAAAAAAAAAAGAAGGGCTATAGAACTGATAAGATTTCTAGAATGCTCAGGGAATTTAATTCATTCCTAAGACAGTGGTGTTTATCGAAACAAGGATCTCCCTGCTCTGCCATCTGAGTTACCCACTCTAAGAACACAATTTTTCCCCTTCTCTTTTTTAGCTCCATTTCTTCTTTCTTTGCTCACCTCCTCACTTGCTCTTCAATAGCAGCGTCTTCTAAATGACGGCTTCTACTCTCCAGAGCAACAACCAAGACATGCAGGGCACTGGCGACAAAAGGGAGATGCAGAGGTTCAAGATCACTGGTTCCAATCGGGCTTTACATCATGACAAGTTCTCCCCAGAACATGTTCTTCCTGCTGTCAGCCCAACCTGTTCCTATGTAGCCTCCCACACACCTACTGGTGCACAAACGCAGGTCTCTGCCTGGCACAGCTGAGAGGATAATGGATAGTGAATGTTACCCATTCTTACTCTGAAGGAGTTGTAAGAAGCCTCCCAGTTACCTGTTTTCCTTGGCTTACATCCCCACTCTGGATTCTAGCTATCCAACCTGAACTCCTGGGTAATTAAAAGGAGAGCTGATATAGGAGTTACGGGCTTTGTTTTTGTTTTTGACTCCCTTGCTCATCTCCAAGGAATTTAGCAGACTTTATTTCTCAATTGCTTTTTTGATTTCTTCTCTGACGGCATGCTCTGTGCCGGGGACGTGGCATTGACCTCCAGCAGCGGAACTTCGCTTTGTTCCTGACACTGTCCCAAAGCGATACGCAACTCATTGAAAATCCATTAATTCTCTGTCTGCGCCCTATCAGATTAAAACTTCCCTTCAAATAACATTTCAAATATCAGTAGCTTCGCCTTAATATCTTTCTTCCATAACATTTCTCACAGCTCCGCACACACACTTCTCTCCCCTGGGTAATTCCCTTTTCTATGCGTACAGTTGATTCTTTAAGAACACACAGTCTCTGCTCCCAATTCTTGCTGATCTCTATTGCATCTCACTCTCTCCTATTTCTCTCCTTCTCTTTCTTCTAACTTCTTATATATTCAGAGGTGGAAGGTCTTTTCTGCCTTTCACAAAGTCTCAAATTATGGCCACAGTAGAGATTTGCAGCTACCAGAGATTTCTTGTTCGGCCACCTTGCAAAACTCAACTACGTGATTGGCAGAACAGCAGGGCTTGAATTTGTTGGGTTTTGTATGGGGACACAGCATAATGTGTTTCTGATAACGGTGAGGAGCCAGAGAGCTCCTTACCAACAACCAGTTCATTGCCACTCTATTCACATCCGACCCCTCATGGACAAGCTGCAGTTCCAGGGACCAGGAGCATCCCACACCTACCAGCCTCACAGATGGGCCTGGGCTGCGACTCCACAGCATCTGCCACATGGCTTTTGTGGGTGGTAGCTGTTTTTCATTTCCATCATAGAGCCCCAGAAGTTACGGATGCAGCACGGGGCTCCTGACTCAGTACATCCTCCCCTTGCTCAGCCAACACCTTCCAGATTTGGAACAGCAAAGCTTGGACGTAGGTTCAATGTTGGTAGACGTGGACAAGTGTAGGAGAGGCAAAATGAGATGACAAATACTTGATGCCAATAGAAGCTCTCCTGACGTCATTGAAGACCTTCCAGCCCCTGCCCTGAAGCAGAAATTATCCTGGGGCCACTGGTGTTCCTTCTGGTTTCTCCTTCCCATGTTAACACCTGTCAGAGTTCTTGTCTTAGCTCCCTCGCTCCCCGAATTCTCCTCCTCTCTCACCCAATGCAGGTCTGTATGTGCTTCGGATGGAGTGGGCAGCGCTGACAGGCAGTCAGGCCTCATCTCTGCAAAAATAACAGGCGGTGAGAGAAAGCATCAGGCTCTTCTGTGCAGGAAACGGTGGCATCCCATAACAATCCCCCCACTGGGCAATAAATGTGCTTACCCAGGTGGTTTTGAGGCGCAGGACTTCTACAGGTGAGCGCTGGGCCTGTCACCTTCCTACAGCCCCAGCAAAGTCCCTTTGTTTCGTTTCTGTACTCCTGACATTTTTATCCCCGTGTGCAGACTCAGGTAACCTCCATGCAGTTTTCCAACAGATAACTGTGGTCAAAACACCACAGGTTCCAGTCCTGATGATTATACAGTATTTTACGAACCCAATTATTAACACAGCTAATTGCTTTTCTCCTGGATTGCTAAAGCAAGTAATTTTTGTGGGGCAGAATTATCTACCATGGTCTGAAATATTCAAGAGAAACAGCCACAAATCTCTGCACGTATTCATTCCGTGTGTTTCGGATGAGGCTGCCCACAGAGAGAACAAATACTCCATATGGATGTAAACCTGTGCAAAGTGGACTCAGATGAGTGAGTATTTTTCAGTGCATTATTTATCAGAGGTATTTGTCTTTTGTTTTTGCTTATGAAATTCCTCAGATCATTATTTTTTCTTACAGTACTTCATTACCCAAGCGTAGTTGGAGATTTTGGTCTATGTATGCATAAAGTCTCTGAGAGTTTGTAGTTGGTCTCAGGGCTTCATTTGCAATGAGCCAGTTGAGTCATATGCCCCTGGTCTTATTATCCGTATTTGTAGGAAGTTGCAATCACCGCTGTATAGCTGTGCACATTAATTTTGAAATTCATATTTGTCAGGAAAAATTCTGTGGCGCAAATGTTTATTGCTGTTGTTGTTATTATTGTTTATTTTATAATAGCAGGAGGAGCCCCATTGTCCCTGGCCTCCTGGTGGACACAGAGGGGTGCAAGGCAACCGAAGGAACTTCATTATATGTTTGGAGGATGCATTAATACCAACATTACCTTCTGTCTGACTTTTTTTTCCCCTGAACTGAATACTTAATTCTTCTTCAAGGACCAAACTTAGCATATGCAGGCCCTGTGTGAAATCAACACAGCGCACTCATAGAGGAAAATTACATGGAGGGGACTATTGGAGGCTGGAATTATGAAAGTCATTAGAGAAAAAAAAACAATACATGCTGACTCTTTTCTACTTCTAGGCATATAACAGGAGACCTGGTTTAGTGGCACAAACAAAGGGAGAATTATATGGATCTGCTTCATTACAAAGTAATCTTAACAGAATTTGTTTTGCTATTTCCTAATCGTTCCATCATTATCACTTCAGTCAATAATCAGATTGCGCAGTCAGCTTCCATGTCATTCTGAAGTTTGAAACAGGTGAGGGACTCTTCTATACTAAAACTGCTCCCAAATTCTGATGCCCTAAAGTGGAAGGTGTTTCAGAAGGAAGGATAGCACCTTATCCTTCACTGCGCAGAGCATTGCAATATGGGAGACTATACCTTGGAGCTTTTAAAGCTTGGTACCCTGGGCTTTTTGGAGTAAGGACTGACATCCAGAAATATCCATCCCTTTATGATGGCTACAGTTTCATAAGGAAAAGAAAAAAGCAGTCAGGAATCTTTTTTTATTCAAAATTTCTGGGGGTGGGAACAGAGGGACTTCCTGTGATGACCAAGAATAAAGCAGCCACAAACTGGAAACGAAGCCCTCTTTGAACAAAAGCTTGGATCCCCAAAACCTAAAGCATACTTCTTAATTAGCTCCTCCATAAAATATAGGCAGCATATGCTATTTAAAGGCAGATATTGGGTTTTATTTGCTTGCTTACTTGTTTGTTTGCTTCTGAGCAGCCAAAGCAAACTTCTCCAGGGACCTGTTTGATTCCTCTCTGCAGTCTGGGCTGCAGTATTGATCTAGGAGAAAAGACGTGTGCTTTGTGCACATGGGGATGCGAGGATGTGTGAGCTGCAGGAGTGCAGATGCGATGGGGCCGGGCAGTGCTGACCCAGCAGCCCCATCCCCTCCCCACAGCACCTCTCCTCCTCCCCTCTCTGACTCTCAGCTCATGTATCGCCATTGCTTTAAAACCCAGCTATAATTTTCTGGCTAATGGAAGACGTATTGACAAAAGTTGACATTAAGTGGAACTAATTACACTGTAACTGCTAAATAACTAAGAAATAACTACCCTGTAATTTATGGTGCAGCACGGACTCTGCGTAGCAACTTTGGGAGCTATTCCATGTGCACAGAGCTCACCCAGGCATGTGCTGCAGAACTTCTCCCCTGCCAGTAGGATCCAGTCGATGTGAAATTGCCAGCTCTGCAAACACATTGCCCTGATTAGAGCATAAACCCACAGCCCTCAGCAGTTGTGCTCTGTGATGATGGGATAAGTAACCGCTAAGATGCTCTTCCCAGATCATTAATTTTATTTCTGGTTTTCATTTAAAGTCCTAATCGTGGTTGGAATGTCCTCCCTCCCTTCAAGATGTAGTCAGTGGTCCATGCCACCTCCTGCATCCCTGGGCTGATAGCTTTGCAAGGAGATACTGTGGCAGGGGTACATGAGACAGCTGGTGTCCAGTTGGGTTTGCTGCCTGTTGCAATTGCAGCAAGCAGTCTCTTTCCTCTACTGAAATCATTTCTCCAACGAGGCGTTAACCTGGGAAAAGGAGAAGGCATCCCTCACGTGTTCACAGAGAAGATGGAGCACAGAGGGACAGGGGATCCTCTCCCATACATCACTGTCACACTGCAATATCAGTATCCAATTCAGAAGATGCGTTCGAATGTGCCTTGTTCCTTCTGATCAAACTCAAGATTTCTTAAGGCTCATCATTAAATTTGATGAGAAAACAGGCATTCTGTCTCCAGAGAAATTTAGCAACTAAGCATTTGTTTATGTCTCAGACAGGACCAAGTCAGAAAATATGCTTTTGAAGTATGTCTCCTCAGAAGTTATGCCACCACCTACTGAAATTCTTCATTTTTATATTACTGAGGCTCCGTTTCGTTCTGCAGTACTGGATCACATATAGATATGCAACAGAATAAAATTAAGATTCTAATATAGAACTGAAAACAAGTGGGAAATGGAGCAGAAAGCAGCCAAAATAATAAAAAATTTTAAATCCATTTTGATTTCAAATTGATTCAATATTTTGCCTTTGAAATGTGATTGGAATTAGAGCACTCCGATGAAGCACTCACATTTTACCTATTACCCGAAGAACAGCCTTTTCCCAGGGGCAAGATGTTCCCGCAGACCAATTTGCAGCCAAACGCGAGCCACAAAATTTTTAGGCTGGAAACTCTTTGCAGCAGAAGGCAATACTCTGTGCTTTGGTTGTACAGCACCGAGCACAGCAGGGCAGGACCCCAGCCACCACCTCAACACACAATGCAAATAATAGATCCGTCGGTCAGGGCTTTTGCTGACGAGCCCCAGAGGAGGATATATTGTGCATAAGAAAAATGGAGAATTTATAGGTAATGAGAGAAGAGAGAGAGAGAATAGTCAGCCCATGTTGGAGATGAGAAGACAGAGAAAAGAGAGTGAGGTTGCAAAGACAGCCAGGTGGGGAGAAACAGAGAGAGGTGCCATTTGGCACCTGCTTCTGCCTGATTTGTCCCACCTCCATTATCATGCACCAGAACGATTCATTCTTCTTTTTTCTTTCCAGTAAGCGTAATAATGTTCCACAGGTGAAGGAGTTATCTCAGCTTTTCTCTCTTTCAGCAAAGCTAACACTAGGTACATGAAATAAAGGTTATCTTGAAAAATAGACTCTGCAACTTGCATACAAAAGAGCCGTTTCCTGTGACAGGGAGCCTTTTCTGAAGGGCTCTGCTAGGTTTCATGCTTGGAAGGAGGAGAAGAAAAGGGAATTGAGTGCTTGGTCCCCCTGCAGGTCTCCAAGTTGTCTTTAGGGGAGGAGTGGGAACATTCTCTCTCATGCTGTGTAAGGCAGGTGGCCTCAGGGATAGGAGGAAAGGCAGCATTGTTGGCCATGCCAGAATCAGAACCAAATACATCTCCCCTTCACTCCCAGTCCCACAGGATGCTCTGAGAGCTGCTCACCAACGGGCAGAGCCTCTGTGCATTCACAGAATGGCAGAAACATGCTAAGAGGAGGAAGAAAGAGACAAATTTCACATGTGCTTTGTGCCAGCATCCCCATGCACACAACATAGCAAGCTTTTGCTTCTCACTGCTTCCAGCATCCAGTGTGACAGTGCCAGTACTGCGACTCCTCTACCTGCTGCTGGCCCTGCAGTAACAGCTTCATGGGTGCTTGGATCCATCCGCTTTGCAGCTGAATCTGGGCAGTTTTTAAAACAAACTTCGAAAGAACGACTAGACAAAGATCTAGCTGTAGTTTTTAATGGAAGACCCGTGTGCACTAACACACTGTGCATTGTGCCCTGAAGCCCATTAAGTAACGCACTAAGCCGTGCTAAGTGATCTACAGAACACGGCTCTGATTTTCATAGTGCTGATCAGAAGGAAGGAGGGCCTCTTCTGGGCAGCATCACCAGGGACCTCAGGTGTTTATTCAGTATTTTAGTATTCAGCTGGAACAGATCCCGGCGTGTTCTTTCCCGATTTCCTCACAACAGCCGCCTGTCATCTTTATGTTCTTGGATAGCTATGAAGAACTTACAGAAAGGATGTATTTATTTTACTAGCAGCTCCTGTCATTGTGATCAGCACTTGGGTGAAATGCGGATTTTTATTTTTGTTGAATTTTATTTTAAAAAACACTAATAATAATTCAACAAAGCTTCAGAAGTTTTCTTCCTGTCAAATTGCTGGAAGTTTCAGAAAATCTCTAATGCTTGATAAAACGATCGAGTGATGACATAGCCCAGAGAGATACTGCAACCCTTGGCCTACTCACGCAGCTTTTTCAGTCAAAACTTCTCTTGCTTTGAAGGCTCAAGTCACCAGTGTGGATGGTGGGGAAATGCTGCTGTTTCCAGAGCAGAAAATGGGGCTCTTTCCAAGTCCCTTCCACACCTCTGCGGCTCCCTTCCCATTGTCTGCAGTGAGCCACAGTTCAAAGACTGTCAGAGCACATAAACATGACATAGCAACTGAGAACATCAAAGAGCATTATGTTTTCCATACATGGGGAGTGACAAGCTGCCTAACTCTTTACATTAAAAATTCAGACAAAAAACAATTCAAGAAAAATCAAAGCAAAGTCTCCCAGAGAGAGGCAGATGTCACACGTTTCTATTATGCGCTCTTATCTCTTCTTGCCTTCCAAAGTGGCCTCTAAACTATTCTCCCAAAAATATATATGAAACCTAATCTGCAGTGGTTATGTAGCTATCTCCAGAAGAATGATACATAAAGAGAATAATATCTGGAGATTCTCAACTTGTGGACTGGGGACCTCTTCCACTCCATCAGGTAGGTTAAGAGGAAACCATGAGACAGCGAAGTCCATCACCACATCCAACATCCATCTTCCTCAAGTGGGATCTAAGGAATTGGTTCTGGTGCTAAGGAGGTGATCAGGAACACGGGAAAAAATAAAGGAGGCAGATGAGGAGAGAAATGACATCCTCCATCTGGCAAAATATGGGAATATGTCATATGCAGAAAGAAGGATAAACAAAGGAAAACCTGTTGGTGGAAAGTACATGTGCTAAAAGAGCAGAGGCAGAAGACTGCTGAGTCACTGCCATAGGAAGCCTTGGCATGGGCTGGGCACACCTTACAAAGTGATGGAAACTTCAGTGGAAACGTTTTGTTTTGGCTCATTGTGAATCGGGATCAAACTTGACGAGAAATTTTGGACCAAACAAAGGGGAGTGGCAGGGATTTTGAAAGTCTTTAAGTGTTTCAGAACTTTGTTAAAAGCTTTATTTAAAGTTTTTTTCTGCTAAACTTTTCTTTGTTTCACAGCAATGTTTTAATTTTAAAAATCTGCTTAAGGGAAAACTAGGTGAAGAGGTTAAATAACTGAGAAGAGAACTTCATTTCTTAAGCAAATGCAGCGCTCCAGATAAAACACAAGCTTGGAGTTCTCTTTAAATTGTTGCTTTTCCTTTCATTCTCCTTTCAAACATATTTTCAAACCCTAAATTATTCGATTTGAAGTGGGCTTTGACCTGTAACACTTTTTTTTTTTTCCTAAGCTTTTTTTTTCCTCCCAAATTTTAAAAGAAACGTTTTAACTCTAAACACCGGTAGCTCCTGGAAAAATACACGGCTCTAACCATTGTTTGCACAGGACATGAAAGAGCTGAGACACCATTAACAAAGTGATCAAAGGCACTGGGGGAAGCTTGGGGACAAACTCCTGCACAAGCTGCCACCGGAGCGCTGCCACCGCGTCTCCATTTCCAACCTCTGCACACCCTGCCTCCCATTCTCCAAAACGTCAGCGCAGATTGAAATGCCACCTACTGCCTCCCGGTAAAGAACCGAAGCCTCAGGTAGCGTTTCTGTGCACACAACACCTGGTGACAGCCTCAAGCTTTCTGCTTTTGCAGCTCGGGCTGCAAACCCTCCACGCTGCGTAGAAAACCCGGTCCTTTGGGCACTGGCATGCGAGTGACTGATGCTCACACACAAAAAAACCTCGTTAATCCAAACCAGAGGCAACCGGCCTGCGATTCGACTCGATTTGATTATTATTATTTTGTTGTTCTTCCGTGGGTGGTGTTCTATCTGTTCCTACTTACAAGCTGGGGGTTATTTGAACTGAGTTATTCATTTATTTATGCACTTCTATTATCACAAGAACCAAACGGCAACCTTCAAGAAAACGTGTTTGCGAAGCAGGGGGGTGGGAAGACAACAATTTGAAGGCAGAGAAAGGGGGCTACATCTTTATCAAAAGACAACATCAAATTAATTTCTCTCTGGTCTCAGGAACTCATGTAAAATTTATAGGCTGCTTGCTAATTTCCCTGCAGTGCCAGCAGCTTGCAATTCAGACGAGAGGGGAGAGGAGGAGGAGGAGGAGGAGGAAGCAGGACACCTGGCTGCTGTCCTGGGTCCCCATGTGCTCTGACCTTGCTGGAATGTGAGATTTGCAGCCTTCAGGAGCTTCTCTCCCTTTGGCAAGTCACAGCTTTCTGCTGGAAGCACCAAAACCCTGATATCCATACCAGTTCTGCACCTTAGAGCCAGGCAGGAATGCTCTCAGAACACTGAGATTTCCCAGAATAACCAAATGCTTTTGTTAACTTAGCAAAAGGTGGGCTTTTCTCCAGCAATGTCTGCAACAATGCAACACTGCCAGGGTAAAGCAAGCACAGTAAAAAGCCACCTGCAGGGATTGTGTGGATTTCAGTTTCACCCCAAACTTTGCAACTCTCACAGAAACTTATCGCATTTAGTTCTTCATTTTAAAGACATGAGCTGGCAATACTGCAAAAATTCCCAGTTGAATGAGAGTACATCTTTTTAAAAATGCCTCTAGGCTTGATTTAAAAGCTCCAGCAGCCCACCACTTCCCTGGTTAGCTGTCCTAATGCTTTAAGAGCCCCACTAACCAAGCACGTGACTCGCTTTTTCTTTTTTCCCTTTTCTCCCTCCCTTTCTCAGTCTCACTGTGGGTAAACTCATCTGCCAGCCCAATGCTCACCTGGAGATGAATGCTTCCAGCCTTCCGTTCTGCTCCCCAGCCTCCCATCTCCCTGCCAGCTACAAGACATCATATACATTACATTCTGTGATTATCTGATCACAGAATCGTTAAGGTTGGAAAGACTGCTAAGATCACCAAGTCCAACCACCAACCCAACCCAACCCACCATGCCCACTGACCACGTCCCTCAGTGCCACCTTTACCCATTTCTTGAGCGCTCCCAGGGATGGTGACTCCATCGTTCTCTGAGCAGCCTGTGCCGATGTCTCATCACTCTTATGGAGAAGAAATGTTTCCTAATATGCACCTGAACCTCCCTCAGCACAACTAGACCCCATTACCTCTTGTCCTATATAAAGAATAGATTAAGAAATCAGGTGAGTTGTTTCCCACTCACCTGTAGATTTGACATCTGCTTATCCCAAGCCTACACTATTGTGAGAAGGAATGTCCCTGCCTGGTGCTTAGCTGCCCACAACCCACAGGGGTGCTCTCTCAGACCAGGAGGGGAGGACAAGCTCTTCTGACAGCTTCTTTCCTCCCCAGCTACAGAAGGAAACACTGTGCTTCATAAACACACTTCAAAAGATGCTACACTATTAAAAATACATGGGCATCACGTGGATCTAAGCTAAATACATATGGCCTTTGATTGCCTGGCATTTCCAATTCATACAGGAACATTACTGCAATGCATTATTGATGATCAGTAGCATTTCACAGTCTCAAACTGAGGACACCTTTCCTTTTACTCCCTTCCTTGTATGCAGCACCCTTCTCTCAGTGTCTGAGCGGTTTAATTAAGCTGTGATTAGCTGCAGATGCAATTCTGGCAGCCACTTGACGTGGCTGTGCAAACACTGTGGCTGCAAGCTCTCAGTGCTTGCTGGGGCACATCTGTCTGCTGTTTGGTGGGGCACATCTGTCTGGGCAGTGCTGCACAGCTGGATGGACGTGCCCAGCTGGTGCTCTGAGGGAGAGCAAGGATGAGGCAGGCAGCAAGCAGAGAGCAAAGAGAGGGAGGCTCTGAAAGGGCTTAGGGTGCAGGAAGGAGAGGTAAGGAGGGCAACTGGCTGCCGGCTCAGGCTGGCAATGGGAAGAACTTTCCATAGCTCAGCTGTGGCTTGGGTCAGTGTTCATCCCATCATGAGTGACCAGCTTGCAGCCCTAGAGTCACACTGCACTCCTTGGAGCAGCTGCACGCCAGGGCTTGGTCTCCTCCTTGGAGACCTCACACCCAGAGACCTTCAGTTTTCTGGACAAACCCACATCCCTCTTCTCTATTTCTATATTCTGCTTTTGAAAGCTCAGACACCTTCCCTGATCTCTCCCAAGACACTTTGGCCACTATTGCTTCCTTCCTTCCTTTCCAAAAGCCCCATGCGCCGCATGTTCCATGCCCCCCATGTGTCCCCCACATCACACACTGTCCACACACTGTCACCATGCACATCCCTGGCTGCAGTGTGGAAATTCCACGGAAGAATGCTGGCATCCCTCCCACTGCTGGCTTGCTAGCAATCTCTGACTAAGCCTCCCTCCACCTTTTATCTTTTTAAAATGAATTCTCCAGAAGCAAGAATTTAGGAGGAGAAGAAGAAGATTTGGAAAGAGAAAAGCAGAATCATTACAGCTGAGAAACAGCTCTTGAAAGTTATTAGCTCATGACTCATCTCTCTGAAAGGAGCTAATACCTTAATTTCATATTTCTCTGCTCAAATGGAGACCAAAGCATAAACTGAAATGAAACTTTACACTAATGGCTTCTTAATTACACCCATCTAAAAGCAATTACCTGAAGTTTAACAGATACAAAGTTAGGGTTGAGGCGGCCACTGGAAGGTAACTGCTGGCTGGGAAGGAGTGGGCTGGGGAGAGGTGGTGCGGTGTAGCATGACATGGTACACAGCATGGCATGGCATGGCATCATACGGCATAGCATGGCACAGTGGCCAGGCTGCTTCAGCTGCTTCAGGCCCGCACCCAGATACTGCTCAGCTCCCGAAATCTCTCCATGAAGACCTGCCTAACACCAGCCCCCTTATCTGCATAGCAAGATTCCTTGGGAATCCACAGGTGCCAGCAGAGATTGGAGATATGACAAGGGAAAGGACAAATCCCTAGGAAATCAGAGCTCCTGCACCCCAGCTCCTGCCTTGCACCCTGCTCTCTGTTTCAGCCTCTTTCTGTTGCCTCTTCTGCAGCAGCGCAATCCTCCCCACCAGTTTCCTACTGTGCATCTTAAGAACTTCTTAATACTTATTGAAGGTTTTGAAATTATCCACAAAACATCGCCACAGGAGATCAAAGTGGTGGCAC
Organism: Tetrao urogallus; assembly: GCF_951394365.1. Classification (NCBI taxonomy): domain Eukaryota; kingdom Metazoa; phylum Chordata; class Aves; order Galliformes; family Phasianidae; genus Tetrao; species Tetrao urogallus. The sequence goes on along the minus strand of NC_136832.1, from coordinate 4,154,598 downwards.
TGCCGTTATTGCTAGGACTGTTATTATTGCTGCTGTGGGCAGATTTCAGCCGTGCTTTATTCACGGTTTAATGGCTGGGCAGTGACAAAGGGACTTTGCAAGGCATACAGCCTGGAATGCTACATGAACTGTGCAGGCTTCGTGTACAACCACCAGGAATGGATCCACTGGTGCTCTGGTCACAACGGGCAAACAACCTGTGTCCCTCTTCTTTTATTGCCATACCGTTGCTGTACATGGCTCTGAGTGAAATCAGTGCCATGAGACCTTTTGGCCAGCCAGGCTTGTGAACTCATCACCTTTCTCTTCCTGAACAAGCAAGAAAACCTTCTTGCTGTTATTCCTTAGCAGGATGATAATGCTGGGAAGGGAAGAAGACTAATTTGACTTCCCACAGGAAAAAGAAAAAACCAAACCCAGATTTCTGTGTATCAGGAAGATGCTGCAATTGTTGGACTTCGACTAGAAAGGAGATGGTGAAGCTGATTTCTTCCTTGGTCACAATTTTGGTTAAAGTGTAAATCGTATCTGGAGCAGGCCTGATGGCTGAAGCTGTTTTTATAAGCTTGGAAGAGATCTGCCTGCTTCACTAGCACGAGGAGAGCTTGGCATTGCTGGGGCCAGGCAGGAGCTGGAGCTGGGCAAGCTAACGACATGGCAGCCTATGAGCACTGGCAGGAGAGAAGCTCTGAAGGGCATCGTTTTTCTACTGGATACACGAAGTGGGGAACAGAGCAGATCTTGAATCGTCTCTCGCTCCTGTCCCTATTGATACAGAGGAATGACCCTAAGGACACTGAATAAAACATTCATAGCAAGGGCAGGGTTCAGGCAGCTTTATGGCTCACATAAATGCTGATGACTTTGGAAAGAAGCAGAGAGTTTTGTGAGGAAGGAATTTGGGGAGGAACAGCCGCTGTTCACTGCCCGTCCCTTCAATGCAAGGGGCTCCCCATGCTAACTCAGACCTCTGGGGCTGACCCCAGGCCCAGCAGAGGCTGTGGGCAGCAAGGTGAAGGCTCAGGGCACCCACATCATTTCGTGCATCTTGTGCCATGTCACACCACTGAATGAGATAATACAATTACTGGATAATTAAACTCATCAGAAAACGTTCTGCAACGGCAGCCTTTTAATTGACTTCCCCATTAACAGATAATGATCAGCTCCTGCTCCTGCCAGGATGACCCCCTGCTTCTTCTCCCTCTGGGGACAAGCAGTTGACCTGAAAGGGAAAAAGCACAGCTGTCCCACACTTACTCATGGCTAACATATCCTTCCACTGTTCCTCCCAGGGAAGCAACAACCTGAGACTAATAGAAAGGAAACGGAAGGTTTCTTGAGCTGGCTGCAAGGGTGGAGGGCAAATCCAACCAGAGCAAGGTCTGATTTCACACTCAAGTGAGACTTCTCTGTTCCAGAGCTGCCCAAGCGATACCCACAGTACACCCACAGCATGCCCATAGCACACCAATTCACACCTATAGCGTGCCCATAGCACACCCACAACACAAACATAGCAATCAATGTAGCTGCACAGCCCCACCTTTCTCCCATCAGCTCCCATCTCTCCCTGGCACCAGACCCAGGTCCTGCTGACTCTCCTCCCTCTGTTCTGCTCAGCAAAGACATCCAAAGAACAAGAATGCAATTTCACAGCTCCTTTCAGGGCACCAAACACCTGGTGTTTCTTTGCACTGGAACTAAAGTTAAATATTTCCACTGTATTTCATGACATGGCACTGAGCTGAAAGCGCTTGTTTTGGAAGAAAAGGTTTGAATTCCCCTTTTTGAGTTTGTTTCTCTCCAGCTAGGAGTGATTTGCTACCCTCACAAAGACCATTGGCTGGAAACTTTCTCAGGACAACACATGCTGTGAAACCTTGGTGTAATAGGATCGTCACATGAGAAAGATTTCACCCACATGCAGAGCTGCTATTGCTTGGGAAAAATGCAGAAGCTATTGCATCTGAGCACAAATCTTGGTTAGGATTGCAAATGCTTTTGTGATCCACACTGTATTCCCTACTACTGGCCCCAAACAGCCCCCAAGTCCCCTGTTTCTCAGCACTGATGGAGCATCAGTTAATGGCAGCTGGGCAGAGCTGGTGGCTGCTGAATGCCCATCAGTCAGCAGCTGTGTAGGTTTCAGGCTCTTCCCACTGCCAGCTTGACAAGTTGGGCTGGAATTTCATTAACTTTCCTTTCCTACCATGTAAAACTGCCTAATTTGTATAAAAGTTGAGGAAGAGTGACAAACGAAGAGACAGAGAACATGAGTGCGGAAACTTGGTTTCCTTAGGAACCAGTTTTAAAAATAAACCAACTTTCTGCTGGGGATGTGATGCCATCCTCAGGAGTCCAGGGCTTTCTCCTGCCGTAAGTGCAGCCTTTTAGCACGGGGAAGATGTGCTGTCCCCACATGGTTTAAAAACAGTAATAATCCAAAAGAGAGGAGCTGCTACTATGAAATAGTTAAGATGATCTTAGGTTGGCTCAACTGCTAAAAATTGGTGCTGAAATCTGACTGAGACCAGCTGACACTTGGCCTTCCTTCCTTTTAAGCTCAAGGAGGGAAGGTTTAGATTGGATGTCAGAAGGAAGAGAGAGTGGTGAGGTGCTGGAACGGCTGCCCAGAGAGGCTGCGGATGCCCCATCCCTGAAGGTGTTCAAGGCCAGGTGGGATGGAGCCCTGGGCAGCCTGGTCTGGTGCCAGATTTGGAGGTTGGTGGCCCTGCAAGTGGCAGTGGGGTTGGAACTCAATAATCCTTGGAGTCCTTCCCAACCCAAGCCACTCTATGACTCTATGATTCCTTGTGGAAAAGGCGCATGCAGCAGATTTCCACCAGAGCACCGATTCCCTTCCAGAGCATTAGCTGATAAAGGGAGCTCATTTCAGGTGGCTCTAAATGCAAATTTCAAATTGAAATTAAGAGGAATTGTGGTGGTTATTGTGAATTTCTGAGGTGTGTGTGTCCTAGGAGCAGAAGGGAGGTAGTGCTGTGAGCAAGTAACCCAGGCCAGCAGCAAGGGTGGCTGCAGAATGAATCTACCTGTAAATCATGTACATTGCTGTCACAGAAGCACAAAAAGAATTAATTAATGTTGGCAAACAAACTTGGAGGCACTTCACAAGAACTAGCTTACAGAGGTCTACACGTTCCTGCCTTGTTTTTGTTGAGGGCTCAGCTACAGCTCAGTGCAACCAGGGGGTCTGGGCTGCCCCTCACAGTCTCAAAACTATTGCTGGGAAGTGAAAGAGCAGGAAGAACTGCCAGGATCCATTTTTATTCCTTTTTCCAGGCAGGTGGCTAAAGACAATAATAATCCTGAGCTTCGACCCTCCTAAATGTTGCTTAGTAGAAAAGGCAAGTGACCAGTAAAAACAAAAAGCTCCAGTGTAGCAATAAAGAAACAGAGAAACAGCGAACAAACTGGGCTTCTCTGGCACATTATTTTACTGTCTAGACTGGCTGTCAGATGTTGTTTTGCTGTTCTGCATGCCTAGAGGCCATACCAAAGCTGGGATCCCCACGTACAGGCTGCTTTGTTTAATGAGAGACAATCCTTGTCCGTAGGGATCTGTAATCAAAATAGGCAGGACAAACAAATGAAATAAAGTTTTCATCCCATGTACAGATGGAAACAGGACCCCAAAGAGATTAAGTGGCTTGCCTGAGGCCACCCAGAAAAGCCATGGCAATGCCAAGGGAAAAAACAAATACATCCTCTGCATCCTAATGCCCAGATTTGTCTCCAGGACCAATGATTCCCTCTTTCCAGAAGCATCCAGAGAGATCCCAGTTAAGACATGAGTGCTGTACTACTACAGCTGCATTCCTCCTTGCTACGGAGCCTACGGATGCCTTATTTCCTCCTCAGAGTGGGCGAGAGCCCTCCCCAAAGGCACAGGGAGGAGATGCTGAAAGGGTGGGGGAAGAGAAGTCGCCAGCCTCTCTGACGCTGGAATGTAAATAGTGTTTTGCAAAAGAGCCATTTATCAGTGAAATTATAGAATCTGTTTGAAGATTCCCCTGGAGGATGTGCTAAAAAGATGGCTTGTATGGAACTTAACGAGAGGTTTCCTGCAACACGTCTGGGCTTCGTGTAGGAAGGAGCACTTTGCTGAGAATTAAATCCGTGTTGGAAATGTTAATAAATGCAGACACATGTTCTTGTTTGTAGGACGCGCTGTGCCTCCTTTATTTATTTCCTTCATTTTGCTCTTCTGGATGTAGCTACAGTGTCAGCCCCCTTCCCTGACACATCCCTGGGGACGAAGCTGCTGTTGCACTGTGGGAACCCTTTGGGTTCCTCCCTGCCCATCCTATGACTTCCTCCAGCCAGGAAGTGCCGAGGGAACCTGGTAGATGCTTCAGCATTTGGGCAGGCATCAGCCTGAACTGAGGACTGAAAGAAAGAATGAGGGGTAAAGGCTCCCGAGTAGATAAGGGGAAACTTTTTTCCTACTTCTGATCAAGGTGATGGGAAGGATTGTTTACTAGCACAGGGATGGAAGGAACCAAGACTGGTTTCCAAGCTGAGCTGTAAAATGGAATCACAGTTTCAAGTTGGAAGGACCCAAAGGGATCACTGCGTCCACCTTCTGGCTCCACACAGGACTACTCAAGACCCAAACCCTACTGAAATACTTTTTCCTCCTCTTTGGAACAGCAACAAGCCTAGGTAGAGCCTCAGCTTTTCACAGCTTCAGTCCTTGCCATGGCTCTACCCACTGATACCTTCAGAGAATGCCTGTGAGTGGCCTGAGAGCTGACCTTGATGCTGGATGCCAGCCTGCTTGGGGCTGGATGTGCCCCAGTGAATGCAGCCAAATGTCATCTGCTTATTGCTTCCTCTTTGCACTCTGGCAGCCCCACCAGGACAGAAGTTGTCCTGGTTTCTGAAGCATACAAGGTGCTAAAAGCCCAGCTGAGGTATCTGGCTTCCTTGAAAATCGGGTATTTCTATTAGACCTCCAAATTCCTCTCCCAGTAGTGTTCATAGGAGTCCCTTTAGAATGCAGGGAAATTCAAGTACAATGGAATCAAACATGCCTTTCAATGAAATGAGACAGTGCTTCAGAGAATCCATCAGTTCATGCTTTCATGCCTACACAGGGGTTCTTTGGGCACCCCCTGCACCCTCCATCTCAGCAGCAAATGCCATAAGGGGCACAAAGGCCAACTGCTCCATGTGATATCCTCAGTGCCAGTCTCCTCCTCCTCTCTAAATGCATTTGGCTAATCTTCCTCCACATAGACAATTAATTTGATCAGCTCCTTCCCTGTCAACTCTGAGTTAATCATCTTGTCTGGATGCCTAATATTCTCCCTTTACTCCTACCTAGCACAGCACCGAGCCCCCAGCATCCCCATCCCTACATCCCAGCTTTTTGTGGGTCTCTGGGCAGTCTCCTAGCACCCCTCCTACAACCCTGCCTGCTGATGCTGCTCCCTTGCCCTCTCTGGCTTCAGTTTCCAGCCGATTTCTTTCTCCCTTGCTCTCACTCTGTTTTGCTGCTCCTCTTTGTTGGCCCTATTCATTATAGAAGAAGGGAGAGATTAATTAGCCAGGCCCCGTGTCTGTCTGAGGGCAGCTCAGTCTGACTCGCAGGCCCGGCAAAATCCAGGAAAGCCAATGATTGAAACTCAGCCTTGGAACTAATCTTTTTTCAGTTCATATTATTCTCCCTTTCTGTAATTTAATTTACAGCGTAATTTCATATTCCCGCTCTAAAGCAGAAGAAACTTGCTCTTTATACATACAGATATTTTTATCCTGCCAGGTTGGGTTTGTGTCTGATTTTATTTCTTTAAACAAGGAAGCTGAAGTCACTTTGTTTCCTTGAATAGAGTAGGAGGATAAATCTCCGCTGGAGATGTGCTGAGGCATCTTTCCAAACCATGGATCTTGAGAGGGGATGGAAGAAAGTGTTTTAATCAGGCATCTTGGCACCTGTGCCTGAATGAGGAATTGGCCTTCAAATGTTTGGAGTATTATCCACTGAAGTATATTACACTGCTTTAGCAAATTTACATTTTATGGTTCCTTCTGGAGATGGAAGAAATATTTACAAGTGTAGGAAGCTGCTGAAGAGGTCTGAGACCTTTACTGTATTGTTAATTAGTTCTTTTCTAATTAAACTCTGGTTCACAACTGGGAATCAAAGTCTTCAACAACATATGAGTGACCACAAGCTAGTGGCATGCAGATGCTGAGCAGGGAGTCTGGTGGACTCTCTCATGGCTTCATTGCACTTTCCAGGTCTTTCACAACCCAAGCAATAACTTTGCACGGGAAAAAAAAGTTGTTAAAATAGATGGTGAGCTGTGGAAGAACAGCAGAAAAAGAAACGGACACTCCCTCATTCTTCTTTGTTTGTTTGTTTTGCTGAAGGCAAACAAGCCTTCAGCTAAATGCAAAATCTTCCGTCTTATACCGCTGTGTGTTTTTGCCAGTAGATTTGGAAATTTGTTCATTGTTCAAAATTAGCAGGTTAGTTTTGGTATCAAAGCATGTGAATCTCCCTTAGCACCAGTGGTGCATTTCAGGTATTTGCTCCTAAGAATCAAATCTCTTCACTCCTCAGTTGCACTCGATGCATGCAATAATCATACCTACTGGTGAAAGCTATGTATTCATAAATACTTTCCTTACAATGCAGCTTCTTGTATTTTTCAGAGGGAATAACAAAAGCTTTTTCCAACAGGATGATTTCATTTATCCCCAGAAAAAAAGAACAAGATCACATTTGGGTCTCTACAGAAGTGGAGATTTTCGTATCTTCGAGGTCAACAGCACTTTCTTTTCCAGTGGACTAGAGATTTCTTTGATGAGACATATGCACTACAAACTGGGTTGAAAGTTTCAAGCATTTGAAACTTTGCCCGATTTTTCTTTGTCAGCAAATTCACTTATCGTCCTAACTGCTATAATCTGTTCTCAAAACATCAAGAAAAATATTTTACCGTGGTGGCTGAACAAAGAGCTGGCTCTATCTTCAAGGTCTGATCCATATCTCAGAAACGAGATTGTCCCATAGGCATCCTCTTACCTGGCCACAACAACGCAGCTCCATTTCTGTGACCACGTCACTTCCAAAAAAACCTCTTTGCAAGAAGTTTACAAGATCAGTTTTCCCATTTGACTTTATTTGATGGGCCTGGCCTCAAGTTCTTCTATTAGACTCAAAATGAGAGCTAATGCCATGCTGAATGGCTTCCATCTCTATTCCAGCACCTAGACGATTGATTCATCTCTGGCCAAGCCAGTGTGACAGATATATCCATCCATCCAAGGACAATCCCCAGGTAGGACGGGCTGCTAAATGAATGCACCAGATTGCAGCTGACACCCATAATGCTGATTTTTCCCTCTTCTTATAATCATAATGGGATCTCAGCAATAGAGATAGATTTGCTAATTTCCATCTCCACTCACTTTCTCCTTTAATCACTGTCAGGCATAAATTAATTTCTGCTTAAAGAGCTTTCAGGGAGTGATTCTGTCATTGCGTACAGCACTTAAAGGTCGTAAGTCAGGATAATCCCAGAACGTTTCCTTCCCAATCTGAGATTTCAGAGCTACAAATGTCATTTAATTTTTTGTTATCTCTACATTTTTGCACCGAGCCACCTGGGGACAACGTCCTACTGAACTGATTGCTACTTTGCACCAGGATGTAGGTATGACATATTTTGTACTATGTGAGAAGGAGCTAATTGGCAGCACCCCCCAGACACTAATGCAAATTGGCCTGAGTACTGGGGACACACAAATAAGTGCAGAACAGCGTGAGACCAGCAAATCCAATCCTCTGCGAAAGAAGGAGCACTCTCAGACTCTGGACCCACGTCTCTGATGAAACTGAAGTGTTGTTAATGCCTGATGGCTCAAATGCATCCTACTGTCACTCCAGAGGCTAATTATTGACCATACTGCCAAGATAGATGCCCAGCAGATGTACTGCTACAACCCTCCCTTGTCCTTCTCTGGTCGGCAGAAAACGGGTATTGGCATGAATTTATCGCATATAAAAATAAGTCATCCAAGTAATGTCACAAGACGTTTGTTTAGGGCAGGGGAGAGAAGGAGAAAAGTTGAGCTCTCAGGACTCAAAGGCAAGGTGAACACTGTGCTACCAGGTTGCTTGAGTGCTGCTTCTTAAACCTCCATCCCAAAGCTGCATTTCTCTCACCTCTGTCAACCAACAAAACTAAGAGCACAATATTGCACCTGCCCATCAAAATGGAGCCAGCAGGCTGTCAAGAGGACAGCTCAGACCTTGTAAGACCTAAACTGCTACCTTGAGGACCCTGTCTTTCTTCACTGCATCCCTGATGTTGACTGCGCTTCACAAATAAGGTGGTTTAAAGGTGTTTAAATGTAGGCACGGTGTATCTGAACTCTTGCATGCTGCTCTGAAGATACAGGCTGGGGGAAAGCCACAAGCTAACTAAACCAGGAGGAGTAAAATCATTAAGGAAAGACATCATTTTTCTTATATAAAAAAAAAAAAAAAAGCTTGTGAATAAATTATCATTCCCGCTCATTAAAAATTCAGTGGAGATGAAACTGTATGTGGTGATAATGAGCAAATGTTTATATTTGCAGAGAAGTGTAACTGCATAGATGGAAAATTATTGATTTATCCACAGCTTTAATACATTTTGTGCAGCTACTTGGATGGATGTCTGTCCAGCTGGCTGCACAGCCAGTAAAGGAAGAGTTGTCGTGAAAAATAGGTACAACTTATTAGGAAATATTTCTTCAGGAAAATTAAACTAGTTTTATTGTATCTTATATAATTATTCTCCTAAGAGAAGCAAAACTGAAGACAATATATATGCTATTTTCTCTTATTCCCAAGTTTTTACATAAAAAAATATAGAAAAACAAAATCCCAGCCTTTCTTCATAAAGTTTCAATTTGCCTGAAAGTATTCTTTAATCATCAAAAACATTTAGCAATTAAACATTAGCAATTAAATAGCACTCCAATTTGAGCTTATCCATTTTTTTTCTGTTTTCAACCCAGACCAGGTTACTTATTCCATTCCACCAGCACCTACACTCACTAGCAGGAGGCAGTGAGAGTTCAGAAGTGCCCAAGATGATTTTTTCCCTCTGCGCTTTCACACTGGTATTCTGTGTGCCTCCTCTTCAGCAAGCCTGTTTTATGGAGCCCAGGCAACTTTGGTCTTTTAGCCTTTGGGTTTCCATCCCTTCCCTTTCCATGCTGCTCTCTCTTTCCCCACCCTTCCCTTCTCCAGCATCACTTCTCCCCACCAAGCTTCCCATGGCCCAGCCAGTCCTCACCTTGCAGGATCCTTGCACGCTGGCTCCCCTCCCAAGAGGTGGCCTTCAGCAATGCCCTCTCCTTTCTCCACCAGCATCATCTTTAAGTGTTTTCAAACGATGCAGTTTCCAGGCTCCCAGGCAGCCAGTTGGCACCTTTTCAAATGAGCCACTTGAATGGCAAATGCAGAGATACACTGGGATAAAATGAGCTCTTCTTATTGATTTTCCAAACCAATATGGCACTGACGCTGCCTCTTTGTGCCATTTCCCTCCTCTGCCAGGAGGTATTCACACCCCTTCCATCATTTTAATTAGACATTACACCTGACACAAATGCCGAGTTGATTAACCTTAAAGGAGCTGAATAGGTTCTCTGATCATTAACACGGGGCCCCTGACATGCTATAACTCATGCTAACATGTGCTGTTGCACAAACTCACAGCTTCTTCAGTTCACTCTCCAAAGCCACAATGCAATGTAATAACATCTACAGAGAGCTTTTTATGAGACTGTCTCACATAATAATGCTATAAAAGCAAGATTTAAAAGATGGATGGCCCTGGACTCCACAGACTTCACTTTTTAATGTTTACATAAATGCACCTTTTCCACAGTGTTTTTGGATAACAGGCCTTCCCATGTTGCGAAGTGAAGGCAGCCACCAGCCTCCCATCCCCAGATGTGGCTCAGAGTGCTCTGCTGGGACCCGTCTGCCATCCCCAGCTCCTCCTTTGCTCTGATGGGGAATGCAGGCACAACACAGCATGCAAACACTCATTTGTCACATCCACAGCCCTCCTGAGCATTCTACACTTGTAGGAAAAGTTTCTGATGTCAACAGAATCTCTCCAGCCTTAATATGCCTTTGTTTTACCACACTAGAGACAAAAGGAGGAACATTAAGCTGAGATGTTTAAGAGCCCGTTGCCAAAGGAACGTTTTTCTGCTCAGATATGACTTCCCACAACACACAACTACCAGCTTTAGTTTGCCTGTAGCTAGGATAAGCCCAAATAGCCCCTGGCTGACACAGACCCCGTGCAACCAAGTCAGTGCAATCTCACCAAGAGAAGCTGTGCCTTGCATAAAGTTGATTTTATGGCCAACAGCCATATGAGAGTAAGTAGCCCAAGGTGCACCAGCACCAGGCTTCTTGGTTCAGCCGTTTGGTAGAATATGAAAGTTACCCAGTTTCCCTGCCCTCGTGTCTAGGTTACACTTTTGGAAGCAGCAAGGGAAGAGCTGCCCCTTCTTTGACAGCGAGAGAAAGAAAAGGGACACGAGATTGTAGCTGCATCTACCCATGTTATGGGGTGTGAAATAAACTGAATAATAAGTAAATGAATTCTGTGATTGGGCATGGCTTAATTGACTTGGGCCAAAGGAAGGCCCCTCATTCAGCAGGCAGAGCTCTGCAGAGGATGAGGAATTGCTGGCGATGTACGAGTTGTGACAAGATCTCCCATTAGTTAGTCGGCAGCACTGATTTCCCTGTGCCTTCATCTCGCTCGTTTGTTTGTCTTTGCCCTGCATTAAAACCTGTCAAGCCTGCAAACAGCACAATGTCTTTTTGATTAGGCTGCTCCTTCAACAATGAGCCAGGGCTAGCAGAATTCCCACCTACAGCAGAAAGGTGTGTGTGAGCCTATTACTAAGGTGGTCAGGAAAGGAACTTTCAGGATGGCCTGAAGATGTCAGCAATCACAGAACCACAGAACCACAGAATCATTAAAGTTGGATAAGACCACTAAGATCATCAACTCCAACCCCACTCCATCCCACCATACCCTCTGGCTGTGTCCCTCAGTGCCACATCTCCACGCTTCTTGAATACTTGCATGGATGTTACCCCACCACTACCTGGGCAGCCTGTGCCAATGCATTACCACACTTTCTGAGAATAAGTGTTTCCCCATATCCAACCTGAACCTCCACTGGCACAACTTGAGGATATCACCTCTTGTCCTATCACTGGTTACACTGATTACCTGAGAGAACAGTTTGTGGACCAGAACCCTTCTACTGCCTTCATGTCCCTGGCTTCAAGGTTTGATCAGTTCTAGCTGCCAGGCACAGAGGCCAAGAATAGTACATCTGGAATATGAAGGTGCCTGCTGCAATCCCACATGGCAACCCAGCAGAACAGGGGAGAGGCAGCCACAGCTGGCTGCAGAGCAGCTTCCATCAGAAACTCTGCACCAGGCAGACAGATGTCTGGCCAAGCTGACTGAGAGGAAAGCTGAGCACAAACACATCTGTGGCGGTGTCAGACAGGAGCTGATGTTGTACAATAACAATGTTGTTCAACCCTTTTCCCACTAAGAGCAACGGAGCAACGTTCCCCAAGGATCAGCAGAGTGGGAAGAAGAAGAATTGCCATGCGTTTCAGGCTGACAGACCCTAGGATGTTCTGTTGCACATAGCAGGCTCTGTACTGCTCCCACCTGCCTCACTGTTGGGTTTGAGGCCCTCTAGGCACATGGGGAAGTTGAGGGATGGGCTCGAGTGTGCTGCAGTGCTGGAGTTGCACAGGGACAGAGTGGCAGACCTGAGGCTGAGGAACAACCTGTCAATTTGCTTTCATCCTTGTCTGGGTTTGCGTGGTGTGTAATGGGATGATAGCCACGCTATGCAGGAATCATTTTTCCTGAAGGGCATTCATGCATTTTCTGGACATAACAAATGTATCCTAAATGATCACTTTTCCTTTGCACGTGCCAGGTTTCTTTCTCTCAGTGAAGAACAGCTTCATCTTTCCCTTCTCTCCTCCATTCAGACAGCCTGCTGCAGAAGGCCTCCTCCTTTCCTTTATTTGCATAAGTGATGATGCAGCCATCCTAATTACCACGTGAACCCACTGCTCCCCCTCCCAGCACCTCCCTGCTAGCTGCTGCTCTTTTCCTGCTATGGGTTGTGATGGCAGATGGGACCGGAGCCTCCTCAGCCCACTGGCTCTTCCTTGAAGAAGAAGGAAGTGACAGCCCTGCAGGCAGCCGGATGTGGCAGCATGACTAATCTGCCAGCAGTAGCATCCCAAAGGCTTGTATAGGATTCTGCTTGCCCAGCCAGCTTTAACAGGGAAAAAGGGATGCAAGCAGTGGGTGCAGCACTGCCTTCTCCCGGGCCAAGAACATCTCCCCCACACCCACTGCTGGGCTGTAGGGATGCCTCCAGCCCTTCCTTTTGTACTGAGGTTTGGGGAAGTCAGCTCTGGAGTACACAGCTATGGGTAGTGAGGCAGTGGGGATATTTGCAAGTTCATACATATGGAAGGGTGACCTTACCAGCTCCACTCAGAGCTAGCTCTGCAAATCAGATATGATTTGCAATCAGCCATGGCCACATTTCTCTCCATTTCACCCTCAAGTCCTGTCCTTACAGCATTGCTTACATATGTTTATGCCCTTTTTTGTTTGTTTGTTTAATTATTATTTTTAATTTATTTATCTGTCCTACTTCTATCCCTATCACCCATTACCTCAGCAAATTAGCAGTTACTTGCACTCCTTTTCTGCCAGACATCCCTTGCCTTGAGTTAGGATTGGTCCTTTCACGCAGAGGAAGATGGATTTTGTGGTGCTATTTATCTGCCTGTAACAAAGCTGCCAGCAGGGTTCAGACACCAAGAACTGCACCCATAGCACGGCCCAGCCTGCACATAGCTTTTTCTGTACATAGCATCAGATGGCCTACCCACGTGGCCAGCTCTTTCTGTATGCCTGGAAAGGCTCCAAAGAACTGATGAACCAATTGGGATTATAGACAGGAGTGAGTTTAGTTACAGTCCCTGGGGGGAAAACGAGGCCTGTGTGGAAGGAAGTAGGACAGGAGGGATGAAAATAGTCTATCAGGAAAGCAAGCCAAAAACCTGCCAGAACCCAGCAAAATGCACGGCAGCCTTCTCCTGTACTGCAACCCCACGGGCCCCAGCAGCCCACAAGCCATCGGCTGAGCTGTCAGCAGCTCTAGGACACCCATCTCGAGCCCCAGAGCTGCAAAACACAAGAAATACATTTGAGGGTGTGGAAGGGAATGTGGGAACCACATCGGTGTTAGATGGTGGTGGGACAGTCTAAGCTCTGAAAGTCGTGCACCAGGCCCTGGTGCCACCAGCAGCAGCAGTACAGCCCCTCTGCACAGCAGTCCATAAGCAGCAAAGGTGCCAACAATCCCTTCCTTCCCTGCTTTGAACCCCACTCTCCCCACAACGCATCTTTCAGTTGTCCCGCTTTCCACGTTCCAGGTTGGCAATTAGAATTTGCAACCTCTGAGCTTCTCTGCAAACTGATGAGCTGCTAAAAATACAGCCCCTGCAGGCACCCATTCAACTTCTATTTCTGTGTTTTTTATTATTTATTTTTTTACTTCTTTTTTTTTTTTTTTTCTTTTTTTTTTTTCCCTAACCAATTTGAGATGAACAAAGCACTTCAACAAAGGGAAGGAGAAAATGCTGTGATTGTGAAGATGGATTGCTGCCATTTACTTTGTTCATTTTAATTACACAAAGTCATCACTTAGTAGGGAGCCTCAGGATAGGAAAAGGAAGAGAGAAGGAAGAGGAGCCTCCATATCCCACCTCTTTTTAGTCTGTGCTCCATTTTAAAGCTTTACTGCCATGCTAGGTATCAAAATCTGAACTAGCACTGCTACACTGACATTACATTCATATTTGTAAATACTGCCATGTTTAATAGGCAACACACTTTTCACGTCTTTAGCCCCTAAAACCACACAGATCCAACTCCCTACAAGATCCATGCATGACTTCTTTGCAGTCTTCTCCTACCCAGTCCCTACCTGCCACCTCCCAGATAGGCTCCAGCTGGGGGCTGAGGCTGGAAGCAATTAAGAACCTTGAGGACAGTGATACAAGATAGAAAAGTACGCACTGATGCCTGAGGAGGGCTAGGAAGTGGCTTTTTTTTTTTGTCTTGTATTACCTCATTTTGCCACCTGCAGCAGACAACATTCCCTTCTGTGATCCCCTGGAACCGCAGCCAGCAGCAGCTCTCAAAGCATTCCTCAGGCTGACGTTGCTGTTGGGATGAGCCATTGAGCTGAAGCACCCAAGACCCCAAGCTGGGGTTGAGCAGCTTCCTTCCCCAATCCCAACCATGCAGGCTTGGCTCAGAGCTCAGGAGAGCTCCTGGCACCCCTTCAGAGAGCTTGTGCAAGGAGCAATTGCTTCTGATGGGACCGTTCCTGATGTCAGTGTCCCCAGATCCGTAAGCTTTCTTCTTCTCTCTTTAGGGTAGCAGCAAACTTGCTCGTTTTACCCATTTTTCGGAGTGCTTGAGGTTCTGTGTTTAGACATTCTCTCCTCTCACACCAATTGCCACCTTGTTCCTTGTTTGACATGGATTTTTCTCCTCTGTAGTTTTATCTTCAGAAAGCTGCTGCCTTTCTTGTTTAACTACAGGGCTTACAGGCATTAGCCATGTGTCCTTTCCCTCTAATGCCTGTGGCTTGTATTTCCATTTGCTCTGTTGCTTCTGGCATCAGTGCAAGTTTCTCACAGCCAGAATCAGGTCCTTGCACTGTTTTTCTCACTCCTTTCTATACTATTTTTTTAATACACTATTCATGTTTTCGACAATTAGCAGCATTGTCTAACCTGCAAATCTTACAGGCTTCAACTTCTAACTCTGAGCTTGTGCCCACACTCCCTTACTACCTACCTCCTTTCTTTCTGGACTGTGTTCAATAGATAAGACTCTCACAGACAACATGCTGCTACTGTTGTTGTGGTTGTTGCTATTTATCTTTAAATATTTACAGCATTTCTTCCAAGATTTCTTTCCATTCCTTTTCAATCTCACTTGGTAAAGATGTTGCATTAACCTTCGTAAAGAAAGTTCTGTTGTCATTTTTGTTTGAATTGTCCCTTTTTATTATTTTTTTTCAGGCACAGGTAGAATTAGATTTAGATAAGGGTCAGAATTTCTATTTCTGAGAGAGCTCTTAAATTTATTTTCAAAGCAAATCCGATTCCTGCAGAAATGCCAGATTTTTGAGGCTCTTCACGAAACAACTTCAGGAAATTTTTAAACGAATCAAAGGGTTTTGTTTGGAAAATATTTAAAGAAGACTGAGCTGGGAGGTGGACTGAAACAGAAAAATGGTCACTACCATGAGTATAGCTTCACTTTGCCATTAAAAGTAATACCAAGAAATCCAGAGGGAGGTTGGGACTAGATGATTTTGAGGTCCCTTTCAACCCAAGCCATTCTATGATAGAACTCTAAAATTGAAAATAATGCTGTAACAGGGTTAAAGCTCTAGATATGAGGTGAATGTGGCAGGATCCAACAAATATTACTCAGAAATATGCTAGTCCCTGTATTTTTCTCTACCATGCCCCCGGCATCTTCATTCATTGCCTTATCCTTATCCTGCCCTTGGCTTTCATGGGCGTCTGACAGCTGTGCCATCTGCATTACCTGAGGGTGTCCTGTCTCCACTGTTCATACAAGTGCTTCCTCCAGAATAATGCCCATCTGGGTGTCAGGGAAACCACAGGGCAGAGAGTGAGCTGGGTGACAAAACATCACAGCAAGAGAAGCTCCATGCCCAGAGCCCTGGGTGGCCCTGCACAGTCTGGGCCTTGGTCTTCCCCCACTGATCCTTTGTGCTTGCAGCAATGCTACGTGTTGTTTCTCATTGCTCTGAGCTACTATCAATACCCTTCTGGACAGAAGCACTTTGTCCACATCTGCAACTTTGATAATCAAATAGTGCTACTAGCGTGGATGCAGCTTTTGCAGAATATATTAAGAGAAAAGACATTGCATAAAAGTTTTTTGGGGGGAATATCCAGCACGTATACCTGCAATCAGACCTAGATAAGGCCAGGATAAGGATTTTGCTGCATAGAATCTGAATGGGGAAATGAGGGAGTGAGGAGCACTGCATGCAAAGACAAAGCCTTTTCCTTGTGCTGTAGCTGCACTCCCTCGTGCCCCAGCCCCTACTGCATGGCCCAAACCCGACCCCACAGAGCCAATGGTGTTTTGTCACTGCTGTCACTGCACTGCCTGCTTGGCTCCCACCTCAGGCCAGCTCTGCTGGGAAATTAAACCTGACCAGAGCCATGACCTCTCCATGATTCCCAGAGCTGCCCAGGACTTTTAGCGGTTCTGACAGCTTTAGCTTTGCTTTGCTGGCCTCTCATCCAGGGGCAGGTGGCCGAGCTTCGTGTGCAGGGGATGAGGCTGCAAGCTGGCTCTGCACCACACTATGCAGTGCATCCCACCTGGGCAGCCTCTGTGCTCCCAGCTCCTGCATTCCCTTCCTTGCAGAGTCACGCCATACTCTATCTCTGCAGACACGAGAATGGGAATAGCTCTTTAGGGAGGAATAAACTGGGGGAAGATATGAGAAATGAGGGGGTAGGTCCCCTTTTCCTGCAGACTCCCAGCAGTCCCACGTGGCTGTGTGAGGTGGGCAGGCTGGATGCTGGCTGGATGCTGTGTGCTCCCTCTCACACTCCACGGCTGCAGCCAGCCCTGAGCTATTGCCCAGCCAGGCTCTCGGGGCCAGCATGCTTGAGAGAGAGGTTACATGGAGGAAAATGACATCTCTATGTGAAGAGCAGCACTTCATTGCTTCTCAATCCTTCTGCTGACGCCAGTTCACAGCCTGCAGCAGATTCTAGAATACACCTAAAAATAAAACAACACCTGGGCCCTCTGCTGCTGGACAGAACAGGCACAGCTCACAATCAGCAGGGCTCGTGAAAATGCTGTGAGCACCAGGGAGCAGGCAGAGGGTCAGCCCGAGGCTCTCTGCTTCTGATGCTGATTGCAAACATGGGCAATGTCTCCTATGGAGCACGTCTCCCTGCTGCTCTGCTCAACATTGTCATTCCGGTGTGCATCTTTGCTTCGATCGCAATCATGCGTAGAGGCAGAAGAGCAATGCGCTGTTAATGCACTGAGCCCACCAGAATGGAAAGCATGCCGGGGAAAAATGGAGCCTTTTCTTAATGAGCATGGCATTTTTGGTACATTCTAGATGTGGTTTCTATGAAAGTAACATAATATGAACAGCAGAATGCTGACAGACTCTATACCTGTGTGCAGGCAATGGAGTACAGATCTGATCTGCAGGATGAAGGGATGAGTGGGAGACAGACTACATAGCAAGGTCTGTTGTGAAAGGACAAGGGGAAATGGTTTCAAACTAAAAGAGGAGAGACGCAGATTGGATATAAGGAAGATTTTTACAGTAAGGGTGGAGGGCAGTGGCACTGTTTACCCAGAGAGGTGGTGGTGCCCCATCCCTGCAGATACCCAAGGTCAGGAGATGGGGCTCTGAGCACTGATGGAGCTGTGGGTGTCCCTGTGCACTGCAGAGAATTGGACCAGATGGCCTTTAAGTGTCCCTTCCGACTCAAATGATTCTATGTGCTGTGGGTTTCATTTCCTACACCAGTGACTCCTTTTGGAGTTTTGGGGCCACGACACTCACATGGTTCTAAGGGAGGTTGCGTGCAGGAGGACAACATTGGGAAATCAGCTCCTTGGTGGCCATGTTTCACACAAGCACTGATATGTCAGACTGACAGCTACCTAGGAACTGCCAGACAGAGCCTGTTTGTGGCCACATTTTCACAAGTGAGTGCAAAATCAGATTTCTGAGACCTCCAGGATACTGTTTGTAAACATTTCCATGTGAAAAGGAATAAAATATTTTATCTCAAAAGATCACAGAGGAATGGCAAGAAGAGAAGTAAAAAGCTTGTCTGATCTGCAACTGCAATTCTGATAAAAAATTCACTACTGGGTGATTCAGGAGAAGGTTCAACATACCTGCTCATCAGATCCGATCTAACACATTTAATTGTGCATTTCTTCCCATGGGAGGTCATTTCTGCCTAACCCTGTCTGATAATTAGATTATGTTGCAGAGATTTAGTCATTATAAATTTCAACCTGTATCATGTTTTGTCTGGACAGAGCTCTCGGTGAGGTTGCAAACTCTTTGATTCCTCCTAAATTATTCATTTCATTAATATCCTGTGACAACAAATTCCACACTCTGAGTTTATCACATACATGGTGCCTGTGTCACCCGTCTTCTGTCAGCCTCACTTCCTTGTCTGTGCTGGGCTACCAGTTCTCTGGGGCTGGATTTCTCAAAAGGAGAGTATTTATGGGCTAAGATAATCACCTCTGCAGCACCATCTATCATTGCAGGCTTCATATGAATTAGCACTGCCAGAGCTTTAGGGACTCAATGATCCTTATGGGTTCCTTCCACTTCGGGTTATTCTAGGATTCTGTGACATGCTCAGGCTACAGCATTTATGGGAGATGGTGCTTCATCCTTTGATACACAGATGTGTCTTCACAATGTTATAGACCTGGAACCATGGGCCAGTACTGACTCATAAACAAATACCAAGGAAAAAATGGGGGTGTTTTGGAAAGTATTTTGGGATGTGTTCTTTTCATAGCCTTACCTTTTCAGACTGCACAACCTAGGCTGTATCTCAGGCACATCCTTTTGGGGGTGAGACCTACAGCACCAAGACTTCCTTCAGCAACATGTGTACATCCACCCTTGCTTTTTCCCTCTCCCAAGATCTCAGTTCATGAGAAATGGAAGCAATCCCATTTCACAGCATATGTTTCATACAGAAGTATGTTTCAACCCTTGAGCAAGGGAGACAGTAGCTGTTACTCTTCCTTCACACCAATTTCCATGGGTTTTTAGCTCAGATGCTGAGCTGCACAAAGCATCATCCAGCTCTTTGATGACTTCCACCCTTCTCCTGGGAATTATCACTGAAAAAATGCAGAGCAAACATCCCAGGAAGAAAGCTGCAGGGAGCTCTCCCTGCATATATTGGGCAGTAAATGTGTTGTTTCTCTCACTTGGGAAGCAGGTGGGAAAAACAGAAGTAGAGAAGGTAAAATCCAAGGCAGAATATGATGCCATTTTACATGCTACAGTAAAAGGATGGATCTCATCTGTTCAGGAGCACTGAAAACCTGTCACAGCAGTTTACAAGGCAGTGTTTAACTTAATTTCAGTGAACATGCAGAAATGTTTCTAATAATAAGTTGTCAAAAGAGCATGGGATCAGACAGGAGGGAGAACAAGGAGAAGGGAAAGCTTCCAAAGCAGATCCAGTGCCACATCCCACCTTGCCCTTCCCAATCCCTGCTCTGGAGCAGACAGGACTGCATTCACCATTAGCTACCTCTGCTCCACGCTTCCCTCTTCTCTTCATTTCCTCCTCCCCCCAGGATATTTTGGCTGGCTGGAGTTTCCCATTAAGGCAGCCACTCTTGTAGCAAAGGGAGATGACATGATTAATGCCATTCCATGGGGAAGGCGCTGAGTGCAGGAGCCGGGCTTGTTCTCATCACTGCTCATTAGTGTTTGGCCCAAAGAGGCAGCAGGCACCTGGTAGATACGGTTCTTCCAGCTCTGCCCTGTGCTGGCTGTGAGCTTTTAGGCCCAAGAGGGAAGGGAAACTTCTCTCTCTTTGTTTCTTTGCAATTTGGTCTGTGCCCAAACCATGGATGCAGGCAACAAGGATGCAGTGGTCACCCCACAGGAGTCACGTGGAACACACAACTCACATTGGTCTCAAGGGAGATCACATTCATTTCATATCTTAATAGGCCATAAAAACAAAAACAAAACAAAAAACCACAAAACAAAAAGCAAAACAAACAAAAACCAACAAAACCAAGATCTCCTGATTTTTAAATTGAATTTGTTGCCTTCAGCTTCCAGACATTGGTTCTCTTTATGGTTTTTCAGATTGAGGAGTCTTTTATCATCTATTACCTTGTCCTCATGCAGGTTCCTAGAGAGAGCTCCAAAAGTTTCTGAGCCTTCCTTCCCCACGTTGTGATGTTATCATTCTTGGGAAAGCAATGAAAAGCAGCAGCTCTGACAGTGATCCATGTAAGCTCTTGTTCACATTCTTGTGGGTTTTGTTGGTTTTGTGTTTCGGTTTGATGTTTTTTCCCCAGGTTATCCAATGCCTTTGGACACCAGCAGTTATCCCATTTCAGATGTTTAAGGGCTCTCCATCTATAATGAAATTAGCACAGCAAAGTACCAGAGGGCTGGGAATTACTTAAACAAAAGTCAATCCATTATGTGCACACACACTTCTAACAACCAAAACTGCAGTCTCCAAGAATAAAACTAATTCTGTTTGAAAAGATGTTTTTCTACAAAATCATGTTGAGAAAAACCCCTTGATTTTCTTTCGACCCTTTGATTCTTTATAGATTGGCATCAGCTTATTTGGCCCCATTATTTCGCCCAAGACCAATATGGTGCTACCTATCACACAGCAACAACAGCAACAACCTTCTCAACCTTTTTTCTTTAAGTTTACTCTACAATGCTCACACAGCCGCTTTCCATGGTGCAAGGTTTATTAGAAGCTAAAGTCAGCAGACCAAAAAGTTGTTCAGCTAATTCTTCAGAGTCCTCGTGCAAGCTTTCTGAGTCTGCTGAGCTTCAACTGTTCCTCCCATCTGCGTACCTGACTTGTTTTCCCAAGTACAGCAAAGCACTTCATCATCATATAATATAAATGTCCAACTGCTTCTTCCTCAGCACCAGAATTGCTTCTTTGCATGTGAATGTTTCTTTTGCATTTGATAATTTTTCTGCTTCCATCCAGGAGTGCTTTGCTAGGATTTTTGTTTTCCACAGGCAAACTATCTCATCCCTCATTAATTTCCTTTGTGCCCCCAGTCATGAATCATTTTCTTCCCCTCAAGTTTTTAACCCTCCTTATCCACGCTCTACGCATTCCAACTCCTCACTGGCACTAATCCTTTTCCATTTCCCATCTTGAATTTTCATAAGAATTGGTTTCTAATGTGTGGATACAGATTTCTCACTGCCATCTTCCTTTGTAATGGATCAAGGTTTGGATTCCAGCCAAACTTGTCTCCTTACTTCATATGAAATTGTGGTGCTTTGGCCATTTAATTCTTTCTTTGGTCATTTAATTCTTGCAGAATCCAATTTGCAATCAGCTGTTTTTCTGACTGCAGTTTCTCTTCTAATCAAATCCATTTGTAACTTTTCAACTTTTGGAAATTAATGCTTTTGAAGCAGTAAATATACTTATTACTAGTTATGTCTATCCTCTGTTCGCCCATATTGAATCTTTCTCAACTATGCAAACATCTGGTAAATAAAGAATAGAGGAAAATTGTCTAGAAAGTTCTTAAAACATAACAAAAGCAAAAAAAAATAGTAAGACGTAAAGGAACAGTTCCTTAATCAAGGATTTTGAAATTAGAATGGTGGGAAGTTTGAAACTGAGACAATAACATCACACTCCATGACACGTAGCACAATATCTCTGGTCAACTCAATCTGGTGCTTTGGCTTCAGTACTGAGCGTGGGCTTGGGATATCATTTGATAAATTTCAGTCTCGGAAACATCTAGGTCAAAAGAGACCTCCCAAACTTGTGTTAGTTATTCTGCTCAGAGCAAAGCAAACGTTGAATTCAGACCAGGCTGCTCCAGACCTCAGTTAGGTCTTGTGGAGGGATAATGTCACTGCCTGGGGACTGGCAGCTACAGCAGCTCCTGCCCCAGGCAGAGATGCAGCCCAGAGAGACTCTCCATACCCCTGACCATTCTTTATCCTACGGTTCAAGGAATGCTGCTTAAGCAAATACAAGCTTCCAGTCTAGCAAATAACTTATCCCATGTAATGGATCCCCTTTCCCATGTAATGGATCCTCTTCTAGAAAAGCTATAAGAAGTGTCTGAAGTGATGGAAACTTTTGGAAAACTGTATTTTTTTTAAGTTATTTTAACCAAGGTGTTTCAGGCTTCTTACAAGACCTCTCGTTCTCTCTCCTGTCCCCTCCCTGCTCTAATACCAGGTCTGGAGGTTGGTGGCCCTGCCTGTGGCAGTGGGGTTGGAGCTTGATGATCCTTGGGATCCCTTCCAACCCAAGCCATTCTATGATTCTATGCATTAACACCCTTTAGACTGCATGTGAACAGTGCTTACGGAGCAAACTGTTCTGCTCCCCAACTGTAACTGAGGTTTGCTGAGGATCACTCCCATGCTTCACCTGGACTCAGTTACCTGAGGGGGCAGATATTCCTCCACCAAAATGTATGTGCTAATTTCACTCCCTTAGTTACAAGACAGCCTGTCTTGCTCCCTTGAAAGCAATGGAGACACTTTGACTTAGTAGTTCCAGGGGAGACTAATTGTTTTAATTAAACTTTCTTTTAGTATCCGAAGTCAGACAGCTTGAATGCCTCTCCCCTGATCTAAGTGCCAGAAGCCCAATTTCTGTGTTATCAATCACATTAAGCCCTGTATCTTTTCATTCCACCTCTCCAACTTTTACCTACAGATCTTCCCCTTACCTCATGCATTGCAGCCGCTGGATTTCACGAATGTTATAAACACATGGTGCAAATTCTGTGAGGAGAGAGAATGGTGATTGTCCAAACGAGGACCCAGTCACTTCTTTAATGTTGTTAGCCCTTGCAGACCGAAACTTTTGCACCATGAATTCCATGCATGTCCTTCCCAATTGGAATAGGAGATCTGCTCTGGCCCTTCCTCCCTTCCTCCTTTCTGCTCCTCCACTTTTTTCCTTTTTTAAGCTTGCTTTGAGCTGATATTCAGCTAACTTTGGTAAGAAGTTGAAGTTCCATCAGCTGTGAGGAATTAAAACTTGGCGACCACTCAGCAAATTCCTTCTTTCTTATGCAAATTACCTTGCTGGGATCAGGAAGTGGCCTGACACTCAAATCAGACACAGGGATGAAGAGAGATCGTTATCAGATCTGTGCTCCTGACTTAGATAAATAAGCACTGAACATGATTCTCCACTCATTAAAGTGTCTTCCTCAGGAGATGGCTGACAGTTCATTAAGTAAGACGAAATGTTATTATTTAAACTCAAGACTGATCAGACTGGGTGGAACTTAGTCTTGCTGTACTCCTAATTGTCCTGTGCTGACGAGCAAGATATTGAGAATAGTCCTCTGAAGTGGCTGACCCTCACAGAAATTAAGATCCTGCTGTAATTACAACGAACAAGGGCTGCCATTTAAACAGTAGAGCTGTATATGTGTTTTGCAGATTCAGTCCCAGTAACAATGGTGAACAGCACTGCAGCTCCCAGCCTGACTTGTGCAGAGCTCCTTACCCAGGATGCCGTACACTCAAGAGCCAAGCTCCAGCCGTGTGGGTTCCACGTTCTTCACACAAATAACCACTTTTCTTCCTCCCAAACCCATTGCTGCAGTCAATTCCAGTCAACACAAGTTGCCCCGTGGCCTGCTGGTGAAACAGGACCAAGAGGAACGCCACAAGCAGCCAACCCCACCTGGCCATCTTTGTTTACGTTGCTTCTTTTCATGCCCCAGGTTCAGCTTTTTAAACTTGGTCTCCAAAAAGGCCCTGTATCTGATTCAGGGTCATTCATCTTCAGGACAAGTGTCTATTGATCAGCTGTTATCCAATTTACAATAGCTATGTAGTACAGCCTGAACTCCGCAGGCTCAAGAGGGAATTCAGTGTGAGACCAAGGAAAGCACCTTCTATAAAGTCTTCAGGGCAAATACAAAGTGCATTACTAGGTGCTGAAGCATTACAGCAGAAACCCCAGGCTCCCACACAAAGATGATGTGAGAGCAACAGAAGCACAGCCAGGAAACAACCCCCACACCACCCCCACCTGCAGGGGGGTGAGGACACATCTGACCACATTGTGACAGCAGAGAGAGGAATTCATGCCCAAGAAACCTTACAGAGAGTCTATTAATGCCTTCTAAACCCTCTATAATATGCAAGGGTTATATATATATATATATTTTCCCCCCTGAACACAAAGAGCAAATATCTACTTTCATGAAGAGTGACCTTTACGGTGCACTAGGAGAATGAAAGAACAAGGCAAGAACAGAGGCACATCTCTGTGAAAGGAGATGCACAATGTGTGCATTGACTCTCAAGGTTGGTGTTGGACAGAGCCAGAGAGGGTACTTGTCTCTACAGGCTGCAGAGCTCTTCAGAAGAGGTGTGCTGCCCTGCAAACAGAGATGCGCTGCCAATGGGGCTCTGAGGCAGCACAGGGGCTGCCTGGGTACTTTTCAGTGAGCCTATTTTTCTTTGGAAAAGTCCACTTCTTTGAAATCAGAACTGTTTGGAGGAAAGGGTCAGGTTTAATAAATCCTTTCTTATTATTTTCCCTCCTCTTTTTATTCCTTTTTAAATAGAAGGTGCTGTCAATTTCTTTGTGAGGCTTTCGGTTTTTTCTGGTTTATATTTTCTCCTCGATTAAAATGCTTTCTTCTACCATTACAGCTAATTAAAAAACCAAGCCAGAACACCAACGTGACCAGAAAGACCACAAAATGAGAACATGAAACAGAAATGCTTCTGTTGCCCTCATCAGAATGTAGCTGTGCAAAAACTTCAGAATCCTAAATGTTCTGATAGATTTGAGATGGGAAAAAAATGGCAAGACTTGGTATTTTCCCTGGGACAGGAAGGCCTGTTTCATCCCTGTTTCATGCAGCTGTGTACCTTGCTGTTTCTCGTGTTAATCTTACAGGACGTGAGCGCTGATGTTACAGGTAAAGGAACTATTTTGCACCTTCCTCTCATTTCCTTTTCCTTCTTTGATGTTCACCACCCACTACAACATTCTCTCTGATATCATTCTCAGGCTGAATGCGACCTGATTCCCATCTCACGCCAATTACCCTGACATTGTCGGAACAGAGCTGGTTTGCACTAACCGAGGAATATGATTATTTTGTAGTGATATCAGTCCTCTGCCTCCCCCTCGAGACTTCTGGCGTGGGTGAAGGCTTGGAATGAAAACGAACTCCTTCCCACCCACCCGCTCTAAAAAAGGGAGGGGATTAACTCCTGCATTTGTTAAAAAAAAAGATGAAATCATAGCTGGAAAAAGTGGATTTCCTTCATGTTATTCATGATACTGAAGAAGTGAATCTGTATCCCTCCCAGGCTACATTCTCTTTTATATTAGAAATGCAGAACAGAAAGGATGATGTACAGCCTGGCAAACCCCATTCTTCATAGGCCAGGTCCCACCAGTCACGGTGGCAAACAGAATTAATGGACTGCATTGGTGGCAACTTCTCAAACCTGCTTATGACCAGCAATGATTGGGGCTGAGCAAGATGAAGGGGAGGTGGGGGAGCCCCACTGGGCACCCCATGGCTGTGGGTTATCAAGGAGTGCAATGGCAGGACAAGGGAAATGGCTTTAAACTAAAAAAGAGTAGGCTTAGATTAGATTGAGGCCTACATGTAGGAAGGCAACTGCCCAAGGGCTGTACTGACCCTGGCCATGTTTAAGAATAGGTCTTTTAAGATGGATCCACTTGAGCCTCTATACAGCATTGCATGGGTGCATTCAAGGGGAGGGCAGCATGCAGCCCAGGAAAAGAAGAATTGGCTGGAGAAGGGCAGGATCCTCCTGAGCTGCCTTTGCTGCCGGGGGAATTGTAATGCAGAGCCATCCTTTGCCTTGTGCTTCTCTGTCTTGTTTACTTTTGGACAAGGGCTGTGTTTATGAACAAGCAAGTAACTGACATATGTTAGATACACATCCAACAAAAATGACAATTAGGGAGAACCAGAAAAGTGGGATTAGAAGTTTGCACCAGGTCTGGGCTCATTCAGATTCAGAGGTGGACTCACAGCTCTGGCTGCTGCTCTGTTTGTGCATTTGTTTGTTCTCTTCTTTTTTTTTTCTGTGTTTTGTTTCATTTGAGCTAATAAATACAGATCCAGATACGAACGATCAGAATCTTCCCAAATTTCAGGATATGACATTAGCTTTTTGATCTAGGGCCTGTCTGGACTCGAACCCAAGTAAATGGATTTTTTTTCCTTGTAATAACTGTAAAAAAAAAAAAAAAAAAAGTCAAACTAATAGTGCTCCCCTTCTACCTTCTTAAAGTACAGGGTTGTAAACACATCTGATTCGGGGCCTAACATGTGATGAGATTCACAAGCAGTGATAATATCTTCCATTACAGCGACGGATATTGTTAGAAAGAACTTCAGCAAACCTCATTTTCTTTGGGAGTCGCATCATCTTAACTGCAACACATTTGGCATATACACAAACTGAGGGGCTCTCAGCCTCTGGCGGGTCCTGCAGGCACAAATCCATTATCACAGTATCCCAAACAGTGGAAAAAAAAGCTGCAGGGGTAGCGGGGAGGGGAGGTTTTTATTTGTCTATCTTTTATGTCTTCAAATTGAATCTGACACAACACCCAGATTATCTGCTCAGCATGAAAACAAAGGAAGGTTGTTTTCTTTTCCTCTTTTATGAAAGTGGAGGTGTGTGCTAATGTCTTGAGGGTTGAGTGTTTCAAACACCCATTACCATACATTAGCCCTAAGATATTGGAGCTGCCAGCATGCAGTTCTCTGCTCTCCCAACCCAGGCTGCAGACCAGGGGAGGGTCTCACTGATGTGCACCCCACCTGGCTCAGTGTGTGCTTGGGGATATCTTCATGCGGCCAGCCAAGAGAGAGCCTGGTTTATTTGCACAATGATCTGTTGCTGAGTGAGCAAGAACTTGAACACCATGTTCTTACCGAGCCGCAGTCTGATGTTTGCATGCAAATATTTGAAGTGTGAGGCTTGGAGATGTGGGGCAAGTGGAAGGGAGGAGGAATGCTCAAGTGAAGCCTAAGCCCTGTTGTTGGAAGCCATCCACCCTTCTTCCACATGCTGCGAGACCTGGGATGCTTCTTCACATGGATATAGACAGGGCAATGTGGCAGCACTTTGCTATTAAATACTCACCATGCACTGGTGCAAATGCCCTCTCGGAGGACAAGGCAAGAATTGGCCAGTTCTTTTTGACAGTCCTGAGCAAAGCTTGTAAATGTGCATGCATATGTACAGGATAAGCCTCCACATCATTAGGAAACAAGCATTAAAGCCACCTTCTCTTCTACCTGGGTACTCACAGAGCTCCCTAATCCCTGTCACCCACCAGGATGTATTATATTCATACTAACTAATTTCACAGCCAGTAAATTACAGACATACCCTGACTATCTTCATCTCATTAGAGAAGGTTAATTTAAGCAGACAATCAACAAAAATACAGAAAACTAGTTTGGAAAGCGGATTTTGCCGTGTCTCTGGCAGACAATGAATTCACAACCCCAACATCTGCCACCACTAGAGAGAAAACGCTGGAGGAAAGAAAAAAAAAAAGGAAGAAAAAAGAAAGAAAGAAACTCGTTTCTATTTCATCTGATGAATTGTGAATTTCCAATTAGCATTTTAATTACTCATGCCAGACTTTGAGCTGGTTTGATGATTACAAGAAACTCTATGAGCAACAAGTCGTGTTGCTTTGAGAACACGTGCTGGGGTAATTCACAGCTCTCTTACCAAGGCTGGGAAACTGCTTCTCTCCTGCAGCATTAATGACTCCTAGGTTCTTATCTTTGAGTTTATACAATTTTTCGTGCCCCTTTGTGCCACCCAAGCAAATCCTACAGCAAGACTGTTGTACTTGATGCTTTTGGCTCACAGCTTGTAACAAACATTCTGACAGGCTCTCTTCACTACATCATCAGGCAAATCCT